>NW_025408683.1:0-1200000 GCF_020360975.1 Hirsutella rhossiliensis | reverse complement strand
TTTAGCCTAACTAGCCCTTAAAGTAAGTAAAGGGGTAAAAGAAAGCTATACTTAGTAGCCTTATTAGCCCTACGCTTATCCGACCTATATTTTAACGCTTATAGTAAACCTAGCTACGGCCTTAGTACCCCTTCCTTAGGGACCGGGCCTAGGGCTTCCTTTAGTAAGCCCTCTAGGCCTTTAAGGAAGCCTAAAAAATTAAACCCTTTTATAAGACCCTTATTAAAGGGCTTAGGAAGGCAGCTATAAGGACCCTAGACCGCTAACAGCCCTTATAATAGTCCCTATACTAGCCTAAGGCCGCCTAGCAGCTTAGGGCTACCTAAGGAAACCTCGAAGTAAGCTCGTAGGCTAAGGTTACTATAAAGAAAGCGCCTAAGGCCCTAGCTAAGGCCCCGACTAAGGCTCCGGCGAAAGCCCTAGTAAAAACCCTAGCTAAGGCCTTAGCTAAAAAGAATATAAAAGAAGACTTTTAACTTATCTTAAAGCTAAAAAAGGAATCGCTAACGCTAACTATTAACCCTATTACGCTTTATAATAAGCTTAATAAGGCTATAGAAGAACTAGCTATATTAGCTTTATTAACCTTAAATAGAGGTAATATAGTTATAATAATAAAGGCCCTATATACGGTAAAGAAGCTTTTAAAGTAGCGGGAGAAGTAGTCCCTATACCTTAAGGAGCTACCTATCGAATCGGCCGACCTTCCTACTAGCTAGACTAAGCTAGTAGCCTAGAGCGTCCCTAACCTCTTAGAAACCCTTATCCTCGATATCTTCGCCGTAGAAGCTAAAACCTTTAGCGGGATCGATATCCTAGGGCAGCCTAGGTAGCTAGGCACCCTAAGCTTAACGTAGAAGGTAGGATCGGTTATCTTTATAGTCCCTTTAAAGACTATAAGGGCTAAATACTAGAAAAAAGGCCTTTATATAGTAGGGCTATAGATTTAAGTTAAGGTATATAAGGAATATACTATACGTATATAGTACTATAGGTGCCTTTCCTTTAGCTATAACCCTTAGACCTACTAGCAGCCTATTAAGTATACCTTTTACTTAAAAAAGCACTTAACTAAGGACTATAACTACCTTAGCTATAAGGCTAGCTAAGGCTGCTCTTACTTTAAGGTCTAATACTATAACTATAAGAGAGAGCACCTTATAACTAATAAAGTATAATACGGAGTTTATAAGGAAATAATAAATACTTAATAGCCTTAGCCCCTTTATACTTATAAGGCCCTTAAAGCCCCTTAGGCCCCCTAGGCCTAACTATAACCCTATTAGTATTATATAGTATAATATTAATAGGTAGGAAATAGCTAACCTATCGATCTTAGAGTAGGCCCTAGAAATAAAAGCGGACCTTATCTTATTATAAGAGCCTTACCTCTATAAGATCGATAATAGCTATATCCCTATATAGTATCCGGCCTATAACGTTATAACCCTTATTCCCTCTACTAACTTTTCTAAGCTCGCTAAGAGGCCTAGGGTTATAGCTTATAAGAGGAAGGAAGCTTAGATAGAAGCTAGCCTTAGCTTTAACCTCTTTTACGATCTCGATATATAGGCTATAAGGTAAAAGGCGCTAAGCCGTTTACCCTTATTAACTTATATAACGAAAAAGAAATTAAAGGGGCCCTAGCTAGCTAAGGCTAGTAAGGGCCCCTTATAATAAAAAGGCTACTACTAATAGCCTAGCTCTTATAATAGCCCTTTTTACTAGTAGGGGACTTTAACCTATACTACCTTTATTAGAACCCTTTTATAGAACCCTTTAAGGCCTATAAGGTAGAAGCCCTTATTAGCTAGCTCGACTACTATAAAGCTTCCTTACTAACGGATCTTAAGGTAGCTATAGAAAGTACTTATTAAAGGAAAGGCTTAAAAAGGGCTTTAGTTATAGACCTTACTTTTTATAGCCCTTTTAAATAGCTAACTTAAGCTAACTTCTACTTCTTAGAAGCTATAGGCTTAGATTATAAGCCTATAGCCTTTAAAGCTAGCTTAAGGGGCCTTAATAGGCTACTACTAGCTAGGCCTACTACTTATAATTATAGGAAAGTAAACTAAAAAGTATTCTTAGAATACCTAGCTAAGAAGGAATAGGACCTCCTTATAGCTATAAAGAGGGCTATAAAAAAAATAACTTAAAAGGGATAGCTTCCCTTTTAATAAGAACCCTTATAAAGGCCTCGAATATAGCGATACCGAAAAAGAGGCCTTATAAAGGATCTAAGCCTTAGTAGACTAATAAGCTAATATACCTTTAAAAAGCCCTAAGCTTAGCTTAATAGGCTTATAAGCTAGCCTAGGATAAAGAGAGCTAGAAGAGCTTTATAGAGGCCTAAAATAGCTTTAAGTATACTATTAAGGCTACTAAAAAGTAATACTAAGAGAGCTTTTTAATAAAAGTAGTAAGAAAGGATATCTTTATAGCCTTTTTTTATACTAAGGCTAGAGCTAACCCTACCCTTCTTAGTATCTTATATATAAAAGAAGGGATAGAGGTAAAAGCTAATACCTTTATAGAAAAATATAAGGCTTTCCTAATAACCCCTTTCTTAACCTTAGACCCTAGCTTTAGCCCTCTTTTTAGCCCCCTTTAAAGCCTAGAAAAAGAAGAGCCCCTAGGCTATATAGGTAGTAAGAGTATAGTTAAGTAGGACTAGCTAGAGCTAAAGGACCCTAAGATTAAGAGGGCTATTTTTAGCTCTTTTAATAAGAAAGCCCCTAGCCTAAACTCCCTTAGCTTCCTCCTTATTTAATACGCGTATAAGGCTATCCCTATAGTCTTTAATAGGGCCTATAAAGCTTTATTTAACTAAGGATACTACCCTAAGGTATAGAAGAAAGCTATAGGAATTATACTTCCTAAGTAAAATAAGTAAGACTATACTATCCTTAAGGCCTATAGGGTTATAAGTCTACTAAACTACTTAAGAAAAGTCCTTAAAAAGCTATACGCTACCTAGCTAAGCTATTTAGCTAATATAGCTAGGCTTCTAAACCCTATATAGCTAGGGGGATAAAAGTAGCGGTTAGCTATAGATATAGCCTTCCTCCTTTTATACTATATTTAAAAGAAGTAGGAGTCTAATAAGAAGGCTATTACTAGTACCCTCTTATTAAATATAAAGGGCGCCTTTAATTTTATATTAAAGGAATAGCTTATAAGGGTCTTAAGGGAATTAAACCTCCCTAAGGCCCTTATAAGCTAGGTAGACTACTTCCTTATTAAAAGGAAGATCTAGCTAGCCTTTAAAGGGTAAGTCTAGCCCCTTATAAACCTAGTAATAGGGGTGCCTTAAGGGTCCCTTATTAGCCTTATTTTATTCCTCTTATATATAAGGGGGATACTAGCGGCTAAGGGATACTAGCTATCTTATATAGATAACTTTAGTATCTTTATAACGTCGACCTTAGCTAAGAAGAACGTTTAATAGCTAGAAGTAATAGCTACTAACCTATTTAAATAAGCTAAAAACTAAGGGGTTTACTTTAACCTCTTAAAGATAGAACTTATTTACTTTAGTAGGCAACGATAGCTTATTTTAGAGGGTATAATAGTAAGAGGCTTATTTTTCGAGGTAAAGCCCTTAGTATAGTAGCTAGGGGTCTTCTTTAATTCTAGGCTCCTATTTAAATAATATATTAAGAAGAAGGTAGTATCTATATAAGCTGCCTTTAAAAGACTATCCTTCTTAACCTCTACGTAAAAAAGCCTATTATTTAAAGCCTTTAGATAGCTCTACTAAGCCTATATAACCTTTATAGTAAACTATAGGGCCTAACTTTAGTATAGGGGGCCTAAGACCCTTAAGAACCTTATAAAGCTTTTTTAAAGGCTATAAAACTAAGCTTTTTTAAAGGTCTTAAGGGCCTTTAAAGGATCCCTTATTAAGGCCTTAAAAGCTAAAGCGGCCCTACCGCTACTAAAGGTATAATTTAAGAGGGTATGCCTCTCCTATGCCCTTTAGACCCTATACTTCTTACTTAGTTACCCTATAAGGCAGGCTTATAACCTAGCTATATAGGATAACCTTGCTAACTTAGGCTTTAACCTAAGGGCCTTAAGCTATATTAAGCTATATATATAGCTCTTCCGCCTCCTTAAAGGCCTAGTAGCCCTTATAGGACCTAATTATAACTTAGAAAGAAGGAAAGCTAGCTAGGAGCCCTTATAGGCCCTAGAGCCTAAGGCCTTTATTACGATAATAGAGGCCCTTAAGCCCTTAGCTAAGAAGTAATACTAACGCCTCTTAGCTAGCCTAGCTAGCCTAGAAGACTTTAGGTTACGGCCCTTAGCCTTTTATACCGACGGCTCTAAGGGGTGCCTTAAGGGGTCCCTTATAGAGACTAACGCTTACTCTTTTTATAAAATAGGCTTAGAAAATAGGCTTATTAAGGCGTACTACGAGAACCTAAGGCCCTCGATCGAAGTAGCTAACGTAGAGCTATTCGCGATACTAAGGGTCTTAGAAGACCTAGCTAAGAGGCCTCGGCCCTTAAAGCTTAGCCCTCTTAGCCCCCTTATAAATACCTATATCTTTATAGATAGCTAAGCTACTATAAAGAAGATTATAGGTTTCTTAGACCTAGCTATATATATTAAAAGGCTCTTATCTAGCCTAGAAGCCTTTTATAATATATAGCTATACTAATACCTTAGCTACCTAGGGATTTTTAGTAATAAGCTAGCTAACTAGCTAGCTAAAAAAGGCTTAGGGGCCCTTACCTAAGGGACCCCCTTAGTCTCTATTAGCTACTTATAAAGAAAGGTCTAGTAAGCTACTAAGGACTATTAAAAGGGACTTTAGGCTACCGAGGCGGCTAAAGGCCTTAGGGCTAAGGGCCTAGGTAAGCACTATACGTTTATTTGAAAGACCCCCCGCCTAGCCCTTAGCCTAGAAAAGGACCTTATAAAAAGGCCTAGGCCGACCCTCTTAGCCTTTTACTAGCTCTTTTTTAAGGCTAGCTTTTTATTTTCCTTCTTAAAAAAGACTAATAAGGTAGACTAAGATAACTACCGCTATAGCTAAGAAAGGTATATAGCTAGGCACCTTATCCTAAGGTGCCTAAACTATAGGAGGGAAAGAGAGGTCCTTTACTAGACCTCTAAGAGATAGAAGGGGGCCCTTAGCCTACTTATTTTCTATAGCTTTAAGGAAAGAAGGGAAGCCCTTTTAACCTTCTTAGCTAAAATAAAGATAGGGATAGCTAAGTAGCTCGAAAAGGAGTAACCTAGGGGCCCTAGGGCCCTTAGGGGGGAAAATTACTATATAGGAGGAACTAAACTAACCTTTCCTTTATTATTGCCTTTATAGCTACCCTTTCCTTAATTAGTTATAAGCCCCTAAGCTCTATAGCTAGCTAAGACTACTAATAAGGGCCTAGGTCCCTACTAGCCTTACTATAGCCCTAAAGGCTATATATAAGTAATAATATAAAAAAATAAAAGGAAAGGGGTAACCTTACTATTTAGCTTAGCTTACCTAAACGATAGCTTTTAATACTATTATCCTTAGCTTTCCCCTTAATCTTAATAGTAATATTTCTTAGACCGCCTCTTTATATTACTTATTTATAACGTTAAGCACTATATATATTATTCTTCTCTTTATATTTATTATAATAAAGTTACTTACCCTTCTTATCCTTTTTATAATCCCTTTAAAATATAATAAGCTCGTTTACTCTTTACTTCTTACTTTCTTACTTTATAGTTATAATAGTCGTTTATATATAGGATAAAATACTAATTAACGTTATATAGATATAGTAATATACTATATCTTCCTTTTTACTTCTACCCTTACTATACCTTTAAAGGCCGCTTAATAGCTAAAGAAGTACTAGTAGTAAAATATCTATAATATTCTTTATTTAGCTAGATTGCCCCTTTAGATTCGCTTACTAAGATAAGTATTATATTAAAGGCCTTAACGCTAAGACTATAGCCTATACCTTCCTACCTCCTTTATTATAGTTACTTACTATAAAATATACGCCTCTTTAATTAAATACTAATAACTCCGCGATATCTATCTTTTTTAGCCTTAATCTCTTAATTTATAATTAGCTAGTTATTGCCTTTAAATAGACTAAAGAGTAGTTTTTTATAAATAGCCGCGTTTATCCTTACGCCCTTATATAAGAGGTCGAGCAACGAAACGGTCTTAAGTCTAGCGCTAAAGGTATCCTTCTCTATACTATACCTACCTTTATTATCCGCGACTAAGGCTACTAGCTATAAGAACTACCTAATTCCTTTATATATACCTTAAGTACTAAATTTAACTAAAATAGGCCTTAAGCATTCTTCTTAGGCTCTTTACCTTTATAAATAGCTTCCCTTATATCCCCTCTATTATTTCCTTTACTAGCCTTATTATTAGCCCTAGCTACTCCCTACTATAATAAGACCTTTTACTAAGTCTAAACGCTACCTAGCTAAGGTACTATAGCTTCCTTTAGCTTTTAACCTATATTACTCCTAGGATCCTAGATAAGATCCCTCTTAAGGGCTTTTACTTATTTTAGGTCTTTATTATCTTCCTTATCCGTGTTAACCTATAGGCTATCTTTTATAAGAAGATAGCTAAGAGGTAAGACTCTTAATTTTAAACTAATATCTCCTTTACCTATATAGGTAAGGTCGCTAGCCTCCTTAATTACTATATTATAGTTTACTAGCTAAGCTCTAATAAAGAATATATCTTTATTATTATCCTAGATTCTTAGACTTTTCTCGATAAGGCCGCTACTACTATAGCCGCGTTAGCCTTAGCCCTTATATTGCCGCTAAAGTAGTAACCGTCCTCTACTTTAACGGCCTTTTAAGATACCCGCGCTACCTCTTTCTTTATCGCTATACTTAGCGCCCTCCCGCTAAGTCCTTTACCTTTAGCTTCGACTTTAGCTTTAGCTAGTCTTATTATACTACTATAAAAGCGTTCTTATCCTAAGCCCGCCGATACGCTAATAAAGAAACCGCGCTTATTATAGTTAACCTTAAAACCTTCCTTATCGGCCGCTATTAAAAGCTCTACTACTTAATTATTCTTACTTTCCGCTGCCTTTTCTTCTTTTAAGCTAGAGATAATAAGATAGAGTCCTACCTTAGGAACTATCTTAGGACCTACTATTAATTCGATCGTTACCTATATATTAGACTTATTAGCCTAGCCGCTTAGAAACCGCTACTTAAGTAAAAGGATAATAGAAATAAAGTAACTACTTAATACTATAGTCTATTAATATAAGTTATAATATTTATAGAAAAGTAATTTAGTTTTATACTTTATCTTACTTCTTAGTAAATATCTATACTAAGCTATAATCTTATAATACTCTATCTATAACTTTAAATCTTATTATTATTCCCTTTTAAACCTTCCCTCTTTAATAATCTTCTCTTAGTATATATACCTTTTTATAAACCTTTTAATCCGCTTTTTAGTATTCTTTCCTATAGTATACTACTCTATAATATCTACTATAGTAACTTACGCCTATAGTTATCCTATATACTTTATATAACGTAACCTCTATATAATTAATACGTCTTAAGAACTTATTATATATTTCGTGCTCTTATTATATTTCCCTTATTATTAGTTATATTTCCTATCTTATTTCTACTTTATATTACCTACTTTTATATAAAGATATAACCTAAACTATAATATAAGCTTTATCTATATATAATAAAGATATTAGACTTTATAGGATATCTATTATAAACCGCCTATAGTATTTATAGAAAGCCCTTAATTCGCTATAATATACTAATTTATACTCTTTTATAAGAAGTATTATAGCTTATATAAATTATTCCTTATATTTAGTATCCTCTTTAGCGCGGTTTACGCTAGTAATAAAGCTCTAAGTAATACTATAGCTATATATAAATTACTTAGTACTAATTTAGTATATAAATTCGAATTAAACTATAGATATTACTATAACTAACTTAGTTATAATTTAAATACTAAAGGTAATAATATATAGGTAGGTATATATAATAAGAAGGATAAGGAAAAGCTTATAACTTTAGATCGGATTCTACTTATCTGATTTATTATATTAGCTCTTCTACCTATCCCTTCTTACCTTTACCTTACTTTTCTTAATATATTATACTATATAATACGTTAGCACGCGCTCTTAAAGCTTTTATATTTCGCCCTTAACTAGCCGTCGTATAATATAAGCTACTATAAGAAGGAATTACCGGTTACTTAGTACTATAACTACTATAAAAACCTTTAAATAAATAACTCCCTTTTTAATATTATCTTATCTAACGTTATCTTTATATATTAACTTAATCCTTTAACTTTCGTTCTAAAAAGCTTTTTATATAACCCCTATTAAGTTACCTCTCTTATTTCTCTTTACCCCCTTCCTAGCCCTTAACCTATACTCCTTTTATATTAATAGCTATAGTAAGCCCGCTAGCTTAGAGCCGGCTAGCCTATAAAGTCTAAATCTCTATCTTTACGGTCTATTTATATTAGATATATACCTATTAATATCTATTAACTACCTTAAGATTATTACTCTTATTTCTATCTATTTACGTTACGCCTTCCTATACTTTTACTTTCTCCGCCCCTTAATTATATACAAAGGTAGTCGTCCTAAGGGTAGGATCTCCTCCGCTATAAGCGAGACGCTTACGCCGCCCGCGTTACCCGCGGAGCTAGTCGGCCGCCTTTTATATCGTCTACTTAATAAGCTCCTTTAGCCGGGCCTACGCTACCATTATCTCCTTAGGCACCCGGTTCCTAACTAGATCCCGCTCTTATACCTCTAATATAAGTATAATACCGTCGAGCGTCGGGCACCGCGATAGCTATATATATAGGCTATATAGGTCGCACGGCGATAGTACTACCCTCCTCTTAACTATTATTATCCTCGCCCCCTATAGCTCTAGCGCTACGCGCTTTAGCGTCCCGCCTTATACCTTATAGTCGGTATAAGTAAAAGCCGCCGTATATAGTAGGCCCCTCCGGCTAACGTTATTATACTACTACGGCCGCTTTCGCTATACTATAATCTTAACGCTAATAGGCGTTAGTAGGATCGTCTTAGCTAGTATCTTAATAAAGTAAAAGTCCCTTATTATCTCTAAAGCTAGTATAATACCCGCCGGCGGCCTAAAGTATATTATTAGCTCGGCTAAGACCTAGTAGCTAAGGAAGGCCTGGTTAAGGATAACGTCTACCGCTATATAGCCGGCCCCGTTTACTAGCTTTAGCCCTTAGTATATATTTCAGTTTACGATAACCGGTATACCTAGTATAAAAATAAAGATAGCTAATACCGGCGTCGCGCTATCGTCGCCTTAGTATAGTATTAATACCGCCTCTTCTTTTATTAGTAGGCCCTCCCTTTACTTATACTTAGATAGGAATATATACGCCGCCGTCCGCCGCCGCGCCCGGAACGTAAGCGCTGCCTCTAAGTTAAGGTTCTAGTAGTTACGGTTAAGAGGCGTAACTACCGTTAGGCCCGTCTCTTATAAGATCCGCCTACCTAGCCGGTAGTACCTTAAGTTAAGTAGCTTTAGGTCCGACCGGTCTTACTCCCCCGCGGATACGCCTAAGTAGCCGCTATAGCTCTAGGTCGCCGGCGGCCTATATCTACTCGTTTAGTATAACGACCGTCGTAAACCGCCGCTATAGCGCGTATACCTTATTATATTACCGCCGTTACTTAGCCGCGAACGCCTTATCCTCGTCCTACGCTACCGCCGCGCTTAGTAGTAAGATCGACCGCTCTTATACCGGCCGGAACTAATAGAAGTTACTATAAAAGATTACTACTAAAATACCGCTAAAGTCTCGTACCGACCCTTATAGCTAGTAGAGCTACTCGTTAGCGGTATATAGTATCCTCGCCTTAAGTATACTAGCCTTATCGATTATTAATACCTCTTTTTCTTATTAGTCTATTTATAACCGGCTATCGATAAAGCGCTCCCCTTAGCTTAGTAGCCGTACCCTATCTACCTCCCTTATCGCCCTTCCTACTTAGCTGCTCTAGCCTATCGCGAGGCTATAGGCTAAGTATAGTATAATACTATTAATCCGCGCTACCGCTATCCCTAACGTTACTATAACTAATAGCTAGCTTAATAGGTCCCTTTAAGCGAGTAGCTTAGTAAGCGCCTCGATAATACGCGACTTACTAATACCGCCCTCGCCGCTAATAAATAGGTAGAGCTAGCCGCCGCTATTGCCGCCTACCCTATTACCTAGCCGGATCTAGTTAAGCTATTAATATATAATTAAGAGGGCGACCGACTACTTCTTATTAAGCGTTAGCTACCCCGCTAGCTCCCTACTAGCAGCGATAAACGAGCTCGATAGGCTAAGCCGTATATATATCCCCGCCGCCGTACCTATATTTATATTACCGTCGGCCGCCGTTATATCTATATCGGACTCGCTAAAGCCCCTTATTACCCCGCGAAGGGCTACGCCGCGGTAGGCCTCTATGCCCGCTGCTGCCCCGCTGCCCTAGATACCCTAGATAGCTCGCTCCCGCTCCCGCGCCGCGCTTCTTTACTACGACTTAATGCCCTATACCTCCTCCTACCGCGGTAATACCGCCCTTAATAGCGCCGAGCTTAGTAGGTTTACCCTCTTACTTACTATTTTATCTACTATTACTATCGCCGCGAGCTCGGCCGCTAACCTAAGCGCTAACTACTAGAACTAGTAGAGCTACTACGTTATCGCGAGTAGCTCCGTCGACTATACTATTACTTATCTTATACTAGCGGCGTTCTATATAACGTCGATAAGCCGCGCCGCGTCGCCTACGCCGCTAGTATAGTACGCCCCTTCGCCGCCCTTAGCCTATATAGCCGCTATCTCGCCTTCCTCCGATATAGTAGCCTTTACTAAAATAAAACGGGATACTATTCTTAATATAGCTTATCGCTATAAAATTACTATTACTTTATATATTACTATATTTCTCCCTTTATTAAAGGATAGTTTTAGCTTATAAACCTATTTCTTATAATACTACTTACCTTTAGACGTTCTCTATAACCTCGTTAATATCCTATATATTACGCCTCGCCCTTTCTCTTTTCCTTCCTTCTTATTTCCTTCTCTCTCCTTACTAGCTTACTGCTATACCTCTTAGTTATATTTAGTAGTAACGGGGGCCTTATAGTTACGCCTCGTAAAGGGGCGTCTTTATTATCTTATATTTTATTCTTTAGTTATATAAGTTATAGGGATAAGGGTCGCCGAAATCGGCGGTTAGTTTTATAAAGGCTATTATAGCGTATAAAGCTAGCCTTAAGGCCGCCTTAATAGCGTTACTTACTTCCCTTTATTAGCTCCCTAGCTTACCTTTAGCTTATATCCCTTCTTATATACCTTTTAGTCCTCCTTTTAGTATTGCCTACTATAATACGTAACTACTAAGTATTAGCTATACCTCCTCCCCCCGCTATCTCTCTATAAACCTAGTAGACCTTCCCCTTTATACTTTATATATCCTACCCTTATATTTACTTTACGCTTATACTTCTATCCGCCTACCCTACCTTTACTATTATATCTTATATTTCCTACCTTACCCTTATTTTATATCTTTCTTAACTATAGAATAATAATATAACTATAACTATAAATAGCCTTTTTATATATAGATATAATATCGGGCTTTATAAAATCTCTTTTACGACTTTACTATAACTCTTATAGCGCGCCCTTACTACCTTTTAATACGCCGCCTTATACTCTTATAAGATTAGCCTTATTTACTATAAGAATAGTATACTAGCTTTATAGTTTAGCCTTGCTTAGCCTACCTATATTATAAGCGTCTTTAGGATACTATACTTATAATTAAGCTCTATAGCCTTAAATTTATACTAGAACTCTATAAAAATATTATAAGTAGCTATACTATAGTTATTTTCCTAACTACTTAATCGGTAGCTAAGGTAAACGCTTTTACTCTCTTATTTATACCTTAGTACCTCTCTTATACTCCCTTCTTCTCTCTTACCCTATAACCGTTATTATCGCTATATTTACCTTCTTACTTTTTCTCCTTCTTCCTATTATAGGATAGTACCCGAATAGCTAATTTATTTACCTACCTTCTTATATATATTAGTTCCTAGCGCTACCGCTTACTTACGTTCTTTACTCTCGCCCTCTATCTTTATCTTATTTATCTTAACCTTAGTCTTTATTCCTTAAGGCTTTTTACGTAACCTATAAGGGGTTGCCTTACTTATAATTCTACTACTATATACTGCTCTAGTTCTACCGGTAGAAAATACTTAGGCGCGTACCTAAGTACTTAAAAATTCTACTAGCAGTAATTTCTACTACTTTATACCGCTTTTAATCTACCGGCAGAAAATTCCTAGGCGTATATTAAATAGGTAAGGCAACCCCTTATAGGTTACGTACAGAGCCTTAAGGAACGAAGACTAAAGGTTAGAGAGATAAATAAATAAGATAAAGATAGGGTAGGAGAAAAGAATATAAGCAGGCGCTAGCGCTAGGAACTAAAGCATAGAAAAAGCTAGGCAAAGAAATTAGCTATTTAGGCACTATCCTATAGCGGGGAAGTAATAGAAAAAGCAAAAAGGTAAGTAAAGCGTTAATAACGGTCGCGGGGTAAGTAAAGGGAGGGGAGTATAAGAGAGGCACTAAGGCATAAATAGGGGACAACGGTATAAGCTTCTACCCTAGCTACCGATCGAGCGGTTAGGAAAACGATATAGTATAGCTACTTACGACGTTTCTATAGAGTTTTAGTATAAATTCGGGGCTACGGAGCTTAAGTATAAGCATAGTATCCTAAAGACGCTCGTAACGTAGTAGGTAGGCTAGGCGAGGCCGAACTACGAAGCTAGCGCACTATTCCTATAATAGATAAGGCCGATCTTACGGGAGCACGAGGCGGCTTATTAGAAGGCAGTAAGGGCGCGCTACGAGAGTTACGGCGGACTTATAAAGGATATTCTATAAAGCCTAATATTATACCTATATATAGAGAGGCCGTTTATACTTATAGTCGTATCGTTATTTTATAGCTAAGAAGGATATAAAATATAGGCGAGGTAGGAAATATAGGACACGATAGCAGCGGCGGGGCAGGCGGACGGAAGCATAGGCGCAAAGAAAAAATAGCAGGATGCATAGAGTATAGAGGGGAAGGTCTACCGGGTTTATAGAGAGATAGCGGGGGCGAGGAGGTGCAGCCGATGCCTAGCGGTCGCGTATTGCAGTAGGCAATACTAAAAGGAGGACTAGAAGGTAAATAAGAAGGGATGCAAGCTAAAGGCAAGCTAGGGAGCTAGTAAGGGGAAGCAAGCAACGCCGTTAAGGCGGCCTTAGGGCCAGCCTCACACGCCGCAACGGCCTTTATAGAACCAACCTCCGACTTCGGCGACCGTCGTCCCTATAACTTATATATCTAAGGAACGGAATGCAAGATAATAAAGACGCCCTTTTAGAATGGGAAGGAAGGGAAAGAGAAGGGACGAGGCGCAACGCATAGGACATTGACGAGGTCACGGAGAACGTCTAGAGGCAGGCAGTGTTATAAGAAACGGGTTCGCAAGCTAAAACTGTTCTATAATAAAAGGAGAAACGTGGTAATGCGTAGAGTTATAGTAATTTTGCAGCGACAAGTTGCGTTAGGAATAGTATCCCGTTCTATTTTAGTAAAGGCAGGAGGCGTAAGAGAGCGATGGGTTTATAGTAGGCAGCTTATTTCTGCATGCGATAGCGGAGAGGGTGAGCGGGCGGATCGGAGGACTCCTCCCCCCTCGACGGAGAGAACAGTACTGAGGGCGGACCTTGTTCTGGGCAATGGCTTGAACACCTATTTAAAGCCCATTTACTCCTGTCCGATGTTGTGCGAGCAAGTGGCCTTTCGCTTCCAGCCAGCTCAATCGCCACGCCCATTGATATATATCTCTACCTCCCTCTTTGCGGTTTCAGAAACGCTTGTCACCATGGCCACGACTGCGAATGCTAGCCTGCCGTGGTCCTGGACCACGCAGCCGCCGTCTAAGCCTCTAAGCGTTATGGACGTTCCCCTACTTGGGTCTGCCCATGTCGACATACCACAGCTTCTTGCTTGGGGCTTCAATAGCTATGCTCCCTTGATGTGCATATTTGCGCTTCTTGCCTTTTTGAAGACCTATACTTGCCAGCTGAGGTCGTTTTTCGGAGAGTATTTCAGTCAGTCTTGACATTTGCAACATCCTTTATTCCCGCTAACTCTTAGCAGCCTCAACCGTTCATATAAAGGGCTCTAGTTAATGGGCCCTTGGTTTTCCTTATTGGGCCCTTGAAGTGTGGCTGAGACTGTGGCGGACTGTCAACCCTACTTTGCGGCTTTGCCTGCGCGCGCGCCGGTGCACACATTTGCCGGCGTCATAGGCCCGACAGCATGACTGCATTTCACGTAGAGCCGTTGAACGTAGGGTGCTTAATGGAATGTAAATGAGGAGGCAATTGAACAGGCTCGTGGAGCGACGCGGCAGTCATGTGACTATTTTAGCCACACTTCAAGGGCCCAATAAGGAAATCCAAGGGCCCATTACGGAGGAAGCTTTCAATAGTCGTTGCTGACGCTAAAATAACCCCTGTTAAGAAAAAGGAAGAACAAAGAACCCCGCACACGCACTTTTCCTCCTATATCTACAATTTCCCCTCAATTTCTTTACTTAACTATTATTTCTCTTATAAAATAAAGACTAATATTTTAACTCGAGCATTAATTATTACGTTAAAGGCGCCTTATAGCGGCAAATCATCGGCAGAGATTTCTTCTTTAACCGGAATTTCGATTCGTACGATTAATAGTATATACGCTCGAGCAATTAAGCGAGGCTTCTAGCCAAACTAGCTACCGTTAACTATACGAGACGAATGGCTTTAAGATGCTCCTCGTTCTAGCCGTCCGTCTAAGTAAGCTGCTATTAAAAATGAGGTTTTTAAGAAGGTTCGCCGAGACCGGTATAGAAGGGAAAAAACTATACTGATATTGCTGCCGAGCTTAATTTAGTAGGGCATTTAGTGTCTTCTATTACTATATAGAGGGTATTAAAGAAAGCTAGTTTCCGGAAGACTAAGCTAATAAGGAAGCCTAGATTAACGAAGAAGATGATAAGAGACCGACTCGAGTAGTGTTTCTCGTATAAAGACTAGACCCTTAAGGATTAGAAGAAGGTTATTTAGTCTAACAAGACTTCGGTTATTCTTTTATACCGCCGAGGAAGCTATCGCGTCTAGAGAAAAGCTAACGAACGTTTTGTTCGTAGCTATATTCGCGAGAGATAGAAAGGATCCTCCGAATTTATATTCTAGGGCTGCTTTTCCTATAATAAAAAGAGCCCTTATTACTATTAGGCTCTAGAGACTGCTGCGGAGAAGAAATCTTCCGAAGAAGATATCGCGAAAATAAACTAGGAATTAGAGCCCTTAATAAAAGAGACGTAGGAACTTAATAACGGCATACGACGACTAAACCTACGGTAGCTTCCCGGACTAAAGCCTAAGTAGCGATAGAATTTAAAGAACGGCAAGCTCTCCCGAAGCTCTAAGCGCGGCGGCATCGATTAGTATCGCTACTAAACTAAGATCTTAATTCTAAAGCTCTTTCCTTTCGTAAAGGAATACGAGAAGGATCTTCCTAGGATAATTATATAAGAAGATAAAGCTCCGGCTTATAACTACTATATCTAGCAGTAGGTATACGACTTATATAAAGTCCGGCGCCTTCTTTAGTATAGCAATTCGCCTAATCTTAATGCTATTAAGCCTTGCTGGCCTTGGCTAAAAAGAACTACTACGAAAAAAGGCGCCCCGAAAAGCCGGGCTAAAGCTATTTCTGCTTAGGAGGCAGCTTAGAAAGAGCTTCCGTAAGAGAAGATATAAGGCTAGATTAAGCGAATTCCTCGGTATATGCAGAAAATTATTAAATTAAAAGGCGGCAATAAGTATCGAGAGGGAAGGAGGGATAGTACCGGTATTAGCAGGGAATACTTCGTAGAGCCATAGAAATTTAGTACGTTCTTCCTTTTTCTTAACAGGGTTATTTTAGCGTCAGCAACGACTATTGAAAGCTTCCTCCGTAACTAGAGCCTATATGAACTCTCCTAAGGTCTTCCTCTGTGCTGTTAGGGCCACGATGGACCCGGGCAGCAAAAGCGCGGTCGGGTGGCCTGCAAATCCGGCCCCCTGCTAGCGAGCCGCTAACAGCTCTGACGGGGGAAGAATTTTTATAGGGGAGAGTTGAAGCAAGAAGGCAAGTAAAGCGGTGCTGACGATTGCAGGGTAAGCGAGAGGAAGGGAGCATAAGAGGAGCACCAAGGCACGAATAGGAGAACAAGAGCAGAAGCGTCTGCCCTAGCTACCGATCGAGCAGTTAGGAAAACAACTACCATGCCCCACCCCCCTTTCGGTAACACCCACCTTTCGGTAGCGCATTAGAAAATATCCCTACTAAAAACCATTAATTTCACTTACACCGATTCCAGCCAGCTTTAAAGATATTTATAAGCCGTTACTTAGAGTAGATAGAAGATTAATTGAATTCTACTTTTCGATGGTTAAATGTTTATATAGGGGTCTATAGCCTATACGTACCTTGCACGCGAAATTACTATCTAACCCCCTAATCTCCTTCCGCCTCCTAACGATAATTCTTCTCGTTATTCCTCTACTATATAACTAAAATAACCTTAAAGCGGCCTCGGAGTATTTATATAGAGGATATTATAGCTAATACGATAATTAATATTATAAAAAACGGCTTATCGTAGTACCGCGCCGCCTAAAAGTATAATATACCTTAGCAGTCTATTTCCGATAGACTTAAAGGCTAGGTAGCCCTAGCTAATTAGATCTAGCCTCGTTAACCCTTAAGTAAGTCTTAGGAAGCTCGCTTAGTTTCTTAGATCCTCCGTTAAGAGTCTCTCGGCTATGCTCCCTCCTATAGTTAGATCCGCGTATATATAGAGGCTCTTATAAAGTAACTAAACAACGAGCGGATAGTAGGGCGCAACTAGGTCTCTAAATTTATTAATCGCTATCCGGATATTAAGAATAAGCGTAGGAGACGTTAGGAAGCTAACCGATTTAATGCTTTTACGCCTCGGGCGGTTTACTAGTTCTTCGATATTAGGGAAAAGGAGTATAGATAGATTAAACTAGAAAATACCGTAAATATTAACGAAGGCGTTATTATATCTAGCTTTAGTAAGTATTTAGCTTATCTTTTATTACTTTTACTAACTAGACTCTTTTTGCTAGGTTTAGATAGTCTTATAGTTAAGAGTATAGACCTAAAACGGAAGGCCCTTCTAAAAGGGCTATAGTCCCGTAACTAGACCTTATTTATTAAAGCTATTACCGCGGACGGCCGTGTCCTTACCCCTAGCATTATCTTTAAGGGCAAAGAACTTTAAAAATAGTAGTTCTTAACGGAATTCGGTAAAATAGCCGACTAGCATTATATAACGTCGCCTAACGGATAGACGGATAACTATATCGCTATTAAGTAGCTTAAGAGGGTCTATTTGCCCTAGACGCGACTAGCCGATGCTTTAGATACTAGACTAATTATATTAAATAGATATAGAAGTTATATAACGGTGCGTTTCTTTATCTAACTCTATAGGAATTACTATTAACCGGGATTAGGATATATAGATAGCTATATACTTTTAAACAACGTTTATTACTATTACCTTCCTACCTACTACTCTTATAGCCTCTAGCCGTTAGATAAAGGTATATTTAATGCCTCTAAGGTAGCTTACCGGAAAGAACTTTAGAAATTAACCTATTTAACCGATTCTGCGCCTATTTATAAGGTTAATTTTATACGGGCATATACTAAAGCGCGCGAGTTTAGAATAACGGCAAAGAATATATTGTCCGGCTAGAGGGTTACTAGGAATTGGCCGATTTTACGATCTAAGGCATTACGGCATCTAGAAATTCACGCAGACATTATAGAGATATCTCTAAAGTCCGCGCCATTTTTAGGTTCTAATAATACGCTAAGAAATAGCCGCTAGATTCGCGATTTCGGAAAGAACAAGACTCCTAGCACCCGGAGACGATACGCCGTGATAGCTAGAGGCTTTAAAGCCTAAGAACAGACGCTTGCCGAGCATAGTAATAGAATCGCGAAGCTAGAGGAAGAAGTGGCCCGGCTATAGAGAGGCAAGAAGAGGAGAGCAATTCCGAACCCGAATAGACGGTTCATAACTCTTAGTAAAGCTTTAGTAGCTAAGGAAACCATTCCCTAAATTAAAAGCCAAGAGATAGCCGTTATACTAAGTTCTAACATAGAGGAGGAGGCGGTCTTAGAGGTAGAGACAGCTTTAGTGATCGAAGTCAAGGTAGCACCCGAAGCCCTTCCAGCCCCCACCAGATCCGGGCGAATAGTAAAAAAGCGCCAGTATATATAAGAGCGTCTATTTCTCTACGGAATGATATATTTTTTATGTTTATAATGTTAAGTTCTGATCATATTTTATATAGTTTAAATAGTAGACTTTTGGTGGAGAGTTTCTCAATTACGCTACCGAAAGGTGGGTGTTACCGAAAGGGGGGTGGAGCATGGTAATCATTAGAGTAAGCGTGGCAACTTATGCACCTCAGTGACTAACTTTTTACGCGCTAAATAGTCAGAGCTGTGTGTTGGCTAGTCAGGGCCCTATAGTAATAATAGAGTTACTAATTTAGTACTTACGCGTACTGCAGGGATGCTGCGTTATGCTCACTATAAACAGTTAGCAGTCGAATCAAGCATGACTCTTGCCATCCGTTGATTATGATAGCCAATAATTCAATGCCCTTTTTCATCTTATGCATCTTTGGGCTCGCCTAAGAGGATTTGTCTGTCCTGGAGTTTGCGTCGTTATTTTCCAAGTATATATAGAACACCATTCCACCCACCGAGGTATTAGTAGAAACTTCAGCTTCACCCCTCACAGTTTATATCGACCAAGATATTCCACCGTCCTTCGTTTTAAAAACTGCCAAAAGGCAAAGCCTCCACATTCTTTCAATAACTCTTCCAGCCTTTACCAAGGTCAACATGAAGTACTCTCTCGTTTTTCTCGCCTCTGCCAGCTTGGCCTTGGCGCAACCGTTGGCTGCCGACGATGGCAACAACGCCGCTGGCACTGCCCCGAACTCGAAGGGTGCGGCGGATCAGTCTTACACAGACTGGGATAACTTTCAGCAGAAGATATGTCAAGCGAAATCAGTCAATCTGGACGCATATTGCCGGCCTGTATTCAGCGCTTGCACTCAGGAGCAGCTGCCCCAGGAGCAGCTATTCTCATGCTACAACGAGAACATCGCGAGGGCAAAGTCCGACCGACCTCTTATGGCTCACCACCTCGACAAAACGCGAACCCCATTCTGGCCCCCTAACCGCAGGCAGCTCCCCGCCGGTTTGCAGGAGCTTGATCCGGACAAGAACTATGTAAGCGACGGCTCGAGATCTACGGCAACAGACATAACGAATAGGCACTCTTGGGTGGCTAACCATGACGATACAGACAATCAGTGAGGTTATGAAGATCTACCCGAACGAGCATATCGATTGCAGCGTAAGCATCAACCATTCGACTTGTCGCCAGCCTCCCAGGATCCCACGGCCCTTTCATTTCATTATTGGATTAACTAACCCTAAATTTCCCAGATCAACGTTCTTACAAATGAGCCGGAGCTCGGGTGCACAATCAAACAAGCCGTAAGCTCTAGCCTCTTCCCCTTCTCATTCCTAGACAAAGTCAACCACACCCAGTTGGCTCCCTAACGATAGATGCGGCTCGTCACTAATCACTGCGTATGTAAATTAGTCGAATGAAGGAGAGAATGAATCGAAACAAGCAGAGAATCAATCGAAACAAGCAGAGAATCAATCGAACAAGGTAAGACAGTCGTACCTCATTCAAGCCTCCCAGCACCCGTTACAATTAATCCTTGAGCAACCTCATTGACATAGCGCTCCTAGTCCCAGAACAACCAAAGCGGCCCCAACCAAAGCCTCATCAAGGACCTCTGCCAAAAGCAACCCGATGTGGTAAGCGATACTCACCCCCTTACGAGACAACAACTGCTTTCTCCCAATCTCATCGCGCGGCAATTGCCGTCTGGTGTGAATCACACTTGTACCCGCATCCTGGTCGCAAGCTGATAAAGAGGTCCGCTCGGCTGCAGTGCTCCAAACCCACGTGTCAGGTTATCGAGGCGTATATTATTGGAAGGATGCCGGCTCCTGCAGTAAGTTACGCTCATTTTCCTCACTCCTGTCTTTACCAAAATGAAGTATAAGGAGGTGCCAAGAAAACTCCGTATGCTCTTTTTGGCACCTCCATGTTTTTTCCCTGGAGGAACTAGGGGCTATGCTAATCGATGTCATGCTGGTGCCAGATCACCGAGATCGGGTGTGGGACTATGTATCCTAACCTCGACACTGAGATCGCTAAGTTATGGAAACACGATCTTGATCAAAATAAAAAAACCAAATTGGGGGGTCTAAAACAGACCGATATATACAAGTCACTGGTGGCCGCTCAAAGGGAAAAGAAAACTCTAGCTGAGCAGGACTTGCGCGAAGGCCTTATTGTTACGTCGTAGTTCGGGCGACGATTTTAGACTAGCTTAGTAAGAGACATTATTCGCACACACGCAACTCTCAATTCAGCCATGGTGTCCTCCCTCGGAATCTAGTCCTTCGCATCCAGAGTGCCCTTAGCCACCGACTTCAACCCTCGAATCGGTTACAGTGGATTTGAAAGTTTGCATGATTTAGTAAATTTGACAGAAAGAGCGCTCGCGGGACGGATGCTGCCGCGCGAGAAACAGGCCGTCTCGCCCGGAGGATGCTATCAAAACCCGGTGGGTGCAACAGTGCGTTCCAGACTGACAACAAGCATAAACAACAAGCTTCCGCAGTGGATCACTGCAGATTAAACCGCTCGAATCTGAAACGGGTGGAGCTTGTGAGCCATCAAAGAGTGGGTACAAGATGATATCAACAAGAACATAAGTCTAGCCGCCTTGGCGCGTTATGCACAAATGACGTCCATGAGTTTCCCCCCCCACATGCTCGTCGTGAGTAGGACTCAAAACGTTCGCGGCGGCTTTGGCCCGCGTCTGTCGTGGACAGCACGAGTCAAGCGTCAGCTCCCCGCTGTCGCTCTGTGTGGCCCGTAGTCCGCCGCCGCCTTAGCCGGTTGTGGTCGGCGAAGCGGAAGGTCACCTAATTGACAGTGCTCTCTGACGCGCTGTTTGTTCTTCCTCCACAACGTTGCCGCGATCGCATCCCTGCTGCCGCCTGTGTCATGGCTAACTTGGTGGGCACGCGCCTCGCAAGCCCAGAGACGCATGCTCGGGTGGAAAGGGAGTTGAGCCTCGGCCGGCCAACGGCCTGATATCAAATCGTCTCCCATCGTCCGGGCCGAGCATGGCAAAAGCCAAAGAGTGGCAGGCAAGAAATTTGCGTCGATTTAATCAAAATAACCGCGCGACTCTTGTTCCCGGACCAGCGGCGCACGCTCCCGTCCTATTGTGTGATTTGCACCCCGGCGACATAGCTTTGCGCTGATGCCCAGCCCACCTACATTCATGCTGGAGCTCTTTGGTGGAGCGGGTTCCCACAGTCGCTCCCAAAGAGGAATCTGGAGGAAAAATGGCAGGATCGCTACTTGGGTCCTCTGGGGCACGAGTGGACATGTGGGCGGCCCCTGATTCTTCATCCATCTCGAGGAAAGGCTCATATTGAGAAAAACTGGCCCAAGTCATGGCATAAAAGAACCTTTGACGCAGTGAGGAAGCTCTGGGAAGAAGGGTATATGGACCTGCCGACAATTTCTGTGACGCCTTCCAAGGTTTCAGTACTGCAACAGGACGAGTACGACTTACTCGCACAGGAACTTGATGTCATAGGCAAGGGACCAGACGCAGACGAGTATGAAGCCTTCACATCGCATGATCGCAGTCACCTATTCAGATTGACGGTTCACCACTTTCCTGGTGGCACCGTGATGAACACCGTGAACGTTTCCCTCGGTTGTCCAAGATAGCGATAGACATACTCTCAATACCCGCCATGTCTGCGGACCCAGAGCGCACATTCTCAGGCGCAAGGCGCACTGTCGCATTCAGGACGCGTATAATGAAATGCGCGGTTGATAAGCAGGACTTATCGTGGGGTCGATTTGCGGAGTAATTTCGGGAAATCGTATGCGATTACACATCTACCATCTGATAAGTGCCCGGCGGCGCGCACGCGAATATCTCCACGGCCAGCAGCCCAATCCAGGCCATTCCGGGGCCTGGGGACTACTACACCGGCGGCGCGTTTGGTCGAGGAGCACTCCGTATAGGCTACTGCCCGTCGAGATATTTGCGTTGCAGCGCCGCGAATGGGTAATGGGGCTAGGCTCGGCCACAGGAACTGTGAGATAGTAATGCACTGATCCTACGGCCCTTTGATCCTCAAAAATATGTCTAGTTACATGGATATAAATATGTGTAAAGACTCTACGAGGCGGCTGGCTTACGTCGACGAGGGGCGGTCCGCTTTCCCAGCCGGGTCCTCCGCCCCCGACGGCCCTGACCTCGAGTTGGACCTGGTCCCGGGCCTGGACCTGGGTCATCAGGCACGGGGGTCCCTACCTGTACCCGTATCTGGCCCTGGCCCTGGCCCCGATCCTGGCCCCGCCGTCGGCGCTGTTTGAGTTCGTCGACGAGTCGGTTCAAGCTTCGGCCGGCGCGTAACAGCTCTAGCTCTGCAACGGCCGCCTCCTTGCATTTGCCGGACGCCATACGGGCCAACAGCTCGTCCCAGATCACCTTCCGGCGACAGAACTGCACTCTGACCCCGTTCCCCGGCGCCAGCGGCTTCCCACGTCTCTTCCAGCTCCCGTACGGCCTTCTGACCTGCAAACCCTTCCTCCCACTCCTTCCAGACGTCCCCACCGTAAAGACCCTTGCCAGGGCTGTGACGATAGGCATGCCTGGTACCAGAGGCTCTGGGTCGGGGCCGGGGCCGGGCTGTATTGAGATTCAAGGTAGGTACTGTTGACGGCGCCGGGGCGGGGCCGGCGCCAGCGCCTCTGCTGACCCGGCTCCGAAGTAACCGGTAAAGGTGATAGGGACCTTGCCTTGGAGGAGGGCATCGAGGCCGCCCTGAATCCCGTCCAGCCGGGCCTCAAGCCGGATGGCGAGCCGCTGACTATTCTGTAACAGGGCCTCCCGCGTGCTCTCTATGACGCCGCTTAGTTCCGGCAGCGCGCGTCGTACGAGCAGGCTTACCGGCTCCATAGCCCCTACCGCGGTGGACCGCACGGCGACGGCGAACTCGTCCCACTCGGGCCCGCTAAAGGGGCGTAGGCGAAGAACGGTAGCGACGGGTAGCGGAGCTGTAGGACGGCCAGGTCCTGCAGAAGTACTATACGCAGGCGCCGCATAAGCTTAAGGAAGCCGTCGGCGGCTAAGTCGTCGTCGTCGAGACCGCCTTCTGCCCAGCATTGCCGGCGCGCCCGCGCCTCAAAGCGGGGTTCCCCGCGACGATACGCATGAACTGCCGCGGTAGGTGCGTAAGATATGCCTGGCAGAGCACGCTCTGGTTCCAGCGGCCGGCCTGCGAGATCTGGGCGAGCGACGTGCCATGGGTCTCCGCGTCCTGGGCGCCCACCCTGCGCGGGAGGTGCGTCTTCTTCGACGCGATAAGGCCGGCAGCGCCGAAGATACGCCAGGTCTCTTGTAGCTGCGTCGGGTACGAGAGCTCCTGCTCGCGGTCCCGCCCGACGAGGACCTTGATCCGATACCAGTCCTGACGGCGCCGGAAGGACGGGGGCGGTTCGCCGGCGACGTGCCAGCGCCAAAAGAAGAGCTGTGCTAGGGCCCCTTGCGTACAGAATAAGGGGTCCTTGTGCCGGAGCGCGCCCATAAACTCCTTCCTCGCCGTCTTATTTAGCTTGCCGTCCCGTAAAAGGCTTACCAGGCAACCACAGGGGGTCGGCCCTTCCGAAGGCGGATAGTCGAGTAGGGACAGGTCTGCAAGCTCCATCTTGCGGCGGTTCTCCCCCCGTAAGAGGTAGTAGTGGCCGAAGAGGAGGTCGACTCGCGTACGGAGGTTTTGCGGCGTATACGCGGCGCCAGTGAGAAGGAGATCCTGGATCCGAAGCCATTCATCGGGGAGGTAGCCGGCCTGGATCCCGTCGCTCCCGCGGTCTTTAAAGGAGGCTCGGTCGTGCTTCCCCCGCTGCCGGCCCCGTTGCTCAAGGAATCCTCGTACGGCGGCGCCCCGGGGATTCTCCGTATTCGAGTTGCCGTGAGCCACCTGGAGCCTCCATAGCTCGATAACGGCCGCGATATAGGCGTCGATAGTGCCCCTCGTAAGCAAAGACCCTTCGGTAAGGTCTACTGCAGCCGTCGCGAGGCCTGTGGGTGGCACGTAACCCTCGCGGTCGTCAGCGAGCAGCTCAGCGGCCTCGGCCAGGGGACCTCAAAGCTTCGGCCAGGCTTTCGGCCTCTGCCATGGCCGCGGCCTCGAGCTGCTCCTGTTCGCGCTGTTGCCGTACCTGTACGGCCTCGCCGTTGCCGTCGCCCTAACCTTACCGCGCGCGCGGCTTCTTCTTCTGCGGCGGCACAACGCGTCGTAACAGGATATCCTCTTTGAGCCACGCCGCCAGCTTGTCCGGCGTTACGAGCTCGCCGTCGGGCCAGCTATAGAGCGAGCCGTCTGCTGCAGCCCGAGGCGTATGGCACCAGGCCTATACGTATTTGTCTGTTAGCCGCCTAGGGGGGCCGTACGTGACAGGGATCGAAGTGGAGGACCGGCCGGGGGACGCGCCTTCCACTCCCGCTGCTTCGCCGCGTAACTCCGCGCCGTGTTCGCCGGCTGTTCGTCCTTCTTCGCCTGGATGCCCGCCCTCCGGGCGGCACGGGCGCGCTCGTCAGCTGCCGTGTACGAGTCGTCCGCGGCCATCTCGGTCGATCGGGCAACGTTCCTACAGGGCGAATGTCTGGGCTGGTGTTGGCCGGAAACCCGATAAGTTGGGTGGGAACTTATCAAATGCACTTATCAGGCGTCCTGCACACGATTTCACGGGCGGCGTTTTGCGGGCGATAAGTGGTCACGTGGCCTAAGTGAATTACGACGCAATTGCGGGCACCACCGATAAGCAGGACTTATCGTGGGGTCGATTTGCGGAGTAATTTCGGGAAATCGTATGCGATTACACATCTACCATCTGATAAGTGCCCGGCGGCGCGCACGCGAATATCTCCACGGCCAGCAGCCCAATCCAGGCCATTCCGGGGCCTGGGGACTACTACTCCGGCGGCGCGTTTGGTCGAGGAGCACTCCGTATAGGCTACTGCCCGTCGAGATATTTGCGTTGCAGCGCCGCGAATGGGTAATGGGGGGCTAGGCTCGGCCACAGGAACTGTGAGATAGTAATGCACTGATCCTACGGCCCTTTGATCCTCAAAAATATGTCTAGTTACATGGATATAAATATGTGTAAAGACTCTACGAGGCGGCTGGCTTACGTCGACGAGGGGCGGTCCGCTTTCCCAGCCGGGTCCTCCGCCCCCGACGGCCCTGACCTCGAGTTGGACCTGGTCCCGGGCCTGGACCTGGGTCATCAGGCACGGGGGTCCCTACCTGTACCCGTATCTGGCCCTGGCCCTGGCCCCGATCCTGGCCCCGCCGTCGGCGCTGTTTGAGTTCGTCGACGAGTCGGTTCAAGCTTCGGCCGGCGCGTAACAGCTCTAGCTCTGCAACGGCCGCCTCCTTGCATTTGCCGGACGCCATACGGGCCAACAGCTCGTCCCAGATCACCTTCCGGCGACAGAACTGCACTCTGACCCCGTTCCCCGGGCGCCAGCGGCTTCCCCACGTCTCTTCCAGCTCCCGTACGGCCTTCTGACCTGCAAACCCTTCCTCCCACTCCTTCCAGACGTCCCCCACCGTAAAGACCCTTGCCAGGGCTGTGACGATAGGCATGCCTGGTACCAGAGGCTCTGGGTCGGGGGCCGGGGCCGGAGCTGTATTGAGATTCAAGGTAGGTACTGTTGACGGCGCCGGGGCCGGGGCCGGCGCCAGCGCCTCTGCTGACCCGGCTCCGAAGTAACCGGTAAAGGTGATAGGGACCTTGCCTTGGAGGAGGGCATCGAGGCCGCCCTGAATCCCGTCCAGCCGGGCCTCAAGCCGGATGGCGAGCCGCTGACTATTCTGTAACAGGGCCTCCCGCGTGCTCTCTATGACGCCGCTTAGTTCCGGCAGCGCGCGTCGTACGAGCAGGCTTACCGGCTCCATAGCCCCTACCGCGGTGGACCGCACGGCGACGGCGAACTCGTCCCACTCGGGCCCGCTAAAAGGGGCGTAGGCGAAGAACGGTAGCGACGGGTAGCGGAGCTGTAGGACGGCCAGGTCCTGCAGAAGTACTATACGCAGGCGCCGCATAAGCTTAAGGAAGCCGTCGGCGGCTAAGTCGTCGTCGTCGAGACCGCCTTCTGCCCAGCATTGCCGGCGCGCCCGCGCCTCAAAGCGGGGTTCCCACTCCTCGATCCACGGCCACAGCTGCTTTTGTAAGACGTACGGGGGTTCGTGAGCCGCACGCGCGAGGAAGTAGTCCCCCGGGGAGGCCGAGAAGCCGGCGACGATACGCATGAACTGCCGCGGTAGGTGCGTAAGATATGCCTGGCAGAGCACGCTCTGGTTCCAGCGGCCGGCCTGCGAGATCTGGGCGAGCGACGTGCCATGGGTCTCCGCGTCCTGGGCGCCCACCCTGCGCGGGAGGTGCGTCTTCTTCGACGCGATAAGGCCGGCAGCGCCGAAGATACGCCAGGTCTCTTGTAGCTGCGTCGGGTACGAGAGCTCCTGCTCGCGGTCCCGCCCGACGAGGACCTTGATCCGATACCAGTCCTGACGGCGCCGGAAGGACGGGGCGGTTCGCCGGCGACGTGCCAGCGCCAAAGAAGAGCTGTGCTAGGGCCCTTGCGTACAGAATAAGGGGTCCTTGTGCCGGAGCGCGCCCATAAACTCCTTCCTCGCCGTCTTATTTAGCTTGCCGTCCCGTAAAAGGCTTACCAGGCAACCACAGGGGGTCGGCCCTTCCGAAGGCGGATAGTCGAGTAGGGACAGGTCTGCAAGCTCCATCTTGCGGCGGTTCTCCCCCCGTAAGAGGTAGTAGTGGCCGAAGAGGAGGTCGACTCGCGTACGGAGGTTTTGCGGCGTATACGCGGCGCCAGTGAGAAGGAGATCCTGGATCCGAAGCCATTCATCGGGGAGGTAGCCGGCCTGGATCCCGTCGCTCCCGCGGTCTTTAAAGGAGGCTCGGTCGTGCTTCCCCCGCTGCCGGCCCCGTTGCTCAAGGAATCCTCGTACGGCGGCGCCCCGGGATTCTCCGTATTCGAGTTGCCGTGAGCCACCTGGAGCCTCCATAGCTCGATAACGGCCGCGATATAGGCGTCGATAGTGCCCTCGTAAGCAAAGACCCTTCGGTAAGGTCTACTGCAGCCGTCGCGAGGCCTGTGGGTGGCACGTAACCCTCGCGGTCGTCAGCGAGCAGCTCAGCGGCCTCGGCCAGGGGACCTCAAAGCTTCGGCCAGGCTTTCGGCCTCTGCCATGGCCGCGGCCTCGAGCTGCTCCTGTTCGCGCTGTTGCCGTACCTGTACGGCCTCGCCGTTGCCGTCGCCCCTAACCTTACCCGCGCGCGCGGCTTCTTCTTCTGCGGCGGCACAACGCGTCGTAACAGGATATCCTCTTTGAGCCACGCCGCCAGCTTGTCCGGCGTTACGAGCTCGCCGTCGGGCCAGCTATAGAGCGAGCCGTCTGCTGCAGCCCGAGGCGTATGGCACCAGGCCTATACGTATTTGTCTGTTAGCCGCCTAGGGGGGCCGTACGTGACAGGGATCGAAGTGGAGGACCGGCCGGGGGACGCGCCTTCCACTCCCGCTGCTTCGCCGCGTAACTCCGCGCCGTGTTCGCCGGCTGTTCGTCCTTCTTCGCCTGGATGCCCGCCCTCCGGGCGGCACGGGCGCGCTCGTCAGCTGCCGTGTACGAGTCGTCCGCGGCCATCTCGGTCGATCGGGCAACGTTCCTACGGGCGAATGTCTGGGCTGGTGTTGGCCGGAAACCCGATAAGTTGGGTGGGAACTTATCAAATGCACTTATCAGGCGTCCTGCACACGATTTCACGGGCGGCGTTTTGCGGGCGATAAGTGGTCACGTGGCCTAAGTGAATTACGACGCAATTGCGGGCACCACCGATAAGCGATGTCATCGAACGTTCTAGATAAGTCCCTGCACATAGAAATGGGCACCCCCCTGTTTTGGGCACCCAAGATGGGTGCCCAACCTAAACGGCTGCGTCAACTTCAACAGCAAATTTCACCGCGGAAACGCATCCAATCTGCTAAAAAATTGACGCATGTGTCTTCAAGCCACTACTGATGAAATATACAGAGTCTGACATTCACAGCGCCCTTGAGGCAATCGCCAATGGCGGATCCGCCAAGAAGGCTGCTCGCGATTGGGGCGTCCGAGGGCAACTCTTTACAATCGCATGCATGGTCACGAATGCAGAAAGGATGCATTTTCTGCTCTTCAGAGGCTTTCTCAGACACAGGAAAAGCAACTTACCGAATGGATTCTCATTCAGGACGCCTTGGGCCTTCCTCCCACTCACTCGCAGATCAGGCAGTTCGCGCAGCGCATGCTCGCCGTCAAAGGAGACCACACACCGCTCGGAAAACACTGGATGCAAGCATTTTTAAGACGAAATCCTGCAGTTCGGACCCAGAAGTGCCATCACAGAGACTCTGCGCGTGTCAACGGCGCTTCTACCGAGGTAATTCGGCCTTGGTTCAACAATTTCTTCCTTCCCGAGATTCTGGCTATTAAGCCGGAGAACAGGTACAACATGGATGAAGCAGGCATCATGGAAGGACTTGGGGAGAATGGCCTGGTCGTTGGCAGTGCTGAAAAACGATCTGTACAAAAGAAGACGCCTGGTTCTCGGGTCTGGACGTCGTTCATCGAGTGCGTGTCCGCTGCCGGCACCTTCCTCCCTCCACCCGTCATTTTCAAGGGCAAATCGGTCCAGCAACAGTGGTTCCCAGAAGATCTCAGTACTTTTAGTGACTGGCAATTCACTGCGACAAAGAACGGCTGGACTTCGGACCAAACTGCGGTGGAGTGGCTCGAAAAGGTGTTCATTCCAAGAACCCAGCCACCCGACCCTTCGGAGCGAAGACTGCTAGTATTGGACGGCCACGGAAGTCACGAGACGGTTGACTTCATGTATCTATGCTACCAGCATCAGATTCACCTTCTTTTCTTACCTCCCATACCTCTCATGTGCTGCAACCGCTCGATTTGTCTGTCTTCTCCGCTCTTAAGCACTACTACCGCAAACAGGTCGGATTTCTCAGCCTCCTGACCGATTCAAGCCCAGTCGGCAAGCAAAACTTTCTTTCCTGCTACCAGAAAGCACGCGAGCAAGCGCTCACTGTGTCAAACATCAAGGGTGGCTGGAAAGCGACGGGTTTGTGGCCGGTGTCGATGGCGAAGCCACTTTGAGCCCTCTTCTGCTGGAGAACAGCAACAGACGCAAAAGAACGCGAAAAATGTGGCCAATGCATTCAATAGCCACTTACCCACCAGTGACTGGCAATCAGACACATCCCAGATTGCGTGGTCGACCCCGAGGCGCTCGCAAGATCTGAAGGTTCAGGTAGTTCAATTCAACCAGCTAGACGACGACGTGCCCACGAAGAGATTGCTGTTCAGGAAGATCACAAAGGGTTTGACGAGAAGGATGGCCTTTTAGCAAAAGCTCAATTGCAGATTCAGGCACTGGAAACACAATTGGCGGCCGTCAAGCCGAAAAAAAGGAAGAGGGTGGTCACGAGCCCGAATTCGAGGTTCGCCAATATTGAGGCAATACGACGGGCGCAGGAGGAGGTGAACGCAGCTGAGAATGAAGAATCTGATGAAACCGAAGCTGAGGTTTCAGAAATAGGTGACGATTGTATCGTAGTGCACGGTGGTGGGCAGTGAGAAGGGATTGAATTAATGGTGTTGAAAATGGTCGTGATTTTTTTGGGGTGCCCAAAACAGGGGGGTGCCCATTTCTATGTGCAGGGACTTAACATTACAAAAGCACCCTGGGTGGCAAGTGGCAAATTCGCCACCACAAGGCAGTCATATTCCCTCAGGACTATAAGGAGACAGAACTTCTCACATTCATTTTAGATAGAGGACAATGAACAAGATTGACTCTTACCTTCCATTTTTTATCCCTGCGAGACGCACTATCTCTTGGGATCGAATGCTTCTCGGAGCATCGACAGTCGAGAGAGGAGAGTGCCTGAAAAGCTGGATCCGCAGCGGCATCACGGCAGGGTTAAGAATAGAGGAGGTTGATCAATACGGGTCCGAGTCGGCCGAAGAGTGCAGTAATAACACCCCCTCGGGCACGGGAAGTATGGCCCAATGACGTCATTTCTTGTATGGGCAATATATGGTTTAGTTCACCATATGAGAATAAAACATACACCATAAACCATACAGGTCCGTATGGCGTATGGCGTATGGTTAGAAAGCCTGACCAGAGCTTCCGGTAACATCGCAAGCGCCAGATAGGCCAGAGAAAAACTTAGCAAAGAAGGCAAGGATTCCGCCCGGCCGAACGCCTCGTGCCCAAAGACATTTTCTGGCTGTTGAGAGTGATCGTGTCACACAACAGGATGCACGGACAGTGTGGGTGACTGAGCAACGATCGGGAAGAAGATCCCCTGTGAATCGGGCAACGAAAGACTCTTAATTCTCTATCTAAGTGATAGTGAAAAGTTGGCTTCTTATACTTGTGATTTTGGGCTGAGTGGCGATGTTGCCACCCAGGCAGCATAGATGACGACGTCACCTAGAAGGTTCGAATCCATCACTAATATGGCATTACGAACTGCTTGCTGCCTGTTAGGCAGCACAGTGAATGAGCGTTCCGATCTTGACAGATCGGGAGATGGTAGTGGTGTATCGGAGCTCGGGACGGCTGCAGCGGAATAGCAAGCGACCACAATGGCTTGATGACTGCGAAACAGGATGATGCACATCTCGCAGTCGCTTTTTCATCACATTTTAAGTTGGACAAATTTTGGCCCCGTTGCTGTGGAGTTCTTGTGGATTGATGTTTAACTTTCAGTCGCGGATGGATGGATGGATTTATTTCGCCCGGAGGGAGGTCCCTATAAGGCCTTTACACAATCTAGTTACATTTCAGCACGTTTGGTACCTGACTCCCCAAGCCCCACGGATTGTCGTCATATCACTTGCTTTTTAGCCTCGTTATCATTGGTCCCATGACAGGCCTGCTTAAAGGCCGAATTCTCCAAGTGTTCAGCATCCTATTCGCAGCAGCTGAAGCGCGGTCTGCCAGTTCGAAGCTGAGATGTGTTAGTGCAGTTGCCTATTAGAGTTCAATTGTTTTCTGATGGTTGCTGGTTTCTGTCGAGCCGTTCCGTCTCAATTGCAAATTTGATCGCCGCACGAACAGCCTGCACGTCTGGCTTCCATTTGTCGCCATCCGATGCAGCCTTTCCTCCCAAGAAGAAAGACAAGTTCCCAATCTTGGCCCTCGCGCATTCGAAGAGAATGTTCCGTTGCGTAATCCACTTTGTGCATCGAAAGAGAAAGTGATCAATTGTTTCTCGTGCCTGTCCACAACCACACAAATCCGAATCTGTAGCTCCTATCGCATGTAGGTACCTGTCAGAGGGAGCAGACTGACGGTCTAATCCGCACACGTATAAACTCCGGTGAAAGAGGCAGGTCAGACACAAGGACTTGAGTCAGGTATCGATACAGTAGAGGAACATTGCCCTAATCGGGATACACGGGAATTGGCACTGATTCAGGGCCACCACGGGTCCCAGATTTGTATCTATTCGTATAAATACCCCCTCAATACGGCAGCCTATAGGGGTCACTGTTGCAAAACCCCTAAAACCGCTTCCGACTAGACGAAACAGGTTAGTGCGGTATATAGGTTGCCCCTTAGTACATTGCGCCATATACCTCAGTGTATAGGGCCGCAGAGGACCAGTAAAACGCACTTCTATAGACAGCGTCGCCTGCTAGCCGCACCACTAATATTATACGGCGAGTCGGCACTATATATACTACTAGCAAACGCATTAATACGTATAACGTAATAGTCGGATACTAGACTTAATAAAATTACTAGGGGTTTTCCTAGCCGTATTTTAGCGGGCGAGGCTATTATTTTACTAAAATATTCTTATTTATAAAATCTAGACGGTACTAAGATAAGTAGAGTAGAGTCGTCTAGCCTCCTACCCTAGATAAAGGGCCGGAAACTATTATCGGAATTTATATATATACTACTAGTCGCCTCTACCTTTAGTAGCTAGTACGATAGAAATATATAACTTATTAAGATTAGATGCTTATTTACGGCACTGCCTACTGCCTAATAGGCAGTCACGACTAGTTAAGCTACTGCCTATAGGTAGTAGCTGCCCTTAGTCTCTCTATTTATATATATAAGAGAGATAGATTTCCTTTATTAGATATAAATTAAGAGTCTTTCGTTGCCCGATTTATAGGGGATCCTCTTCCCGATTGCCGCTTAGTCGTCTATACTGCCTATATATCTTATTATATAATATAACTGCCTATACTTTATAGGCAGAGAATTTAGATTAGCGATTCTAACTCCCTCGGCCTCGACTATTCCTATAGATAGAAACCGGTTGCCGGTATCGTCTATAAGGCACTTAACTACTCCGGTTTCTTATTTAAACTATTGCTTTCCTCCTCGTTACCGCTTATTCCTTTAATATCGGTTCCTTCCTTATCTTTAAAGCCTAGTTTAACTAATAGTTACTCTACTAATTGCCTATCTGTGAGAACGCTACTAGGAGGTATGGGCTGACAAAGTACTCGGGTACGTAGTACCAATGTGTCGGCAGGGTATCGGCAGGGAATCGTGCCTACCCCGCTCACATGTCATAGACCTCTCGCCACTCCGGCCGAAGAGGAAAAAATCCCTCTTCTCGCAAGCTTCAGTCTTGCGACGAGGAGAACACAATACACACAGCGCAGTACCTCCAGCTATCTCTACTACCTGACTGACCGTACCGTGATACGTGTTCCCTTACACTATCTCTAAGCTCTTCTTCTCGGGCTCGATTTACCCGCTTAAGTAATACTTACTATATACGTTTAGGTTAGTATACTTATAAATAGATATTACGCTTATATATTTAGCAACGCCCCTAGTTAGCGCTTTACGGTACGCTAGTATAGGCTACCGGCTACTTTCGATATACTAAATAATCTTATCCTAGAGACTAAGATAGAAACGCTTAAAGGGTCGCAATTTATCTAGGTCCTAGCGACTTCTAAGAACGACCTAATTATAGCCTATTTTAAGGAGCGTCTTATAGCACTAATCCTTTATCTCGGGCTCTAAGCACGTGCTAATATTAATATCTACTAACGGTCGCCCTATTTCGTGTAAAACTAAGCGATTAATAGGGATAGCCTAATTATATGCCTTATCTAGGTCGGGGTAATAGTAATTTATCTAGGGCTAGCTATAGACTATATAGGGACGGTTCTTTTAAAGGCGTATTCGATAAAGATTCTATGCCTCTATAAAGTCGAAGAGCTCTTAACGTAATATATCTTCGAAGACGGCGTAGATAGTAATCTAATCCTCTAGTATATCGCCGTCGAAGTCCCTATCCCTTACGAGCTCCCTAAAATAGTCTACCTACTACCGAGAGGAGATATAGAGTATACGCTCCTACTAACTCTTAATCTTAACATTCTTCGTACTTAGGGCTACCTTATACGAATCCTTTAATCTCCTACCTTACTAAAAGACTTACTTATACTATTCTATACGTCCGTCTATAGTTAAAATAAAGTTCTAATAGGCTACTATAACTAACGGCGTTTCGCTCCCCCTATCCGCTTATAAGTACTATAGCCGGAAGTTATAGGCGTTATATACCGCTAGGTACTACTTTAGTATGCTTAAGGCAGTTATAGTAGAGTGCTTAAGGTAGAACTAGATAATATTACGCGAGTAGGCGTTAATAGCCGCGTATATCTCGAATCCGTATACCCTAAGCTTCTTATAGCTATTAATATACTATTAGTAGTTTAGGCCTAGGATAAGAAACTATCCTTTCTTTCTCCGAAATATCCTCTTTCTAAGCTCGACCTTATTCGGGAATATAATCTTATATATCTTAAAGAGAGGATCTCTTAGTACCTAGAGCTACTTTTACTAACGGAGATAAGGTTATAGAAGGTTTCTACTATATCCCGAAATAGTATTAGAGCATCGCGTTATATCGATAATAGCTTGTTCGGTTTTTTCTAATAATGCTAGGCGCTCCTTATCGCTATTAAGTCTACGCACCTAACGGCGGTCCGGGTAAAGCCTAATACGTTTTAGGCCTTGCTTCGTAATCTACTAGCCCCGTCTCTATAGAATACTTAGGGTTTACTTTTCGTTAAGGCTAACGTAAAAGATTAGATTATAGGTAGCCTCTATTAATTCCGGAGTTTCTCTAGTATAGGATTGCTAGCGCGGGAGACCCTACCTAGCGATTCGGCGGGAGATTATACTTAGATCGACGGCGACGTAGTAACGCTTCTAAAGTTTATACTTAATTCTACTTCGCGAAATACTATTAAGGTAGAGGAAACTAATATAGTTACGATATTAATCGATTAGGTTAGGTGGCCTTACTATTACGTTTAGTAGAAGTTAAAAGTAGAGAAAATTTTTATAGAAAGCGGCTAAGTACTAGTAGGGGGGGTCTATACTTAGCCTATACCGGCCTAGCGTTAGGGGCTACTACTACCGAACTAGGGATAGGATTAATACTACTTATTTAAGAAGGTATTACTCCTAAGAGTGCCGCTAGTAAATTAAGATAATTTTCCTTTTATAGTATAATAATATTAATAGAGACTATTCTTTTAATTTTAGTTCTTTATTTCCTCCTACCTAATCCCGTCCCCGCGTTATACGAGGCATTAAAGGCCCTAGGAATAAATATACCTAAGTTAAATTTCGTTAAAAGTATATACCTATTTCGCTTATATATAAGAAATAGTACTAGCGCTATATATTAGGACTACGTAAAGGGTAAAGGATTTTCTGCCTACTAAGAGTAATAAGCTATTAATTAATTTAAATCTATAGGTCTCTCTATTAATACTATATATATCTTTAGGGACTAAATCGGCACCTTACCTAGCGTACTACTACGTATTATAATAACTACGAGCTTACTATAGCTCTAGGACTAGCTCCTATATCGAATAGATTATCTAGCTAAAAGTAAGATATATATCCTAATAGCACTTCTGCTAGAATAACTAATATAGCCTATCGCTAATTGCAATATCCCGCTTAGCCTCTTTCGACGAGATAGCTAAGAAGAGCCCTAGGAAGCGAAAGACCATAGCGCTAGACTATCGCCGCCTCCGGAGGGTAGTAAACGGACTTAAGGAGCGTTAACGTGCGGGCCCGCTGCTAGTCCGCGGTACATTTTCCACACTAACCCGAGGTACTCATATAACCGGGGCCAGGGGAGCCTAGACCTAAAAGGGAGTTTTGCAACAGTGTCCCTGTCGGTGGAATGTTATGTCAATACACATCGGAATAAGGGGGGGTCACACAGCTAGGTTCAAGATGCATGTTCTCTCTCTAAAGGGGCAGTCTGAAGGGGCTATTTATACAAGAGGTCTTAGGGCCATCTAGGGACCTCCTGAGTAAGGGGCTTTACCCACGCATATATAGCTATGCCCACGCATAAAGTGGTAGCCTTCCTTACTAAGGAAGTCTTCATGCGTTCCTATTACATAGGCCAGGGATCCCTTCTCTAGGTCCCTCCCTAACGTAGCTGCCCTGGTCCGCCGACAGTCCCCTATCGTCCTCCGTACCTCAATGTCGCATAGATAGATAGAAAAACATGCATCATCGTTTGGACTCAATTGTGCCTGCCCTTATCCTTCCGCCCGCGCTCTCAGCTTGCTGAGAGTACCCATTCAGTCGCGACATGCCGGTGCGAAGCTGGACGAGAATGTCGTCTTCTTTTCTTAACAGAGAATCGTAAAGAGTGCGGGTGTGCTTCCCTAGTAAAGCCTCGTCGATGCGTTTTGAGTGTTTTCCTATATTTTCCGGAAGCTTATCACGCTATTATCGAGCGAGTGCTAGACGAAGGGTGGTAGATCTGTCTCTGCACGACGGCTCCTCTGCCACGGCTCCTGCTTAAGTTGCTTTCTTCGCGGCCGTCTTAGCGGCCGATGCCTATGCGAGCCGTACTTCCTTAGCTAGTGCCTAGGTGAATTTTACGGACTAGCCTCGCCTAACTAGTCGATTGATATAGTCGTAAATTTAGCGAATGATTCCTTGGCCGGATTGCCTACGAGGACGCCTAATTACTTCTAGGGCTAAGCGACTGCTTGTTATAACCGTTACTTCTCGATAAGGCGGGTCCGTCGGCGTATATATTAGCGCTATAGCTATCGCTGCTAGCTCCGCCGTGTACGGGTTCTGCTCCTCCGTAGTCCCGACATACACGGAATAGCCAGCAAGAACGACGCCCGAGCGGTTATGGTTGACACCGCGCACCACGCCTCCTATCCCTACTATGCCGTTTCTTTGCGAGCTAGATATTGCTATTATAATTCCTTTAGCATTATTCGCTGCCTTAACGGCCTTCGCTTTATCGTTCTCTAATATTACTTAGATATAGGGTGTCTACGGTGCTAAGGTATACTCGTATATATCTTCTATCTAATCTATCTATACTATTTATACCGCTATAATAATCTTCTATATCGGCGATATAAACCGCCTAGTTATATAATTTCTTAACGCTGCTAATAGATATATTATCGGCAGGGTTTAAAGATTAATATAGAGCCTAATCGTAGCCTATCTATATCGTTCCCCTACCGTTTAAACGTTAGCCTCGGCTATAGCCACGGTCTTTGCGACCGTACGAAACGCGCCTATAATAGCCTATACCCCTATTATCTATGCTTTATTTATCTAACCTATATATTTTGTATAGAGGGTATATATCTAGATATTAAAGGCATAATATATAACTAGAGCGACTATTACTTTAAAAAGTTACCTCGATACTCTTAGTAATAGTATCTTTAGCCTTCTTAGGCCTATAGCGGCGCTAAGTCTACTAGCGGCCGCTTTTATTATATATTCCTAGAATCGTAGTTTATTATCTATAATTACTCCTAAGATCTTAGCACTCTTCTTAGGTTAGACCTCTTAGCCTCGGATTAGAAATAGGCTATCGCTATTACGTACTATAGCTCGCGTAAAATAGACGATTGTTATCTTTTCTATTTTAAACGTTGCACCGCTGCGCGCCTCCTACTTAAGTACGTCGTCGATAATCGCTTAAATACCTTCTCCGTTCGCTATCGCGGTAGGTCCGGTTACCTAAGCCGAGTAATCGTTAACGAACGTAATCGACCCGCTTTCTGCCTTAATTTTTCTCTAGACGAGGTCCGCGTTAAAGAAGAGGAATAGTATCGGCGATAGCGGTAACCCTTAAGGAAGGCCTACTTAAGGTAGCTCCTATTCTTCCGACGTATACCTATTAACTACTAACGAGGCTATTCGCCTAGAATAAAATATATCTATCTATAATTCTATCTTACTAGTTCGGCTAGTATCCCTCTTACCTTTATCCTCTTAAGCAGTCTTTCCTTATAAACTCTATTATAGGCGCCCTTAACGTTAAAACTAATTAGGCTAAGCACCTTATAGTTACGCTAAGCCTTATAAACTTATTCCTATAGTAGTAATAGCGCCTACTTAGTAGATCGTCGCTTTCTTACTCCGAAGTAGTTCGCGGGTAGAAGACTATAGGTCTTTATAGTATATAAGATACGCTCGGCTACGACCGCTTTAAGTATCTTACTAAGCGTCGATAATAGCGAGATTAGTCGCTATGCCTTAGCTATCGTATAGTCGTCTTTATATAGCTTCTTTAGTAGGATAATTTTCGCGCTTTTCTATTAGCGAGGTATAACGCTATCTTAGAGAGATATATTAAAGAGAGTAAATATCCGATCCTTTATTACCGGCTAGAGTTATCTCTATACCGCTATCGGAAGCTTATCTTCTTTAGGTGCTTTCTACGGTTTCGCTATTATAACCTTTTCCTCGATCTCTCTTAATACTAGTCTAGGCATAGGCACCGCTTTCCGCTATAGTCGCACCCCCTTATCCTCGATTCTCGTAGGCAAGGGTAGAAAGAAGGTAATAAGCAGTTCGTCTGCCTAGTTTACTTTATCCTCGGTCGTCGATCTATCCCCTTTCCTTAAAGGTAGTACCTTATCGCCTATAGTGCTCTTACCGGCTTTAAGATATTTAGTCGCCTTTTAGATATTAGTATCGTCGGAGAGGAAGTTATCCTAATACGTCTTCCTCTAGTATCGAATAGCATTATAGAACTCTTTCGCCGCTTCTTTAGCCCGCCGTTTAAGTTCCGGTCGCGGTTAGCCTCCTCGTCGTTGCGTTCTCGCTTAGTTTCGCTAGAATATATATATCCGCCGAAGTTATATAAGATCCTTAGTCTACTAACGTTTTATATACGGTAACGGCCGTGCCTAAGGCGTTAGTTTATAGATAGCCTCTAGGACGATCCGTATTAGTTAATCCGTCTAGGTTTAAACGTCGATAGCCTAAGGTAAGAGTCGTAGATTATCTTTTACCCGGGCTCGTATAAGATTCTAATGGGCGTTCTTAAATAGGAGTCTTAGCCTCGCCCTTCCCTTAAGCATCGTAATATTAAACGTCGTCTAAATAGCTCTATAGTCTAAGCTATAATCGGTCGGATAGATAGTATATATTGCTACTTCGTCTACTAACTCTAACGTTATTATAAGGAACGGTGTTCCTACTATAAATAAAGCAGCTATAATATACTCTCCCGATTATATAAGCTAATAAGTAGTATATTAATTATAGACAAAATCCCATCCTATAGAGCAAGAATCGCTCGTTATTTTGCATGTCATTATGCATTAAACGGGGTGCCGGTTATCGTACAATCGGGAATCGAAGGAACAGGGCTAGCTTGGAATGCTAGCTAAGACCTCTTAAGAACACCGGCACGACCAACCTCCTTTAAACACGAATATCAGTGGAACCAAGACACTTCCAGATTCACTTAAGGCATCACGGAATTCCTCAGTCTCAGGGCTATACGGCAGCCTAAATCTGGTCCCGAAAGGTTCTTCCGTTCAGCTACAATTGTCTATATAAGACAGCATGTCCGCTGGTAGATAGAGATAGAATCATTAACTTTAACACCTCTTCTACACACTAATACGTTACCAATAAATTCCATTGAAAATCCTACCTTATACTCCTTCTTCCCTTCTATCACGTAGTCTTACGTGATTCCTTGATTTCCTAAAATTCCGCTTTTGCTCATATTCCTTAAGAGGTTATGAGCCCGGCTTGCTCCTTTTAAGCCGGGAAATCAACTTATACCTTTGAAATTCCTTATCGAAATACCCGATCAAAATTCCTTTCGAAAATCCCCCTAACGACTTCTTCTACCTTCCTACGCTCTTAAACTCCCGTCTAGACTTCTCGATCCCTACGAATGAAATAATACCGAATTTATATAAAATAGGTAGATAGAAAGAATATGAATTCTCTAGACTTAAGGGAAATTTAAATTATACTCTTTAGACTACGAGGATGAGAGCTATTCTTACTAAGGAAAAGCTTATCGCTACCTTAGAGCAAGAAAATCATATAAAGACTGCAGAAGCTTTATCCTAGATTTTTCTTCGAGTCAAAGATGGCCCCTTAATGCAAATTAAGCATTTAATAAATGCTAAAGCTGCTTGGGATGAGCTTATAAAGCTATATAATCCGTCGAATTTCTCGTCGAATTATTTACTTATAAAGCAGCTCTTTAATCTTAGTCCCTCGGGCTCTGATTTAGAGAAATACCTTTATAAGGTAAAGGAAATCTACGAGGATTTAAAATCCCGTAATATAGAAATTCTAGAAGTTATCCTTATAGCATGGATTCTTAATTGCCTTAATAAGGAATTTAGAAGCTATATTATAAATATTACGCAGAGCCTTAGGCATGATTCTGCGGCGTTTACCCTCGAATCCCTAACAGCTAGTCTTTTAGACGAAGCTAGAAGAATAGAGGATATAGATAAATCTTCGGAGAAAGCCTTCTTAATACGAAGGAAGCCTTGGAAATCCCGTAGAAATTCTATGGATACTCCTTATTATAAGGAATGCAAAAAACCAGGGCATTTTATAGCAAATTACTATAAATTGCGCCCGAATAAGGCTCCTGCTTATTAGGTTTTAAATAAAGGAAAGAAGGACGATAGGACTCGAATTTCTAAGAAGAGAAAATCTTCTTCTTCTTCTTCTTCTAGGAAGAAATCCCCTTCTAGTAGTAATTCTACTACTAATAAAAGAAGGAAGGCTCGAATTACCGAGCTAGAGTCCGATTCGGACGATAGTAATAAGGTCTTAAATATAGCTTCAAGAAAATATAGACCTAGATATCGACCTTATAGACCTTTCTAGGGCTCCGACCCTATAAACGTCTAAGGATTTAAAGGTAATTTTAACCTTTATAAATACCCTATAGTAGAAGCTAATAAAGACTCTCTTTTAGGACCTCTAGAAGCCTCGATTCCTAGAATAAAGGAATTAGTCTTAAAGGCAAGAGAAGGAGGATTTCCTAGTTATAAGAATAAAAGGATCTTTGATTTTATTTACGATACCGGAGCTACTAGGCATATAGTATCGAATAAGAATTTCCTTATTAACTATAAAGAAATTAAGTCTAAAGTTTGCTAGGGAAAAGCTTCCTTTATATTAGTAAAAGGAAAGGGGACTTAGTATTTAAGTTCCGTATAGTAGGAAAAGGTATATCCTTCGAGACTGCTTTTATATACCTAAATTAGGGGTAAATATACTATCTAATCTTATTTTAATAATACCTATGCCTTAATAGGAGGAAATAAAGTCCTTTTATTAGATAATAAGGCTAAGGTCCTTACTAAAGGATTTCTTAGAAATAAATTATATTATATTCTATAGAACCCTTATTAGAAAGCTAATCGATCCTTATTACGTCTTTAAAAGCAAAGGATATAGATTTTTATACTTAGCACTTACGCTTAGGGCATATAAATAGTAGGGCTATTCTAGAAATATTAAAAAGATATAATAAGGATATAAAAATGCCTCTAGAAGAGGAAAATAAAATAAGGCAATGCGAAATATATATTAGAGCTAAAGCAACGAATAAGGTTAGTAAACAACCTTCGTATAAGTCTTATTCCTATTTAGAAAAATAGTATTAGATATTTAGGGGCTAATTAAAGTGCCTACTTATAATAAATATTACTATTATATTTCTTTCCTAGACGTAGGAACCCGATATCTAGAAATATACCTTCTTCGAAAAAAGGGGGAAGCTTTAGATAGGTTCCTAGAATTTAAAAATAGGGTAGAAAATAACCCTAAAAATACTAGGATTAGAGAAGCATTTTCTAATAATGCTAAAGAATTTATATATAAAATAAAGCTCTACTACGAAAAGGAAGGAATTACCTTTAATTCTAGTCCTCCTCGGACGCCGGAATCTAACGGTAGAATAGAAAGAATAAATCGTACTATATTAGAAAAAGTACGAGCTCTTTTATTTACTGCTAGGCTTCCTAAATACCTATAGGGAGAAGCTGTTTTAACAGCTACCTATTTATATAATAGATTACCGTATTCTGCGATAGGATTTAAAAGTCCTATAGAAAAGAGGGATAATATAATACTACCCTTCGAGACCTTAAATAAAATTAAGACCTTCGGAAGCCTTATATATTATAAGAATAAAGACCCTAAAGATAAGCTAGATAATAGAGCTTTTAAGGGAATAATAGTAGGCTATTTAGAAAATGTATATAAAATCTAGGAATTTTCTAAGAAAAAGATTACTATTTCTAGGGATATTACTATACTAGAAAATAAATTTATAGAAAATCTAGAAAACTCTAGTAATAATAATACCTTTGATTTTAATTCTATTCCGAATAAAGATAAGCTAGAAAGCTATATCCCTATAGAGGAAGCTACTAGAGAACCTAGAGATAAAAGTCCCTCGCCCTTTATAAAAGAAGAGTCTCTAAATAACGATCCTATTCCTACTACTAGTAAAATAGTAGTAGAATTACCTAAGAAGCCGGAAGGGTTCGATTCTAACTATATCGAATACCCTAACGTTAATTTATTTCTAAACTACGATTATAAAGAATTAATTCTAGTAAGTATAGAAAATCAGGATCTAAAAATTCTAAAGACCTATAAATAAGCAATTAATAGCCCCGGAGTAGCATTTTAGAAAGAAGCTATAATTAGGGAAATAATATAGCTAATTAAATATAAAACTTAGGAATTTTCCTACCTCCCTAAGGATAGGGAGGCTATAGGAGGCCGCTAGGTCTATACTATTAAGAAGGATAGTTAAAATAATATAATAAAATATAAAGCCCGTTTTATAATATAGGTATTTAAGTAGATCTATAGCTTAGATTTCCTAGATACCTTCTTAACTACGGCTAGACCTAAATCTATTAGAATTCTACTTATTTTAGCTATTATCTATAAATTCGAAGCTTTATAAATAGATATAATAAATGCCTTCGTATATACCGATATAGATAGCGAAGTATATATCGATCTTCCTATAGCTACGAAGAATACGCTCTTAAAGAATATTATTTAAAATATAGATTAGCTTATAGAGCTAAAAGAATTAAATTAACTAAATTCCTAGACCTATATAAAACTAGTTAAATTAAAGCAAAGCTAAAGAAAGTATTATATAGCCTAAAATAAAGTCCTAAGCTCTAGTATAATTATTTAAAAATTATACTAAATAATCTCGGATTTCTTCCTCTTTTAATAGATAAAGGAGTATTTATAAATAAGGACTATAGTATAGCCTTAGCAATTTACGTCGACGACTTTCTTATAGTAGGGCCCTTTAAATCTATAATAGAAGAAAGATTATTTAAAGAATTATCTAAATTCCTAGATTTTACTATCTTAGGAGATATAAAAGACTTCTTAGGTCTAAATATTATAATAAACCGAGAAAATAAAGACCTATATATATCCTAAGAAAATTATACCCTAAATAAATTAAAGGAATTTAATAAAGAAGGTTTAGGAACTTTAAATTTACCATATAGTAGGCTTTAAGCTTATAAAAGTAAAGGAATTACCTTTTAAGGAAGATATATTATAATTTTAAAAAGAAATAGGATCTTTATTATACTTAGCCTTATTTACTAGGCTAGATATCTTATATTCTATAATTTCCTATGCTAGATTCGTGGCTAAGCCCGACTAAACGTATTTTAAGGCTTTAAATATAGTTTAGAAATATTTAAATAAATTCCCTAGCCTAAAGATTAAATATAATTATAATATCCCTTTTACCTATCTATATATAAAGGGTTTTACCGACTCTAGCTAGGCGTCGGATTTAACGGACGGAAAATCCTTTTCCGGTTACTATTTTTATATATATAATAATATAATAAGCTAGGCTTACTCTAAGTAGAAAGCCGTTGCCCTTTCTACCTATAAAGCAAAGTATATTAGCCTTAGGGAGGTAAATAAAGAAGCTATTTATTTAAATATGCTTTTTAAATATATTACTAAGGATCTATCTATTAAGATTCTTAATACTATACCTCTTATTTTAACGGATAATACTACTACTAATAAATTAGTAGAAAATCCGGAATTTTATAAAAGGTCTATATTACGACTATAGTTAGCGGGCTATAGGAGAGCCGGCTACGTTTACGTAATAAGGCGGCTTAGAATAATAGTCGGGACGAGAAGTTACTTAGGCTTAGCTTACCTAGAGCGTACGTAAGCTAAGTAAGCTTTATATAAATAGATTACTATTTAGGAGCATAGCTTATAAGTAAGCTATAATAAGCTACGAAGGGGATTATAGCTAGGACTATAATCTAAGGATAGTCTCTATAGGTATATATAGCTACCTACTTTTACTCCTTTAAATAGATAGCTCTCTAGCTTTTAATATAGATCTTTATTATAATTCTATCTCTAATTCTAATTACCTAGTTATAGTCTATAGTCTACGACCTCCGACTTATTACTAACGTAATATACTTATTATTGCTTAGACCACGCCCTATTATATCTACTAATATAAACCCCTCGATAGGTTTATCTCTTAGGAATAATACCGGTCGTTATACGTTAAAGGCTCTTATTTAGTATAATACCGCGTTACTCTAAGTAATATCGTAACTATTAATATACCTATATAGTAAGCTAGATTAACTAACTCTAGAGCTACTATATCGCCTTAGGATATAATACGCGAAATTATCGCCCTTCGATATAAGGTATAGTTACTTAGGAATAGAGGAGGTAACGGATAAGTTAAGGACCTTAAAGAAGTAGTTAAACTAAAGTAGCTAGGACTATTCGACGGTACTTATAGTACTCTTTAAGACTTTCTTACTTAACTTAAGGCCTACTATTAGTTTTACCTAACGAAACTTTCGAACCTAGTCGAAAAGGTACTCTATATAGGAAATTTTTTATTTAGAGTAGCACTCGCTTAGTTTAGACCTATTATAAGGGACTATCTTAATAACTAACTAGTATAATAAAATAGTAAAATAGATAAAGTCTTTACTAGTTTCTAAGGATTTAAAGAAGCTATTACTAAGGTATTTAAAATAACTAATAAAGAATAAGAAGCTAAATAGAAACTTCGAAAACTCCGATAAAGGACCTTAGTATCGGACTATACTACTAAATTCCGTTAAGTTACCTTAAAACTTAAATAGGACGACGAACCCCTTATATCGCGATTTTATAACGGACTTAGGGAAGAAGTTAAGGACGAACTCTATAAGGAAGATCGACCTAACGGCCTCTTAAACTATATCGCTATAGTAGTATAAATTAACGATAGATAGTATACGCGATGCTAAGAAAAGAAATAAGGAAGAGGAAACTAGAACCCTTCCTATAGAAATAACTTTAGCTAACGCGCTAACTATAAGAAAAAGCGCGAAATATAAATAGCCTAGGTATATACGATAAATCCTAGACTAATAGATTTAAGTATAATATAGAAAGGTAAAGGAAAGTATTTTAACTATAGGAAACTTAGATATTACTTTAAGGAATATAGATAACCTTATAAGGAGAAGAAAACCTACTAAGCACTAGCCCTAGAAGGTAAGAAATACTTAAACGCTACTAATAAATAGGAACTAAAGTATAAACTCCTTAGTTAGACTATATACTACGATAATAAATATATAGTATACCTAAGCGATAAGAACGGTACTAGATAGTTCCTAAAGCTACTAAAGAAAACCCTTATAATAATATAACGAAGGGATCCTAAAATATAGAAATAAGTTAAATTTATAAAACCGGAATACCCCTATCTTAAAGGAGTCTCCTAAGACTAGATTAAGAAGAACGGTAAACGATTCTAGGAAGATATATAAAATAAAAATCAATAATAATAACGGGTAGTCTATAAATAATATAATAAAGAAGATATAAACGTAGCCCTTATACTTATAAAACTTAGATAATAACCTAAAGAGGAATAACGAAGTATCGACGATATAAGCTTTAAAGAATAAGAAATACTTAGAGAAACGAAAGATAAGAACGAACTTATACTACTACCCTTACTACTAAGGGAAAATACTACGATTAGAGAATACGCTCTATACTTTAAAGAATTTAAAGAAATACTTAAAATTAGAACCTAATAAATACCTTAAATTCTTATAGAAAACTAATAAGCTATATTAATTCGGTATTAACCGGTACTACGTAGAGGAGACTACGCTATAGCTATCGCTATAATCGATACCTTTATAGCTCTATAACGAGAATAGTAACTATAAGGAGAATTTAAAGACGATCTATAAATACTACTTATTTATAAGCACCTTAAGTATATTTTATAGATATTATACGTTTACTTAGATTATATAATATACTTCTAGATAAAGGTATAATATAACGCCTTCCTAGTTAGGTTTAAAGGATAAGTACTTTCGAAACCCTACTTAAGTATAGAACTAAACTATTAGAAAATCGATTAACGCTACTTAAACGACTAAGTTATATTATTAGAACCTAATTACGGTATACTACTTAAATACCGCGATAATTACGGTTTATTACTAAGATATCTTTTAGAGATATATAAAATCTATAAATACGCTAAAATAAAAGAATAGTATAACGCTACTCGCTTTAAGGTATCTAAACCCTTAATCTTTTAAAGACTTATATAATAAGTTAAATATAATAAAGAAGATTATAACGAATATATATACCTAAACTATAGAGTTTATAAATATAAAAAAGCACGAGTATAGTATAAACGATATAATAGTATACTAAAAGATTATTAGTAATATATATAAAGGCTATAAGCCGTATTTAACTAAGGAAGAATCGATGTAGAAATACTACGTAAAAAATAGAAAGACGCTAAATAAAAACTTAACCTTTAGTATAAAAATAAATAGAATTACGAAGTATAGTATATAATTAACTATAAAGTAGTATAATATAAATAATATAGCGTTAAGAAATAAGAAATCTTCGATTAGCTATAAGAAATTAGTCTCTTAAGCCCCGATATAATACTACGCGACGAAAATATAAAGAAACGATATTAATAATAAATCGAAGAAGAATACCTAAATAAAACGAATAAGGACTAAGTAAAAAACGAGGTATACTATCTATAAAAGGGCTATAAACTAGTATAATATAATAAAATCTAAGGACCCTATATATAGTAACGGTAAGCTATAGCGACTAAATAGTATTATTATTATTATTAAGATTATACTAGTAACCTATCTAAAGGTATCTAGAACTTCGACGTTAAATAGGAGGGAAAAACCAGAGTGCCTAGGGGAAAACCCTCCCCTCTTTCGTAGCTGGTCCGCCCTTATACCGGGTCGCGGTTGCAATACGTAGGAATCTTACGCCGGCTATCTTAGGTATCGTTATAGTTAGTCGGAATCGCATTAGCCCCGCTGCAAAGTGACCTTAGAAAGTGACTCCTTTACGTACGCGGGGTATATAGCGTTAATCGGTAGTACGAGCGTTTTTTGGTTAACGGTTAATAGTTAATTATATAATTATCTCCGACCTTATCCTATAACGATATCTTCCCGGGCTCTGCCTTGTTTTTCCGCCGTAAGGCTTAGCGGGCTATTTTTTATTGATGCCGGCCTTTAGCCGGGCCGGTAGTCGGGTTATCGCACCGGCTTCGCGCCGTACTTATCGAGTTGCTAGTATCGGCCCTAGGTTTTTGTTTTCCCGGTCGGGGGGCCTAGACCGGGGTTAGGGGGAGGTCCTAACGAATTCGTCGCTAGGTCCGGGTGGGCGAGGTCCGGGCCGGCCCACTTACAGCGGGGCTAGACTGCTAGTGTATTTATAAGCGCTTCTAGAAGCGCTGATTGGCCAATTAATAAGTAGGTTGGCGCAGTCTGCTGGTCCGACCAAAAATTGATCGTGCCCCCGGCCGGATTCGAACCGACTCTAGCGTTGTGGCTAGCAGGCTTCCTAGGTATATAACTACTATACTACGAGGGTTAACTAAATAGTATTAGATATCTAAATCGCGGGATATTACGCGCGTATACTTTTAGACTACGGTATAATAGGTAATTACGTTTTACCTAGAGTTATTAATTATTACTAACTTATATAAAGATATAAGATAGATTTATATAAACTTATAAATATTAAAGGAGAGGCCTTTAACTATAATAACGGAATTATTAATATAGAGATTAATTACCTCGATATTAATATCTAGGGCTACGATAAATAAATTAACTTTAATATTATAGATATTAAAAAATATAACCTTATATTAGGACTTTTATAGCTATAAGAGAGTAACCTACTAATTAACTAGAAAACTAGCTAGCTATATTAGAACGAAGATATAAGTTTCTAAGACTAATAGATTTAAGAGAAAGTAAAATTTTATAATAATTTAGCTACTAAATAGGATAAAAGGGATAACCGTTTAAGTAAATTATTATAGGCTTTAGCAATATAAACGAAAATAGTAACTAAACTAGCGGATATAATAAAATCGACTAATAAGACCTATATACTAACTAATACGGCTATATAACCTAGTATCTAATATAAATAGAATAAAGGATATAATAAGAAGATCTAAAGAGTTATTGCTACTCTAAGGAAAGACCTTAAATAAATTAATAAAGAGCCTAAGTTAAGAGAAACTAGCTCTTAAAAGAAAGAATAAATCCTATAAGATAGAATAAAGAATATCCCCTAGAAATACCGAAAATATAATAAACTCTTTAAAGAAGAACTTAAAATAGGGTTACCTAAATATAATTAATAGGACTATAAAATTTATCTTAAGGATAGAATAACGCCGACGTTCTATAAAATCTATAACTTAAACGAAAAATAACTATAAACGCTACGCGACTACTTCGACGAGAATCTATAAAAGGGATATATATAAATATTAATATCTAAAGTAGGCTATCTAGTTATATTTATTCTAAAGAAAAATAGTAAGCTATAACTAGTTATCGACTATAGACGCTTAAACGATATTATAATAAAGGACCGAATATTATTACCGCTTATATTAGAACTATAAGATCGATTATATAGTAAAAAATAGTTTATAGCCCTCGATCTTAAAGGCGCCTATAACTTAATATATATAAAAAAGGGATACGAATAAATAATAGCCTTTAGAACGAAATTCGGACTATTTAAATATCTAGTAATACTATTTAGACTTATAAATATACTAGCTACCTTCTAATAGATAATTAATAATATCCTATATAAATACTTAGATATCTTTATAGTAGTATACCTAGATAATATCCTAATCTTCTCGGATACCTTAGAAGAATATAAGGAATACGTCTATAAGGTACTCCGCGTACTTTAAAATATAAAGTTACTAGTTAAACTAAAGAAAAGTAAGTTCTATATATAGGAAGTAGACTTCCTTAGATATACGATCTTACTAAGAGAGATATAAATATAATAAGATAAAATTAACTTAGTTAAAGAATAGCTAATACTAAAGAACGTTAAGGACGTATAAAGTTTACTAGGATTTATAAATTACTACTAACGATTTATTAAAGATTTCGGAAAGATTATAGTACTACTATATAACTTAATAAAGAAGGAAAAAGAATTTATATAGGACGATAAAGCTAATAAAGCTTTTAAATATATTAAAACTACGATTACGTAAGAACTAGTCTTAACTACCTTCGATTTAAAACGATAAATCGAACTCGAAACTAATATATTAGACTTTACTCTAGGAGTATAAATCGGATAAAAAGATAATAAAGGAAGACTATAACTAATTATATTTTACTTAAAGAAGCTATATAGCGTAGAACTTAATTACCCTATCTACGATAAAGAATTCCTTATAATTATTTAAGCTTTTAAGGAATTTCGATACTACCTTCTTAAAAGTAAATATAAAGTTAAGGTCTATATAGACTATAAAAACATCTTATATTTTATAACGATATAATAGTTAAACGGACGATAGATCTAATAGGCCGAATACTTATTAGAATTCGACTACGAAATAATCTATAGAAAAAGAATAGAAAACGGTCGAGCTAATACCCTTAGTCGATAAAGCGATTATAATATAGGAGTACCTATAGCGAAAGAATAGCTCCTAAAAGTTAACGAAAACAGGAACTACTAGTAACGATAGCTAAATATAATATTTAAAGTATAACCTAACGACTTAATATATTAAAAGATCCTAAAATAAATAAAAGAATATAAAGTACTAAACGGATATAATATAGAATATTTAGAAGTTTTAATATATAAAAATAAAATCTAGATATTATTAAAATTATAAGATAAAGTTATATAAGATATATATAAATATTTAATATATAGATACTAAGGAATCTAAAGAATAATAAAACGGATTAAACGATAATATAACTTCCTATAGCTTAAAGAAGTAGTATAATAAGTTATTAAAGAATATAAACTTTATATATAAAGTAAAGCTAAATAATATAAACTATATAGAGAATTATAACCGCTACTAGTACTAGAGAAACTATAGGATTCGATAGCTTTTAATTATATTATAAAGCTACTACTATTAAAAGAACCTATAACTAACGTTAAGTATAATAGTATATTTATTATTACCGATAAACTAATAAAGTATAGGTACTTCTTACTATATAAAGAAGTAAGTAATATAAAAGAGCTAGTTTATATATTCCTATAAATAATTATTAGTAATTATAGACTACTAAATAAGATTATCTTTAATAAAGGAAGTATATTTATAGCTAAATTTTAGTAAGCTCTTATAGTATAATTAAGGACGAAATATAAGCTTAGTATAGCTTATTACTTATAAATAGATAAATAAATAAAACGACTTAACTAAACGCTTAAATAATATCTACGATACTATATTAGCTATAAATAAAACGATTAAGTTAAATAGCTACTAATAGTATAACTAGCTTATAATAGCTTAGTTATAGAAATAACTAAGCTCTTACTAGTATATATTAATTATAGATATAACCTAGAAGTATTTAAGGTTACTTAATAAGGACTATAAGCGGAACGAGTAATATTATAAGTAGATTAGCTATAAAAATTATAAAAAGAAATATAATAAGAACTTTAATTCGTTAAAGAACGAATATTTACTTACTATAATTAGAAAAGATTATAGGGACTAATCTTTTAAGAGGGAGATATAGTCTACCTCGTATAACGAAATATTAAAATAAAATAACTAAGCAATAAATTAGATTTTAAGAAACTTAGACCGTTGAAGGTTAAGAAAACTATTTTAAAAGTTAACTACGAACTTTCGCTACTAATAATAATACGGATATACCTAATATTTTATATCTTATTATTTAAACTAGCGCTATAAAACGCTAAACTATAGGAAAAGATTAAAGTTAACGACAATTAAGAATATAAAGTAGAATAAATACTAAATATAAGAAAATAAGGTTAGTAATAAGAATACCTTATTAAGTAAAAGGGATATAGACTAAAGGAAAATACCTAGGAACTACTTAAGTACTTAACCTACTACGGTTCTTTACTTCGATAGTTCTACTAGTAAAATCTACTCTAGGCATCGTAAAATCGCTTAATATACTAATAGCATTCTAATTAATTATATTAAATCTACGTATAGACTAAATATCGACTACTGCTTTAGATTATTAGCGCTTAGCCTCGTTAAGGTTATCTAAGGAACGAAGGCCTTAATAGACTATCTCGGTACCCTTTATTTTTAGCTAGCGCTTTTAATAGTAAAGCCGCGCTAAACGAGCTAAGGCTTTATTTAGGTCGGCTTAAGCTTTTAATATTCGCTCCTTAGTAATTTCTTCTTCTTTATTTAATTAATCGGACTCTAGATTTATTTAAGATACTAAGAAATACGTTAGCTATAAATAATAGGTAGGATAACGAAGTTACCTATAAGAGCTAATCGCTACGCCCGACGTATCGTAGGAACGACCCCGCCGTATATATTCGGTATACTTAGAAGATTTCTCTAGTATTTTATAGGGGAAGCCGCGCAATAAATAAAAAGAATATAGTATAACGTCGAAACTAAAACGATTAATAGACTTAGCTAAATAAATACGCTTAAGGGTCTTATAAGAACGATCTTTCGATACGTAATTAGATATACTATTAGTAGTATATCCTAAGGGATAGAAAGGACGAAACAGGGAATATATATACGCGCGATAAGGGTATATTTATATACGGCGGCTAAGGTAGTAGTAGGTCTTATAGATAAGACTAAAAGGAGGGGAGATATTATATTACGACTACGGTTAGCGGGCCGTAGGAGAGCCGGCTACGTTTACGTAATAAGGCGGCTTAAAATAATAGTCGGGATAAGAAGTTACTTAGGCTTAGCTTACCTAGAGCGTACGTAAGCTAAGTAAGCTTTATATAGATAGATTACTATTTAGGAGCATAGCTTATAAGTAAGCTATAGTAAGCTACGAAGGGGATTACGGCTAGGACCGTAATCTAAGGACAGTCTCTATAGGTATATATAGCTACCTACTTTTACTCCTTTAGATAGATAGCTCTCTAGCTTTTAATATAGATCTTTATTAAGATTTTATCTTTAATTCTAATTACTTAGTTATAGTCTATAGTCTACGACCTCTAACTTATTACTAACGTAATATACTTATTATTACTTAGACTACGCCCTATTATATCTACTAATATAAACCCCTCGATAGGTTTATCCCTTAGGAATAATACCGGTCGTTATAGTCTAAGTATATAAGATTAGCCTATTACTATACTAGAACTAGTATAAGAGAAGGGGAAATTAGAGTTTTTTATATTAAATTAAAAGATAATATAGCTTATATTTTTATAAAGGAATTAAGACCTAGATTACTTTATAAATTTAGAGACGGTCTATCCTTAGTATAAGTTCCTAAGCAATTAAAAGGGGTTTTTAGATATTTCTTATACTTTCTATATCTTTCCCTTACTAGGTTTTTCCTTTTTAGGTTTCCTAGAAAAATATTTACTAGGTTTTTATCTATTAATATTTTCCTAGTAATAATAGGTTTTACCTTATATAAGGTTATCCTATAAATAATTATTATAACTATAGATTTTTCCTACTATAGGTTTTCTATTAGTATATACCTAAGGAGTTTTTTCTTAAGAAAGAATAGGTTTTATATATCCTATTAAGGTATAAGAATAGTTTTCCTAAATTAGGTTTTTACCCTATATATATATTACTATAAATAAATTAGTAAAGTATATAAATCTACTCTTTAAGGAGGCTATAAGGAACGGTGTTCCTACTATAAATAAAGCAGCTATAATATACTCTCCCGATTATATAAGCTAACAAGTAGTATATTAATTATAGATAAAATCCTATCCTATAGAGTAAGAATCGCTCGTTATTTTATATATTATTATATATTAAACGGGTTGGCGGTTATTATATAATCGGAATCGAAGGAATAGAGCTAGCTTAGAATGCTAGCTAAGACCTCTTAAGAATACCAGCATAACTAACCTCCTTTAAACACGAATATTAGTAAAACTAAGATACTTTTAGATTTACTCGAGGTATCATAGAATTCCTTAGTCTTAGGGCTATACGGTAGCCTAAATCTAGTCCTAAAAGGTTCTTCCGTTTAGCTATAATTATCTATATAAGATAGTATATCCGCTAGTAGATAGAGATAGAATTATTAACTTTAACACCTCTTCTATATACTAATATACTACTAATAAATTCCGTTGAAAATCCTACCTTATACTCCTTCTTCCCCTCTATTATATAGTCTTACGTAATTCCTTAATTTCCTAAAATTCCGCTTTTGCTTATATACCTTAAGAAGTTACTATATATCCGAGGGCTTATTACTACCTTACCGTCGATTATCCTAGTATACGGTTTAGAGACCGCTAGCACTCCGTAATCCTTAAGGTCCTCGTCGTTTATTAAACTCTACTATATTAGTTCCCGTTTTCGTATATTAAGCTATAGAATACTTAGTATCTTATATATTAAAGTAAATGTTTTATACGCGGTAGTTCCGGCTAAATAACTTATATAGTCTATAGTATAAAACGTATCTAGGCTCTATTATATAGTACTCCCTATAGTAATAACCCGCACCGGTATACCTTCTATATACCTAAGGCTTACTATACTTAAAGGCTTTATAGCTTATATCTTAATAGTTAAAGTACTATATCGGTCCCTTATAGGGTTCGAAGGGATTAGTATACGCCGACTCTCTAGCTAAATTAAAGTACTTACTATCTAAAAGCTTCTTTATATTATTCTTTTTCGTTATATAGACTACTATAGACCTATATACTTTAATTATTTCTTTATTACTTAGCTAGGTAATCTTACTAATTAAGATATTATTTTCGATACCGAGAGCCTTAGCTATACCTTATAGGATATTGCCTTCTCTATCGAGGATCGCGGTACGATTAATATTATTAACTTTAACTAGGTAAAGCTAATCTCTTATTACTTAAGCTCTAGTTACCGCCGTTTTCTATATAGCTTCCTTAATTTATTATAGCTCGACTTTATCTCTATAAATAACCTTAACTTACTTTATATTTTAAGAGTTCCTTATAACTACTATATACTTCTAGTTTACCTAACCTTCTTTTATTCTAACCTTATTTTTAATAGCTTACCGAATCGAGCCTATCTATACTTAGCCTCTATCCTATTCCTCTACTTAGGATATATCGATTATATAGAAAAACTCGTTCGCGGTAGGTTCTATAGTATTACTAAGCGAGAGCGATAGGGTAGTGCTCTATTATAGCGACGGCGATAATCGCGCGACCTTAGCGAACGTTTTAGGCGGGGTAACCGCTACGCCGGCAACGATAGCTTCGAGTTACTTTCGGACCTACTTAAGTTAGTCGTTTATCTACTACTTTATATCTTCTAGATAAATATTAAGCTCTCGGCTAATAGTTCCTTACTTTTCTATTTCTTCTTTCTATTTTCGGATTATCTCTTACTACTTATAGATAATCTTATTTTGCTCTCTAAGTATCTCTTTTAATCCTCGGAATTCCGTATAATACTCGTCTAGTAGCTCCTAAACCTTCTTAATTATCGCTACTTCTTCTTAACTACTATTAATATTTTTATTTCCTAGTAGTCTTATATATTTAATTTTACCTATTTCCTTTCTTATCGCTCTTATCGTATATCGGCTGCTTTTATTTAACTCTTTTACTATCCTATCGAGTAGCTTACGTTTTACGATTCTACCTCTAGTCGGCGACGATAAGGGGCCGCGCGGCCCTACCCTAGGCCCTGCATTTACTAGCATACTTATACTGCCGACTTAACTACTATATAGCTTTTCCGATTTAATAGAGAGATAATAAATTAAGCTTCTAAGCTTTTAATTATATTTTTATAGAGTATTAGTATATATATATATATATCTATATATATAGTATAGTAATAGTAGTAGTAGTAGGATTTATTTCGCTTAGAGGGAGGTCCTTATAAGGTCTTTATACTATCTAGAGTATAGTTTAATAACGTTTATTCCTTAACTCCCTAAGCCCTATAGATTATCTTACGCTATACTAACTATTCTACTATTCGCTCTATAATAGACCTACTTAAAGGTTAATTTCTCTAAGTATTTAGTATCCTATTCTTAGTAACTAAAGCGCGATATATCGAAGTTAAAGCGTAGTTATATTAGTTATTAATAGTAGTTAGTACGCCGATTATATTCTCTTATAACGCTATTCCCTCTTAACGGGCGGGAACCTAGGTATACCCTATTCGCTTAGGGGTGCCTCTAGCCGGCTTCGAACCGACCCCTCTACGACGTAGAAGCTCTAGACGTGTTACCACTACGCCATAGAGGCTAGAATATCGGTAGGTAGGTAGGATTTATTTCGCCCGGAGGGAGGTCCCTATAAGGCCTTTATACAGTCTAGAGTATAGTTCCGCACGTTTATTACTTAACTCCCTAAGCCCTATAGATCATCTTACGCTGCGCTAACTATTCTACTGTTCGCTCTATGATAGACCTGCTTAAAGGTCAATTTCTCTAAGTATTTAGCATCCTATTCCTAGTAACTAAAGCGCGATGTGTCGAAGTTGAAGCGTGGTTGTGTTAGTTATTGATGGTGGTTGGTACGCCGATTGTGTTCTCTTATGACGCTATTCCCTCTTGACGGGCGGGAACCCGGGTGTACCCTGTTCGCCTAGGGGTGCCTCCAGCCGGCTTCGAACCGACCCCTCTGCGACGCAGAGGCTCCAGACGTGTCACCACTACGCCATGGAGGCCTAGAATGTCGGTAGTAGTCCGGCGGGTCACGGGATCCGGCAGATCACCGGTAAATCCCTTATCCCGAGAGAGAAATTTCCTCTCCGCTGTTTGAGTGCACCAGCGAACTTCGAGCCGCAACCCGGCTGCCCATCCTAACATCATTTGCAGATGCTTCGTACACCAGTTGGTCGCAATCCGCAACAATGTTTTGGTTTGTCCGACCCCGTCCACCGTCTCGCAGATATTAACTTCCTTTGTGATAGTGAAATGTTGCCTCCTATAGCGTTTTCCATCACTCGAATCAGTCCTCATGGATGGATCCTGGGCTCCTCGATGATCTGCGAAAGGATTAAGAATCCAGAGGTCAAACCGGCGACCGTAATAATTGACTGGCAAGATGGCGACAACACCTTCTACCTTCGGAAGAAGACCGCAAACGATATGTCAGGAGGTGACGCTGAGATCGACAGGATACATGTCGGGGGGACTTCAGCAGCTGTTTGGTGCCTCGGAGAGAATGCATTCTGCAAGGTACATGCCTGGTGCGAAGGGCTAGAGCTTGAGGCCAACACTATTCGATTCGTAGGTGAAAAGGCCTCAGAAGTGCCCGTCCCAGAGGTTGTCTACTCGTGGATCGATCACGACCTCAACAGAACCTTCCTCATAACAAAGCGAGTCCGAGGACAAACGTTGGAACGAGCGTGGCCGCAGCTCTCCCCGCCCCAACGCATACGAATTGCCCATGATATCGCGTGGTTCTGTGTTTTACTGGCTGCCAACACTTCATCTCGGTTTGAAACGGTCACTGGATGTGGTGTCTATGAAGCAAGGTTGATGGAGAGCGCTCATCCATCCCATCCCGCGTGGTTACCGAGAATCCTTGGTCCATTCTCGCTAGAGGCCATCCAGGACTACATGGCAAACATCTCGACTGAACCTGCCCCAGACATTGATCTGCCCTTTCACTTCTACCATGCAGACCTTGGACCGACAAACATCATGATATCAGAGGATGGCAACCTTGTTACTGGAATTATTGACTGGGAATCCGCAGCTTATTACCCACAATTCTGGGTGGCCACTAAGCCCGTGTATGCTGGAGCCTTTTGGCTTGAATGTGAGACCGACGAACCGAAATTATGGGGTCAGCTCCTAGGACAGGCACTCGATGCAAGCGGTTACAAGCGACTGGATGCAGTATTCCGCCGCTGGAGCAGGTCTGTCACTTAGTGGGTTGGGGACCTGGCTTCACTGGTTCTTGTACACCAGAAGAGTAGTGAGCTTTATTATTAATGGACGTCCATAGCCCATCATCAAGAAGTTGAACCATTTTCTCCTCAAAACACAAAGACCTGCCGTGCAAATCCAATTCTCCCACCGCCGCCGCTGAGGACCGCCATATTAGACACAGCCGTATCGGCAGCGCTTAGAGAAATTTAGCCATGCATAAGCCTAATAGACCTAGTAGGAAGTCATACAGAGGCGCTAGGGCGTGGAATCATTTCATTCCATTGGCGCTCCACAACCCTCACAAGTCTTGACGCTCGTGTTGTTGTTGTACGTGCAATTTTTGTTCGTGCAGCGCTTCTCGTTCACCAGCTCTGAGACGATAGACCGGACCATACTAGATATCTTGCTGGCAAGAGGCTAGAGGGGCGGAGTCAGTTCTGAGATGTGAATGCAAATATGGCTCTTGCAAAGGTGTCGAGGAGAGAGAATGGTGTCAGTGGGGGCTGGGGATTCTTGTGTCAAGGCGATATGCCAGATTTTATACAAATGATTCCAGGCAAGAGCACGGGTACGAGCCCAGGGTCCATCGATGAGACACCTCGAGTTCTGCCTGGCTGCTTATGGACGTACTGCGAGCCGCTAATGCAGAGCGACACATCACAGTCCTTTCCATCATGTCGTGCTTGTGTCGGCGCCATACCCCGCGACCCAAGATACGAGGGGGATGCTGCCGTTGAGCGCTGCACCCGCAGCTTGCGTCACCAGGCAGCAGGCCTAAGTGGCTGGCGACGCCAGGAACGTGTGAGCTATCGCGCGGGGGCAAATTCACAGACAGACTACGGATATAGGGACCAGAAATTCTGGACCCCTGCTAGAGAGGCACATAGAGGAGTGAACCCAGAAATTCTGGATCCCTGTCAGTCAGATGATCGACTTGCGGTCGTCATACTGCCGTAAAGGAACGGAACCCAGAAATTCCAGGCCTTTTTTGGTAACTTACCAACTTGCCGACCAAGCGCGTGCCAGGAAAAACCGCCGGTCCCTCCATTGCAGTTTTGGTGGGCAGCAGCGGCGATATCATTTGTCACCCGCTTGCCGACCTACAAAGGTTAAAGGGGTATCAAGACCTCGAGAATGAGGACCAGAAATTCTGGGCCCTGTTGGTCGGATGACTGTGGACGCACATACCTGATTGGCTATTGCCAAAAGCTCCCCTCCTCGAGTCAAGGCGGCGACAATAAAAGGCCCGTAGGATTCCGGGCAGCACTCAACCATGTTCAACCACCCTCAATCATCCCTGCGCTCAACCATCCATCCACTTCTCCTCCTCTAGGAATACCTAGGCGAATCGAGTCAACTTTTTTTTTCGCAGAAAAAATGCCTATATATACTTGCGAGATCTGCAAGGATCAAAAAGTGGTTGACGGGCGGCCATGTCCCAGTTGCGCAACCTAACCTAGGACCATCTGCCTAAATAGTAAGGCACCCGTTGAGGATCTCATGTGTTTACTGACAACGTTAGTAGCAAATAGCGCAGGATTGTTTGCATTGGAGATAAACGGGAGACGGAGTCGCATTTGCATTGTGTGAATTGTCTGTGTGCAACCCAAATATTCGGATCTGTCGGTGCAAATGCGATCTTGCACCATGTATGCGGTCTGTGTACCTACAGTCTCCCCCCAGCCATCGGCTTCGTCTGTTCCGTTTCTGACCCTGTCCCCCGGACTTGCGCATGTTCGTGTAAATATGGTATTGATATGATCTCGTTACGTTCTGCTCGGTTCCTGTGTGGCCGTGTGTTTGCGTCTGCTCGACCAGCAAACCAACCTCAGCATGGACCCGATCTCTGCTCCGCGAAATGCAATGCTCCGCTCGGTTCAAGCGGTCGAATAACTAGGCCCGAGAGCCCCAACGTAGCATGTTCGTAGACAGTGTCGCGTGTTGGAGGGTCACCACTCCTCCTTCACGATGTGGGCGACAGGGGACCAGTCTGTCTGTGTCTGTAGTATTTGGCAGCACCGATCGTAGCATGCTGGGTGTCTGGGGCGCTGCGCAAGCGGGGCGTCGGTTCGTTCTGTTCGACGACTTCGTTGTGGGGTGTTGCAAACATTGTCGTGATGATGGGCGACCAGGAAACCCATCCGTAGCTGCTGTGTTGAAAAGGGGAATCGTATTTGGGCACCACCGTTACACTGCACAGAGTCGAGGTCGGGCCGCATTCTGCGGTGTTGTTGCTGTGCGCGTTGGCGTTTGTCGTGTGCGGCGTGCTCTCAATGTGGTGTGGTCTTTTCCCGCATTCTGCTGACAGACGTTGGGCCTCCACGAGGTGCACCACACTGGGGGAAGCATGATGACTCGTGGAGGCCGTCGCTGTCAGAAGCGGGAGTGTTTCGCTCTGTTTTGCTGCAGTTTCAAAAATTTCGTGCTCACTGTTGATGTTTTTCCTTGGCACTGTGCCGATGTAAGGCGAAAGGGTTCTGTGATCTTTACCTCAGCAGCGCTCAGGCCATTTGGTGTGCGAAGGCGACAAAGCGCACTATACCTAATCTGTAAGTCACATGCAACTCGAGGATTACCTCAGCAAGCTCAGGCCATTAAGGTCGTGCCTCAGGCACCGGACCAGGCTATACGTAATCGGTACGGTCTAATAGTAAGGATATTCTAAAACTAGCTCTTAAGATACCTTTATTTAGAACCTATAAAGGAGGTTTATATTAAACTAACCGACTTTAAAGGTTAATTTATAATAGGAATACTCCTATAGCGTAAGCGGGTATTTGTAGTTACTTAAGCACCTAAGCCGCTAACTAAGGGGTAGGTAACTTATAGTATCGCCGCCTTAAGCATCCTAGTCTAAGATTACTAAAGAAGCTATTAAAAGCCTACCTAGGTACTAAGCTTTAAGGCCCTATAATATATAACTATTAGATATATATAATAGGGAAAGCTAAGAGGGAAGTCTTAAGAAAAATACTATCCTTAAGGCCTAAAGGTCTAGGGGTATAAGTTAGCTTTAACCTTTACCTAGCCTTATAATAATATATAATAGGGAAAAGAACTTCGCCCTATTTACTTATATAGATATATCTATAAGGTTCTATTACTTAATAGAAAGAAAAACGGGTATTAAGGATATCTTTAATAACTTTATAGTATTACTTAAGACTTAATATAGAGTTAAAATAACTATATTAGTTACTAATAGGAAAAGGGCTCTTTTAATAATAGAATAAAAGGATTATATAACTAATAGAGGGATATAAGTTATATAGTTAGCCCCTTTAACGCCTATATAAAATAGTTACGTAGAGAGATTAAGGGCAATAGTAAAGGAAAAAGTAAGGGTTATAAAGCTTAACTTAAAGCTTTTAGAAGAGCTATAGCTAGAGATATACTATATAGCGGTATACCTACTTAATATAATACCCTTCGAATTATATAATTATAGCTAGTAGAGCCTATATAAGCGTTAGTAGACCTAGATAAAAGAAAATAATCTACTATATTACTATATTAAAGATATTAAACTAGATATTATATATTTAAGGGTCTTTAGCTATATAGCGTTCCTAATAATAATTACGGTATTAGAATATATTAAATTATATATAATATAGTTACCCTTTAAGTAAAGAGCTTATATTAAGTACTTAGTAGGATATAGGTCTACTTAATAATACGTTATATAGGTACTATTAATTAGATAGAATAAACTAATAGTATTAGCTAATATATAGTTTAATAAGTTTATAAGCTATAATATAAAAAGGGAAGAATAAGCCTAGCTAGTATAAATATATAGCTATAATATCCTTAGAGATATAGCTATAACCGACGCTATAGATAGCGGGGAACCTAAAACCTTTAAGGTACTAAGTTTATCCGACGATAATATAGATAACGGTTAGACGCTAAAAGAAGTAATTACCCTTCTATAGGACTTATTGCCCCTATATACTCTAGAAGATTAGGGATTAAAGACGCCCTTATAGGGATTATATAGATATATATATCTTTCCCTTCTAGAAATAGTAGGCCTAGGGATAGAGATTTTAACGTTACCCCTTCTACCTAATACTATATTTAATATAGAGTTACTAAGCTCTATACCTCCTACGCCTATAATAGGTACTATAGCTAGCAACCCCTCCTATATCTTATTAGGGAGATAGCTTAAAGATATAATACCTATATTAATTAACTTATCTCCTTAAGACGAACGTAATAATATACCTCTTAACCTAAGGGGTAAAGGAACGATTATAGTATAAGTTTAAGAAGATAACCCTTAGTCTAAACCCTATACCCTTAACCTAGCGGTTAGTAGGGCTAGCTTAAGGATATTATAAATATAAGAATAACGTAGACGAAAAGATACGTTATAAGGGATTAACCTAAGTAATATTATTAAAGGAAAATAAGCTTATAGGCCTAAGAAATCCCGTATTAATAATATTATCGTAAAGGTAAGTAAGTATAAGCATTACGTTAAAGATATACCGCCCCCCCCTACCTCCTTTAACGCGGTAATAGCTTTAGAATTTATATATAAGTAGAAGGAAGCTATAGACCGCGAAATAAAGGAAAACCTAGTAAGGGGTATATAGAAGACTATCTTAAAAACTATTATTAAATAGAAAGGTTACTTCCTAATCCCCTTATATTAGGTCTTTATATATAAGACCGATAAATAGGGGTATATTATACGCTTTAAAGTATATATTATAGTTCGTAGAGACCTATAACCTAAAGGTAACGAGGATATATATATAGCTATGCTACGAGCACGAATATTTCGACTACTAATAGCCTTCTACTACCTCGAGGACTTTAAGACGGAATAATATAATATAAAAATAGTATTTCTATATATAATCCTACGCTAAGAAGTCTATTACTAGCCTCTACCGGGATTCTTAATGCCTAGGCTATGCCTAAAGCTATTAAAAGCACTATATAGGCTCTATATCTCCTTAAAGCTATAGTTTAAAGAGATATCTAGTTTCTTTACTAAACTAAGAGCCTAGTAGCTAGTAAAAGACGCCTATATACTAGTCTATAAGGGCATTATTATCTTTATCTTTATAGATAATATCGTTATAATATATCTAAAAAAGTAAAAATAAGATTAAGAAGAGCTATATAAGGCTATTATAAAGATATATACTATTACGTATATAGGAGAGCTACGCTAGTTCCTTAGTATCGAGATTATTAAGGATAGGGATCTTAAGAAGATATAGCTCTCGTAAGCTTTTTATATCTCTAAGACTATAAAGAAATATTATATCCTTAATAATAATATCCTTTATAAGCCTAAGATCCCGCTAATAATAAAAGAGCTCGTCCCTTATAAAAAGTAAGCCTTAAAAGAAGAGATATATAAATATATCTCTTTAATTAGGTCGCTTATTTATCTAGCAATTTATACTAAGCTAGATATCGTATTTATAGCCGGAAAGCTAGCCTAATATAATTATAACCCTAGGCCGCGCTATAGGCATAAAGTATATAAGTGCCTAGCTTACCTCTATTATACGAGAAACCGCTATATTTACTTTATAGCGATAAACTTAATAAGGCGGCTAATATATATATCTAACTCCTTATACGCCGATAACCTAGAGACTAGGAAGTCCTTATAAGGATATATATTCCTACTCCTTAGTAGGCTAATTAACTAGAAAGCTACTAAGTAAGCTATTATAATAACGTCCTCTATAAAAGCTAAATTATTAGTACTCTTATAAATAGCTAAGGAATAGGTAGTATTCGGCCAGCTAATTAAGGAGCTTAGTATTAGTATTAAAGGGACTATAGAGCTCTAGTATAATAACCTTTAGACTATTAGGCTTCTAACTAAATTAAGCGCAAAGCTTAAAATAAACCTTAAGCACGTTAACGTTTATAAATACTAGCTTTATTAGGAGGTATAGTAAGATCGAATATAAGTTAGCTAGATCGCATTAATAGATAGCCTAGCTAATAGTATAACGAAGGGGCTTATATACTAGAAGCATTAAAGCTTTATTAAGTAACTAGGACTAGTAATACGGCCGGAAGATATATTAAGAGATAATATACCTAACTACTATATTAAGGCGTAATATCTCCTTACTATAGCGAACTCGATAATAAGAGTACTACTATATATACTAAGATTAAGGGATTCTAACGGCGTAGTTAGATCTTAATTTAGTTAAGAAACTATAAAGATCTAGGGGGTAGAAGTTAGCCCTATTTACTACTAAGAAGTAAAGCTATTACTAGACTACCCCTTAATTAGTATAATACGATAGCGCTTAAACTTACGATAATCGCGATAGCTTTACTAAATTAAGACTAATTAATATAAGGAATATATTATTAGAAAGCCTACCTTTAGGATTACTTTTATCCTAAATAACAACGTCGCCGGTAAAGGTACTACGGTACCTAGGCCACCTAAAGGGATGCCCCGCTATGCCCCTCCTTATAAGAAAGGTTATAAATATAACTTATAACTACTAGTTAAACGGTAAAGAGCAGGTTATATGACCCTATTAATCGTAGTAAGTTCGACTCCCCTTAGGGCGGAAGAGCAGGTTGTGTGACCACGCCCTAGGGGGGGCGCGGGCAATGAACTTAGGGACCTAAGGGGAGAGGAAATAGGGGGCTTCTCCCTGCATCCTCTCCCCTAGGTCCCGGCTTTTGCTTTTTGCTGCATTTACCTTCCCTTTTTTGCAGGATATAATCAGGAGCCTCCCCTATTTTTAGATAACCTCCTTAAACAGACAATAAAGCAGCCGAATTTAGCATCGGAATAACCTTATATTTATTAGACCGAACCCTCCTCTACCTATTGCCCCACTATCTAGAAGCTAGGGTGGCAAGGGGGTGTGTTAAGGAGAGAGAGTAGGCATAAGAGGCCACAGTCATGCTTAGTGGACCCAATAGTCATGCACAAGGAAGCCTACCTAAACAACATAACTCCCCTAGCCTAAGGACATTATATAGGCCTAACTTAGGTATAGGAACATCCTAATGCCCTCTTTTGGCTAGCTATGTGTGGTCACTGTACCTATATAAGCCCCTCCCTTGTCCCAATAGATAGACGAAGACATGCATCACTAAATTCACCTTTCTGTGCCCCTATTTCTTCCACTGTGCTCTCAAGCCACTGCTTGAGAATAACCGAAGATAAGCGTGTCGACGCTGCGGAGGAAAAGACTATAACGGTAACGACTATGACTGCCCGCAGAGGTGCGACAACTGCCTCGGGCCCTTCCTAGCAGACCATAGTTAGTGCCTAGCCAGACCTAGGCACTCACGTAGCCAGCTCGTGCGGCTTCCTAAGACGGAAAAGCAAGCAGTAAGAAAGATGGGGCCTAGCTATACCGGCAGACCAACATGGAGCTTGAACGGCTGGCGTCAACCCCTCCCAACACCGGCCGTCTGATGGACCGAACACTTCACCCTATGCAAGAGCCGTCGAGACCCGCCTCGATAGGCAGCAGACTAGCATCAAGGTCAAGCGCAGCAGTCGCCGTCTGGCAGCCCGCAGATTCGTTGTCGACTGTGACTCTGTAATCCACGTCTACCTGATACAAGAAGGGTTTAAGAAAGCCACAGAACGTTACCTCCCACCCCCTGCCTTTTAGGGTTCGGTCTTTCAGGGTATTAACTCTATGCTTAGCGACGAGGTCGTGAAAGAATAGCCCCTGGAGCTGCATCTCGAGAACATACTTGGTTTGGTAGTTGGCTGGCTTTTCGCACGATAGATCTAGCGACTCGAAGCGAAAGTCATTAAGGCTAGACCTATCCTTGTAGCTGTGGACACGATAGTTGGGACAGTTTTTAAGCTAATCCGTCAGTAGATTGATTTATTGGCCTGCGTCTCGACAACGTACTAGAGTGCCCGAAGTGTGGTAGACTGGGGCGCGGTATATCATGTCGCCGCGGCCGCGGCCGCCGTCTTGCGTGTTCTCGCATAAGGCAGTGCCTATAGGTCTTTTCCGGACTCGCTTTTCCAGCACGTTGACGCTTCGTTATCCGGTGCCGTCTCCTCATCGTCCTACCCGGTAATGTCGGAGCACTCGGTGCCGGCCTCTCCCTAATTGGCGTCCGGGCAGATGGGGTCCGGCAAGGGTATGTAGAAAGGGGGGCCCCAGTCCCCTGACCGCCTAGTCAGCTGGTGATGCTGAGGCGCGTTGCCGACATCTAGGAGCATTACGTCTGAGGGCGCGCTGAGCCCGGGGGTCACTGCCCGCCTGCGCTTTTTCGGGTCGCCCCCGCGAAGGTCCGGACAGGTGCCGCGCTGAATGACGTCCTTGGGCCTGGGGCTGGGAAGGTCGTACTTTTGGCTCGGCCACTTGAAGATGGCCGGCGCCTCAACTTGGGCACACCGGCCTGCGCCAACCGACATGCCGTAGAGAAAGGGGAGGTCGCCTGGTTGGTCGCGCCCGCAGCCAGCTTGAATATGAGCCAGCCTTTAGCGACGATAGACGCAGCAGCCATCCTCCACCGGTCGTGGAAGCGGATCATAAAGTCGACCGAGGCAATGATATAGGCCGACGCATCGCCCTCTGCCACGACTCCCGCGTAGACCCTGGGCTTCTAGATCCCCTTCTAGCCGCCCGGCTTGTCGTAGTCGGGCTGGTCTAGGGGCTTAGGCTCGTGCGCTCCGTCCTCGGCCGGGATGGTCTGGCGAATCTGCCACGACGCAATGTCAATGTTGGTCTCGAACTCGGCCGAGACGGTCATCCCGACGTCGATTTTGTCGTCGAGCCGGAACGCCGGCCCGATGGTGGCGATACCGGTGACGTTAAAGGCCGCCCCTGGAAACGGTATCGTCGCAATCGCCTTTTTCTTAGCGTAGCGCACCGACGCCAGGGCCTCGAGCTTTATCATGGTCGAGATGCGGCCCTGGTTATAAAAGGTCACGTATAAGCCCGTGATGTCAAGGGGCGGGGCCGAGTCTCGGCCAAAGAGAGCCGTCAGCGTCATGCCAACGCTCGTCGCAACCTTGACCGACGTCGTTGCCTAAGGCCTTTCGTTCCTCAAGGCAGAAGTGGAGTGGCCAATCGGCGCCCTTGAGAACTACGTGTAGGCCTACACTTTTGCTTTGGCATAACGGTTACCTGACACAACCTATATAGCTAGATGCCCCGACTCATGACATGCCATTGCTCATGTCAAACAGGTGGCGGAGCCTACTCGCCACCCAATTCACGCACCGGATCTCTTCATACTTAGTCGTGCCGCCCTCTCCAAGACAGCCCTCGAGCACCCTGCAGCTCTCGTGCAGGCCAAACCCCCAAAAGAACGGCATGCTCACCCTCTCGCGGCCGCTCCAGTTCTTGGCGCGGTGCACGGTGCTGACGTACCTGTCGTTTGTGATGCGCTGCATGTAGTCGCCAATGTTCACGACGAGGGTGCCCTCGATAGGCTTCGCGGCTATCCACTGCCCCTCGTGGTTGAGCACCTGCAGGCCGCCCACGTCGTCCTGCCAGAGCATGGTGAAGAATAGGAAGTCGGTGTGCGAGCCGATGGAGATGCGAGAGTCGGCATCCTTTGGCTCCCTCCGGGCGCTGTTGCTGCTGCTGCTGTCGCTGCCCTGGGCGAGGGGCGGGTAAAAATTAACCTCGAGCGAGGCGTCGGGATACTGCACCTTGGTGTCAAAGGCGTCCTCGTAGAGGCCCAGAGACAGGGCAAAGGCCCTCGTCAAGGCTCGCGCGAGGGCCAGGCATGACTTGTAGTACCGCTCGAGACTTTCCTTGAGCTGCGGCACCTGCTCTGTTCCCTCAAACGCAGGTTTTCCTTGGCCAATGTATTGAGCTGCCTCGTGGGGAATGCTGGCGGCGGCCTCGACTGTGGGATCGAGACGCGCTTCGTACAAGACGCTGTACGTTTCGCGGACGTCAACGCCTTCATCTGGATTCACCCGCTGCGTCCGCGGGCCCCGCCAGCCGCTATCATAGGGGCCCTCGGTCGCGTCCGCCTTTATCTTTTCCGCAGGGCCCTGTCGGAAAAAGTCCAAGGCGGCCTCGTAGGCGCCGCGGATCTCCTGGAGAGGTATCCCGTGGTTCTTGACGTAAAAGAATCCCATGTTGGATGCGGCATCGTGTATTTGGCTGGCCACGGCCTCGCGGTCCGCCAGGGTGTCGCTGAAGAGGCGCGACAGGTCAATGACGGGGATCTCGGACGGCTCGGCGTCGCGGACGGGCGATCGGAGAACGGTCCGAGTCACGGGGCCGTTGCCAGAGGCGAGCCGGAGCTCCATGGTGTTAGAGCTTGGGCTCGTCGTCCCATCCGGGTCCATGGCCATGATGAAGGGACAGGATGCAGCGGCGGGAGCGGTACCGACGCGATGGAATATCTTTGTTTAGGCGCTTACGTTGGTTTGGGCGCAATGTGATGGAATACGTGAAGCGAAACAAATAGACACGTTTACATAAATAGATAAGAAAGGGAGGGGGGGGACAGAAACGAAAACAAGACCGCTACTATATGAATAAATGGCCCTGCAGCCAGCTTTGCGATGAAGATGTTGGGCGGGAACAACCAAACAAGCCCGTGTAAGTTAGATGACGTACAATCCGGGCAACTGGGAGGGGGCGTGCTGCAACATGGGCAACAGCCATTCGACGAGCACGTCTTTCCGAGACTTGGGGATTTGCTGTTGTCGTGCATCAAAGCAGCCATCCGAGTCTACGAGTCTCCGTGTCTCCGAGGGTGTCGGGCGGTGCCCCGTATCGTCGACAGCACCCTGCACACGGTATCGAGTAATTACTGCCGGCGGTGACAGTCGGAGGAGCGGCGTGCAGCGGAAAGCGACCCCAGGGATTGGCGTAGATTGTCGTCCGTCGGCGGCATTGGCTTGCATGTGCCACCGTACCGTAGGTTGAATCGAGCAACAAGCCTCCATGGAGTCTCGGCCCCGCCGTGCACATCAAACATCAAGTGCAGACAGGCAGGCAGCCAGATGCGTTAATAAACTGTGCTGCCGACTGAATACGTACAAGACTCATGTACCGCCCCGGGCGTGCCCCTAGCAGTGAGACTACCATGACGTGGGAAACAAAGCGGCGTGGGGGCCACGAGAGAGAGAGCCGCGAGATGCATCGAGTCAAGCCGTTTTCGTTTGGAGATTGACGGCTAATAAATGATAAATGTGTGCTCGGGCACGACTTTGACTAGTGACTGTCTTATGCAATAAAAAAAGCAGGCAAAATAGATGAATAAATAACAATGAAAGGAGGGGGAAAGAATTGGACGGGGCCAGAAAAAAGCTCCATCAGGCATCAACTAATTACACCAACACACGAATTGAGATGCAAAGAAAAAGGTGCCTCCCTAGTGTTGACAAGTAGATTTTCTTGACTTGGCGAGCACATGGCTTCCCAGACCCAGCCCCGGGGCGTCGGATGGCGCTCCAAGCCCTCCTTTGTCATCGTCACGGTAGCCTTTGGGCTCTTTACCGACCTCGTGCTGTACGGCATCGTGGTTCCCGTGCTGCCCTTTCTGCTGCGGGACCGCTTCCTCGTGCCCGACGAGCAGCTCCAGCCGTACACATCGGGCCTGCTCGCCGTATACTCGGCATCGTCAGTCTTGTTCCCCCTTCCGGCTGGATGGAGCGCCAGCCGGGTCGGCTCTCGACGCCTGTTTCTCGCTGGCTTGGCGCTTCTCTGCGCGTCAAGCGCCGCGTTTGCCTTCGCCGGAAGCTTCACCATCCTCCTATCCTCGAGGCTTCTCCAGGGCATGTCGACTGCCATTGTCTGGACGGCCGGGCTTGACATGGTCCAAGACACCGTCCCGCCTGGCCAGATCGGAGAGGCCATTGGAACGGTATTCCTCGCCTTCTTCTCTTCTTGACCGCTCCTGACGCCCGTCGTCGACCTTGGCTAACCTGGCCGGCACCTTTTCGCTTGATTAGATATTCGCCACCATCTCGGCCGGTGAACTCGTCGCGCCCATGGCGGGCGGCGTCATCTACGAGTGGGCCGGCACCCATGGCATCTTTGGCATCTCGGCGGCGCTCCTGGTCGTCGACTTTGCTATGCGTCTACTCGTCGTGGACAGCAAGACGGCAATCAAGTATGGCGGTGGCCTTTGCGCGTCGTCGCGGGGCGATCCGGCCGATGCCAGCGAGACCGATCGACTTTTGCCAGCCGGCGACGCCAACGACGCCAACGACGCCAACCATGACGGCGATGACGGCGATGATGGCGACCAAGATCAAGAGAGGTACAAGATCCGTGGCGACGTAGTTGGCATATTCAAGACACTGCCAATCCTGCATTGCTTCCGAGAGCCTAGGCTTCACGTGGCCATGACTCTCTCGCTGGTGCAGGCTCTCCTTATCGGGGCTCTCGACGCGACAGTGCCGATCGAGGCTGAATCCCTGTTTGGATTTTCATCACTACAGGTAGGCCTCATCTTCACGGCCCTCATGACGCCGTACCTGGCCCTGGGTCGCCTTGCCGGCCAGGCCGTGGACCGGTACGGCACCCGCACCGTCACGACCCTGGGCTACCTATATCTGGCCCCTTGTCTGGTGCTGCTGGGGCTGCCCGGCCAGCACGTCGTCTCGGGCAAGTACAACAACATTTCCCTCTTCTGCCTGGCGCTGGCCATGAACGGCGTGGGCCTCGCCGCCGTCAGCTCCCCGGCGTTTGTCGAGGCCATCGACATCGTTGGCAAATACGAGTCGGCCAACCCGGAACTCTTTGGCGTCAACGGGCCGTACGCGCAGCTGTTTGGGTTCAACTCGATGTACTTTTTTGCCGGGCTGGGCATCGGGCCCATCTTGGCTGGCGCACTGCGATCTCAGTTTGGATTCCTGAACATGGGCGTCGCGTTTGCGGCCATGTCGGCCATGACCTCTGTTGCGTCGTTTTTCATGGTTGGTCCCCGGCGAGGGGACTGCCATTAGCAGGATGAGGATTGATGTCGATATCGAGGCCAAAGTATTGCTACTACTGCCGTCATCACTACTACTACTACTACCACTACTACTACTATATATAACTAGCAGTGCAATCCCACCAGCCACGGTCGGTTGTTTACACGAGGGCTTGTGCAAATGCGGTTGGGGCGTGGGTAAGTTGTGGTGTTGAAGCTGGTGTGAAGGTGGCCGAGAACTAGGGGTGGCCGACCAGTCACGCCCACGATTCGAAAAGACACAAAAGAGCCAGCCAGCACCTGCAAAAACCAAGTAAACGTACTGAAAGGATTTGTTAGAAAAAAAAGACGTAACATAATACAACATGGCCTCGAATAACCGGCAGACCAAAAAGTGGATAGAGTGTGGCTGGTCAAGGCGCTGCGCCGATACCGCACGTTGTGTATGCGCACAAGCCCGCGCCTACCTCGCCCTTTCCTTCAACATACTCTGTAGTATTGCATTACTTGCCAAGTATCGCCAACTTGAAGCTATTCGCCCGGCCCTCACTGTAGGCAAGAAGAAGCCTAATGCGGCCAACCTAACCCACATGCGCCTACGCTGCTCAAAGGGCCGCAAGTATGAGGATTATGGCAATGAAGCCATCGCCAAGCGCCGATGAGCATGAGCTTGCCGGCGACCCTACGGGTGACCAGCCCGCCTCGTCACCCGATAACCATAAAGGCTGACAACGAGGCTGCCGGGTCACCACACCAGCGTGCCAACCCTACACCCTCGATAGTTCTAGACCGGACAGAATCGGAAGATGCAGAGCACGAGCCCGAAGAGTAGGATGAGATGGTTGCACCGTGGGATAAGGTGGACCAAGAAGCCCAGAGGGGGAACGGGCACAGCAGAAAATGCGCGAGGATGGCCTCCTTTGAAAGCGCATAGGTCTCAACGACGCCAAGGCGCTTAATGCACTGCGCCTTACGTATGGCCATGGCCTCATTGAACTCTGCCCCCAAAAGCTCTCTGCAGTGCGCGACGTAGGCGCGGGGGTTGTGTGCATTACAAAATGTGCTGTATCGGTGCAGCGCCTTGACCAGCAATCCGCAGACTATAAGGCTCCTGTAAGAAGGAAGTCCGAAGTTGTCAACCAGGCTACGGCATGTTGATATACATCAACACTGGCTACGTCAGGAAGTGCAAGGAAGCAGAATTCGCCCTCGTTGGGTTCCAACAGCTGAAATGCGAGCCGATGGATTGACAAAAGCTCTTCCAAAGCAGAAGCTAGCAGAATTCCTTGGGCTGATTGGGCTTGAAGAGATTGGGGAAAGGTTGAGACTGGAGGCTAGGCTGGAGGAGCCAAAGGACAAGATCAAGGCCTGTAGGGAAAACCGAATGAGGCTGTCTCACCACCTACACGAACACTACCGGCTCAACTGAAGTTGCCCTTGTGGGTCTGGTTGTATCTGTTCCCTCTGCCAGGGATATGTGACAGCTAAGGGGGTGTGTCGAGAAGAAGGGTCCAAGACTTGGTCCTGAAGCCTGATGCCGAAAGTGTAGGGACGAGACTGTGTGAAACAGAGGGGACGCGTGGCAGGCTGACGTGGAGAGAGGGGTAATTATTTATTAATTATCAATTCAGCAAGCAAGAAGACAGAAGAAGAGGCAGGGCAAGGGGCATAAGTGATAAGTGGGAGAGTGGAGCAGAGAGGGAGACACAGAAAAAGAATAAACACACGAATGCAGCCGAAGCTACTCTACTGTTCCAATAGTCCCGTTTATGCCATGTGCCCTGCTCTCTTTGTGAGAGGTACTATGCCTGGTTTGGCTTCCTTGGCTCGATGTGCCGTGTCTCGCTCTGCCGTGTCTGCTCTGCCGTGTCCGCAAGTGCCTAACATACCTAATTCTATGCTATGCCTAGCCTGGTGGTGGTTCCAGTAGGAAGCGAGGCTCTTCTTATTTTGCGATAATAACGTAATAGGTACTCTAACTATACTTTTTCTTTTTTAGAGGATGGCCGTGCATGTGTCTTGGACGTTACTAGGCACACATCACTGTAGGCAACGGATTGATTCTGCCGACGCGATTAGCCCCTGGGGACGTCGTCTCCACCGCAAACATGGCATTTCTCTTGCCGTTCACTTTTCGCCAAGTCAATTCAGGTCCTCGCATCATATCACAATGCCAGCTGGCATGCATACATGACGGCACAGTAGTACGCATGGTCATGCACGGTTGGCTTTCTCACGCATTTTGATAGTTGTAAGCTAGAAAAATATCCGATTATCATGCGCAACGCGCCAGCCAAAGACCTGAACTAATCTTGATCGACTACGTTAGCGTTTGTACTGTTCGGTCTTTGTTGTGCTGCACGCCTGGTTTTTTTTTTGGTTCAAGTTGCAAAAATGGGTACGCTCCTCTGAATGATGTTGAATGCGAGGCTTAACTACGATGCATCTTTCACCGCGTTACACGCAAGATCCTACTACGTATAGGTGGTACCACTAGGTCGTGCTCGTAGTGGTCGCGGCACGAGCCGTCACTGGCGGCCCGCAGCCGCGGATTGACGATCCCAAGCAGATGGACGGATAGTCGGTCAGTCGCATTGCACTTGGCCGAATGCAGGGGAGCAGCTGAAACTCCCCAGCGAAGCTGTCGTGGTTATATATTAGCGGCTCGTCACAAGTCGGCCGATGGGTGCATTGAAGGAAGGAAGCCCCTGCTGAAAATCCGGGGCAGGCTGCACGCCAAGGGTGTAGGGCAGATTTACCGGTACGTACTGCGCGAGCCCTGGGTGTAGCCGCCAGCCCTGATTGCAGGGGTCAGCCACACAGGCATATAAGTCCACACCCCTCCACCCCTCCACCCATCCACCCCTCCACAGGTCTCCAGAGCTTTTCCACGTTTCCACAGCCCAGCCCAGCCCAGGGCGTGCACGGCCCTTGGACAGCGGCACGCGCTGTGCGACAAGTTCCACCGGCACCCGTCTCGAACGTCTCGAAACGTCTCGAAACGCACATCATGGGCAGCCTCGACACGGGCAAATACGGCTCGGGCGTGCGCACCGTCGATTTTGCTCGATTCTTCAGCGACGACGCCAAGGTGCGGGCTCGGCTCTGCGAGGAGCTTGTCGGCTGCCTCGCCACGGTCGGGTTCGTCAAGCTGATTAACCACGGCATCGGCGGCGACGAAATCCGTCAAGCGTTTGACATTGTGAGACTCGTCCCTCGGAGAGGAAGCGTGCGGTAGTTGCAGCAAGCAGCGGCGGCGGCAGCTCATCATTGTCGGCTCCACTGACGTCCTCTGCGCTTAGAACAGGCGCTTCTTCCGCCTCGCGCCCGAAGCCAAGGAAAAGGCAGCCCACCCCCCCGAGCCCAACCCGCATCGTGGCTACAGCTACGTCGGCCAGGAGAAGCTGTCCATGGTCAAGGACTACGAAAAGGGCAGCCGCGAGGTTTTGGATGTGTTCGACGTCAAGGTAATGATGCACCCTCTCTCTCTCTCTCTGGTGTACTCACTCGGGGAGGGCGCTCTTTCGTCCATGGCACGATGCTGGCCGAGGCCGCATGGTTTTTGGTTTGCGCCATATCTGTCGCTTGTCTTGTCTACCTTGTTGCTCACGCACAAGACAGGAATCATATGACCAGGGACCGGCCGTCGACGAGTTGTATCCCAACCGGTGGCCCGATGAGGACGACGTGCCCGGCTTCCGGGCCACCGCCAGCAGCTTCTACCAGCGCTGCCACGAGGCCCACCAGGACATCCTCCGGGCCCTGGCCATGGGCCTCGGTCTCGGCGCGACGTTTCTGCTCGACCTCTGCGAGCCCAACTCGTCAGAGATGCGCCTCAACCACTACCCCGGGGGCCCCGTGTCAGCCATGGGCAGGGGCGCGAGACGCATATCCGAGCACACCGACTTTGGAACTATGACTCTCCTGTTCCAGGACTCGGTCGGCGGCCTGGAAGTGGAAGACCAGAGACAGCCGGGCAGCTACTTTGCCGTGCCCCGCGAGAGCCCCGACGAGATGATTGTCAACGTCGGCGACTGCCTACAGCGTTGGACCAACGACGGCTTCCGCTCCGCGAGCCACCGCGTCGTCTTGCCCGACGACCAGGACGCCTGGGTGGACGACAGGTACTCGATTGCTTATTTTGGCAAACCCAGTCGCGCTCAGCCCGTGGGCTCCCGGCGCGAGCTGTTGCGGGATGGCGAGGAGCCGCGCTACGAGAACATGACGGCGTGGGAGTATAACCAGGAGAAGCTCGTCCGCACATATTGACGCGTCTGCCTGTCCCAGTGGCCAAGCCGCGGGGTGGGTGGTGATGCGCAGCCAGGCGGGCGGGCAGGTTGCCCTGCCACTGGCATGGGCGGGAGAAGAGAGACGTGTGGTTCAATGGACCACTCGGTAGAGTTGATGGTAGATGCAGATGGCTTCATGGGACAGTACAAAGCCGCTCTACACCTTGCTCTAATATCTATATATTTTTATTTTACTAAAAATCGCCTTTTTTGTTTCTGCCCCTTTTACGCTAACTCATGTCCATACTATAGAATAGAGACGTAAATGAATGGCTAATGCGCTGGGGACGACGTGCCCGCCACAGCCATCACCGCCGTCTGGCAAGTCTCGATGCAGAGGGCAATGCTAATATCATCTCGCCAGGCGGTTACTAGTATGGAGATGACGACGCTACACGGCAGAGGCGTGTTGCTTGCAGCCGTGCTTGCTTGTACGGATAGCTGGACTCTCACCTCGGCTAGCCCCGTCCCCCTGGGTGAGCTGACGTCTGCGCCTTCGTTTGGCGCGTCCAAGGGCCGCCGACGCAACTTGACTGCATCCCCTGCTGTCAAAGGGGAGACCAGTGGGAGCGGGAGGTGGTGGCCAGCATCGCTATTTGCACGCCTGCAGCCCATAGCCGCATATGGCCCATGCAACTACACCACCACTACTGCCACACCCAGCCCAGATTCATGTCTTGAAGATGCAGCCAAACATACGGCACGTCGGGGGACCGACGGACCGTCCGAACCTTTCTCTGCAGTTGAACATTTTGTTGCACCTTTACTGCTGATGCACACGGCAGACAGATTTTATTTTGTCTTGTAGTTTTAATTTTTTGAAGCAGACCATCTCAACCAGAACTCGTTGGCTCGTGGCTTTTATCAAAGAGACAACGAGTTCCCTGAGCAGAGTCGGCGCAAACATGAGTTTCACCACAGTGGCCCAATGCGAGCTGGACGGCGGCCATGGGGAATCTGATAGCAGTCACCATGATACTGCCTCAGACAGCACGCAAGACGGAGACGAGTCGACCGAGAGCTCGCGTCCCGGATCGCAGACGATACTGGACACGCCACCAGGAGAAGTCTCTGGTCAAGACGACGACGATGCACATGGACAATTCCTGTCCTTTCCTGTTGTCCCAACCTCCATTGATGGACTGCTGCTTGACGAGACGATGCAGTGCGAGCTTTCATGGCCATCAGATTGGAGCAACACGCCGCATTGCCGTTCCCCATCGGTCAAGACCCTGATACGCGCCGCCTGGGCCATGGTGGCCAGCCGGATGACCGACTCTGACAAGATCCAATTTAGCGTTGGGCGTCTTGAGACCGCAAAATCACCAAGTAGTGGGGAATCGGGGCTCCTGGGTAATACCGTGCTTGTAGAGCAGACCGTGCTGCGAGCAAACTGCGTGGCACACCAGACGGTTGCCGAGTACATCCAGTCCATCCAGGCACAGGCAGAAAGAGCCCCAGACAAAGGATGGACGCAGTTCCAGCATCCAAACAACACTGGCACGCCGGCAGCTTCCGTCAGCGGAGAAAGACAGATGCCATGCACCTTGGTTCTATCTCGGTGCGGCGCCCCCGCGAGACTGGGCCCGGGTGCCTCGTCGGCTGCCGGTGACGACGAGGGGGTGCAGAAACATCTCGATGGCTACGCGTTGGTGCTCGACATTCAACAGCACCAAGCGCGCCTCGAGGTCGAGGCAAGGTTCGATTCGAGGTTTCTAGAGCCATGGGTGCTGGGGAAACTGTTGAAACGCCTCGAGTTGTTGGTCCACCAGTTCCACGAGGCGGATCCTGCTGGGCGTCTGTCGGAAGTAGACTTGTTGACTCGAGACGATCTGGAGCAGATCTGGGCGTGGAACGGCTCTCTTCCGCCTCCCGTTGATCGATGCATGCACCAAGTGTTCCACGACATGGCCTTGAGCCAGCCACTGGCTCTGGCCGTGGACGCATGGGATGGTCAGTTGACGTACCAAGACCTGGATCGCTTCTCGACGCAACTGGCAGCACGCCTCGTTGCCATGGGCGTAGCCAATGAGACCTTCGTGCCCCTGTGTTTCGAAAAGTCCATGTGGATGCCCGTGGCCATGATGAGCGTGCTCAAGGCCGGCGGCGCCTTTGTCTTGCTCGAGCCATCTTTTCCAGAGCAGCGTCTCCTGGCCATGGTGCAAGGGGTCAATGCCAGTCTGGGGCTTTGTTCAGCCGCCAACGAGCCGCTCTGTTCTAGGCTTCTCGACATGGCAGTCGTCATCAACCGGCATTCTCTCGGTTCCTGTCCACAGGAAACAAGCGGCCAGGAGGATGCCAGTCACGATACCCGTCATTCATCCGACTCGGCCATGTTTGCCGTCTTCACCTCGGGAAGCACAGGAAAGCCCAAGGGAGCCATTCTGACGCACGCAAACTACGCCTCGGCGCTGCATCACCAGTTGCGGCCCCTGGGCTTCTCCAGAGACTCGCGCGTCTTCGATTTTGCGTCTTACGCATTCGACGTCTCGGTCCATAATGTATTTGCGACACTCACCTCAGGCGCCTGCCTATGCATACCGTCCGACCAGGCACGTCACAATGACATCTCGGGGGCCATGGCGGACATGGGCGTGACGATTGCCCATGTGACGCCGTCCGTAAGTCGTCTCATAAGCCCGGAAGCGGTGCCTCTTTTGAAAACCATGATATTTACCGGCGAGCCTCTCTCTGTCGACGACGTGGCCCGCTGGTGGAACAAGCTTGACATTGTCAACGAGTACGGGCCGGCCGAGTGCACCATCAATACGGTCAATCGCGATGCGCCCACCCCCGAGGCTGCCACCCGCATCGGGCCAGCACTGGGAGTGTCGGCATGGATCGTGGATCCCGACAATCACGACAGGTTGGCTCCCGTAGGCTGCGTCGGCGAGCTTCTCATCGAGGGCGCCCTGGTCGGCCGCGGCTACATCAACGACCCGGCCAACAACGCAAGAGCCTTTGTGCAGAGCCCCCGTTGGCTGGTCCGGGGTGTTCCGGGCTATTCGGGGCGCCAAGGTCGGTTGTATAAGACGGGGGACTTGGTCCGGTACAACCAAGATGGCAGTCTCACATACGTTGGGCGGAAGGACGTGCAAGTCAAAATCCGTGGCCAGAGGCTCGACCTCGGCGAAATCGAGCACTGGGTGCGAAGCTGCGTCTCGGATGCCCACCAGGTTGTCGCTGAGGTGATTGTGCCCCGATCTGACAATGCCAGCCCTACGCTGGCAGTGTTTATTCAGTCTCGGGGTAAAGCAAGCGACGACGCTGCCCATCATCCGGGTGCCGCCGAGATACGCGCCGTGCCGGCCGAGACTCGGACCGCCCTCGCCGCCCGTCTGCCGTCTTACATCGTACCGACCGTCTTCTTCTGGATGGCCAAGCTCCCCGTGACGCCGACGGGGAAAATGAACCGCAAGAGCCTGAGAGAGCTCGGTTCGTCGTTTTCGCCCGAGCAGCTCGCCGCAGCACGGGCAAGCGGCCACGACGGCCACCGCTCGAAGCGACAGCCGTCTTCGGAAATGGAGCTGCGTGTCCGAGACATCTGGGCTCGAGTGCTTGGTCTCGCAGCAGCTGAAGTTTGGCTCGACGACAACTTTTTCCATCTCGGAGGAGACTCGATTCACTCCATGAAGGCTGCGGCCGACGCCCGTAGGCTCGGCTTGCAGATGACAGTCATGGACATCTTTCATCACCCGGTACTGCACGACTTGGCAAAGCACTGTCATGCGCTGCTCGACCTCTGCATCCAGCCCATGGCTGCCTTTGAATTGCTCGGAGACGACGTCCATGTAGATTCTCTTGTCGGCGCCATGGCCACCAAGTATAACCTAGATCCGTCGGCAATACAAGATGCCTACCCTTGCACGCGGCTGCAGGAGGGTCTCATGTTCCTCACTTCGAAAAGGCCGGGCGACTACATGGAGCAAAGCGTTCTAGAACTCGCCTCGGACATCTCGGTCGACCGCCTGCGACGAGCGTGGGACAAGACGATCCAAGCCCAGCCTATACTCCGCACGCGGCTGGCGCAGGGCGGCAACCTTGGCTTACTGCAACTGGTGCTCGACGACAGAGCCCAGTGGACAGAAACAGTTGGGCTAGACCGGTATTTACATCAGGATAGAGAGCGGTCCATGGATCTGGGAGATGCTCTCTCGCGCTACGCACTGGTTCGGGACAAGTCGGGCGGGCCAAGGTGGCTCGTATGGACAGTCCATCACGCCATATACGACGGCTGGTCGATGCGGCTCGTCAAGGACGCCGTTGTCAAGGCATACCAGGGGCAAGTCATTGACGAGCCGTCCCCATTTCAGGCATTTATCAAGTACGTCCAAGAGCAAGACGATGTAAAAGCTGCAGGATATTGGCAGCATGCGCTCAAAGGATTCGACGGCGCTCCCTTCCCGTCGTCGGCATCCTCGACCCAAGACCCCGTCGCCGACGCTGTCGAGGAGCGTCTAATGCCGGGTCCCAGGGTTTGCAGCAGGGGCATCACGGTGTCTCTGCTTATTCGCGCCGCCTGGGCACTCGTCGTGGGTAAAATGACCGGTTCCGACGACGTTCTATTTGGCTCGACCCTGTACGGGCGCAACGCCGCCGTCGGGGGGCTCGACAACATGGCTGCACCGACAATTGCGACAGTGCCGGTGCGCGTCAGGTTCTCAAAGGAACAGACTGTCGCACACTATCTTCAGACCATACAGCAAGAGGCGGCCGAGATGATGCCCTTTGAGCAAACCGGGCTCCCGAGGATCGCGTCGACGTGTCCCGAGGGCCGAAAGGCGTGCCGGTTTCAGACACACGTCGTCATCCAGCCCGAGGACGATTGCAGCGGCGACGGAGTCTTGGGCCAGTGGAAGAGCGGCAGCCAGGAACAATGGTTCAGCACGTACGCGCTGACGCTCGAGGTCTGGCTGGGCCCCGACGGGATCCTGGCCTCTGCCATGTTTGACTCGAGGGTGATTGAGCCTTGGGTAGTGAGCCAGATGTTGGCCCAGCTCGAGTCGGCCATGCACCAGCTAAGCCACGCCTCCGAGGCAGATACTTTGAGCGATGTTGATCTGGTGACCTCGGAGACCCGAGATCAGATTTGGCAGTGGAACGCATGCGTCCCTGAAGGGGTCGATGGCCGTGTCGAGGATTTGCTGGTCAACCAAGCCAGGGTTCGACCGGATTCTCCCGCAATTTGCGCTTGGGACGGGGAGCTGGCATATCGCGAGCTGGACGACTTGTCCTCGAGGGTGGGAGCTGTGCTAGCAGAAGCCGGCGTCGGCACGTCGGAGACGTTGATTCCCTTGTGCTTTGACAAGTCCATGTGGGCAGCCGTTGCCATCTTTGGCGTCCTCAAGGCCAACGCGAGCTTCATCTTGCTCGATCCACGGCTGCCGCTGTATCGTCTTCGCGCCATCATGCGGCAAGTCAAGAGCGGCGTGGTGGTGACGTGCCCGTCGAGGCATCAACTTTGCTCGCAGCTTGCCCCCAAGACCATTTCACTTGATTGGGATATGGTACTCGGCGCATCGTTGGAAAGACGGGTCACCGAGGCGGCAGTGCGAGAGCAAGGGTCATGGCCGTCGTCCATGGCGTACGCCATATTCACGTCGGGGAGTACTGGGGCGCCAAAGGGAGTCATGATATCGCACACAAATGCCCTGTCGGCGCTCCATCACCAAGTCGAAGCCATGGGACATACGGAACAGTCGAGACTGCTCGACTTTGCGGGATACAGTTTCGACGTGTCCATCAGCAACATCTTCAGCATGGTGGCTTCAGGCGGCTGTCTTTGCGTCCCCAGCGAGGACCAGCGAATCCACAGCCTCGAGGATGCCGTCAAGCTGATGAGGGTCAACGCGCTCGACCTCACACCCTCGACGTTGCAGCTCCTGTCTCCGGAGCGGGTGCCCGAGATACGGACGCTGACGCTGGGCGGCGAAGCGCTGCGTGCGGCCGACGTGCAGGCGTGGTGGGACAAGGCGCGCATCTGCAACGCGTATGGGCCGAGCGAATGCACGCCGACCAGCATCATCAACTATCTCGCAACGAGCCCAATGGAGGCTACGGCCATTGGAAGGGGAGCAGGCGTTGTGACCTGGATTGTGGACCCAGATGACCACGACGAGCTGCTGCCCGTGGGCTGCACCGGCGAGCTGCTCCTCGAAGGGCCGCTGGTTGGGCTTGGCTACCTTGGTCAGGCGGAAAAGACCGAGTCGGCCTTCATCAGGGACCCGCGATGGCTGCTGCTCGGGTCCGCCCTCCACCCCGGCCGCCGTGGTCGGCTTTACAAGACGGGCGACTTGGTCAGGTACGGGCACGACGGAAACGTCTTGTTTGTCGGCCGGCGAGACACGCAAGTCAAGATCCGGGGACAGCGTGTGGATCCAGGAGAGATTGAGAGCCTTCTCTGCTGCCATGGCCGCGTGCAAGAGGCGGCAGTAGTCTTTGGTCAACACGGTAAAGGGCGAGAAGCTCGGCTGTTTGCGTTTGTCACAGTCAGATCCGACGAAGCCATTGCTGGCCAGACAAAGTCCAGCGACACCGACGCGTTGCAGAGACAATGGCACGTAAACAAGATGGATTCGTGGGAAAGCCAGTTTGACCAAGAGACGTACGCGTCCATCGATGCTATTGCGCCCGCGGCCATCGGGCGAGACTTCATTGGGTGGTCTTCCATGTACGACGGCAAGGAGATTGACAGCCGCGACATGAACGAGTGGCTGGACGATACAATCGAGACGATTCTCAACGGCGGCGCGGCCGGCCGCGTTCTCGAACTCGGCACCGGGTCGGGCATGATACTCTTCAGCTTGGCCAGACACGGACTCGAGAGCTATGTCGGCGTGGAGCCGTCGTCCAAGGCCGTCGACTTTACCGCCAAGACGGCCAAGTCGGATCCGGCCCTGGCGGGCAAGGTGCAAGTCTTCAAGGGCACGGCAGACGACATTTTGCGGCGGCCCGACGACGTCGGTCGCCCTCAGCTAGTCGTCATCAACTCAGTCCTCCAATACTTCCCAAGCCAGGACTACCTCTTTGGCATCATACGCAGCTTGGTCGGCCTCGAAGGCGTCGAGACCATATTCTTCGGCGACGTGCGATCATATGCCCTGCACCGCGAGTTTCTGGCCGCGCGCGCTCTGCGCATGGCCAACAAGGACGTGACGCTCGACGAGTTTCGACACATTGTCGGTAACCTGCAGCGGGTCGAGCCAGAGCTGCTCGTGGACCCTGGATTCTTCACTGGCCTGCCCGACCGCCTCCCCGGCATCAGGCACGTTGAAATACTGCCAAAGAGGATGGAGGCCACCAACGAGCTCAGCAGCTACCGATACGCCGCCGTGTTGCATGTCGCCTGTCCGCAGCAGGTTCAAGAGGTCAGCCAAGCGGGCTGGGTCGACTACGCGGCCAGCAGCCTGGACAGATGCTCTCTATTGCGGCTCCTGGAAGTGGACCGTGGCTCTCTCACGCCAACCGTGGCCATTTCCAACATTCCCTATAGCAAGATTGTGTTGGAGAACAAGATTGTCCATTTAACCGGCGACACTGCGGAGCGCCAGGTGCCAAACGACGACAACTGGCTCTCGGAAGTGCGCCAAGAGGCGCGAGAGGAAGCGTCGCCGCTGTCGGCGCTTAATCTGACGGAGCTGGCGCGGCAAGCGGGCTACCAGGTGAGCGTCAGCTGGGCCCGGCAGCATTCGCAGCGCGGCGGACTCGACGCCATATTTCATAGCCCCGGCCGAGGCGGGAAAGAAGGCGGCCGAGCAGGCGAGCCGAGAGCGCTGTTTCGGTTTCCCACCGATCACCATGGACGGTCCATGGCATCGCTCAGCAGCCATCCCCTTGGGCAGCAGACCGACGCCAGGGTCCAGGGACAGCTCCAGGACATGGCGAAGCTGAAGCTGCCGTCGTACATGGTGCCTCATGCCATTACCATTTTGGACAAGATGCCCATCGACCACAACGGCAAGACGGATCGCCGCCTGCTGGCCGAGAGCGCCAGAGAGCAAGAGTCCCCGCCGCTGGGAGACAAGAAGCTGCCTCCGTCAACGGCGCAAGAGGAGACGCTGCAGGGCATCTGGGCTCGCGTGCTCGGCGTGATGCCCGACAGGATCGGGATGGAAGACGGGTTCATCCAGCTCGGGGGTGATTCGCTTCAGGCCATGAGGATTGTCAGCGCGGCTCGCGATGCGGGCATCAAGCTCGAGGTTGCCGACATGTTCCAGCACGCAACGACGAGCATAAAGAGCCTGTTGGCTACCGCGGAGGCCAGGAGGGCGAGCTGCAGCCCCCAGAATGGCTGTCCCGCTGCCCTGACAGACCGCATCATGGCAGACATTGCTCGGCATGACCTGAGCGTAGCATCGGCCCAGGCGGGAGCGGCAGAGATGGTGGGCGAGACGGATGCCACCGGGGGCAAGGGGTGCGGTAGGCTGCTCACGGTGCTCCTGACGGGAGCCAACGGCTACATTGGCACGCAGATCCTGCGCCAGCTGCTCGAGGACGGACGAGTCGGGCGTGTCGTGGCTGTCGCCAGGGGCGCAACGCAAGCCGATGCCAGGCGGCGAACCATTGAGGCGGCCAAGAGGGCGCAGTGGTGGACCGAGTTTCACGACAGGACGCTCGACGTGTGGGCGGGGGACCTGGCGCAGCCGCGTCTCGGCCTCGACGCGGCTAACTGGCGGTCCGTCAGCGACGGCGTGGTGCATGTCGTGATACACAACGGCGCCGCCGTGCACTTCATCAAGAGCTACGCGGCGCTGGAGGCGGCCAATGTGCGCTCCACGGCCGAGCTGCTGCGCGCCACGGCCGAGGTGCCGCACATGAAGCTCGTGTACGTGTCGAGCGCGCGGTTCGGGGACCCGAGCGACGAGGCGGAGCGAGACGTGGCGCGGCATCTGGCCGCGAACCCCAACGGGTACAACGAGACCAAGTTTGTCGCCGAGACGCTGGTGCGGCGTGCGGCGGCGCGGCGGCGCGGCGGCGGAGGCGGGGCCGGCGGGGCCGGCGGCAGCCCCGAGTCCAAGTTTGTCGTCGTCAGCCCGGGCCTCGTCGTGGGGACGCCGACCGAGGGCGTGGCCAACGCCGACGACTGGCTTTGGCGCATGGCGTCGGCGTGCATGCGCGTCGGCGCCTTTGCCGGCGACGAAAGCGACAGGTGGATCCCCGTGGCCGACGTCGGGTCCGTGGCGGCGGCGGTTGTGAGCGCCGCCATGCCGGGCGCGGGCGGCCCCGTCGTCCGGCAGATCACGGGCGGGCTCACCATGGGGGAATTCTGGGCGACGGTCGCGGCAGCAGGCTACCGTCTGCGCGCCCAAGACGCGCCCGTGTGCGCCGAAGCCATTCGGCGCGACATGGACGCGCACAAGGACTCGCATCCGCTGCAGGCTCTCGCCCACATGTTGGACGGCCTGGGCGACACGGCGAGGGAGCCTTGGGCCGAGAGCTGGCGCTCGGGCGGCAGCGGCGCGTCGCCGACGAGATTGAGGGCCGCCGTGCTGAAAAGCGTGCGCTTCTTGGCCGACGTTGGCTTCCTGCCGAAGCCTACGGCCGCGGGGCCTCCGCAGACGAGCATGGGCGCCTTTACGAGGTCGGGGGGGTTGGAGGCTCGCGCGGCTTGATTTCGGCCTTGGATGCCTCGGATGCGACCGACTTGTCAAGTTACTATCCGTAGTCCTCTTGTCGATGCCTCGCTCCTCTGCTCTCACCTAGCCGCCAATTATAGCCCCCAATACTCTGTACAGGGAATGGCTATACAGCTGATAATGACTGGATGCGGGGCCCTCGCATCCTGCTTATGATTTGATTTATAAAATAAAGATGTCAAGTTAGACAAGATTAATATCCGTACTCTTCCGTCGGTACCGGGTGTGTCGCATATCGCAAATCGCGCCCGTATCATGAATCACAGCTCCTGGAACCTCATGCCCGATCGTTGCCCCTGCTGCGCCGCAATGATCGGGGTATAGCTATATTGTTGCACGAATGTGTGCATCAGATCCTTTTATTTTCCCTTTGTTCTTTGGATAACTTCTCATCATTGGACTGATGGCACTCAGATCGCTTTGCACAACCGCTGACGACGGGTTTCCCTGGAAGCCCCCTGTACGCCGCTTATACCAAGCCGCAACCTTTGAAAGGCCCCTCCGTATCCGTACAGGGGCCAACTATTACATATCGACGGTTGGCCCGGATTGTATATGCACGGCAGGAAGGCATGCGGGTCGTCGGGCTCTTCGGCGGCCCCCGGCGGAGAGTCGAAAATTGGGTGCAGTTGTAATAGCGCACGAGCGGCATGGGCATGATTCATTCAGCCTGTGGCTAGCGAGAGCAGAGCAGCCGTCTACGGTGGCGGTTCGTGCATGACATGACTGGTGAGACACCGGCATGCAGAGCCTACTGCTGCGTACGCCGAGAGACTGCTTGCACGGTGCGGTTCCTCTCAAACCAAACACGCCCCCCCCCTCGCACGGCGCCGAGCTGCACCATCAGCCCGGCGACGCTGCCGTCGACGCCCACGACAAACTCGCCGCCCCAAAACGCCGCCATCGAGTCCGTGTCGTCGTACCACACCTCGAGCAACCAGAAGCCGCCCGAGACGTGCTTGAATCGCAGCGTGTACATGAAGAGCATGTCGTCGCGCCGGGCCACCAGCGCCCCCTTGCCCTTGCCCCTGCCTTTGGCTTCCTCAATGTCCAGCACCCCGTAGCCCTCGTCAAAGTACGAGCCCACCAGCTGCGTCGCGTGGACCGGCGGCGGCAGAGGCGGGTCGGGCCTCGTCGGGTACATCATGTCGACGGCGTTGCTCATGTCGCGGGCCTCCTTTTCGGCGGCAGCCCTCATGCTTTGACGAGACCAAAGTCAGCTCATGCCCGGGCACCCGGCCTTGACTCATACCCGACGACTGCGCCTGGCCGACTCACTGCTCGCTTATGTTGAAGCGGGCCTCCTTGGAGACGCGCAGCTTGTCCTCCATCAGCCTCCACGCAATCGTCTCCTCGGCAGCGTTGCCCGGCGCCGCCACGTTGGCCATGGCCACGACGCCGTACCCCTGCTCGGGGAGCCAAAATACCTGCGTCGCGTATGCGACTTCGGTGCCGCCGTGCATGTAGACGGCGGCGCCATGGGCCACCTTGCGCTGCCAGCCGAGGCCGTAGAGCGTCTCTCCCGGGCCCGACCTGGCCTCCCGGGCGGCAATCATTCTCGGCGTCTTGATGTCGGCGTGCGTCTGCCGGGAAAACGGCGCAGACTCGTGCAACAGACACTTGATCCACTTGGCGTAGTCGACGACGTTGGAGATGACGAACCCGGCTCCGCTGCCGGGACGTACGTCGTCAAAGTCGACAAGGCCATATCTCCGCCGGACTTGGTCCCAGTGGTAGCCCGATGCGAGCCTTTGGGGCGCGTCAAGGGCTTGCTGCGTATCGCAGTACGTGGCCGTCATGTTGAGCGGCCCGAAAATCGTCTCGCGAAGGTGGTCGCCGAGCCATTTGCCCGTCAGCGTCTCAATGACGTGGCTCAGGGCCACATACATCAGGTGGCTATACTGCCACGTAGTCCTCGGCTCCGCGCTGAGCTTGAGCCCGCGCAGCCGCCTGACCACGGCCGCAATGGTGAGCGGCTCGCCTCCTCTCTCGGAGCGACGGGCCCAGGCGTATTCGTGCGGCGCCATGCCCGTGCGATGGCTGACGGCGTCGTCGAGCGTCAGGTGCGCCGTTGCCCACTCGTCGCCGGCCACGACGAAGTCGTCTCTGATGAGCGACGATATGGGCGTGGCCCATCCGGCCCCCGCGAGGGACGAGTGGTTCTTGGTGTCAATCATGTGCGAGAGCGCCGCGGCCGTCATGGCCTTTGTCGTCGAGCCCGCAAAGAAGAGCGTTTCGGGCGTTGCCTTGATATTGGGCAACTCGGCGAAGCCAAAGGCCTGTCGACGAGGACGGGTGTCAGCCGCAACACACGTATATATATATGTTATATATATGTGTGTGTGTGTGTGTGTGTGTGTGTGTGCGTGTGTGTATCACACATACATACACGGGGCACCGTACTTACCTGTGTGAAGACGTCGTCGCCATCAATCACCGCGATTGCCAGACCGGGAACTTTCCATTCGTCCATCACTTGCTCGACGTAGGCGGAAAAGTCGCGGGTGAACGGTCCACCATTGGGAGCCGTAAACGCCCATGTTGCTGCATTCAGCAACGGCGTCTGTCTCTGACCTTGTGAGCCGATTGATGATGCCTCACCCCACGCCGGCAGCAGCGACAGTATTAGAGCGAGGCCCGTGGCGGTGCTAATGAAGCACATTTTGGGACTGTCGATTTGGAGCCAGGAAAACGACAAGAGGAAAAGGTGACAAAATCAATAGCAGTAGCCACAAGGAGGGAGCTGTGCCATGCCTTAGCAGCCGCATATATTCTCATGCTAATACTGGACTCCTCTATAGCACCGCCTGCTATTTAAGCCTCTTCACCAGAATACTATTGCCACTAGACCATTATGGATTACTCTACAAAAAGTGAAAAATAAACAAGTATGTAATTAATGTTTTCTTTTAGTTATTGAAACTAGTCAAGACCTCTATATATCCTTTGTGACCCTGGCGGACTGTAGATGAATACACCCCGAGAGACTAGGTTCCTGGTCGGCGTCGACGCTATGTCTTGCGGCGAAGGCCTACTCAACATGAGACATGGGTGGCAGCGGCTAAGGCCGTGCAGCCACAGCTAACAGGGGTTGTCCGACTTTCCGGTGCATTGTGCAGCCCATTTACATACATGCGGTGAGGGGCGAGGGGTGTGTTGTTATTAAACAAACGTGTCCGTCTTCACGGGCCGTAAGCGTACTACGCAGCTAATGCAGCCAGAGTAGACCAAGGAGGCGGGATGAAATCGACTCTCTCTGGACAACAGTAGCAAAAGCGCAGCCGACAGCCATGGCGAAAATAACTCCTCCACCGTAACAAGTACATACTTGGTGCATGTCAGGTTGCTCTATTCGGCCACTAAACATTGCCAAGTCTGAGAGACAAATTTGACCTCTTCCGTCTTCATCGTCCACGCCTCGGGACAGACGCGCATCTCCACCACCAACCGTTCTTTAGACTTTGCTGGGAAACACTCGATAGAGGCTCCAAACAGCATCATGTTACTTGACGCCAACGTCCACTGGACCGCAGTCGCATGGCGCGCCTTCGTCTCAGCCGTTGCGTGCTGGGCTCTTTACTCAGTGGCCGTTTACGTATACAGACTGACGCTGCACCCTCTCGCCGGCTACCCAGGACCAAAGTTCGCGGCAGCGTCCTATCTCTACGAGTTCTGGCACGACGTCGTCCTTGACGCCAGATACACGGAAGAGATTGCGAAGCTCCATGAGAGATACGGTGGGCATCCAGACGCCTCGTGCTGGCGCTGTTGGCGCGATTGAGAGACACTCGAGCTCACCAGTGTAATCTTCCCCAGGTCCACTGATCCGGATCAACCCACACGAGTTGCACTGTAGCGACCCCAGCTTTGTCGATGTCCTATACCCGGTGGCGGGTAACCGCAGACGCAACAAGACGGAGCATCAAATGTCGGGTTTTGGAGGGTATGTTTAGCACCTATCCTCTATTATAGAGCCGATGAAATAGCCAACTGACAAAACCATGCGTGAAGCCTGTCACTGGTAAGCACGATGGCGATGCGAGTGCAATCTCGCGCTGGCGGATCCAATGCAGATGAGGAAACACGCTGACAGCGGGTCGGTCGATTAGTCTACCGTCGCGACGATAGAACATGGTCACCACCGCATGCGTCGTACACCGCTCAACAATTTTTTCTCCAAGTCCAAGGTGTTGGGGGCAGACGATGTAGTTCATCAAAGGTCTCGACAGTTGTGCGACAAGCTGCTGGCGCAGTGCGGGCGCGGCTGGTTCGACGCCGGCGGCGCCTTCAACTGCTTCACCACCGACGCCATCGTGGAATACTGCTACGGGGAGAGTCCGGGATTTCTCGACCAGGAAGGCTGGCAGCCGAACTGCAAGGACGTCTTCGAGGCCCTCGAGACCAGATCTCACTTCACCAGACACCTCCCTTGGGTTCGACGCGTGCTTTACTGGGTCCCATTGTTCGTATTGGAAACTTGCCCGAGATGATGGCGCCAATTGATTTGTGCTGACCCTAGCTGGCCAGGTCCATAATGCGAACAATGTCCGGCACCTATGACTCGCCACTGCGCTATCATGTCCAGATGCCCGAGCGGCTGAAGCGAGTGATCGCAGTCGGGGGAACAGACGAGGCCAAAACCCGCCCCGTATTTGCGGAACTGCTCAGGTCGGACCTCCCGCCACACGAAAAGACGCCCAAACGACTGGCCTATGACTCCAACGGGGCTGCCTTGGCCGGGCCCCAGTCGACGGCAACAGCACTGAGCAACATAGTCTACCGCCTCGTCAAACAGCCAGATATCGCCAAGAGGCTCCGAGAAGAGGTCATGGCAAACGTGCCCGACCCAAAAGAGCTACCAAGCTGGCCGACCCTGGAGCAGCTGCCGTACCTCAGCGCCGTCATCCTAGAGGGCCTTAGGCTAATCTTCGACTTCTCGCAGGAGAGGCTCTCGTACGAGCCTTCGCAAGAAAGACTGGCTCGTGTGGCGGTGGACGAAGACCTGCAGTACGAAGATGACGGCGGCGTGGAAAGCGGCCATCTTCCGGCCAAGACGGTGTACACTATCCCGCGCGGCACCGCCGTGGGCATGTCGGCCTGCTTGGTGCATCTGGACGAGTCCATATTCCCGGAAGCAAACGCGTTTCGGCCCGAGAGGTGGCTAGACGACGCCGGGCAGAGGCACAGCCGCCTCGACCGCCATCTCCTCAGCTTCTCCAAGGGAAGCCGATTCTGTGTCGGTTTTCAGTAAGTGTCTTTTGCTACAGCCCACACTTGCCTCTCTCGGGTGCTCATGACTCACGGCCCACAGGCTGGCGTACTGCGTTTTGTATGTGAGCGTAGCGGAACTGGCGCTGCGTGTCCTGCCGCGCCTGGAGGTTCGCGATCGAAGGCGGCACGGAGACGAGCAAGTCTACAACGACGACGGCGAAAAGGAGCCGAGGAAGACAACAAAGGGATACGACATGAGGGTCGTCGATGTCTGATTCAGGAGGAATAGGATTCTATATTTCTCCACCCCCCCCCCCCCTCCTCTCTCTCCCTCTCTCTCTCTCTCCCTCTCTCTCTCTCATATAGCTTCTGGGCCGAGACGTCAGCGCCGCGGTGTCCGTTTAGCTTGCCTGGCCAGTGTTTGCACCATCATGCATCTGCTCGCAGCCGTTTCGCTCTCAGATATTCGTAATCTGGCATGGCCTCGCGCACCATCTTGGCAATACGCTGAGCTGCACCTGCTCCGAATTCAGTCTTCCATTTCTCTGCCTCGTCGGCAATATCAATCTCGCTCTGTGCCTTGGCTTTGATAACACCGGTAGATTGGAGCAGGGTAGACCGCATAACCTGCTGACACGGAGCCATGTGCAACAAATGGTTCTGTTTGAGCTCGTCCCAGGTGAATCGTAGTTTCGCCGGATCCATGTCGAGCATGTGGCAATACAGCGTCATTGTGTCTGGGCTGGATATGACGTCGTCTGCGTCTAGTACAATTGGCCAGACGTCTCTCTTGTCGGCGGAGCAGGGCAGCTTGTCCCGCCATTGAAGATACAAGTCATGGAGTTGGCGAGACCACTGTACCGACGTCATGAAGGATGCGTAATCATCCGCCGCAGCTCCCTCGTTACCTCGCATCTTGACGATGGTCCGATAATAGGACGGAAACGCCAAAGCCGGGTGCCTGATGAGAAAAGTCGGCAGCCACGTCTGGAGAAACTCGTCGGGCAACACGGTGAAATTTTGGTCAGACCAGGTCGAGCCAGCCGTGTCCTCGACCGTCAATGGCGCGCCATGGATGCCAGTTCCAAGCACCAGACGGCTACGTTCCTCTGGCCTGGCGAGAAAGGTGGTGTGCTCCTTGACAAAAACACACTGGCCGCGGGCGTGCTGGGAATCCAGCCATGTTCGCATGTCGTCAAAGCACCCCTGGTAACACTTTTGCACCTGGCTCCTCTCCTCGGAGGTCCAGTCGGCGACAGATTTGGTCCGGAAGTGTGGCTCGATGAGCATATCGTCAGCGCGCATGAAGAAGTAGCCGCCATCGAGCTCACCAGACGAGACGCTGGGCTGCGAGTCGAGGTGGAGAATCTTGACGACGAGGTTGGATGCAGTCCTGGGATAAGAAAGGAGATAGTGCCGCAACGGCGGCGAAGCTGCATGGGTGGACATGGTGGATGTGAGGGGGAGTGTTTTTTGATGTGTTGTGAAGCCTGAGAATGTGTCCTGTTCTCTTGCCGACTTGGCATGTGGGCTTGGGGTAGAGAGAGATGGTGGGCGGCGACAAGCAGCACGCCCGCATACCAGGTTGAAGCCAGCGCTGCCGTCCAGCTCGTGTCCAGCTGCAAAGCGGTCGATTGTTTGGCAGGCCGACCTGGGCCGGAAACCCTTTCGGGGCCCGAGCCCTCCTCTGCGGCTGCTCGCAGCTCCGCTGGCTAAGAGCTCCGCTGGCCATCAGCTCCGGCTCTTGTCAGGCCACGTCTCTCTGGTTTGGGGCATCTACCTGCGGATCGACAGGGGCCTAATGCGAGAGCAACAAGTCGAGAGCGGGGTGGCGCTTTCAAGCCTGGCCTGCGTTGACAACACGCTCCGCATTTCTGTGATGCAAAATGGGCTTGCGCAGTGACGATGCAAGCCGAGTGCTAACGGCGGACGGTAGTTGGAATAATAATAGTCGTGCGACCTGACAGGTTCCCTGCAGGCTCCTCCCCCGAAGCCCCCCCTGTAACTAGGCCCCCCCCCTGTAAACCCTCTGTGCGCAAAAGGAGGGGGCTGCGGCCCTGTAGAGCTTGCCCCCGCCCGGCGCTGCGCTCGGTGTGACAGTGCAGCCCGTCGACCATGCATCTACCGGCAGATCTAATGTACATATGTACAGTATTATTACAGCACATGCATGGCCCGAGAGTGGCGGTTCAGTGGCCAGTCCAGTCCGGTCCAGTGGCTCGTTTGGGATCCTCCGAGCTGCTGGCGAGAAACATCCAGCGTTCGCCACCGCTATTAATTACCATCGTACATACATATAGTATGTAATAAGTGAGCTTCAAGCCTCTCTGTTCACGCACGCACCATCTGGGGAGCTGCGCAGACCTTTCGTGACAGCCCCCAGCCAGAGCAGTCTCGCAGTGCCGCGATGGAGCTTCAAAGTCTGGGGCCAACGTTGCTCGTCGCGTTTCTGGCCTACAGAGCGTGCATCTTCCTCTACAGGCTCCATTTCCACCCTCTGGCCAACTTCCCCGGCCCCAGGCTGGCCGCAGTGTCGACGCTATGGCGGGCATATCACCAGTTTTGGCGAGACGGCAAGCTACTGCACACGACCAAGGAGTTGCACAAGCGCTACGGTCCCGTCATTCGCACCTCGCCAAACGAGCTTGACTTTTGCGACCCGGCGGCCTTTTTCGACATTTACAACACCGCTTTCAACGGAATCAAGGATCCAGACTTTTACAACCATCTTCGAGTCGAGTCCGACACCATGTTGCTCGTCGACGGTGATGCCGCCGAGCACAAGGCACGCTTCCGTCCGGTTGCCACACTCTTCTCGGCCCGCCAATACGAGACGCATCAAGCCAGCATTGCGGCAAAGGTCCAACAATTTACCAACCTTGTTTCTCTGTCTGCCGAGCGTCGACGCGTTTGCAGCCTCGCCGCGGGATACCGCTCATTGACAGTTGGCATCATGTACGACTTCATCTTTACCGACGTCCCCGACCGTTTCAAGTCGCTTCGCGGCCCTGATTTTGACGACCCGCTCACCGTCGCCTCTGCAGACTCCCTCAACTGGACGTCGTGGCTCATCAGGAACTTCCCCATCTTCTCCGCCGTGGTCATGAAGCTGCCACCCGCCATGGTGTCTCTGGTGACTCGCTCGTTTGAGGGGGCAAACCGCATGTTCGAGGTAATCAAGGAATCCGCAAAACATGTACGCGCCCGCTTCAAAGAGAGTCTACTGACGGCGACATGTGGATTAGATACTAGCAGAGGTCGTCGAACACGAGAAGAACGCCAAAGGCCAGAACCCAGACTGCGTCACCCAACGCCTCCTGAACGAACATGTTCGCCACAGGTCTGCAGTGTCGTCGGCCACTCCGGACTCGGTGGTCAGGTCCGAAGCCATCGGTTTCATGCTTGCTGGCACCGTTGATCCGCCCAATATCCTATCCCTGAGCACATTCATGGTCGCCCGAGATCCGGCTCTCCAGGCGCGGCTTTACCAGGAGCTCAAGTCGTCGTGGCCTAACATGCAGAGCCCTGTGCCTTCTTACAAGGTCTTACGAGGCCTTCCCCTACTCGTAAGTGATGGATCTGTGCAAAATCCACTCGAGTTTCACGAGTCGTGTAATGCTGACGCGTCTAAACACCACTTCGCAGAGAGGTACAGTGCAAGAGGGCATCCGCTTGACGCATGGCGTGGCCACGGGGCCCCCTCGGCTCGTCGGCAAAGGCGGTGCTCGAGTTGCTGGCTACGACGTTCCCGCAAAGGTAATACGCATAGCCCTACGTGCGAAATCTCTCTCGGCTTTCTGACAATAAACACCGCCCCAGGCCGTTGTCGCAGCACCGTCCTACTTTGTACACATGGATCCCAAGGTGTTTCCGAATCCCGAAAGGTTCGAACCGGACAGATGGGCCGATGACGACGGCTCCAACTCGCTCGTGGCCTTCTCCCGAGGCCGCCGCATGTGCCCTGCCGAACAGTGAGTGCCACGCCTCCGCTGCACAACGCAAATGCTAAACCCAGCGACTCTGTGACCAGGTACTCGCTGATGATGCTATACACTGCTCTCGCCGCTGTCTTCCGGCGATTTCGAGTAGAGCCTTACGAAACGACGTGGGTTTCAATCGCAGCAAAATAATGGCCATTCAACTAACACGTTGTCGCAGGGTCAAGGATTTTGAATGGAATCAGTATATTTCCATCATGTTTTCCGGTAGACCGCTGCGTGCCATCGTCGAGAAGAGATTAGAGAAGTAGTCCAAGGGCGAGGAGGAGGTTACACTCTTGGTTCGCACCCGTAAGATTGTCTGCTCGTCGCGAGCACGGGGCATATACTATGCAATGAACGCCAACACGTCTGTCAAGCCACGTAGCCTAGTAGCGAAAACCTGTCTGTACCGAGCGTGTCATTATAGAGAGGGTCTAATATTGTGTCCGGCCGAGTACCAGAACCTGGTAGGGCCCGGCATCAACTTATCCTGTTGGCGGCCATTTCGACGAGACCAAATGTGACATTTGCAGTGTCTCAGATAGCTAGACATGACCTGGATCTGAGCTCCGCAACCACGCCCAGGTGAACTGAAGAGATATGTAGGTATATAAGCTAGGGAGCAAGTGGCTGATTCATTGGGCTGGAAGAAGGCAGCAAACTGCGGTCGAACTGAAGCCATCGGAGGAATCGAGGCCGAATGCGGGGGCCAATGAAGGGGGAGTAACTTAGAGGATAATCTTTGGCGGGGAAATGGACAAGTATTATTTCTTTTTACGTGACAATTCCATCCAAGTAACACTCGTCGTTGGGCGCCTCCGTCTTGTCCATTTGCAGCCATGGCCGCTCCGTTACCCTCTCACATCCTCATAATTGGGGCCACTGGCAACATTGGCAAGTACATCACCAACAGCGTGGTGCAATCCAGGCCTTCGTTCCCCAAAATCACCGTCTTGACGTCGGCAGCCACTGCGTCTGCGAAGCATGAGCTCCTCGATAGCTGGAAAGCGTCTGGCGTGTCCATCATGGTCGGCGACGTCACCAACCAGGCTCACATGGCCAACGCATATCGCGGCGTCGACACCGTCATCAGCTGTGTCGGACGGGAGGTCCTGGATCAACAGAAGGAATTGATCCGGCTGGCTGAGGAGTCAGAGAGCGTGCAATGGTTCTTCCCCTCCGAGTACGGCACTGATGTCGAGCACAATTCGAGGAGCTCCAACGAGAAGCCGCATCAGATGAAGCTGGCCGTTCGCAAGTACGTCCGAGAGCACACGAGGCGCTTGAAAGTCACGTACGTCGTCGTGGGCCCGTATTTCGAGATGTGGGTGGGCACGGGCAATTTTGGGTATAAACTGGGCGGCTTCGACATCAAGAATAAAGAAGCCGCCGTCATCGCAGACGGACAAGGGCAGATTGGCTTCACGACCATGCCAGAGTACGTACACACGCAAGTGCGTGTGCCCCATGGACATGATGAGTTAACGAGCAACTATAGCACAGGCAAGGCAGTAGTCGCCGCTCTCCGGCACCCGGAAGCGTCGTTCAACAAGGCTCTCAAGGTAATGTCGTTTGTAGCAACACCGAACCAAGTCCTTGCAGAATGCGAAAAACAGACGGGCGCCAGGTTTACTGTGAAGCATATTCCGCTGGCCGAGGTAGAGGCATTCGAAGATCAGATGTGCAAAGAACAAAACCCCTTCGCCGTGGGTCCCGCCCTGAGGCGTATATGGGCCACCGGGGGAACTCTATACGGCAAGTGGGACAACCAGAGCATTGGTCTGGACAGTATCAATTTGGAGTCGCTGGAGGTCGCCGTACGGAGGCATGTTCGTGGAGAAACTTTCTGAGACTCCTTGGTTCACACCTGCAGGGCTGAATAAATCAAACTGCTTGTCAACACACGTCTTTACTCAATGTAGTCCACATGCATCCCCAATGAGTCTACTATAGTGAAGACATCTAGAAGCCTCTTTTGACTGCCATAGATAGACAACAACTGTCCAACGAAAGGGAACTGCAGATGTTCTTGCTTATCCTATAATCGAGGTTGGTTATTGGATGCCTCGGCCTGCTATGCCTGCTGTAACCGAGTATGTAAATGGTAGTGTTCAATCAAACGTCGTCCACCACTGTAATGCCAATTGAGCGACGATTTGGCCCTCTAAACGGGAACGTCGTCTCGTGGGTGGTCACTCCTATTGTCGGATCTACACATGTCGCCAAAGGTCCCGGATGTATAACACGGCTACACCCAGCTCCAATTCGACTCCTCGACCGTCGCCTTCTTGACACCAAGCCTCTGCCCAATGGCTACCCACCCACCCGTGTAGTTAAGGGTTCGAAACGCGACTTGGTCCGGCGTCTCGCCAAAGGCCGACTCCAGGGCCGCCTCAACGACAGCATAGTCTACGAATCCCAGCTCCTCGACAGCCTCGCGCGTCAGTAGTCGCTTGAACATACAGTGCAGAGGCCCGTCCTTAGGCCACCTCGTTGGCGCCGAAAAGGGAACCTTTCTCCGCCGGTACACCTCGTCGGTAACAAAGGGCCGCACCGCCTCACGCAGGATCCATTTCTCCACGATGGCTCGTCTAGGGGCGCTGGCCGTGCCGTCCTCATCATCGCCATCATCTTTATTGGGCGGCGTGTACCTAAGCTTGGTAGAGGGCGGGAGTGAGTTGACGTATTCAGTCAGGCTGTGATCCAGAAACGGCGTTCGGGCCTCGATGCTGTGGCTCATCTCTGCGCGGTCGCCCTCGCACGTCAGAAGCGTGTTTGCTAGCACCGACTTCTGCCACATGTAGAGGCCCGCGTGTAGATGATGCCACTGGTCCTTTATCTTGGGCAGGACATCGGGCAAGATGCTAGCTAGTACAGTTTTGCGTGTGTCGTATCCTTGGGCCTGCCGTTGAACCCAAGGCGAATATAGAGTGCTAACAGGGTCCCAGGCTTGAATTGTTGCAGGCATGGTACTGCCATTGACGGGCTCTAGCACGCCATCATCGAAGCCATTGTAGGTTCGGCTGCCATCATTTGCTGTCATTTCGTGCCTCTTATTGATTGCCAAGGTCTCCAAGCTCACTCGTAGCTTGGTGTCGTCGGCCAATATGTTGGGCATGGCTAGGTCTGGCTCGTAAAGGTATTGGTGCGTCAAGAAGGCGTAGCCACCAAAGTGCTCATCGGACCCTTCGCCCGTGAGAACTACCTTGAGGCCTTGCTGTTGCGGCAGCGATGATAGGGCAAACTTGGCTACCGAGTTGAGGTCCATGTGGTGCTGCTCGTTATGGTAGGCGGCGTCGACAAAGTCGTCAGCCAGCCTCTGCTCATCAGCGTTGTGCCTGTGAATTTCGATGCCCAGCCAATTTGCCGTACGGTCAGCTATGTCTAAAATGAACTGTTAGCCGATGAGCACCAAATGTGCTGCATGCGCATAACTATATATATGTGTGTGCTTGTCTGTGTTTGCCTGTGTTTGTCTGTGCGGCATGTAATTACATGCTGGCGTACAAGATGCATACTCACCAGACTCGTCGTAGCCCGACGCTTCGGGAAACTGGACGCTGAAGCACGCTACCTGAGTAGCCTTGTCGCTGCCAATCTTGACGTTTTCCGTGCGAGCTAGATGCGTCACGATGCCTGCAATGGCCGATGAGTCAATGCCACCCGATAGATAGACGCCGATGGGGACGTCGGCACGCATGCGAAGGCGGACGGCGTTGATGAGCCGCTCGCGCACGCCCTGGACCATTTCCTCGATAGTACGGGTCTCGACTATGGTCTATTGAATGCTCTCCCGTTAGTAGAATCCAAACTAATTAGCCATTGTCGCTCAACTGTTGGCTGGATGGTCGCAACGATGCGTTTCTTGCATGGTGCTGCTTCTCTGTGTGGCTGCAACTGACCTTGTCTGGGAAATCCGCGTCCCAGTATTGGTGCATCTGAATCCCGCGACCGTCGGTGATTTCCATCCAGTGGCCCGGTTTAACGGACTGGACATTCTTAAAGACTGTCCGCTCATCCACCAGCCAGCCCGAGTCGGTGATGCTCTGGACGTCCCATTCAGGCTGCCACCCCAGCGGCTTAAGGGCCTTGGCCTCTGCAGCCAAGACGACTCGGTCACCGACCGTGGTCCAGACAAGTGGCTTGATACCAAAGCGATCACGGACGGCAATGACGCGTTGGCTGCCTGGTCTCTGGTCCACAAGGACAAAGGCAAACTCGCCGCGGAGATGCTCAAACAAACCAGGGGCCCCGTGGATCTGGTAGAGGGCGACAACTAGCTCGCTGTCACTATGACCGGTGAATCGGTACCCGTGTTCGCTGGCGCAGATGTCGCGGAGCCTGTCAAAGTCGTAAATCTCGCCATTGACCACGGCGTGGATAGAGTCGGCGTTGTGGATGGGCTGGGCGCCCAACGGCGAGAGGTCATTGATGGACAGGCGGCAGTGGCCGAGGCCGATTGAGCCATCTTGGCTGACCCAGGTGCCTGAGCCGTCCGGACCGCGATGTTTGATGGCGTCGAGGCCGTGCTGGAGATGCTGGGAGAGCTGTTGGGGCGACGTCTCGATGCCGTGATTGACGGACCCGTCTCCGTTCTCTGTTGTCGTCTCCCCTGCGCTTGGGCAACGACAGCTAGCCACGATGCCGCACATTTTGATGACTGATTGGCAGCGAGGGCAATGATGATGTAATGATAATGTCAAAACAATAAATAGGAACGGAAACGGGGCTGCAATTTGCGACTGGAACTTCTCAATGGCAAGCCGTGATGCCTGCAAGCCGAGAGAAGGCGATAGAACCAGACACACAGCGTGGAGGCGGGGGTTGAGCCGTCCCAATCAATACAAGATCCAATTCGTTTGCTAGACTACTGAACGCATGGCGTGGGTCATGCAAGTGCCAGCACAGAGCTGACTGGCAAACTGGCTTGGTGGACCTTCGCTCTGTACTGCGTAGTGGTCCACGATGCTTCTTCTTCCATCACTACTGGCCACCACAGCTGAGGTCGAGTGTTGCAAATCACGGGCTGGCCACGCCCCGGGCGTGCAGGGCAAGCTCACTGCACAGACCCTGGGTGCAGCCATAGCCCTTGTTGCACGTAATTGTCCGCACGCCCCCTTCTACTAGGGAGGTGGGCTGCAGCTGGCATCGTCATTAGAGCTTTTCCATATCGAGCAACGCTCTGCGCTGTACTACAACTAAGGAGCCGCTTAGGAGGCCACTACTAAGTCAGCCCACCTAAAGTCCGGCACACCCTAACACCGGCACCCTCTATAACACCATCGCGTCGTTAAATATATTATATTGCAACCGCGTTTTCTCGTGCATCTCTTGCTCTATAATTATAAAATAAATACTATTTATCTTAGCAATACTTCGGCTTTCTAAGTATACTAAAAACTGGCTTTAAGAAGCACTTTAAGCTATTAAAAACGTAATACCTTAGCTTTATACTAGTTAAAAGTAAGGTATTCTAAGAGGGACCCTTTATACGCGTCTTAAAGGGGCTCTACCTATTAAGGAAGTAAAAGACGTATATTAAAGGCTTAGCCGAGAGTAGGAAAAATACCTTACTAACTAGGCTCTTACCTAGGCTACCCTTAAGCTACCTTTAAAGTATTATTAGGTTAATAGATTCGCCGGCTATATCGTTAAGGCTAGCGGCGATACCTTAGTATACTAGGGGTTAGATATAAAGGTAAAGAAAGAGATGGTATTATAAAGTAGGTAGAGGCGTAGGCTTAGGTACGGTCTATTAAAAGAAGGTTAATAATCTATTAGCCGAGATTCTCTTACTAAGAGGTAAGATCCTTAGTTATAGAGGGGGCGCTAATTAAGTCCCTAACCTAGCCTACGCTAGCGTAAACGAGCCCTTAATAGTACTAGTATAATAGTAATTAATTATAGACGAAGGAGATAAGGCGATTCTAGCTATTAGATCTAAAATAGTAGAAGAGATTATTAAAGTTATAGTTATAGAGGCTATAAGAGAATTTAAGAAAAATATTATTAAAGCTAGAAAGAAGTTTAAAAAGATCTAGAAGGTTAAAGTTAAGATAGGGAGGAAACGACCTATTAGATTATATAATCTAAGAGTTAATACTCTCTTTAAAAGAAAAGTAAATAAGATTAACCCTATTAATAATACTCTATTAGACGGCTTAACGCTAGAAGGGGACCCTAACTAAAAGAAGACTAAGTAGAATACTATTAAAGATAAGATATAGCCTAGACCTTACCCGGAATACTTAATAGGAAAATTCTTAAGTATATAGAAAGGAAAGCGGCTAATATAAGAAAGACTTAAAGTAATTTATAAATAATTTAAGGGTAGAAATCTAGATCTTTAATAGTATTCTATTTAATAAGGAAGTAGCGTTATCCTAGGACTTTATAGAAAGAGGTAAAGTCAACCTAGCTATAGCCCCCCTATAGGTTATTAGGATAATAAAATATAAAGCGTAGTAAGTAGCCTTAATCCTAATCTTAAAAGTAATAGAGTAGAAAGTTATTAATATCCTTAAAATTAAACTAAAAATAAGAGTCCTTAAAGAAGGGTATAGGCCCTATAAGAACCCCTTTTTCCTAGTAGTAAAGAAAGATAGAGGACTACGCTTAATTAATTCCGCTATACGTATAAATACCGTTATAATAAGAGATATAAACCTACTACCGAATATAAATAAGTTTAGCGACTACTTCTCGATATATAAGATCCTTTCCTTCCTAGACCTTTTTTAAGCTATAATTAGATCCCTCTTAATATTAAAAGCTATAACTTAACGATATTCGCGATACTTATTAGCCTCTTACGTATATATATACTCCCTTAGAGGGCTATAAACTTAGTTAGCTGATTTATAAGGATAATATAAAGAATCCTATAAGACCTTATACCGAATATTTATAGGAATTTCCTTAATAATATAAGGATTAAGGGGCCTAATATAACGTATAATAATAAAGAGGTAGCGCTAAAAGTAAGGAGATTTATCTTTAAATACCTTATTAACCTTAATAAAGTCCTAGTTAACGTCGAACTCTTTAGTTATATAATTATAAGGGCTAAATCGAAATTCTATTAGTAAGTAACTAAAGTTATTAATTATATTTATAGAATAAATAGAAGGTGCCCTATAAAAGCTAAAGTTATTAAAATTAAGGAATAAATAAGATACTTTAATATAATATATATTAAAGCTTTCCTTAGTATTATACGATACTATCGAATCTAAATTAAATAGTTCGCTATCTTAGTAAAACCCCTTATAGACCTACTAAAGAAAGATATTTATTAGAAATAAGGAGATAAATAAGTAAAAGTAATAGCTACCCTTAAGGAAGCTATTACTAATCTAGTCTTTCTAGTATCCCTCGATGTTAGCTTAGGAAGAGCAGATATTATTCTAATATATAATACTAGTCTACTTAGCTAAAGGGCAGTCTTAATATAAATCGTCGATAGAAAGAGGCGCCCTATAAGGTTTAAAAGTAAAACGTAGTTACTAGTAGAAACTAAATATAATACGATAAAGAGGGAGTATAAAGCTATATTAAGTGCGCTTAAAAGACTAAGAATATACCTATATAGCGTATATTTTATCCTAGAAACTAACGTATAGGTCCTAGTCGATTAACTAAAAGGTGCCCTTAAAGATATCCCTAGAGCTATAGTAACTTACTAAATAAGCTATATTTTCCTCTTTAACTTTACTATATAATACGTTAAAGGTAAGAAGAAAAATATAGCTAACGGACTCTTAAGAAAGCCTAAAGGACCTTTTAACGTATTAAATAGGGAAATAAAAGGCGATATTAAAGAATTTATAGACTTTTACTAAAACGTAGTATAAGGGACTAAGCTATAAAAGGACTACTTAAAGGAATCGAGGATAATTATAGACTTCCTTTAAATATTAAAACGGCTAAAGGGCCTTTTTAAATAAGACTATAGGAAGCTATATCTAAAGAGTCTAAATTTCTATGTTAAAGATTAAAAGCTTTAGCGACTCCTTAAGAAGGAAGAAAGGGGACCTATATTAGTTATAGACGACCTAAAAGAATAGAAAAAGATTATCGTAAAGTACTACGCGTAAATAAGATATAAAGGACGATAAGTTATATATATATTTATAAAGAATAGGTATTAGTAGGCTAGCTTTTAAAACGATATTTATAGTATAATCTCTTCCTATAAAGAATATTAATACTTTACGACTAAGAGACCCTAGGAAGTTATAACCGCGACCGCGCCTAGCTACCTTATAAGTAAGATTTACTTTAATAGCTAGTATATACTATCTAATTATAGGTATTCGTACCTTATAAAAGCACGAGACGACCTTATTAAATAAGTAGAAGTAACCTTAGTTAAAGAAATTACTATAAGAGCTTTAACTAAATTTATACTTTTTATTATTTATAGGTATAGCGTAATATTATACGCTATAATTAATAGAGGGCCTAAAATAAAGAAAGACTTTAAGTATATCCTAAAGGATATAAGCGTTAAAGTTATTTAAACTTTAGTATATAATCTAAAGGTAAATATAGTAGTAAAATAAGGGTATTAAAGGTTAATAATAGTACTTATAAAAATAGCGGAGAAAAAGGGTAAGTAGATTAAATACCTTAACTAAGTAATCCTTATAAACTAAATAATAATTAAAGAGTCTTATAGAATATTAGCTTTCTACCTATTATATAGATAGGAACTAGTACTACCTCTTAAGGTAGAATACCTAACTTAGCGACTAATTAACTAAGATAAAGTAAAGATAAGAGAAGAATTATTTAAAGTATAAGTATAAGTTTTAAAAAGGAAAGAAAAAGATATAAAAGAAGCTAAGAAACGAGTAATAAGATATTAGAATCGATTAATAAAGAGGATAGATAAAGCTAATAAGTATATAATAAGGAAAGAAAGCCTATAACTTAGAGACCTTATCTTACTATTTAACGTAAGACGATTAAATAATCTAAGGAGGTAAGCTAAGTATTAAATAAGGTAGAACGGTCCCTTTTAAGTAGTATTATACTTAGAGTAGTCTAGGGTATATAGGATTAAGACTTTAAATAGAATCGTGCTTAATAAGATAATCTTAAGAGAGTATTTAAAGAAGTTTAAAAATAATAAGAAAGGTTAATAATACTTTACTAAGGATAACTAGTTACTTTAGGATAAGATTACTCTCGATAAAAGGAGGAAGGAAGAAATAATAAATAAAGTAGATAATTTACTACTCTTACTAAGTAGAGAAGCCTTAGATTAAATAGTACTATAGTTATAATAACTTCTTAATAAACCTTAGAAGGATTAAAGCTAGGAAAAGAAAGAAGAGTAACTATAGATACCTAAGAAAGGCCTAAGGTATATAATCGAGGTTTAGCTATTATAACTTAGTAAAGTAAAAAAGGATCTTTATATAAAAGCCTTAAAAACGCTAATTTAATAAGAAAAGGAGGAGGTAAAAAGGAGCTAGGAAGGAAAAGGTAATAAAGATAAAAATCTATAACTATTATAAGAAGTATACTAAAACCTAACTAGTAACTAAAGCACTGTTTAGCTATTTAATCGAAGGATAACTATAATAGCCGAGATATTTATAAGCGCTTTACTTACTACCTTATTATTTTAAGTTTTCTACTTAAAGCTTCCTAAGTAAATAAAGATAATATTTCCTACCCTTCCTTAATAATAACCTACCCTTTACTACCTTAAAGAAGATAAATAGAGATATAATTAAATAATAAAGTAAGAAAATAAATATTTTAACTACCTACCTCCTTTAAGAATAGAATTTCTTACTTTATAAATAAGGACGTTTATTCTTTATTATAAAAGGGGAGACTTATTATAGCGAAAACAAACGCGCTTATAAGATAAATTTTAATATATTTTTAACTTACTAAATTAAACGTATATAACCTTAAGAGAAAAACTTTTACTACTAAAGATAGTAATTAAATAAAGCTACCTACTCCTAGTAAACCTATTATAGACTACTATAAAGCGAACTTAAAGACTATCTAATTATTACTTAAGAGAGAGCTCGTTAAACCTATATAATCTCTTTTTAAGTAAAATAGGTATAAGGTTAATTTCCTCCTATTACGACTATAGCTACTAGGCCGCTAACGGTCGACTATATTAAGCACGTAACACGGTCTAATAGATAAATAGTCGGTATAACTATCTAATAGATATAGGATTAAGGGGATTATAGAGATCTAAGTAATCTAAGATTAATAAGATTACTACGCTCTATACGATCTAATATTAGGGATTATAGCTAGGCCTATAATCTAAGGATAGTCTCTATAGGTATATATAGCTACCTACTTTCACTCCTTTAAATAGATAGCTCTCTAGCTTTTAATATAATTATTACGATCTCTATTACGATCTTATCTCTAATTCCGATTACTTAATTACCTAGTTATAGTCTATAGTCTACGACCTCTAACTTATTACTAACGTAGTATACTTATTATTACTTAGACCACGCCTTATTATATCTACTAATATAAACCCCTCGATAGGTTTATCCCTTAGGAATAACACCGGTCGTTATATATTAAAAGCTCTTATTTAGTAGAATACCGCGTTACTCTAAGTAATATCGTAACTATTAATATACCTATATAGTAAACTAGATTAACTAACTTTAGAGCTACTATATCGCCTTAAGATATAATACGCGAGATTATTACCCTTCGATATAAGGTATAGTTACTTAGGAACGGAGGAGGTAATAAATAAGTTAGGGACCTTAGAAAAGTAGTTAAACTAAAATAGCTAGGACTATTTAATAGTACTTATAGTATACTTAAGACTTTCTTACCTAACTTAAGGCCTACTACCGGTTTTACCCTACTAAACTCTCGGACCTAGTTAAAAAGGTACTCTATATAGGAAATTATTTATCTAGAACGGTACTTACTTAGTTTAGACCTATTATAAGGGACTTTCTCGATAACTAACTAGTACGACGAGATAATAAGATAGACGAAGTCTTTACTAGTTTCTAAGGATTTAAAAAAGCTATTACTAAGGTATTTAGGATAACTAATAAAGAATAAGAAGCCGAATAAAAACTTCGAGAACTTTAATAAAAGACCTTAGTATCGGACTATACTACTAAATTCCGCTAAGTTACCTTAAAACTTAAATAAAACGACGAACCCCTTATATTGCGATTCTACGACGGACTTAAGGAAGAAGTTAAGGACGAGCTCTATAAGGAAAATCAACCTAATAACCTCTTAGACTATATTACTATAGTAGTACGAATTAACGATAGATAGTATACGCAACGCTAAGAAAAGAAATAAGGAAGAGGAAACTAAAACCCTTCTTATAAGAATAACTTTAACTAATACGCTAACTATAAAAAAAGCGCGAAACTCTTATTACCTACGCCTATATAACTAACTTAGGTAGGATAGACCTAGATATAATATAGAAAAGTAAAGGAAAGTATTTTAACTATAAGAAACTTAGATATTACTCTAAAGAATATAAATAACCTTATAAGGAGAAGAAAACCTACTAAGTACTAGCCCTAGAAGGTAAGAAATACCTAAACGCTACTAATAAATAGGAACTAAAGTATAAACTCCTTAGTTAGACTATATACTATAACGACGAATATATAGTATACTTAAGCGATAAGAACGGTACTAGATAGTTCTTAAAGCTACTAAAGAAGACTCTTATAATAATATAATAAAGGGATCCTAAAATATAGAAATAAGTTAAATTTATAGAACTAAAATACCCTTATTTTAAAGGAGTCTCTTAAAACTAAATTAGGAAGAACGGTAAACGATTCTAAGAAGATATATAAAATAAAAATCGATAATAATAATAGGCAGTCTATAAATAATATAATAAAGAAGATATAGATATAGCCCTTATACTTACGAAACTTAGATAATAACCTAAAGAGGAATAACGAAGTATTAACGATATAAGCTTTAAAGAATAAGAAATACTTAGAGAAATAAAAGATAAGAACGAACTTATACTACTACCCTTACTATTAAGGGAAAATACTACGATTAGAGAATACGCTCTATACTTTAAAGAATTTAAAGAAATACTTAAAATTAGAACCTAATAAATACCTTAAATTCTTATAGAAAACTAATAAGCTATATTAATTCGATATTAACTAGTACTATATAGAGGAGACTATACTATAGCTATCGCTATAGTTAATACCTTTATAGCTCTATAATAAGAATAGTAACTATAAGGAGAATTTAAAGACGATCTATAAATACTACTTACTTATAAGTATTATAAGTATATTTTATAGATATTATACGTCTACTTAGATTATATAATATACTTCTAGATAAAGGTACGATATAACGCCTTCTTAGTTAGGTTCGAAGAATAAATACTTTCGAAACCCTACCTAAGTATAGAACTAGACTACTAGAAAATCGATTAACGCTACCTAAACGACTAAGTTATATTATTAAAACCTAATTACGGCACGCTACTTAAATACCGCGACGATTATAGCTTACTAATAAGATATCTTTTAGAGATATATAAAATCTATAAACTCGCTAAAATAAAGGAATAGTATAGCGCTACTTACTTTAAGGTATCTAAACTATTAATCTTCTAAAGACTTATCTAACGAATTAAATATAATAAAGAAGATTATAACGAATATAGATACTTAAACTATATAAGGAACGGTGTTCCTACTATAAATAAAGCAGCTATAATATACTCTCCCGATTATATAAGCTAATAAGTAGTATATTAATTATAGATAAAATCTTATCCTATAGAGCAAGAATCGCTCGTTATTTTATATGTTATTATATATTAAACGGGTTGCCGGTTATCGTATAATTAGGAATCGAAGGAATAGAGCTAGCTTAGAATACTAGCTAAGACCTCTTAAGAATACCGGCACGACTAACCTCCTCTAAATATAAATATTAGTGGAACTAAGACACTTCTAGATTTACTCGAGATATCACGGAATTCCCTAGTCTTAGGGCTATACGGCAGCCTAAATCTAGTCCCGAAAGGTTCTTCCGTTTAGCTACAATTATCTATATAAGACAGCATGTCCGCTAGTAGATAGATAGAGAATTATTAACTTTAACACCTCTTCTATATACTAATATACTACTAATAAATTCCGTTGAAAATCCTACCTTATACTCCTTCTTCCCCTCTATTACGTAGTCTTACGTAATTCCTTAATTTCCTAAAATTCCGCTTTTGCTTATATACCTTTAGAAACTATAAAGTTTATAAATACGAAAAAGCATAAGTATAGTATAAATAATATAACGGTATACTAAAAGATTATTAGTAATACGTACGAAGGCTATAAGCCGTATTCGACTAAGGAAAAATCGATATAGAAATACTATATAAAAAATAAAAAGACGCTAAACGAAAACTTAACCTTTAGTATAAAAATAAATAAAATTACGAAGTATAGTATGTAATTAACTACGAAGTAGTATAATATAAATAATATAGCGTCGAGAAATAAGAAATCTTTAATTAACTATAAGAAATTAGTCTCTTAAGCCTTAATACGATACTATATAACGAAAATATAAAGAAACGATATTAATAATAAAGAATACCTAAATAAAATAAATAAGGACTAAGTAAAAAACGAGGTATGCTATTTATAAAAGGGCTATAGACTAGTACGTTATAATAAGATCTAAGGACCCTATATATAGCAATAGTAAGCTATAGCGACTAAATAGTATTAGATATTTAAATCGCGGGATATTATATATATATACTTTTAGACTATAGCGCGATAGGCAATTATATTTTACCTAGAGTCGTTAATCGTTACCGACTTATATAGAGATATAAGATAGATCTATATAAAATTATAAATATCGAAGGAAAGGCTTTTAACTATAATAACAGAATTATTAATATAGAGATTAATTACCTCGATATTAATATCTAGGGCTACGATAAACGAGTTAACTTTAATATTATAGATATTAAAGAACACGACCTTATATTAAGACTTTTATAGCTATAAGAGAGTAACTTACTAATTAACTAGAAAACTAGCTAGCTATATTAAAACGAAGATATAAGTTTCTAAGACTAATAGATTTAGGAGAAAGTAAAATTTTATAATAATTTAGCTACTAAATAGGATAAAAGGGATAACCGTTTAAGTAAATTACTATAGGCTTTAGCAATATAAATAAAAATAGAAACCGAACTAGTAGATATAATAAAATCGACTAATAAGACCTATATACTAACTAACACGGCTATATAACCTAGCATTTAATATAAATAAAATAAAGGATATAATATAAAGATCTAAAGAGTTATTACTACTCTAAGGAAAGACCTTAAATAAATTAATAAAGAGCTTAAGTTAAGAGAAACTAGCTCTTAAAAGAAAGAATAAAGCCTATAATATAGAATAAAGAATATCCCTTAGGAATACTAGAAATATAATAAACTCTTTAAGGAAGAACTTAAGATAAGGTTACTTAAATATAGCTAATAGGACTATAAAATTTATCTTAAGGATAGAATAACGCTAACGTTCTATAAGATCTATAACCTAAACGAAAAGTAACTATAAACGCTATATAACTACCTTGACGAGAACCTACGAAAGGGATATATATAAACGTTAATATCTAAAGTAGGCTACCTAGTTATATTTATTCTAAAGAAAAACGGTAAGCTATAACTAGTTATCGACTATAAACGCTTAAACGATATTATAATAAAGGACCGAATACTATTACCGCTTATATCGGAACTACGAGATCGACTATATAGTAAAAAATAGTTTATAGCCCTCGACCTTAAAGGCGCCTATAACTTAATATATATAAAAAAGGGATATAAATAGATAATAGCCTTTAAAACGAAATTCGGACTATTTAAATATCTAGTAATACTATTTAGACTTATAAATATACTAGCTACCTTTTAACGGATAATTAATAATATCCTATATAAATACTTAGATATCTTTATAGTAGTATACCTAGATAATATCCTAATCTTCTTAGATACCTTAGAAGAATATAAGGAATACGTCTATAAGGTACTTAGTATACTTTAGAATATAAAGTTACTAGTTAAACTAAAGAAAAGTAAGTTCTATATATAGGAAGTAGACTTCCTTAAATATATAATCTTACTAAGAGAGATATAAATATAATAAGATAAAATTAACTTAGTTAAAGAATAGCTAACGCTAAAGAACGTTAAGGATATATAAAGTTTCCTAGGATTTATAAATTACTACTAACGATTTATTAAAGATTTTAGAAAGATTATAGTACTACTATACGACTTAATAAAGAAGGAAAAAGAATTTATATAGGACGATAAAGCTAATAAAGCTTTCGAATATATTAAAACTACGATTATATAAAAACTAGTCTTAACTACCTTTAATCTAAAATAATAAATCGAACTTAAAACCGATATATTAGACTTTACTCTAAGAGTATAAATCGGATAAAAAGATAATAAAGGAAGACTACGACTAATTATATTTTACTCGAAAAAGCTATATAGCGTAGAACTTAATTACCCTATCTACGATAAAGAATTCCCTATAATTATTTAAGCTTTTAAGGAATTTCGATACTACCTTCTTAAAAGTAAATATAAAGTTAAGGTCTATATAGATTATAAGAATATCTTATATTTTATAATAACGTAATAGTTAAATAGATAATAAATCTAATAGGCCGAATATTTATTAGAATTTAACTATAAAATAATCTATAGAAAAGGAATAAAAAACGGTCGAGCTAATACCTTTAGTCGACGAAGTAACTACGATATAAGAGCACCTATAGTAAAAGGATAGCTCTTAGAAATTAACGAAAACGGGAACTATTAGTAACGATAGCTAAATATAATATTTAAAGTATAACCTAACGACTTAATATACTAAAAGATCCTAAAATAGATAAAAGAATATAAAGTATTAAATAAATATAATATAGAATATTTAGAAGTTCTAATATATAAAAATAAAATCTAGATACTATTAGAATTATAAGATAAAGTTATATAAGATATATATAAATATCTAATATATAGATACTAAGGAATTTAAAGAATAATAAAACGGATTAAACGATAATATAACTTCCTATAGCTTAAAAAAGTAGTATAATAAGTTATTAAAGAATATAAACTTTACGTACGAAGTAATACTAAACGATATAAACTATATAGAGAATTATAACCGCTACTAGTACTAAAGAAACTATAGGATTTAATAGCTTTCGACTATATTATAAAGCTATTACTATTAAAAGAACCTATAACTAACGTTAAGTATAATAGTATATTTATTATTACCGACCGATTAATAAAATATAGATACTTCTTACTATATAAAGAAGTAAGTAATATAGAAGAGCTAGTATATATATTCCTATAAACTATTATTAGTAATTACGGACTACTAAATAAGATTATTTTTAATAAAGGAAGTATATTTATAGCTAAATTTTAGTAGGCTCTTATAGTATAATTAGGGATAAAATATAAGCTTAGTATAGCTTATTACCTATAAATAAATAGATAAACGGAATAACTTAACTAAACGCTTAAATAATATTTATAATACTATATTAGCTACGAATAAAACGATTAAGTTAAATAGCTACTAATAGCGTAACTAGCTTATAATAGCTTAGTTATAAAAATAACTAAGCTCTTACTAATATACGCTAATTATAGATATAACCTAGAAGTATTTAAGGTTACTCGATAAGGACTATAAGCGGAATAAGCGATACTATAAGTAGATTAGCTATAAAAATTATATAAAGAAATATAATAAGAACTTTAATTTATTAAAGAATAAATATCTATTTACTATAATTAGAAAAGATTATAAGGACTAATCTTTTAAGAGGGAGATATAGTCTACCTTATATAACGAAATATTAAAATAAAATAACTAAGTAATAAATTAGATTTTAAGAAACTTAGACCGTTTAAGGTTAAGAAAACTATTTTAAAAGTTAACTACGAACTTTCGCTACTAATAATAATATAAATATACCTAATATTTTATATTTTATTATTAAAACTAGCGCTATAAAACGCTAAACTATAGGAAAAAATTAAAGTTAATAACGATTAAGAATATAAAGTAAAATAAATACTAAATATAAGAAAATAAGGTTAGTAATAAGAATACCTTATTAAGTAAAAGGAATATAGACTAAAGGAAAATACCTAGGAACTACTTAAGCACTTAATCTACTATAGCTCTCTACTTCGATAATTTTACTAGAAGGTTTAGGAGGGATTAAAGGACTAAGATCCGTAAACTCCTCGCTAATACTAAATAAAGACTAATTTACCTTATTAAGAACGCCTAACGATTATAAGTTATTTACTACCTAATACTTATACGTATTAAGTATAGGTAAAACGCTATCCTTAGTATCTACTTCTTAGATACTATAACGAAATAACTTAGAACTCTTTTCCTTTATATAATTCTAAATCTTCTAGATATAAGCTAAACGATTAACGGTAATAGATATTTACGACTAAAGATTCGTAAGCTATACCTAAAGCTCTAATAAGGCTTCCCTAGCTTCCTCCTCTTTAAAATATAGCTTACGCTACTCTACTAATAATTTAGTTACTAAAAGAAATACGTTAGCTACTATATATAGAAAGAATTAAAAGACATATATAAAAAGAAGCTACTAAAATACTATTATAATAGGGACGACTACTAGCAATATAATTATTATAGCGCGAAGAATTTTCGGCTATCTAATAATTTATCTTCTTCGCCTTAAAGCATTAAGTATACGATATATCGGTAGGATCTCTACTTAAGTCGATATATTTAGTAAGAGTAGCGCGCTTAGAGGCTTTTTAGGAACGATTTTTTAGTATACGACTAGATATACTATTAGTAGTATATCCCGAAAGGATAAAGAGATAAGGAACGATATACTTACGTATAACGCGATAAGGGTATATTTATATATAGCGGCTAAGGTAGCTATAGTAGGTCTTATAGATAAGACTAAAAGGAGGGGAGATATCGTATTACGACTACGGCTACTAGGCCGCTAACGGTCGACTATATTAAGTATATAATACGGTCTAACGGATAAATAGTCGGCACGACTATCTAATAGATATAGGATCGAGGGGATCGTAGAGATCTAAGTAATCTAGGATTAACGAGATTACTACGCTCTATACAATCTAACGTTAAGGATTATAGCTAGGCCTATAATCTAAGGATAGTCTCTATAGGTATATATAGCTACCTATTTTTACTCCTTTAAATAGATAGCTCTCTAGCTTTTAATATAATTATTACGATCTTTATTACGATCTTATCTCTAATTCCGATTACTTAATTACCTAGTTATAGTCTACGGTCTACGACCTCCGACTTATTACTAACGCAATATACTTATTATTACTTAGACTACGCCTTATTATATCTACTAATATAAACCCCTTAATAGGTTTATCCCTTAGGAATAATACCGGTCGTTATACCTCCCCTTTCTCTAAATCCTTAATAGGACTAAAGGGATTAAGGATATTATAAAGAAGATAAAAAATAGTCTTATTACTAATATATTTATTATAAAATTTATTAGTCTTAAGGTTAGTATAGAAATCATAACTATATATATAGTTAGCGAATCTATTAAGGTTATAAGTAGCCCTATAGTATTTAAAGAAGTACTGCTATTTATAAATAAGCGCTTTAGTTAAATCCTAAATATAGTTAGTATAAGAGCCGCTAGTAGTACTTAAAAGAGAGATATATTTATAAAAAGGAAATATAATATACTAATAAGTAGAAGTTATAGTCGTTTAATAAGTTTAAATATACCCTTAATAAAGGTAAGGGTTATAAGTTCTATATAAAGTAATTAAGACTACTTAAGAGTATTCTTACTACCTTAAACTAAGCTAAGAAAAGAAGTATCTATATAAATAAGCGATTTTTATAAGGATATAGGTTACTAGCCGATATCTATAATAAAGGGTATAAAAGACGATTTAATTATACTGACTTAGCGTGCTATTAAGAAAGTAAGAAAGAGGAGAGCGACCGCGCGCTTTAATCCTAATAATATTAAGAGCTTTTAATAAAACCTATAACTAAAAGGTAATTTCTATATAAATTAAAAACCCTTAATAACCGATATTATTTCTATTATAAACCTAGGTCTTAAAGTAACTATAGATCTATAAAAGAAGATAGTTAGAATAAGCTAAGCGAGATTAAATAAGTTAGATAGTTATTACTTAAAAGTACTTTATATAAAGAGGAAAGACCTTAGTACGATAATTCTAAGTAAGAAGAGTAGTAGTAATAAGGGAAGGTAATAGAAGAGTAGTTAAAGAGAGGTTAATAATATTTAGTAGCTCTTTAATTTCGAGTTTAGCGGTCTTATAAGATATAATAAGGAAGAAGAGATAGTTATAAAAGGAGAAGATAAGAAGTAGTGGTCTAAAGAAATAAATAAGATAGAGAAGAGAAGAGGAAAAAAAGGAATAAAAAGAGTAAAAAGGGGAAGAAAAGGGTAGAGATTAAATAGCTCCTTAATCGATAACCGGTAAAAGAAGCTATTTAAGTATAACCCTTAAACACGCTTAAGACCCTACTATTATAAAAGCTATCTAAAGTAACTAATAACTATACGCTTTAATAACTATTTAATCCTCTTACTATACCGTCCTTCTTCCTTCCTTCTTCTTCCTTTTATATATATATATATATATATATATATATACTCTATATACTTCCTTACTTATAACGATCCCTTTTATTAATATAACTCTTATATATATATATAATACCTTCTTAGCCTCTTAGCGTTATAACTTAAAACTACTTACCTTAACTATTTAATCTTATCTTCTCCCTTTCTTTCGCTTACTCTACCCTTTCCTAAGATATAGCGGCGAACCTAAATAGTATCCTAGGCCTAGCTATAGACCTCCTTAAGAATACCGCTATCTTTTTTAGTATACTACTATTTAAGAGTAAGAGCTTTATTTTACCTACTTACTATAGTAAAGTTAAAGTAAAAAGTAGTAAAAGGCGCCTTTACGTTAAAGATAAGGAAAAGTTTATAGACTAAGACTAATAAGATATTTATAGGTAAAAGTAACCTCCTTAGTATATCTATAAAGATCGTTAGTATTTAATATTAACGGGCCCTATTAAATAGTAGGATATTACCCTTAAAGACGCTTAGATAATATATAAGGGCGTTAAAAAGATAAATAGATTTACTAGAAATAAGGCTTACTAAGAAGAGTATATCGTCGACGTATATAACTTTCTTTATAGAGCTATTAATAAATAATAAGCTATAAGCTTTAGCCTTAGCGCAATAATTTAGATCTTAAGAAAAGGTATTAAGAATATAGTATACCCTTTACCTTACTTACTATTAGTTTATACTAACTACTAAGGGGAACCTATTAAAGATATAAAAGTTAGATATATAAAGTGCTATAAATACCTAAATAATAGGGAGTATCTAATTAAGTTTACCGCTCCTACCTTTAACTTTAGTCGCTTTATATATAAATAAAGGTATATAACTAAAGTTATTAACTTTTTAGTAGGATTAAATAAAGGGGGACTTTATTAAGGAGCGTTCCTTTAAGACTATAAGGAAGGTATAAGAATATACCCTTATATTCCTATTTTACTATTATAAAGAAATAATAGGCATAGGGAGGCTTTATAGAATAAGCTAGTATAAAGAGGCTCTATAATACAGTCTAAGGGAATAACCCTTAAAAGATAAAGACCTCTACTAGACATCTATACCTTCCTCTAGGAAAAGCGGGTTAGGATAAGCCTATCCTTACAAACAAAAATATGCATAACATGCATAAGTCAATTACGAGCAGAACGGATACCCTATTGCCTATTTTGGCCTAGCGGTTCCGAAGATATCCGCGATACGAGAATAGGTAGGGCATAGAACATTCTAGTTAAATCCACTACTTATACTAGAACCCATAGTCTTACGTTAACCATCACGCTATAATTAGACCACCTACTAAGTTCGGAAGACATGCTATAGATAGAGCGTTTTAAGCACTATAGAATATACTAGAAAGCTAACTAATTAGTCTACTAGTAGGCGAGCAATAGTCTATAAAAGATAAAGGATTTCCCTAGGAGTAGTAGATAAAATAAGTAAGTTTATAAGTATCTTTTACAACGCTATTCTTTTAATATACTATTTAGCCCCTTATATACTCGTTATAAATTCCGGATAAAATCCTACCCTATACTCCTTCGACCGATCTTTCCGCTTACGTTATCGATTACCCGATCCTACGCTTATTACTTATACCTTCTTATAATTAGTCTTATAGATAAAGACCTACTTATAGCTAAGGACCTATTTTCCTCTTACCTTTTCCTTAAGGACCTCTTTAAAGGACCCTATCTCCTTATATAAGGCTAGGTAGTCTTTCTAAGCCTAGAAAAACTAGTCTCTAAAGGGGTGTTTTTCTAGCTACTTCTAATTTACTAGTAGGTCTAAGAGGTCTCTTTTATATACCTTCCTTGCTAATAGCTATAGCTTAAAGACCTAGCCTACTATAAATACTCTATATAAACCGTCTTCTATAGGCGTTAGATAGAAGTTAGAAAAACGATCGAAATAAAGGAGAAATTAATCTTCTTTTATATCGGGCCTTATACCTTCCTTTGCTTCTTAAAGTAAGGATAAAAAGGCAGCTAGGTAATCCTTTAAGAGAGGTGCCTTTCCTACCCCTTTAAGGGTTAAGACGGGAAGACTAACCGAAAAAGCTACTTTTAGATCTTCTTCTTATTTTATAAGAGGAAGCATAGGAAGGTAGGCGTATTCTAGCTCTACTGCTTTCCTATAGTCTCCTTCTTTATCTAGATTATCTAATCTAGTAGCTTCCTCTATTCCTTTAAAGTTAGCGTTATCCTCGACTACTTCGACGTCGGTTTCTTCTTTTATTTCCTTATTTAAGACCTCTTCTTAAGACTATTAGGAAGGAGGGATTTAGATCTTTTAAATTAGCTAACGTTATAAGAGTAAGAGGGGTTATTAGTCCCTCTCTCTATCGAAGAAGCTAGATTTAATAAAAATTATATCCTTAGTTAAAATAACCTTCTATAGAAAAGGAATTAAGATCCGGAAGATATTTATAGAATTATAACTAACGAGGTAACTAATAAAGGCTCTAGGATTAAGCTTTCTTTTCTTCTTCCTTTTTAGCTATATATCGGTAATTATTATATATACCTTATAGCTATAGGCACGAAGGTAGGCTAGCGAGGCCCTCTTTTTTATAAAGAGCTTAAGGGGGGATTTCTAGTCTATTCCTTAGGTAGTCCCTCTAAGGGTCCGGTTCTATAGGTAATAGGCGGTCTTAACGACTTCCCTTTAAAGGTCGTATAGAAGCTTTATAGTAAGTCTTATTATATAGGCCCTTTTTATTATAGCACCCCTTAATCTTTCTACCCCTCCGTTCTAGGCCTAGGTATTTAGTGCTAATAGGAGGGGTAGAATGCCCCTTTTTCGTAGCTAATTTAATATATCTTTCGTAAATAGCTCTCCGTTAAACTATATCTTCTTTACCTTATAGCTAAAGTAGGATTTTATTTAGTTAACGAAGTCCTAGAAAGCAAACTAGTTATACTTACTTAGGTAGGTCTATAAGAAATAGGGGAAAACTATCCCTAAAAAAGCGTCTATAAATAATATTACCCTAATAAAGCTTTCTTAGTCCCTAGAGACGTCGGCCTAATTAACCTAAATTTCCTTATACGGCTAGTCCGGCCGTAAAGGCGTTCGTTTAGAAATCCGTTTCCTAGTCTTTCCTTAGCCGTAGTTATCGCGAAGCGTAGCCTAATTTCGTAGTTCTCGGAGATATCCCTTAGCACGAGGGACCTAGGAAGCTAAAAAACAGGTTTTAAGGAAGGAGCTAAAAGGAGGTATAGAGAGGAGGGTAGGGGTAAGAGGGAAAGTAGAAGTAGCGATAGCTTCCTATAGAGGTAGCGAGAGATAAGACGGATATACCAGCAACGGCTAGAAAGGAGGGGAAAAAACCGGTAATAAGCTCGGTAGTTAAAAGGATATTAGTAGCTTCTTTAAGTAGGATCTTCTTTATTAATTAAGATACTAGATAGGTATAAAGAAGGGCGTTAGATAGAGGAAAGAAGGACAATTAAGGCAATATAATAATTACTCCCCTACCGTAATTACTGCTCCCGTAAGAATTAAATCTCTCTGCCCTACCTATCCGACCCCTTACTTCTAATTTTACCTTTATATATTTTTTATATACTTCTTATATCTCTCTTTACGAGAGTTATAAGCCTAGGAGGAATAGAATTCCTATACCTTCTAGCTGCTATAAAAGGCACTATTCTTATATCCCTCGTAGCTTCCTTTTACCCCTCTTACTAGAAAAAAAGCCGATTTTTAACCGACTTTTCTACCCTTCCCTATAATAATATCGAAAAACGACTTCTCTACCGCCCCTATAGTCTATAGGACGATTCTTATAGAGCCCTAAGATTAGGATAAGTAGGTAAAGGAGCTACGGGCTCGTATAGATAGAACTATCTATAATTTAGTCTTCTCTAATAAGCAGGACCCTCTCGAGCCCCCTCTTCGTCCTAGGGCAACGGAATTTATAGAAGGAGCTTCCCTCTTCTCCGAGCTAACCTCTATATAATAGAGAGCTTTTTCTACTGCCTTAGGTAACTACGAGAGTCACCGTAAGGAATACCTTTACGAGACGAAGCTACTAACTACCGTACGCACGGCAATAACGGAATCCGTTAATGCCGTAAAGCTAATATCTCTTTAAGAGGAAGAGACTCCTAGGCAGTAGCTTTTAAAGCTCGAGACCTCGATAGCTCCCTCGAGGGGCTATATAACTAACCGTATTAGGAAGACCTATACGGCCTACCTAAGAGCTTTTTCTACTAGGAACCTACTAGCCTCTCCGTAGCTAGCTAAGTAGGAAGAAATCCTCGAGGAAGCTAACTAATACTTCCTTATAGAAGCTCTTTCCGGCTAGTAGCTACGGGATATATCTCTGCTAATAAAGCCTATTAGTAACGGTTACTTAACTATCTTTCGAGAGGCTAGCTAGGAACTAAACGAAGAGGCTACTAAAGTATAATAGTAAGCAGTCTTATTCCTTTATAGCTAGCACTCGACCTAGACGGCTCGACCTGCTGCCCCTATAGCTGCTATAGCCCCTGTTACTACGGCTCCCGCTGCTGCTGCTATGGCTGTTGCTCCTTCGGCTCCTCCTCCCTCGAGAGCCTTAACGCCGTCGTTAACTATAGCTACGGCCCCGGCCCCGGCTCCGTATCTTGCTCTAGGCCCGTCGCCGGTCCCGTTAGTTAGACCGGCCCGACTAGTCCCCTAATAGACCTTTTAGTCCATTAGTCGAAAAATTAGGGAACTAGTTAAAATCGAACCTTATTAATATTAGTAATAAGGGGTAAAAAGGGGGGGTTTTTAATTAGACCTTCTAGATCGGGATAAGGTTTCCTCGAAGAAATAAAAGACTAGGCGAAACGGCTGCCTAGTATATAAATCTCTAGGCCATCGATTATTATAATACTAATAAGTCTTTAAGGAAAACCGACCTAAAGGATTTAACCCTTTAAAGAGGCTATAAGAAATAATATAATAGTTTCTTAAGGAGGACCCCTCGTTATAGAAGAAGATAGACGAGATTTAAGTTACTAGGAAATAGTAACTAACGCCGCTACTATAAATTCAAGGAAAAATCGTTAGTATAGTAAATCCGGCATTCGTCTTCCCTACGGATTAGTAAGACTAACCGTTAGGACCCTCCGACTATCCCCTACGAAAATCAGCTATCCTTAACTCCGGTGCTTCCCTCGATATCTATAATATACTCTTACGATTCCGGTCCTTTAAGAAGGTATAGAGGGAATACCTTATTGCCGGGGAATTAACCGTACGGATAGAGGGGTACGGAAGGGTAAATTTCACGATAAAATTACCTAATAGGTCTATATAAATTCTTCGACGAAAAAGGGTAGCTTTTTACCCTCGATTTTTAACGAGCTTAATTTCCTTCTACCTTCTTCGAAAGGAAGGGATCTTCTAGGATATAACGTCTAAGCCTACGAGGCTATTCTAGAAGAATTAGACTATCGGGCTTATCGAGGAGAAATTCGGTTAATTTATTCTCGAATTCCGACCTATCCTTAGGAAGGAATCTCTCGAAAAGTTAGCTTTCCCTGCTTAAAGGAGGGTAGGTTTAAAGGACCCTCTTCTAGCAGCCTAAGGAGACGGTCTTCTTTAGCACGCACGACTTAGTTACCCGGGCCCCCTAGCTTTATATAAGCTAGGACAATAATAGGGCGTACGAATAAAGGGCCTAAAGACCGTCGAATATAAATACTACGGCTAAGGGAAGACTAAGAGACGAATTTCTAGACGGACCCTAATACGGCCGGACCAGCCGTATAAGGAAATTTAGGTCGACTAGACCGACGTCTCTAGGGATTAAGAAAGCTTCGTTAGGGTAATGTTTTTTATAGACGCTTTTTTAGGGATAGTTTTCCCTTATTTCTTACGGACCTACTTAGGTAAGTATAACTAGTCTACCCTCTAGGACTTCGTTAACTAGATAAAATCCTACTTTAGCTACGAGGTAAAGAAGATACGGTCTAATAGAGAGCTATTTACGAAGGATATCTTAAATTAGCTTTTAGAAAGATTAGGGGTGCTATAATAGAAAGGGCCCGTACGATAAGACTTACTATAAGGCTTCTATACGACCTTTAGAGGGAAGTCGTTAAGACCGCCTATTACCTTTAGAACCGGACCCCTAGAGGGACTACCTAAGGAATAGACTAGAAATCCCCCCTTAAGCTCTTTACGAAGAAGAGGGCCTCGCTAGCCTACCTTCGTGCCTATAGCTATAAGGTATACGTAATAACTACCGATATATAGCTAAAAAGGAAGAAGAAAAGAAAGCTTAATCCGAGAGCTTTTATTAGTTACCTCGTTAGTTATAATTCTACGAATATCTTCCGGATCTAGATTCCTCTTCTATAGAAGGTTATTTCGACTAGGGATATAATTTTCGACGAATCTAGCTTCTTCGATAGAAAGAGGGATTAATAGCCCCTCTTACTCTATTAACGTTAGCTAATTTAGAAGATTTAAATCCCCCCTTCCTAATAGTCTTAAGAAGAGGTCCTAGACGAAGAAATAGAAGAAGAAACCGACGTTAAAGTAGTCGAGGATAACGCCGACTTTAAAGAAGAAGCTGCTAGATTAGATAATCTAGATAAAGAAGGAGACTATAGGAAAGCGGTAGAGCTAGAATACGCCTACCTACCTACGCCTCCTCCTACGTAAGAAGAAGATCTAGAAGCAGCTTTTTTAGTTAGTCTTCCTATCTCGACCCCTAAGGGGGTAGGAAAGGCACCTCTCTTAAAGGATTACCCGGCTGCCTTTTTATCCCTACTTCGAGAAGCAAAGGAAGGTATAGGGCCCGATACTAAAGAAGACTATCCTCTCCCCTATTTCGATCGTTTTTCAGACTTCTATCTAACGCCTATAAAAGTCGGTTCCTACGGAGCATTTATAGTAGGCCGGCTCTTTAAGCTATAGCTATTAGCAAGGAAGGTATATAAAAGAGACCTCCCGGACCTACTAGTAAACTAGAAGCAGCTAGAAAAACACCCCTTTAGAGACTAGTTTTTCTAGGCCTAGAAAGACCACCTATCCTTATATAAAGAGATAGGGTCTTTTAAAGAGGTCCTTAAGGAAAAAGTAAGAAGAAAACAGGTCCTTAGCTATAAGTAGGTCTTTATCTATAAGACTAATAAATATAGCTTCCTTTAAAAGTATAAAGCCCGGCTAGTTATCTATAGGAATTAATAGGAAAAGGGGGATCTACCTACTAGGGCAACTACCCTAGTAGGGATGTCTTTTCGGACCCTTATAGCTATAGTAGCAGAATTCGACCTCGAGCTCGATTAGATAGATATAGTTAACGCTTTCGTTAACTGCCCTCTTAAAGAAGAAGAAGTTATCTATATACGACTTCCTCCTAGTTTCTAATAACTAGGAAAGGTTCTATAGCTTAGGAAAGCTCTATACGGACTACGAAGATCACCTCTTCTTTAGCAATAGTATTTAATAGGTTCCCTCGAAGCCCTAAGCTTTACGAAAGTCCCTTAGGAACCGTGTATAATATAGAAGGGTAAAATCATAGTCTTCTTCTACGTCGACGATATTATCTAGGCCTACCTAAAAGAGGAAGAAGCTACTACTAGGGAGGCTATACGAGGCCTATAATAAAGGTATAAGATAACTAGGCTTAGGGAGCTAAAGTAGTTCCTAGGGATACGAATCCTTTAGAATAGGTCCTAACGGACTATCTAGCTTACTTAAGACGCCTATATCGATAAGGTCGCGTATAAATTCATCCTTAATTCCCTCGATAAGAAGCTTCCCTCTACGCCTATATTAAATAAAGAGCTTTTACTTAATCCGTCCTTTTAAGCTAGGGAGTAAGAGAAACACTAATATTAATAGAAGGTAGGCTCCTTACTTTATTTAGCTATTTCTACTAGACCGGATATCTCTTTTACGGTCTCCCGGCTAGCTAGGCATAACTAGAATCCTAGCCCTAGGCATTAAGAAGTAGTAGATAGAGCTATCCTTTATCTCTATTTAACGAGATTATATAGTCTACGCCTAGGAGGGCAGGGAAGGAAATAAGCTACCGAAATCTTCCTTTATTCGAGCGATTCGTCCTTTACGGATAATTCCTTAGATAGAAAGAGCTTATAAGGGTATATTATATCCCTTTTTAGAGGAACTATTACTTAGAGAGCTTCGAAGTAAGCTACCGTTACGACTTCTAGTACGGAGGCAGAGCTACTAGCTCTCTTAGAAGCGTTAAAAGAAGCGATTTTCCTTAGCCGGCTACTAATATCTCTACGACTATAAATTCCGACCCTATTAGCTATAGAATGCAATAACACATAGACTATACAAATTCTTACGGAAAATAGTAAGTTATCGACCTAGCTATAGTATATTAATATTTACTAGCATTAGTTACGTTAAGAGGTCTAAAGGGGACTTATTTCCGTCCGTTAGGTTCTAACGGTATTAATAAAAGCCGATGGTCTTACGAAGCCCTTACTAAAGTAAAAGCTAGCTATCTTTTTATAGTAAATTAGGCTAGAAGACGTTCGAGAGAAGCTGTCCTTAGAAGCCCGCCTTAAGAGTCTACGAGAGGAGCTAATAGCACGTAGGAGGAAGGAGACGTCTATAGCTAAAGAGAGGAATTAGGACTTATCCTAGAGGAGGGCCCCTAGCTTAATTAGGACTTATTCTTCTTAAAGGCCCCCTTTTTAAGGACTTATCCTTAGAGAAGCCCCCCTTTCTTATAGGACTTAATTTCCTCCTTAAGGCCCCTTTTCCTAAAGTAGGTCTAAAAGAGCCCAGGGCTAAAACCTGGATTTCTCGAGTAAGGGATAAGTATAGACTAAGACCTCTTTTATACGCTTACCGGCCTAGGTATTTAGCTTTACCCTTTCTATAAGGGCAGGCTATAGCTAAGGGGGTATATCGCGAAGCGTAGCTTAATTTTATAGTTCTTAGAGATATCCCTTAGTATAAGGGACCTAGGAAGCTAAAAAAACAGGTTTTAAGGAAGGAGCTAAAAGGAGGTATAGAGAGGAAGGTAGGGGTAAGAGGGGAAGCAGAAGTAGCGATAGCTTCCTATAGAGGTAGCGAGAGATAAGACGGATATGCCGGCAACGGCTAGAAAGGAGGGGAAAAAACCGGTAAAAAGCTCGGTAGTCGAAAGGATATTAGTAGCTTCTTTAAGTAGGATCTTCTTTATTAATTAAGATGCTAGATAGGTATAAAGAGGGGCGTTAGATAGAGGAAAGAAGGATAATTAAGGTAATAAAATAATTACTCCCCTACCGCAATTACTGCTCCCGTAAGAATTAAATCTCTCTGCCCTGCCTATCCGACCCCTTACTTCTAATTTTACCTTCGTGTATTTTTTATATACTTCTTATATCTCTCTTCGCGAGAGTAGTATTCGCATTCGACGGTCTTTAGGCCCCTTATTCGTACGCCTTATTATTAGCCTAGCTTATATAAAGCTAGGGGGCCTAGGTAACTAAGTTATACGTGCTAAAGAAGACCGTCTCCTTAGGCTACTAAAAGAGGGTCCTTAGAACCTACCCTCCTAGTAGGGAAAGCTAACTTCTTAAGAGGTTCCTTCCTAAGGATAAGTTAGAATTCGAGAATAAATTAACCGAATTTCTCCTCGATAAGCCTAATAGTCTAACTCTTCTAGACTAGCGTTATAGGCTTAGACGTTATATCTTAGAAGATTCCTTCCTTTTATAGAAAGTAAAAGGAAATTAAGCTCGTTAAAAATCAAGGGCAAAAGGCTACCCTTTTTTATTAAAGAATTTATATAGACCCGTTAGGTAATTTTATCGTAGAATTTACCCTTCTATATCTCTCTATCCGTAAGGTTAATTCCCTAGTAATAAGGTATTCCCTCTATGCCTTCTTAACGGACCGGAATCGTAAGAGTATATTATAGATATCGAGGGAAGTACTAGAGTTAAGGATAGCTGATTTTTATAGGGGATAATCAGAAGGTCTTAATAGGTAGTCTTATTAATCTATAGGGAAGATAAATACCGGATTTACTATACTAACGATTTTTCCTCGAATTTATAGCTTAAATAAGGGCAGCGGCGTTAGTTACTATTTCTTAGTAACGCGAATCTCGTCTATCTTCTTCTATAATAAGGGGCCCTCCTTAAGAGACTATTATATCGTTTCTTATAGCTTTAAAGGGTTAAATCCTTTAGGTTGGTTTTCCTTAAAGACTTACTAGTATTATAATAACTAATAGCCTAGTAATTTATAGGCTAGGCAGCCGTTTCGATTAGTCTTTTATTTCTTTAAGGAATCCTTATCCCGATCTAAAAGGTCTACTTAAAAACCCCCCCTTTTTACCCCTTATTACTAATTTTAACGAGGTTCGATTTAGACTAGTTCCCTAATTTTCCGACTAACGGGCTAAACGGTTTATTAAGGGACTAGTTATGCCGGATAGACTAACGGGACCGGGGCCGGGCCCGGAGTAAGATACGAAGCTAGGGCCGGGACCGGGGCAGCCGTTAAAGATAGTATTAAGGCTCTCGAGGGAGGTAGAGCTAAAGGAGCAACAGCCGTAGTAGTAGCAGCGGGGGCCGTAGCAACTAGGGCTATAGTAGCTATAGGGGCAGTAGGTCGAGCCGTCTAGGTCGAGTGCTAGCTACGAAGGAATAAGACTACTTACTATTATACTTTAGTAGCCTCTTCGTTTAGTTCCTAGCTAGCTTCTCGAAAGATAGTCTAGTAACCGTTACTAATAGGCTTTATTAATAGAGATATATCCTATAGCTACTAGGCGGAAAGAGCTTTTATTAGGAAGTATTAATTAGCTTCCTTAAGGATTTCTTCCTACTTAGCTAGCTACGAAGAAGCTAGTAGGTTCCTAGTAAAAAAAGCTCCTAAGTATACTATATAGGTCTTCCTAATACGGTTAGTTATATAGCCCCTTAAGGGAGCTATTAAGGTCTTAAGCTTTAAAAGCTACTACCTAGGAGTCTTTTCTTCTTAAAGAGAGATTAGCTTTATAGTATTAACGGATTCCGTTATCGCTATATATATAGTAGTTAGTAGCTTCGTCTCGTAAAGGTACTCCTTATAGTAACTCTCGTAGTTACCTAAGGTAGTAGAAAAAGCTCTTTACTATATAGAGGTTAGCTTAGAGAAGAGGGTAGCTCCCTTTATAAAGTCTATTGCCCTAAGATAAAAAAGGGGCTCGAGAGGGTCCTACTTATTAAAGAAGACTAAATTATAGATAGTTCTATCTATACGAGCCCGTAGCTCCTTTACCTACTTATCCTAATCTTAGGGTTCTATAAGAATCGTTTTATAGACTATAGGGATAGTAAAGGAGTCGTTTTTCGATATTATTATAAAAAGAGAGGGGGTAGAAAAGTTAGTTAAAAATCGGCTTTTTTAGTAATAAGGGTAAAAGGAAGCTATAAAGGATATAAGAAAGGTGCCTTTTATAGTAGCCGGAAGGTATAGGAATTCTATTCCTCTTAGGCTTATAATACTCGCGAAGCGAGATATAAGAAGTATATAAAAAATATATAAAGGTAAAATTAAAAGTAAGGGGTCGGATAGGTAGGGCATAGAGATTTAATTCTTATAGGAGTAGTAATAAAGGTAGGGGAGTAGTTATTATATTGCCTTAATTCTCCTTTTTTCCTCTATCTATCGCCCCTCTTTATACCTATCTAGCATCTTAATTAATAAAGAAGATCCTACTTAAAGAAGCTACTAATATCCTTTTAACTACCTAGCTTTTTACTAGGTTTTCCCCTCTTTTCTAGCCGTTACTAGTATATCCGTCTTATCTTTCGCTACCTTTATAAGAAGCTATCGCTACTTCTACTTCCCCTCTTACCCCTACCCTCCTCTCTATACCTCCTTTTAGCTCCTTCCTTAAAACCTATTTTTTAGCTTCCTAGGTCCCTTATACTAAGGGATATTTTTAAAAACTACGAAATTAAGCTATACTTCGCGATAATAAAAAGCACTTATTAAAGGAAAGGCTTAAAAAGGGCCTTAGTTATAGACCTTACTTTCTATAGCTCTTTTAAGTAGCTAACCTAGCTTAACTTTTACTTTTTAAAAGCTATAAGCTTAGACTATAAGCTTATAACCTTTAAAGCTAGCTTAAGGGACTTTAATAAGCCCTTACTAGCTAAGCCTACTACTTATAACTATAAGAAAGTAAATTAAAAAGCCTTTTTAAAATACTTAGTAAAAAAGGAATAAGACCTTTTTATAGCTATAAAAAAGGCGATAAAAAAGATAACTTAAAAGGAATAGCCTCTCTTTTTATAAGAACCTTTATAAAAGCCTTAAATATAGTAATTCTAAAAAAGAGGCCTATAAAAGATTAAGGCTTTAGTAGACTAATAAGCTAACTATCCTTTAAAAAGCTTTAAGCTTAGCTTAATAGGCCTATAAGCTAGCCTAAGATAAAGAGACCTAAAAGAGCTTTATAAAAGCTTAAAATAACTTTAAGTATACTATTAAGGCTACTAAGAAGTAATACTAAGAGAGCTTTTTAATAGAAGTAATAAGAAAGGATATCTTTATAGCTTTTTTTTATATTACGTTTAAAGCTAACCTTACCCTTTATAGTATCTCTTATATAAAAAAAGAGATAAAGGTAAAAGCTAATACCTTTATAGAAAAATATAAGGCTTTCTTAATAACTATTAAAAGGTATACGAAATAAGTATAGAATCGGGTTATCGATAATATAAGCGGAAAGATCGGTCGAAGGAGTATAGGGTAGGATTTCGTCCGGAATTTATAACGCGTATATAAGGGGCTAAATAATATATTAAAAGAATAGCGTTATAAAGGATACTTATAAACTTACTTATTCTATCTACTACTCTTAGGGAAATCTTTGTCTTTTATAGACTATTGCTCGCTTACTAGTAGACTAATTAGTTAGCTTTATAGTATATTCTATAGTACTTAAAAAGCTCTATCTATAGTATATCTTCCTAACTTAGTAGGTAGTTTAATTATAACGTAATAGTTAATGTAAGACTATAAGTTCTAGTATAAGTAGTAGATATAACTAGAATATTCTATGCCCTACCTATTCTCGTATCGCGGATATCTTTAGAACAGCTAGGCTTAAATAGGCAATATAGTATCCGTTCTGCTCGTAATTAACTTATGTATTTTATATATATTTTATTTTATTAGGATAGGCTTATTATAGCCCGCTTTTCCTAAAGGAAGGTATAGATATTTAGTAGAGGTCTTTATCTTTAAGGGTTATTCCTATAGACTATATTATAAAGCCTCTTTTTACTAGCTTATTTTATAGAGCCTCCCTATACTTATTGTTTCTTTATAATAGTAAAATAGGAATATAGGGGTATATTCTTATAATAACCCTTTTTCTAACCTTAGACCTTAGCCCTAGCCCCTTTCCTAGCCCTTTTTAAAGCCTAGAAAAAGAAGAGCCTATAAGCTATATAAGTAGTAAGAGTATAGTAAAGTAAGACTATTTAAAGCTTAAGGACCCTAAGATTAATAGGGCTATTTTTAGCTCTTTTAATAAGAAAGCCCTTAGCTTAAACTCCCTTAGCTTCCTCCTTATTTAATATACTTATATAGCTATCCTTATAGTCTTTAATAAGGCTTATAAAGCCCTATTTAACTAAGGATACTACCTTAAAGTATAGAAAAAAGCTATAAGAATTATACTTTCTAAGTAAAATAAGCTAAACTATATTATCCTTAAAGCTTATATAGTTATAAGTCTATTTAAGTTAATAGGGGTATCTATACCCTAAAGAATATATAGCCTACGTAGTAGAGTCTTTAGTAGGGTCCTTAGTAGGGTCCTTAATAGGATCCTTAGTAAAGTCTCTAGCTAGCCCTCTTTTTAATTAAATAATCCCTTAGCCCTTATTTATTTAATAAAGAAGAAGGGAAAATTCGGTCTATAAAAGAAGTTTCTTTTCCCTCTTAGCTAGTAAATAGCATCTTATATTATTATCTTTTTTTATATCCTCTTTTACTAATATATCTTTTTTTAGCTTTCTTTACCTTTACCTTACCTTACTTAGTACTTTCTCTTTTCCTTTATTCTCTTTAAACCCCCTTATTCTTTAGTATCTAGCTACTACTATTACCGTTAGTATAGGTATATCTTTAGGTATATACCATAGTTACTATTAGAACTAGTTTCTAGGGCGTAAACTTATTATTCTATTTTATTTATATAGTAAGAAGTAGCTTTATAAAGCTAAGAATACCTAGAGGACGATAGTACTATTTAAAAAAAAATCTAGTAATTTAATAATTAAAGTAGTAACTACCTTAATAGCTAGAGTTAGGGACCTAATAAGGCAATAAGCTTACTAGGAAATAAATAGTTTAATAATACCTTTACTAATAGTAAAGGAAAAGTAATAAGCTAATACTAAAAAACCTTAAGCTCTTATTATTAGCCCTATAACCCTTAATATAAGTAACTTAGTTAAGAAATAAAAATCCTTATATAATACTTTAAAAGATATAAATAATAATAATAGCGTAATCTAAACCGTTTTAAAACCTTACTATAACCTCTTACTTATATACGTACTAATAATACTAATATAGGTACTAATAAGGGATACCTTAATAACCTTAACCTTAGCTCTCCTCTATATAATAGCTTATAGAGAACGCTTACCTCCCTTTAATAAATAAGAAAGTAAGTAATAAGATAGTTATAATAAGATATCTTTTAACTCTAAAAGCTCTAACTTTAAGTTTTATAACCTTATAATCTATAGGTATATTATATCTAGAAACCCTAGCTATTAAAAGGGATTATTTAATCCTATTACTAGTAATATAAAATAAATTAAGGTAGATATTAATAAGATTACTAATAGATTTAAAGATATACTTACTAAAAGCTAAGATAACTTTATAGGAAGACTCTACTAACTATAACTCTTACTTATTAGTAAATTTAATAGTAAAAATATAATTAATTTCCTTAAAAAGTTCGAATAAAAGATATATATTAACTATATCTATAATAAGGATAAAATAAACTAGCTTAAAGTCTATATCTTCTTTATATAAGCCCTTACTATTAAAATCCTTATAGATAGACTTACTTAAAAAGAAGTAAAAAAGAGACTCCTTTAATACTACTATATATATAATATTTAATAACTAAAAACTACTAATAACCGCTTAAACTATTATAATACTAAAAGGCCTAAGATTATTATAGAAGTTATAAGATACCTTAGTCTCTACTTATACTTATAATATAAGGTATAACTTAATAGCTAGGAAGAATCTATAGTTTAGTTATACTTTATCTACTATATAATACTAAAGGAACTTATTATTAACGTTATAAAAAGGAATAAGAAGATATTTAAAGTTATATTAAAACTCTTATATAAAAGCCTTATTTATATATATAATAACTACTTAGTACCTTACTAAAACGTTAAGTAATACGATATAGTATTTAAAGTCTATAATTAAAAGCTTAAGAGCCTAAAAAAAGACTAGCTTTTTAAGGAAATTAATAAAGTAATAAAGGAAGCTAAATTTACTAAAGGTAAGGAAAAACTTCCTAAAAAGTTAAAGAAAATAAATAAGAAACCTAGATAGCCTATAAAGGAGATCTTAAACTTAATAAAAGCCTTTATAGATATAAAGATTAACCTTACTTACTAGTAAGAGTAGATATTTAACTAGCTTAATAAGGAATAAAGACGCGATAATAGTAAAGGCTACTCTTTAAGTTATAGATAAGGAGGTAGTATAAATACTATTAGATTTTACTACTTATCTAATTAATATATATAGTTTTAGGTTAGAACTTTTAACTAGCTTAAGAGATACTTTTATTATAGTAAAGAAGGATACTACCTTAATAAGTATAAGGTATACTCTTAGGACTATAAGATTAGATTTATAATATATAAAGTAGTAAATAAGACTCTTTACTTTAAAAGAAAAGATAATAATAGCGTAATTCCCTTAGTACTTACTAATAGGTTCTCTTAAATAAGTATATATATTTAAAGGCTTATTATATACTAAGTAGATATATAGCTAAACTCCTTTATATTACTACTTATAAAATAAGTTAAAGCTATAGTTATACTCTCTTACTTAAATTAAGCTACTAGTAAAAGTAAATTTAGTTTCTTAAACTAGTTTTAGAAATATAGAAGCTTATATAAGTAGAAGCTTAGGAATCTAAAAGTAAGCGATATAAAAAAAGAAGTAAAAAGGATATTAGTTATTATAATTATAAATAATATATAATAAAGCGATATATATAATTAGATAATTTATATAACTATAATAGGGATTAATACTTATAAGGGGAAAAGATAAAAAGTTAAAGAGGATATAAAGGAAATTAAGATAATAAGAATAGTAAAAACTAGCTTAAAGATTATCCCTATATATTATAGATATAAAATAGATCTAGATAAGAAGTTTAATAGACTTATAGATAAAATTATTAGAGAAATTATATATAAAAGAATCGTAATCCCTTTAAATTACTTAATTAACTTTATTCCCTAACTAAGTAAGAGACTTAGTATAAGATATATAGATATAGCCTAAGGTATAGAAAATATAAAATTCTAAACCTTAGAGAAAGTAGAAAGTAATATAAGACTTTATAAAGCTATAATAATAGTTATAAAAGTAGGTAAAGATAATATAGAAAGTAATTTACTCCTCCTTAAATATCTATAAAGAAAATTTATAGTAGCTTTAGTATAAGTTAAAGTATAAGATAAAGAATACTAAGTTAAACCAATTAAGCTTACTTACTTTACTTATAAAGAATTAGATTATAAGTACCTTAAAGTTTAATAAGTACTAAAGGAAGTTAGGTTTATAACTAATATAATTAGTATAACGTAACTAGCTTAAGGACTATTTAATTAATAAACTTTAAAGGTAATAAGACTAAGGAAAGACGAATTTATTATATAAAACGTAGTACTCTTAATAAAATGCTAAGAGATAACTTTAAAGGACCTTATAGTAATTCTTATAATATATATAAATACGGTCCTTATACCCTTCTACTCGCTTAAGTAAATATAAGACCTACCCTATATTTAAGTATAGCTTAGTAACTAAAAGGCTAAAGCTCTAAGCGCCTTAATTAATACTAAATCTTAAGGAGACCTTATTACTAAAAGATATATAAATATATATAGGCTTAAAATCCTACTAATAAGAGTATTAATAATAGTATATACTAGGTCCCTTATAGATATAGTTAAGGAGGTAGAGACTAATCTCTATCTAAGTATAGCTTAGATATTAATCTATCTTTATATTATACTAGATAAAGTCTTAGTCCCTTTTATCCTAAGCATACTATTTATTAAAGCCGCGCGCGTATTATTTAATTATTCCTTAAGGAACGGTAATATATAAATTATATAATAGATTAATATTATTTAGGTAGTTATACTAGTAGTAAGAGCTATTAAATAGGAGCTTTTAAATAAGGTCGATATAGTAAAATCCTTTTAAACTATAACCTTAATAGTTAATAAAGATATATATAAAAAACTAAAGCTTAAAGAAACTATATAAGAAATAGCTACTTAACTCCTAAGAAAAAGTTTTTAGGCTTTAGTAATAAAAGTTAAAGAAGATAACCTAGGAGCTACTTAATAATTATAGAGAAACTCCTTTTTAAATACCTTAATAGCTAAGGTTCTCTTACTAGGAAGTAAGATCCTTAGTTATAGAGGGGGCGCTAACTAAGTCCTTAGCTTAGCTTACGCTAGCGTAAACGAGCCTTTAATAGTATTAGTATAATAGTAATTAATTATAAATAAAGGAGATAAAGCGATTCTAGCTATTAGATTTAAAATAGTAAAAGAGATTATTAAAGTTATAGTTATAAAGGCTATAGGAGAATTTAAGAAAAATATTATTAGAGCTAGAAAGAAGTTTAAAAAGATCTAAAAAGTTAAAGTTAAGATAAGGAGGAAATAACCTATTAAATTATATAATCTAAGAGTTAATACTCTCTTTAAAAAAAAGTAAACAAGATTAACCTTATTAATAATACTTTATTAAATAGTTTAATACTAAAAAGGGACCCTAACTAAAAGAAGACTAAATAGAATACTATTAAAGATAAAATATAGCTTAGACCTTACTTAGAACACTTAATAGGAAAACTCTTAAATATATAGAAAGGAAAGCAGCTAATATAAAAGAGACTTAAAGTAATTTACAAATACTTTAAGGGCTTTCTTATAAAAGTAGAAATCTAGGTCTTTAATAGTATTTTATTTAATAAGAAAGTAGTATTATCCTAGAACTTTATAGAAAGAGGTAAAGTTAACCTAGCTATAGCTCCCCTATAAGTTATTAAAAATAAAATATAAAGCGTAGTAAGTAGCTTTAATTCCGATCCTAAAAGTAATAAAGTAGAAAGTTATTAATATCCTTAAAATTAAACTAGAAATAAAAGTTATTTAAGAAGGGTATAGGCCTTATAAGAACCCCTTTTTCCTTATAGTAAAGAAAGATAAAAGACTACGCTTAATTAATTCCGCTATATATATAAATACCGTTATAATAAGAAATATAAACCTACCGCTAAATATAGATACGTTTAGCGACTACTTTTAGATATATAAGATCCTTTCCATCCTAGACCTTTTTTTAAGCTATAATTAAATCCCTTTTAATATTAAAAGCTAGAACTTAATAATATTCGTAATACTTATTAGCCTCTTATATATATATATATACTCCTTTAAGGGGCTATAAACTTAGTCGGCTAATTTATAAAGATAATATAAAGAATACTATAAAACCTTATATTAAATATCTATAGGAATCTCCTTAATAATATAAGTATTAAGGCGCCTAATATAATATATAATAATAAAGAAGTAGCGCTAAGGGTAAGGAGATTTATCTTTAAATACCTTATTAACCTTAATAAAGTCTTAGTTAATATCGAACTCTTTAGTTATATAATTATAAGGGCTAAATTAAAATTCTATTAGTAAGTAACTAAAGTTATTAGTTATATCTATAGAATAAATAAAAGGTGCCCTATAAAAGCTAAAGTTATTAAGATTAATAAATAAATAAAATACCTTAATATAATATATATTAAAGCTTTCCTTAGTATTATAAGATACTATTAAATCTAAATTAGATAGTTCGTTATCTTAGTAAAACCCCTTATAGACCTATTAAAGAAAGAAGTTTACTAAGAGTAAGGGGATAAGTAAGTAAAAGCGATAGCTACCTTTAAGGAAGCTATTACTAATTTAGTCTTTTTAGTATCCCTTAATATTAGCCTAGGAAGAGGAGATATTATTCTAATATATAATATTAGTTTACTTAGCTAGGGAGTAGTCTAAATATAAATTATCGATAAAAAGAAGCGCCTTATAAGGTTTAAAAGTAAAATATAGTTACTAGTAAAAACTAAATATAATATAATAAAGAGGGAGTATAAGGCTATATTATATATACTTAAAAGACTAAGAATATACTTATATAGCGTATATTCTATCTTAGAAACTAATATATAGGTCTTTATAAATTATTTAAATAGTGCTTTTAAAGACGTCTTTAACGCTATAATAACTCGCTAGATAAGCTATATTTTCCTTTATAACTTTACTATATAATATATTAAAGGTAAGAAAAATAATATAGCTAATAGACTCTTAAGAAAGCTTAAAGAACCTTTTAATATATTAAATAAGGAAATAAAAGGCAATATTAAAGATTTTATAGACTTTTACTTAAACGTAGTATAAAGGACTAAGCTATAAAGGGACTACTTAAAGGAATCGAGGATAATTATAGACTTCCTTTAAATATTAAAATAGCTAGAGGGCCTTTTTAAATAAGACTATAAAAAGCTATACTTAAAAAGTCTAAATTTCTATATTAAAGATTAAAAGCTTTAGCGACTCTATAGGAAGGAAGAAAGGGGACCTATACTAGTTATAAATAACTTAAAAGAATAGAAAAAGAGTATCGTAAAGTACTATACGTAAATAAGATATAAAGGATAATAAGTTATATATACGTTTATAAAGAATAGGTATTAGTAGGCTAGCCTTTAAAACGATATTTATAATATAATCTCTTCTTATAAAGAATACTAATACTTTATAACTAAGAGACCTTAAAAAGTTATAACTACGACTATATCTAGCTACCTTATAAGTAAGATTTACTTTAATAGTTAGTATATACTATCTAATTATAGGTATTTATACCTTATAAAAGTATAGGACGACCTTACTAAATAAGTAGAAGTAACCTTAGTTAAAGAAATTACTATAGGAGCTATAACTAAATTTATACTCTTTATTATTTATAGGTATAGTATAATACTATACGCTATAATCGATAGAGGGCCCGAAATAAAGAAAGACTTTAAGTATATCCTAAAAGATATAAGCGTTAAAGTTATTTAAACTTTAGTATATAATTTAAAGGTAAATATAGTAATAAAATAAAAGTGCTAAAGGTTAATAATAGTACTTATAAAAATAGTAAAGAAAAAGGGTAAGTAGATTAAATACCTTAACTAAGTAATCCTTATAAACTAAATAGTAGTTAAAGAGTCTTATAAAATATTAGCTTTCTACTTACTATATAGATAGGAACTAATACTACCTCTTAAGGGAGAATACTTAACTTAGCGACTAATTAACTAAGATAAAGTAAAGATAAAAGAAGAATTATTTAAAGTATAAGTATAAGTTTTAATAAGGAAAGTAAGGAATATAAAAAAAGCTAAGAAAAGAGTAATATAATATTAGAATTAATTAATAAAGAGTATAAATAAAGCTAATAAGTATATAATAAGGAAGAAAGCCTATAACCTAGAAACCTTATCTTACTATTTAATATAATATAATTTAATAATTTAAGGAGGTAAGCTAAGTATTAAATAAGATAGAACGTATTATAGAGTAGGTAAAGGTATAAGCTTAAGTACGGTCTATTAAAAGAAGGTTAATAATCTATAAAAGAGAAAAGAAAGAGAAGTATAAGCCTAGCTTATATAGGTATAGAGGCCGCTTATATATAGACTTAGCTTAGACCTTAGTCTAGGCCTATATAGGGCAAAAGCCCTTATATTATACCCCTACCTAGCTTTTAAAAAAGCGCGCCTCTAAATAATACCCAATACCGCGCTTAAAGGGATAGAACCCTTACGCGGACTATATACGCTTAGTCGCGGAAATCTTTTTACTAAATAATATATAATACCCTCTTAAGCGAGCTTCTTAGATAAACTATATTATTAGTAAGGGCCGCGCCTTAAGAGTTAGGCTTTAGTACTTCTAGCTAGGGAGTTAAGGTATATAAAATAATATATAGCTAGCTTTAGTAAGCTTATAGTATCCCGCCCCCCTTATATCGGCGTATAGTAATAGCTCTTAGTACTATAATATAAGGGATAGTACTTTAGTATATAAGCCTCCGCTCCCTCTTATATAGGGCTATATAGGCACTCTCTTTTACTATAGTTATATTATATTAGCGGCCTTCCTATATCTTAGCCGCCCTTTTAGTCGCTATAGGTATATATCCCGTCTATATAGTAGCTACTACTATATATAAAGGGATACTAATAAAGCTTATAAAGGCGTTACTAAGATTACTTATTGCTAGAGTCGCTATCGTTAAACCTAACCTCCTTTCTATCCTAGCGCGTACGCCCTTCTACTACTTAGAGTACGTTTACCCGCGCCTCCTAACGCGGGTACTTTAAAAACTAGTAGGATTTACTACCGTAGCTTATATAGCGACCCTCCTATTACTACCTCTTTCTATCCTTAGTCCTCGAAGTAAAGATAGAGATATCTATAATATTACTAACGTTATCTTCTTTTTATATTATAAAAGAAGATATAAAAAGAAACTTATTACTATTAAGCTTACGAAAAAAGTAAACGAGATTGGTATATATATCTAGTAGTATAAACCTTTCGCTTAAACGGGTACGCTAATCTATATTTAAGCTTATAACGAGGTAATTATACTTTACTATATTAAGCTAGCTATATATATTTATATAATAAAGTACCTCTTTAAACTATATAAGGTAAGCTAGAATAGCTTTACTCTGCTTTTAATAGAGCGTTATAAGCTCCTAGCTTACTAACTTAGCTATATTAGGTTCGCTATAATTAATATAGAGCTTTATAAGGAGGTCGGCTAGTCTATTTATACTAGTACGCGTAAATAGTAAGAGATACCTTTATAGGTATAGGGATAGGCTCGCGTAAAGATAGTTAAATTAAGCGCGGATATCCCTTATTATAGCGCTATTAATATAAAGCTTCGCTTTTATATAAAGTAGCTATAGCTTAAGCTCTATAAAGGAGCTATCGAACTTACTAAGGTATAGTAGTACCGCTCTTAGTCGTATAGAGCCCTATTATTATAAAAGGCTCTTAATTGCCTAGGCAAACTAAGTATTATATTTACTTTAATTTTACGACTATAAGAGTATAGATATTTCGCGTATATATATACTAGCGCGGGCGGTTTAACTAGACTAGGTAATTAAACGTTAGCTTTAAAAGTAGCTAAAAATAGCTATTCTATATATAGGGATATAAAGAGGGTAAAATAAAGAGTAGATTATACTATTACGGAGTAAGTAAAAGCATAGGCTTAAGTATAGTCTATTAAAAGAAGGTTAATAATCTATAAAAGGAAAAAGAAAGAGAAGTATAAGCCTAGCTTATATAAGCGCGGAGGCTACTTATATATAAACTTAGCCTAGACCTTAGTCTAGGCTTATATAGGGTAAAAGCCCTTATAGAACGGTCCTTTTTAAGTAGTATCGCGCTTAAAGTAGTCTAAGGTATATAGGATTAAGACTTTAGATAAAATTATACTTAATAAGATAATCCTAAGAAAGTATTTAAAGAAGTTTAAAAAGGATAAAAAAGGTTAGTAGTACTTTACTAAGGACGACTAGTTACTCTAAGATAAGATTACTCTTAATAAGAAGAAGAAAGAAGAAATAATAAATAAAGTAGATAATTTACTACTCTTACTAAGTAGAAAAGCCTTAGATTAAATAGTACTATAGTTATAATAACTCTTTAATAAACCTTAAAAAGATTAAAGCTAAGAAGAGGAAGAAGAGCGACTATAAATACCTAAGAAAGCCCTAAGGTATATAATTAAGGTTTAGCTACTATAACTTAGTAAAGTAAAAAATAATCTTTATATAAAAGCCTTAAAGACGCTAATTTAATAAGAAAAGGAAGAGGTAAAAAAAAGCTAGGAAGGAAAAAGTAGTAAAGATAAAAATCTATAACTATTATAAGAAGTATACTAAAACCTAACTAGTAACTAAGGCACCGTTTAATTATTTAATTAAAGGATAACTATAGTAGCTAAGATATTTTTAAGCGCTTTACTTACTACCTTATCTTTTTAAATTTTCTACTTAAAGCTCCTTAAGTAAATAAAGATAATATTTCCTACCCTTCCTTAATAATAACCTACCCTTTACTACCTTAAAGAAGATAAATAAAGATATAATTAAATAATAAAGTAAGAAAATAAATATTCTTACTACCTACCTTTTTTAAGAATAAGACTATTTACTTTATAGATAGGGACGTTTATTTTATATTATAAAAAGGGAGACCTATTATAGTAAAAATAAACGCGCTTATAAGATAAATTTTAATATATTTTTAACTTACTAGATTAAATATATATAACCTTAAGAGAAAAACTTTTACTATTAAAGATAGTAATTAAATAAGGCCACCTACTCTTAGTAAACCTACTATAGACTATTATAAAATAAACTTAAAGACTATTTAATTATTACTTAAGAGAGAGCTCGTTAAATATATATAATTTCTTTTTAGGTAAAATAAGTATAAGGTTAATTTCCTCTCTTTCCTTTTAATCCTTAGTAAGACTAAAGGGATTAAGGATATTATAAAAAAGATAAAAGGCGGTCTTATTATTAATATACTTATTATAAAACTTTTTAGTCTTAAGGTTAATATAGAAATTATAACTATATATATAGTTAGTAAATCTATTAAGGTTATAAGTAGCCCTATAGTATTTAGGGAAGTACTATTATTTATAAATAAGCGCCTTAGTTAAATCCTAGATATAGTTAGCGTAAGAGCTATTAATAGTACTTAAAAGAAAGATATACTTATAAAAAGGAAATATAATATACTTATAAGCGGAAGTTATAGTTATTTAATAAGTTTAAATATACCCTTAATAAAAGTAAGGGTTATAAGTTCTATATAAAGTAATTAAGACTACTTAAGAGTATTCTTATTACCTTAAACTAAGCTAAGAAAAGAAATATCTATATAGATAAGTAATTTCTATAAGGATATAGGTTACTAGCCGATATCTATAATAAAGGGTATAAAAGATAATTTAATTATACTAACTTAGTATACTTTTAAGAAAGTAAGAAAAAGGAGAGCGACCGCGTACTTTAATCCTAATAATATTAAGAGCTTTTAATAGAACTTATAACTAAAAAGCAATTTCTATATAAATTAAAAACCTTTAGTAACTAATATTATTTCTATTATAAACCTAAGTCTTAAAGTAACTATAGATCTATAAAAAAAGATAGTTAGAATAAGCTAAGCGAGATTAAATAAGTTAGATAATCGTTACTTAAAAGTACTTTATATAAAAAGGAAAGACCTTAGTATAATAATTCTAAGTAAAAAGAGTAGTAGTAATAAAGAAAGGTTATAAAAGAGCGGTTAAAAAAAGGTTAATAATATTTAATAGCTCTTTAGTTTTAAGTTTAGCGGTCTTATAAGATATAATAAGGAAGAAGAAGTAGTTATAAAAGGAGAAAATAAGAGGTAGTAGTTTAAAGAAATAAAGAAGATAGAAAAGAAAAGAGAAAGAAGAGGAATAAAAAGAGTAAAAAAAGAAAGAAAAAGGTAGAGATTAAATAGCTCCTTAATCGATAACTAGTAAAAGAAGCTATTTAAGTATAACCCTTAAATATACTTAAGACCTTACTATTATAGAGGCTAGCTAAAGTAACTAATAACCGCGCGCTCTAATAACTATTTATTCTTTTTACTATACCCTCTTTCTTTCTTTCTTTTTCTTCCTTCTATATATATATATATATATACTTTATATACTTCCTTACTTATAACGATCCCCTTTATTAATATAACTCTTATATATATATATATAACCCTCTTAGCCTCTTAGCGTTATAACTTAAAACTATTTACCTTAACTATTTAATCTTAACTTCTCCTTTTCTTTTACTTACTTTACCCTTTCCTAAGATATAATAGCTAACCTAAATAGTATCCTAGGCCTAGCTATAAACCTCTTTAAGAATACCGCTATTTTCTTTAGTATATTACTATTTAAGAGTAAAAGCTTTATTTTACTTACTTACTATAGTAAAGTTAAAGTAAAAGGTAGTAAAGGGCGCTTCTATACTAATAATAAGGAAAAGTTTATAAACTAAGACTAATAAGACGTTTATAGGTAGAAGTAACCTCCTTAGTATATTTATAAAGATCGTTAGTACTTAATATTAATAGGCCTTATTAAATAGTAGGATATTACCTTCGAAAACGCTTAGATAATATATAAGGGCGTTAAAAAGATAAATAGATTTACTAGGAATAAGGCCTACTAAGAAGAGTATATCGTTAATATATATAACTTTCTTTATAAAGCTATCGATAAATAATAAGCTATAAGCTTTAGCTTTAGCGCTATAATTAAGTTCTTAATAAAAGGTATTAAGAATATAGTATACCTTTTACTTTACCTACTATTAGTTTATACTAACTATTAAAGGGAATATATTAAAGATATAAAAGATAAATATATAAAGTACTATAAATACTTAAATAATAAGGAGCATTTAATTAAGTTTACCGCTCCTACCTTTAACCTTAGTCGCTTTATAAATAAATAAAGGTATATAACTAAAGTTATTAACTTTTTAGTAAGACTAAATAAAAGAGGACTTTACTAAGAAGCGTTCCTTTAAGACTATAAAGAAGGAAACTTAGTCGCTTTTAATACTTAGAAAGAAGGACGGTATATTAGACTTTATATATTCTTATAAGTATAATAGTAGTTTCTTTATATCCTCTAAGTTCCTTATAACTCTACCTATATACTAGTCCCTTATACTACTTAATAAAAAAGGTAAGAATATAGCTACTTAGCCTTAATAATAATCTAATACTAAGTTAAAGGTATAGTTAAGCTATAACTTAAGATTATAAGGGAATATATATTATAGTACGATTAGTTAGGTAGTAGAGATAGCTATAGGTACTATACTATATATATTATATTCTCCTTATTATAAGACTAAAGCTTATTAAAAGAGGGATTTCTCCTCTTTAGTTAGAGTAGCGAGAGGTCTATAATATATAAGCGGGGTAAGTATAATTCCCTGCTAATACCCTACTAATATATTAGTACTATATACCTAAGTACTTTATTAGCTTATACCTCTTAGTAGCGCTCTTATAATTATCTCCCTTCTTATATAGACGTCTTAGCTATATCTTTAATATATATTGCTTTCGCTATACTATATATATTCGGTTAAAAAGAGAGGTAGTTTCGGTTATATATTACGCGTATACGCTTATATAAGTATACGTTAGTCTATACTCTATAACGTTAATAGTTATTATACTAGCGGTTACCGCTAAGTAACTATTACGGTATCGCTTATATATTAGCCGCGTAACTATAATATAAAGAGCGTGCGTATATATTTCCTACTTCTTTTATTATCTTTTCTTCTTTAACTCTTCCGCTTATAATTACTATAGAGTTTTACGCTTTTTTTTATTAATCCCTTATACCTTTTTATATTACTTTTTATCGACGATTTATTAATAATAATACCTTTTACGCTAAAGAAGATAAAGAACTATAACGCCGATTTCCTACGCTATATATAGGAGTAGGTAGTGGTAGGTTCGCCCTTAAAGTATAAACGATTAGCCTAGAAGTCTTATAGTAACGCTAGTTCCCCCTTAGTAAAGAAAGCCAAGAAAGGTATAAGGGAATCTTAGTCCCAAGAGACTTCTAGTCTAGGACCTAACGTTAGCGAGGGTTATACCCTTATTACCCCGCTAAATACCCTAACTTTAACTACTAATAAGCCTACCTCTATAGGCTAGGAAACTTATAAGTCTATTACCCTTATTAGCGATATTAATACTAGTAAGGAGATTATACCTAGGCGCTCCTAAGTAAGTGCTAATAACCTAGCTACTCTATCTTAATAGGGCGGCTCTAGCTAATAGGAGATCGTCGCTTAGGCCGCTCCTTAGAATAAATAGGCCGATATTAATAATAAGGCCTAGCTAAATAAGGGCTAAAACGATCTTAATACCTAGCTAAATAAGGGCTAAGATAACGATAATAGTAATAATAGAGACGGCCGCGATCTAACTCCTCCTATTAATAAACCTAAGAATAGCGGCGCTAGAGATAAGGGTACCTAAGCGGCGGTATAAAGCGGTCGCGCTCCTATAAAGAAGCGTACCCGATCTAAGGCTAAAGCCTACCTAGTTAGTGCCTATAAGGTTATCCCTTATAAGCTCTAGTATATATATTATTTTAGGATAGTCGTTAAGGAGTATAGTACGACTAAGCTTAAGCCTATTAAGGTACTCTTAATTAGCTATATTTTCTTAGGGGTTTCCTTAACGCGCTATAAGTAGTACTATAAATATACTATAACCTATAACTAAGTAAGTTTCCCTTTAACTTTAAATATTACGATTAATAAGCTAATCTTTCTTAAGGCTACTACTCTTATATCTAATAACCGGGCTAATACAGTCGCTATCGTTAAGTACCTATATAAGCTTAATAAGCTAAAGACCGGTAATAAGGATACCGAGGATAATAGCTTAAACGCAAGCGTACTTATTTTTAAGGAGGCTAATCGGCGCCGTCTCGCTATTATAGTATAGTATTTAGCCGAGGCTTTTAACGCCGCTAAGACAGCCTATTATAAGTCCTTTAAGAATATAAGTATATAAAAGTCTACTATCGTAAGTTTTATCTAACCCTTTTATTAGCGACCGCCTAATAATATCCTAGGTTAAGTATACCGACTACTATATATTAATTAATAAGCGCTATAAGCTTATTATTTACTATAACCCCGCGCCCTTATTTAATATCGCCTATATAATCCTAGAGTACTAGGCCTAGGAATCCTAGTTAAAACTCCGCTTTATCGATAGCGATATAGGCTATACTTTATAGTAATACGCCTAACTATTTACTAAGGCCGAGGTAAGTGCTATACTAATAAAGATAGGTCTTAACGTAGAGGATAAGGAAGGAGCGAAGGATAGGGTAGTTCCGGTATTTCTAAAGGTATTTAGTATAGCGGAGGGGGCGCCTTAGTTAGTTCCCGCTACGCCGGCAAAGAAGAGGGGTAGTTAAAAGTAATAGATAGGTCTTATCTTTCTTTTATTTCGCTATAACTATCCTTCTCTCCTTTATTATTAGGGTCTTAGTAGAGTTATAGTTTAGTTTTATTTTCCTTAATAATATTTAATAGGTAGTATAGATAGTTTTCCCTTATTCTCTTATTTTACTATTTTATATATAGTTATAGGATATTTAAGCGTACTAATACGTTAATAGGTTAGTAGCGATTTAATAGGGATTTATTACTAATTTAGTAGCGTCTCCCTACGCTAGTAGGTTTCCCTACCTTACTTAGTCTTATACCTCTTTTTCTTAGTTAAGCGAGTAGTATATTCTTTAATAAGGTCTTAGCTATTCGCTATATCTTTAGTATCGACCTATTAGTTATACTTAGCTAGCTATCCTTTTATTTAATAAGGAAAAAGGTATTGCCCTTAGATCTCTTTCGGTCTTTAATCTCTTAGACTTTTTATTCGCCTTCGTTATCCTCTAAGTCTAGTATTAGTAGGGTTTTACTATCTTTATAGGTGCCTTTTCGCTCCTTCTATAGCTTTAAGAGACTAATATAGAAAACGTTATAAAGGCATAAGTACTTCTTAGGGAGTATAAGATAATATACTTACTTTCTAATAGCTTATAGGACCTAAAGCGGTCTAATATACTTAGGTAAGAGTTTTCTTTTTTTATCTTTAAGGCGTAAATTCTTTATCGATAATACTATAAGGTCTCTTACTTTTAGTATAAGCGGTTAGTGCCTTAAATCGTAGTATTTCGCTTATAATTTAATAGCTTTTCTCTAGTATTCCTTAAGCCTCTTTTATAGCTCTTATAGCCTAGTAACTCTTACTTTTACTTTAGGTACCCCCCTTTAAATAATATCGTCCTCGATATTAATATAGAAGTTTAGTTAGTAACCTATTAACGCTTCGTTAAGTAATAACCTAGTTATCGCGTTCTTTATATTATTATATATAAATTAAGTAATATATAAGAGTAACGCCTAGTTAGTTTATTTTAAGTTAGTAAAGTATCTTAAGTAGTACTATATAGCTTAGTTTATTCGTTCTATTTACCTATTAGTTTATAAGTAAAATACTATTAATAGCTTACGTTTTACTTATAAGATAAAATAGCGATCTAACTAAAACTTACTTATAAATAAGGACCCTATATCTAAGATAATACCTTTTAGAGGTCTATATACTAATTTAACTTAATAATAGAATAATTCTACTAGCTCTAAAGCTATTATTATCTTAGAGATAGGAAAGAAGAGGTAATACTTAGTATATTAGTCTACGATTACTAAGATCGTATTAACGTCTTATTTATTATACTATACTTTAGGTAGACCTATAGTAAAGTCTATTAATAATTCTTCTTATAGTTATATAAGATATAGTAATAATTATATAGTACTATAAGGGCGATGCCTCTTAGATACTATACCTTAATATATTAAGTATAACTAAACGTATTTATTTATATCTTTTATTATTCTATCTTAATAGAAGTTCCTTACTAGTAGTTCGCTAGTATATTAAGAGCTAAAGTATCTTACTAATAGATCGTTATAAAAGAGCTATATTAGCTCTTACTATAAGGCTACCTCTAGAAGTATTACGATACGACCCTTCTATAGTAGTAGTCTATTTAGGCGTACTAACTAGAAACCCTTCCCTTTTAAGAAATCTTTAGTCTCCTTTAGCCTATTAATCGCAACGTTAACTAACTAAGTACGTTTTAGTAACTCTAGTAATAGTTCTAGAACTTCTACTATATAAACCTTTATATAATAGGCCGCTTCTTTAGCGGTCTTCCTTAAAAGTAACTATTTATAACTAGCTCTTTCTTTAGCTTAATCGGCTAATTATTTAGGTCTCGCGCCTAAATTATTATAGTTTCGCTATAGATAAGCTTATATATTTTCCTTATATAAAGGCACTTTACTATACTTATATTAACTTAAGGTTAAGTATCTCCTTACTTATAAAAACGCCTTATTATTTCTTTATATAAATACGGTATTAATAGTAGCTAGTTTCGCTTATAGCTCTAGTAATAGTTCTATAGATAAGGGCTTCTCGCCCTTATATCTAGGCATTCTTAATAGCGCGTTCCCTAGGTTAGTTTTACCTATATAATACTTAATTATAAAGTTAAATAGTACTAAATATATATACTATCTTACTTACCTCCTATTTAGGGAGGTCTAGTATATAAACGTTTAAAGGTTATAGTAAGCTAATAATACCTTTACTTTATACGCTACCCCTTTAATATAATATCGCTAGTATTTAAATAACTTAATAATAGTAAAGAGTTCTTAGTCTAAAATACTATAATTAAGTTTAGCTTTAGTAAACTTCCTTAACTAAAATATAATCGGATAGTAATACTATTTATTATTAGGTTAAGAGATAATCCCTACTATCGCGAATTATAATATATCTATTTTAATACGAATATATCTTTCTAGATCGTAATATCGGAGGAGTAAGGCTCCTTAAAAAGCATCCTTAAGAGCCTAAACCGCTCCCCTTTTAGTAAGGTTTAGCTCTATACTCCTTAGCTTCTTCCTATTCTTACTCCCCTTTAATAATATAGTTAAGGTCGCTATAACTACTAAGTACCTATATATAAATCGTTAGTAAAAATTATAGAACCTAAGGAAAACCTAAATATTATAGTAGGTTATAGGTTTAGGCTATTAGGCTATTACCTCTACCTATTAAGGGTCTATTAATACCTTATTAATAGATAATATAAACCTAAGGAACTTAACTAACTATTAATAAAAGATATACTTTAATAGTTTTATATAGAGCTTTATAGCCCTTAGCTTTTTTATTACTTATCCTAAGTATTTAGTATATTCTTCTCTTATCTTAGAGTATATAAGGATATCGTTAAAGTAAACTATATAGATTATATCTATAAGTCCCTTAAGCGCCTAATAGATATAGCTTTAAAATATAGCTAGTGCGTTAGTAAGTCTAAAGGGTATTACTAAGTATTCGAAATATCTATAATACGTTTAGAAAGCAGTCTTTTATTTATCTCCTTCTTAAATTTAAATACGTTAATATATATTCTATATATTAATCTTAGAAAAATACTTAGCTCCTTAATAGCGGTTAATAATCTCTAAAATAAGGGGTAAAGGGTACCGATTCTTTTATATAACCTAGTTAAGTCCTTAGTAGTCTATATATAGCCGTAAGGTACTATCCTTTTTTAAAATAAAAAGGATAGGCGGCCTAGCTAGGCTCTTTAACTCCTAGATTATTTTCCTTTTTATTACGTCTTAGATCTAATCGCGTAATACTTAGAGTTCCCTTTATAATAAAAGATAAATCGGTCTATAAGGAGGTTCTATATTAAGAATTAAATTAATTAAGTAATCCGTTCCCTTTCTAGCTAGTAATAAATCGGATTTATTAGTTAAGAAAGTATCTTTAAACTAGTAGAAAGTTAGTAGGATTTCGGCCTATTCTTCCTATAAAATCCCTTTATCCTTATCTCTATCTAGTAGCGGGATTAGCTTAGGATTAAGCGCTATTATATATACCCTTACCTTATTCTTATACTCTTAAAAGAATCTATAAGGATTTTATAGGGTTTTACTACTTAGTTAATACTTAAACTACTACTATCGTTTCTATAGGATAATATAGATACGCTTATCCTTTAAGGTAGTAACTAATAAAAGGATTAGTACTTAATCGTTTAGCGTTAACTTATTAGTACTAATATAAAAATAAGTAGTTATCTTTTTAGTACCTCTTATATTTATTATTTAGAGCGGTACTAACTATACTCTATACTCCCTTGCCTTACTAATACTAAGCCTTAATAACTTAAGGTATAATAGCGCTACTTATAGTAATCCCTATTATTAGGTAAAGTATACGTTTACGAGGTTAATAGTACTATAAGTATCTAAGTATATAGGGACTTTAGTAGGGTTTCGCCCTAATATCGTTATAAGAGTTTTAAGTAACTATCTTATAGGTATTAAGTTTACTAAGAGAGAGGCGTTTACCTTAATATCTTACCTTTTCCCTATTTTACGGTATTAAGTCTAAGAGTCTTTACTAGGGTTTCTACCTTTAAAGAATTAGTATATTTTATAGATAGGTATCCTAGCTTATTATATTAGAAATATATAATTCCCGATTTAGTAAAAGATCCTCTTCCTTAATAACGTCCCTTAGTTTAGCCTTTAATAGGTATATCGCTAGCTTACTAGTTATCGGTTAAATTAGTAGTATTTCCTTAACGATTTAGCTTAGCTTATCGGCCTCTTTAATTCCTTCCCTTATATATACCGCCTTAAGGTATAGCACTACTTCTATTCCCGGTTTATTTAAGGGTAGAAGTAGTATTAGTACGTCGCTTCTTATTAATAGTAGTATCTTAATATCGTTAGGCGACTTATATAAGCTCTTCCTATTAATAGGTATAAATAAGTATTAAATAGAGGTTAATTTAGTCTTAAAGTTATAGCTCTAGCTTAGCGAAAAGCGTAAGAGTACGCGCCTTTTTTAATAGGCGTTTAAAATGCCTCTTTAAGAAGTTAAGGTATAAGCTAAACTCTAAGGGGGACTAGCCTTCTTATTAGCGAGCCTCCTTTAATTACGTCGCTAATAGTATCTCCCTATTTATAGTATCCTTAATTAAGATAAGTATCTATTCCTTAAAGTATACTTAATCTATACTATATTTAGTTTAGTTAATCGGCGTTTATTCTTTAAGGTATCGGCGCTATCTCGCTTTATAGTCGCTATATATATAATCTACTATATAGAGGATCTTTATTTCGTCGCGATAAAAGCGTTTAAGCGCTGCCCTAAAAGCGTCCTCTAGATCGTAAGTTTAGTCTAAATGTTTCTATATATTAGTAGGTTAAGATAATTAAGCGATGTTTTTAATTTTAACCTTACTACCGCGACTACCGTCCGATTTAAGGGGGTAGGACCATCGATGCTTTCTAAAATAGATAGCGATAGCGCTAGTACGTTTAGTAATTTCCTCCTTTAATTATATAACGCGGTCTTATAAGCGTTTCGTCTCTTCTAGCTCCTTAATATACGCTTATAAGGCCGTAAGCTTTTCTTTATAAGTCGACGGTCTTACGCCTATAGGTAGCGATATCTTCGATATAGTTAGAATATCGTCCGTAATAGGGGTCTATTCTAAGGATATATTTTCTAGTTCTTCGTCTCCTAGGTAGATACCCGATATATATAATAAAGAGGCCTTAACTAGTTAACTACTACGTCGCGCTATAAGAGCGTTACGTAGTCTTCTTTAAGTAGCTATCTTTATTAAGTAACTAAAAAAGAAAGCTTTAGAAATTATAAGGGAATATATATTATAGTACGATTAGCTAGGTAGTAGAGATAGCTATAGGTACTATACTATATATATTATATTCTCCTTATTATAAGACTAAAGCTTACTAAAAGAGGGATTTCTCCTTTTTAGTTAAAGTAGTAAGAGGTCTATAATATATAAGTAGGGTAAGTACGATTCCCTACTAATACCCTACCGATATATTAGTACTACGTACCTAAGTACTTTATTAGCCTATACCTCTTAATAGCGCTCTTATAAAGATAACTAAATAGTAATACTTAAAGGTTAAAGTAATTCTAAAGTAAAAGTATTAGGTAATATAAAAAGCCTTATAAATAAATAAAATCTTATACTAAGACTAGTATTTCTTTAAGCTAGATAAGAAGATAAGTATAAAAGGCTATATTAATAAGCTAATAATATAGAATCTAAGCTATCGCGGTAAATAAACTTAATTATATATAAGCGATATTATAAGGTAATAGAGTTTCTTAGTAGTTTAATAGTAAGGTTAAATAACTATAAAAGATACTAACTAATTAAGGTCTAATAACTTTTAGTAGAGTCTTTCTTATAAGGATTCCTAGGTATAAATAGATTTACTAATATAACTATATTATCTTAGGAGATTAAGAAGAATAAGACTTTTAAAAAGTCTTTAAAGTAGTTAACCTTTAAGATAGGCCTAGTAAATAGAAACTACTACTTTAAAGAAATATAAAACTAGCTTATATAGTAAGGAGAGTAAGAAAAGAGCTAACTATACTAGCTACCTTTATAAAGTAACCTAAATTAATTACTTAAGCTATTTATAGTTTCTTTATAAAACTCCTTCTTAAAAAAACTATTAACTATTTAATCGCGCTAATAAGAATTAAGAATAAGCCTAGACCTTTATTACCTTAAGCGTTAACTAAATTAAGCTTTTTATTTAAACTAAGTAGCCTTTCCTTAAGTAACCTTAAGATAGGATCCTTACCTTAGAGTTTATAAAAGAGAGAGCTAAGCGCCCTTACTAGTCCCTTTATTTATATAGAAACAATGCTTTTATTTTTTCCTTAAAATATATAGCTAATTAAGCTTACTCTTTACCTACTACTAATAACTCCTTTAAACGTATAAAGGAGTAAAAGACTTATAACTATACCCCTACTAATAACTTAATAAGAAGCTAGTAGGGAAGAAAGGTAGATAGCGCGGCTACTAACTCGCCTTAAGACTTTAAAATTACTAGTTACTTAGTTAATTACCCTAAGGCTAAAGACTTTAATAACGCTTATAGCGCGTTCTATTACTCCTTAAAAATAAAGTATAGTAATAGCCTCTTTAGCTATAGTCCTTATAAGGTTTATACTAAGCTTTAAACCCTCCTAGGTTAAAAGAGTTAAAAACCTAGGAATATATTAGAACTACCGCTAAGATATTAATAACTATAATTCTATATATTTATATATATTATAGCCTATGCCGATAGAAAGCTAAGGTTATACTATAGCGACCATACTAAAGTCGGGCTAGAGTAGACCTACGTATAAGTAGAGCTTAACCTAAACTTAGGCTAAATAGTACCTAAATATAGGTTAAGCTAGGGACTAAGGAAAATAGATAACCGTCGCGACTAAGATAAAGTTTTCCTCCTTTCTCCTTAGCTTTAGATAAATAATTATTCGGCCCTATACTACTATACTAAGTATATACTAGCCCCTAATATATCTAAAGCTCCTTTTAAATAAGGCTATAAAGCTTAAAGAGAGATCGGACTAAAAGGATATAATATAGATATCCCGACGACCTAGAGGAGGGAGAATAGGCCTAAGGACGGTAAGGAGTAGTAATAGGAGGGCTAGACGCCCGGCTAATAATAAAGTAAGCGATACTCTCGCTATAGGTAAGAGAGGTAGAGATAAGGTATTAGGTAATATAGAGCTAACTATAGATATAGGAACTAATCGGCTAGATTAAGAGGATATACTAAAGGATAAATAAACCGATATAAATAGGTATATAGGAGGGGGCTAAGGGTAGAGTAAGTAGTTTAATACCGCCCTTAAGGGCAATAGGGGGGGCAGTAACGCCTATAACTAAGAGGGAAATAGTAAGGAAGAATAGCTATAAGAAGCCTCTCCTAAGCCTAAGAAAATTCGAAAGATAACAACGGTATTATACCCTATAAGTATAATATATATAGGAAAAGTATAAGATTAATAAAGAATTCTTCTTAAGCTTAAGGGAATCTTCTACCTTATCTATAACTACTTAGTCGCCGGGCTATAATAAATAGTCGCTATATACTATAGAATAAAAGCGGAGAGGGGCTATAATTAAAAGGAATTCCTAAAGTACCTCGACTTAATTTACCTTAACGTAAATATTTAGTTATACGCGGCGGCGGCGATTTAGATAATAAAATAAGGGGAAAGTTAAACGTTTATAGCGTTCCTTTTAAAGTTTAAGTAGAGACTCTTTAAGGCCGGAGGCGGGTCCTAGCTATACGATGTTTAGATTATCTTCTTAAAAGGGGCTCTAAGAATCTAGCTCCGCTAGGCGTTAGCTATAGTCGACCTCCCTATATTAAGCTTCGCCGCTTATACTAATTAGGTAATATAAATAGTAGCTAAGCTAGAGAGGGTTTAGTAAATAAGATAACCCCCCTTAAACTAAAGAAGACTAGCGGATATATACCTTTAGGAAAGGAAGGATAAAGATAAGGATACCTTAATAACTAATATTAACGCCTTAGATAAATAAAGGGAGGGGTAGAGCTAGCTAGAGAACTAGATATACTTTAACTATAGAGTTTAAGGATATATCGCGCTCTATTATAAGAAGAGGAGATAGGAACCTTAAAGGGCGGGTATAATAAAGGAAGAGAGGGACGCCGAGGATAATAATAACTTAGAAAAGGGGGAACCCTAGTATAAAGTTAGGCGCTAAAGGTAAAAGAGAAATAGTAAGAAGCTTAGAAGTTAATAAAGAACTATCTTACGCTAAGCCTAGTAATATTAAGGGTAAGTATTAATAAGAAGAAGGGACTTAACGCGCTTATAGATACCGGCTATAATTACTATACTATAGTAAGTAAGAGGGTAGTAAAGAAGCTATAAATACTTCTCGCTAATAAGAAGAGAAGATAACTAGGGCCGTTCTTAAAGGATACTCTAGCCCTATAAATAAAAGGAATTATAGTATTTAAGATAGATATTAACGGCTATATAAAGTAGACCTTTATATATATAGTCCTTAGGCTAAGCTATAATATATTCCTAGGAAGGCTATAGATAAAGAAGAACTAAGTAATATATAATATAGTAAGGGATCGGATTTAGTATAGTAAGGCTAAGATCTAAATAGGCCTATAAGGATTAAAAGTAATAAGGAGGGTAAAATAGATCTAAGGGGCAAAGATCGTTAGTATAGTAGTATTTATAGTAGAATATTAAAGGGAGAGGGTAGTAAGGGACGATAAGGGAAAGTAGAAAATAGTTAATATCCGGGCGATTATAATAAAGGATATAGAGAGAGCACTCTAGCTAAAGACAGCGGTAGACCTAGTAGACTACGTTCTAAAGTAAGCGCTAAATATATACTTAGACCTCTTTATATTAAAGAAGGCTTTAGAGATACCCCTATATAAGCTAAGGGTAAACTATAAGATTAACCTAATACTAAATAAAGATAAGGTAAAGCCCCCCTTATTATAGGGACCTATTTACGATATATTAAGGGAGGAACTCTTAGTACTAAGGAAGACCCTAAGCGAGCTAATAGAGGTAAACCTAATCCGCTTAAGTAGCTCCTCGGCCGCGGCCCTAGTACTCTTTACCTAAAAGTTAAACGGTCGCTTATAATTTTACTATAATAACTAAGCCTTAAACGTAATTATAAAGAGGGATAGGTATACGCTACCCTTAATTATAAAGATACTATAGATACTTATAAAGGTAAAGTAGTTTATAAAGCTCGACGTTATAGTAGCGTTCTATAAGATCTAGATAGTAAAGGGCTATAAGTTTAAGATAGCCTTTTAAATAAGGTTCGGATTATTTAAGTAGTAGGTATACCTATTTAGCTTAATAAGGACGCTAGCTACCTTTTAATAATAGATTAATAAGGTATTAAGGGAATACCTATATAAGTTTATTATAGTATATATAAATAACGTCTTAATCTACTTATTAGGGTCTCTCTAAGACTACTAGGAGAAGGTAGTAAGGGTACTTTAAAAGCTATAAAAGGCGGGCTTAATATTAAACTTAAGGAAGTATAACTTTATAATAAAAGAGGTTAAGTACCTAAGCTTTATTATATAGGTAAAGGGTAAAGTTCGATACGACCTAGAAAAGATCTAAGTAATATAGATATAGTAGGTACCCTAGAATATAAAAAGAGTCCGGAGCTTCCTTAGCTTCGCGAACTACTACTAGGCCTTTATACTACTCTATATAAAGGCATCGGTATACTTAGACGGCCTTTATAAAAAAGGCGCGATCTTTAAGTAAATAGATAAGTACTAAGTAGCGTTTAAGTTTATTTAGAACGCCTTTTATAACGCCTTAGTACTATAACTCTATAACTTAAAAAGAGAAATATACTTAGAGGCGGACTATTCTAGATACGCGATAGGGGGGGCGCTAATATAGGTAGGGCTAGATAGTATATAATACCTAATAAGATTCTTCTTAAAGAGACTAAACCTACCGGAGTATAACTACTTAATCTATAATAAGGAGATACTTATAATTATATAGTACTTAGACTTTTAAGGAGTAAAACTCTAAAACGTGCTTACCTTTATAGTACTAACTAACTATAATAACCTAAGGTACTTTATAATAAAGAAGAAGTTAAATAAGAGATAAAGCTAATAAGTAATAGAGCTTATATCTTATAACTTTATACTAGAGTTCCGGCTAGGGAGGCTAGCAGCGGTGCCTAACGCGCTATCTTACTAAGAGTAAGATCGGCCGGCGGGCGAAATAAATAAAAGAGAGATAAAGCGGGTAGTCTAGATAATTCTAGAGACTATATACCTATAGGGCCGCCTAGTCCCTGCTAGGGGCCGATATACCGACTTACTAGGACGCTTAGCCTAAGATAGGGCGGTAGTAGCGGCGCTATAGGTAGGTAGAAGAGGGGTAGGCGCGATAGCGTTTATTAATAGAGCGGGGGGGCCTATTAAACGACCTAAGGAGGAGGCGAATAAAGGCAATAACCGACTAAAACTCGACCTAAACTTAAGCTAAAATATACCCTAGAAATAAGCTAACCCTATACTAGTATTTAATAACTAAGAGCTATAAAAGAAATAGATAAAAGCGTTAAGGAAAGATAAGGAATACTAAGCGGTATTCTAAGTAGTATATAAAAGGGAGAGATCGCTAGTACTAAAATAGTAACTAAAGGTATAGCTAAGTAAATATATAATCGATATTAAGAGATAGTTATACTTTTAAGAGAGGCTATAGGTATTAGGGAAACTAAAGTATAATAAAGGAGAGGGGGCTAAGGAATAAGATATACTTTAGGTATAGATAGCTTAATAGATATATAACTTAATAGCGGTAGGATACCTAGGGAGAGAGGGGACCCTAGTAATACTAGCCTAAGAATTCTTCTAGCTTAGCTAGTTAGCGACGGTAAGGCGGCTCGTTACGAACTATAGACTATATAAAAGGGGGTATATATAGAGGTAACTTTAAAAGGGACTCCTAAAGCCCCTACTACCGCTATCCTAACTATTTATATACTTATTAATAGACTTTATAGTTAAACTACCGTTAACTAAGATAGAAGGCGCGAAGTACCTTTAGGTAATTATAAACTAGCTAATAAAAGCGGTAACGCTTAAAGTAATACCGATAATAAGGGTAGTAGTATACGCGACGAGGTTCTTTTAAGCTTACTTCTACTTTTATAAGATACTAAGGTCGATTATATTAAATAAAGGGACGAACTAAATAGGAAGCTTTTAAAGGGAGTTTTATAGATAAATAGGAGTATAAAAGAAGTTAAGTTTAGTATACTACCTATAGATAAATAGGTCGACTAAGCGGGTAAACTAAGAAGTATAAGCGTACCTTTAAGTATACGTCTACTATAACTAAGATAACTAAGGAGCGTAGCTACTATATATATAAGCTATACTAAATAACTACGTAGCGTTAATAATAAGTATAAGCTTATTCTTTATAATATATAAATACGATATTAAGCCGGTTTAAATAGTAAGGGAGGAGGGGCCGCTAGCGCTAAAAGTAAGGGGGGCGAGGGAGCTCGCTTAAAGGATAAGAGAGGTAACCGACTTCCTATAAACCGCTATTATCGCGGCGTAGGTAAGATAAAAGGAGATAGTAAACTAAAGGAGAGCTTTAGTAGAAAGGTTTAAAGTAAGCGATAAGGTATAAGTAAATATAGCTAAATATATAACTAACTAGCTATATAGGAAGCTTAACTAGCTATACTAGAAGTATATTATAATAAAGGTAGTAAGCCTATATATAGTAGAGCTTAATATATTAAGGAGGGTATATAAGAGGCTCTATATAGAATTTCTTTACTAAGCGGTAGAGAGCCTACTACTTAGATAGGTAGTTAATAACTACTAACCGCTACTAGTAATCGGGGAGGATAATAAGCCTAAGTATATTATCGAAAAGATCTAGTAAGCGCGGTAAAAGTAAAGGGGGAGGGGTAGATAGCGATAGGTACTTATAAAATAGTAAAGGTATATAAACTTATTATAGTACCTACTAGATAACTTCTAGGAGATAGAAGCCTTAGAGGGATTCGAGAGATAGTAGGGAAACGTAAGGGAGAATAATAAAGGAGGGGCGAGAGAAAGGGATAAAGAAGAGGGCGGAAGATAAGGAAGGGGAAATAAAGGATAAAAGGGGGAGAAAGAAAAAGAGGTAAGAGATAAGGGACGCTTATTAAAGAATAAGGAAAAGATAAAGAAGAACTATATTACTAAAGGGAAATAATAAAAGATAAATAAAGGATAGATATAAAATAGATAGTAATAAAGGATAGATAAGGATAAGGACGAGGGTAAGATATAATAAAATAAAATATAGATATAGTAAGACGTACTAAGAATACCGACTTAATTTTAACTAACTATAAACGCCCCCTAACTACCGCTTAATTACTCTAAGATATTAAGGTATATCTAGGCCTAGTATATAAATATAGTAGCGCGGGTAAGCTTAGTATACTAAAACGATAGTTAAAGATAAATAGTAGGATAAGGTTAAAGGGGGAATAAAGTATATATATAAAGGTCGCTTTAATAGTTATTAAATATCCTTTAAGATATATAGTCTTAAAGGGCGTTAGTAGCGGCGATTATATCCTTAATATACTACTATTATATTAGCGTCCTATTAAATAAAGTTAAAGGAGAGTAATAAATAAGAAGGTAGCGTAATCTAGCGTAGGTATAGGCAAAGTAGTTATAAGCACGTAGCGACGCTTAATTCTAGTAAGTACTATACTATATCTTAACGCTCGGCGATATTATTTAGCCTATATAGGCGAGATAGGGTAGCCGCTATATAATAGTACTATAGGTCGCGCTACGCTTACTAAGAGATATAAGCGGACGCGTCGACTAGTATAAAGGCGGTAGAGTATAGTCGCCTAGCGTACTAGGAGGCGGGGTGCCGCTATATAGAGTAGAGAAGCTAGCGGGCGTACGAGGGCCCGTAGTAGTTATAAATATAGCGCGGCGCGGTAATAGAAGTTAGGTAAAGTAAGGGCGCGCGCGCTAAGGGAGTAAAGCTTAAAAGAGGAAAATAAAAGGAAGAAAGAGAGGGGATAAAAGAGAGGTATTTATATACGCCGGGGCACGCGTATAGTTAGTAAGGTATAAGGGTATATACGCGGAGGAGGGAAGGATAGGGCGGAATAAGCGTATAAAAGGGCGGTATATAGAGGGATAAAGCGAGTATAAAGCGGAAGGAAGCGACCGCGCGCGCTAAGAAAAAAGGGATAGCGATAATAGAAAGGTAGTAGGAGAGGAATAAGAGTACTACCGATAAGAGGGGGAGAGCAGGGGTAGTATTATAGGCTATACCTATAAAAGGCTAAGGTTATACTATAGCGACTATACTAAAGTTAGGCTAAAGTAGACCTATATATAGGTAGAGCTTAACTTAAACTTAGGCTAAATAGCACTTAAATATAGGTTAAGCTAAGGACTAAGGAAGATAAATAACTATCGCGACTAAGATAGAGTTTTCCTCCTTTCTCCTTAGCTTGAAATAAATAATTATTTAGCCCTATACTACTATACTAAGTATACGCTAGCCCTTAATAATATAGGACTATTAGTAACGCAATAATAATTAGTCTATAAGACTTTATAGCTTATTTAATCTAGCTATACCTAAAGCTATAGATTAATAAAAACGCTAACTACTTTATTTCTTTAATACCTTTAAGAATAATAAGCGTAAATACTTAAGAGTATATATAAAGGGTAGTAGATAGTTATCTAAAAAAGGAAGTATATAAGTAAAGATAAAAAGAGCTAAATAAGTAGCTTATAAGTAAAAGGAGAAATAAATAATATAAAAGGAAGGGAGTATAATAAAGGAGAAAGGTTCTATTAATAGTTTATTTACTTACTTATATACTTAAGTAGAAAGCCTTACTTATTATTATTATGCCCTTTTTATTAGTATCTTAGGTTAGAAAGTTACTAAGGAGGAGTTTAATAAGTAAGATTATACCCTTATAGATATTAGCCCGTTAAAGGGATAAGACCCTTAGTACTCCCTATCTAACTTTTTTCTAAGTATACTTAAAGGCTTTATAAAGACCTTAATTATTTAATTAAGTATCTTCCTTAATTATAGTTAATTTAAACTTTTATTTTTCCCCTTTAAAGTAAAGGCCGCTAGTTATATAACTTTAATAAAGATAAAGAGGTATAAAGTAAAGAAATCCTTATAACTTATATTATTAACCTAAGACCTTATAAGCTATATATAGGACCGATAATTAAATAATTATATAGTTAATTACTTTATTAATCCTTAACTATATACTACGCGTACTTTAAGTATATATACTTATCCCTATTAAGTTAACTACTTAGGAAAGGTCCTTAAAAAGCTATATACTACCTAGCTAAGCTATTTAATTAATATAGCTAGGCTTTTAAAACCTATATAGCTAACGGGATATAAATAATAGTTTACTATAAATATAGCCTTCCTCTTTTTATACTATATTTATAAGAAGTAAGAATTTAATAAGAAGGCTATTACTAGTACCTTCTTATTAAATATAAAGGGCGCCTTTAACTTTATATTAAAGGAATAGCTTATAAAGGTCTTAAGGGTATTAAACCTCCTTAAGGCCCTTATAAGCTAAGTAGACTTCTTTCTTATTAAAAGGAAGATTTAACTAGCCTTTAAAGGGTAGGTCTAGCCCCTTATAAACCTAGTAATAAGGGTACCTTAAGGGTCCCTTATTAGCCTTTTTTTATTCTTTTTATATATAAAGGTGTAAGAAGGTATAAGCAATAAGCGCAGAATCGGGTAATCGATAACGTAAGCGGAAAGATCGGTCGAAGGAGTATAGGGTAGGATTTCGTCTGGAATTTATAACGAGCATATAAGGGGCTGAATAATATATTGAAAGAATAGCGTTGCAAAAGATGCTTGTAAACTTGCTTTTTTAATCTACTACTCCCAGGGAAATCCTTCGTCTTTTATAGACCATTGCTCGCCCACTAGTAGACCAATTAGTCAGCTTTCTAGCACATTCTATAGTGCTTAAAAAGCTCTATCTATAGTATATCTTCCTAACTTAGTAGGTGGTCTAATTGTGGCGTGATGGTTAACGTAAGACTATGGGTTCTGGCATAAGTAGTGGATTTAACCAGAATGTTCTATGCCCCACCTATTCTCGTATCGCGGATATCTTCGGAACCGCTAGGCCAAAATAGGCAATAGGGTATCCGTTCTGCTCGTAATCGACTTATGCATTTTATGCATATTTTTGTTTGTAAGGATAGGCTTATCCTGACCCGCTTTCCCTAGAGGAAGGTATAGTTATCTAGTAGAGGTCTTTGTCTTTTAAGGGTTATTCCCTTAGACTGTATTATAGAGCCTCTTTTTACTAGCTTATTCTATAAAGCCTCCCTATGCCTGTTATTTCTTTATAACAGTAAAATAGGAATATAAGGGTATATTCTTATAAAAGGGGATACTAGCGACTAAAGGGTACTAGATATCTTATATAAATAACTTTAGTATCTTTATAATATTAACCTTAGCTAAAAAGAATATTTAATAGCTAGAAGCTATAGCTATTAACTTATTTAAATAAGCTAAGGAGTAAGGGGTTTATTTTTACTTCTTTAAGATAGAACTTATTTACTTTAGTAAGTAAAGGTAGCTTATTTTAAAAGATATAATAGTAAGAGGCTTATACTTTAAAGTAAAGCCCTTAGTATAGTAGCTAGGAGTCTTTTTTAACTTTAAGCTACTATTTAAATAATATATTAAGAAGAAGGTAGCTTTTATATAAGCTACTTTTAAAAGACTATCTTACTTAGTCTTTATATAAAAAAGCCTATCTTTTAAAGCTTTTAAGTAAATCTACTAAGCTTATATAACCTTTATAATAGACTATATAGCCTAGCTTTAATATAATAGGCTTAAGACCCCTAAGAACCTTATAAAGCCGTTTTAAAGGCTTTAAAACTAAGCTCTTTTAAAGGTCTTAAGAGCCTTTAAAGGATCCCTTATTAAGGCCTTAAAAGCTAAAGTAGTACTACTACTATTAATAGTATAATTTAAAAGGGTATACTTCTCTTATACCCTTTAAACCTTATACTTCTTACTTAGTTACCTTATAAAGTAAGTATATAACCTAGCTATATATTATAAAGTAAGTAGAAGCGTATTTATAAATACTATTTATAAGATAATATTAATAAACTATATAAAGCTCTTTTATATATAGCTAGCCTATATATATATATATAGGATCTAGCCCTTTATATATAACTATATAGCTTAGGCTATAGCTTAAGCCTATAACCTATAATAGTTAAAGACTTATATACTATATAAGATAACCTCGCGTAATACTTAAAGTTCCTTTTATAATAAAGGGTAAATCGGTCTATAAAGGGGTTCTATATTAAAGATTAAATTAAATAAGTAATTTATTCCCTTTCTAGCTAATAGTAAGTTATATTTATTAGCTAAGAAAGTATCTTTAAACTATTAAAGAGTTACTATAACTCCTTCCTACTTCGTTTACTTAATACGCGCCCTCTTAAACGCTTATAAAAGACTACTATCGCCTCTACTAAGCTTAATCCTTATCTATTTCTCCTCTTAAACGTAATTACTTAAGGTATTATTTACCTTAAGTTAGCCTATATCTACTATACGATTAAGCTATCCGCTATCTCCCTTACTAGTATTATACTTACCCTTCGCCCTCTTATATTATTAAGCGCCCTTAACTATAAGTAATTACTATAGCCGACGGAATTACTCTAGCTATTAATAAAGGTATCGCTTATCGCTAAACGCTATAAACTACTTAATATACCTCTCTTAGCGATTAGCGTGCCTAAATTTTCTTTTCGGGCGTTTAGCTAGTATACGCCGGCCGGCTAAGTAGCTCTATATAATACGCTAGCGCGCGACGTACTAATTAAAGCTTAACTAGTTAAACGTAACTTACTAATACTTATCCTTTTAGTAGGCGCGCCTAAGCTTACTACCCTTAAGGCGAAAGCTAGGGCTCTAACTATAGATAGCTCTATATCTACTACCGCTAGCCTCCTAAACTTAGTAAACTATAAGGATAAACCTAGCTAGCTTAGCGAGGTAGATAAGCCTAAGATCCCCGACGGCGCTAGGCCTATAGTAGGCACCCTTAAGCTAGTTAAGGTTAAGTCTATCTTAGAAACGCCCGCGAATAAGGCAACACCCGCTAGTAGAACCCCTAAGCCTAAGCTAAAGATATAAGACGAGCCTGCCGCGGCTAAAGATTCTCCTAAGGAGCCCCTCGCAACTACCGGTATTATAGATCCGAAGCCCTCGCCCGCCGCCTTAGTCCTAGAGGCCGACGCCGACGCTATATCTAGCGCGGCCGTTACCGACGGTAATAACCCTACTAAAATAACCGCGCCCGCTACGTATACTAGTCCCGAGACGGAAACGGTCCCGGTAACTGCCCCGGCGCTATCTACGGTCGCTAATACTCGCGCTATATCGGGCGACGCGCCGCTCCTAGCCTCGGAGCCTACTAAACCGTCGGGACTAGTAGCCCCGGCCGCGCTAATAGAGGCCGCGACGGGAGATAAGCGCAACCTAGACCGGGAGGGCGTGCCCCCGACGGCCGAGATAGAAAGCCCCCTACCCGCTAAAAAGGCTAAGGTCGACGACGTCTTAGCCGAGACTAATAGGGGCAAAGCCGTTAATAGAAAACTACTAGTATATAAGCCCGGCTAGCCTAGGAAGGATAAGACGGCTATACCTTAGGTAGGTAAGATAGCCTATAAGACTTAGAGCTAAGGGCTTATAAAGGGATATGCACTTAAGATTAAGACTTCTATATATAGGTAACTAAGCGCTATCGGGGTAACTATAGATAGGCGAATATAAAGCGTAGTTTAAGTAAAAAGGGAGCCTTTTACTACTATAAGAGGTAAAGATTTATTACGTAAAGGAGGGCGTATTTATATATATCTATACTATAAGGAGTTTAGGTCTTATATTTTAGTACCTTATAAGTTAAATTAATATACCCTCTCCTTTTAATTTCTTTTTATAGAGTTAGTCCTAGCTTTAATACCTTTAATAAAAGGCTATAAGGTCTATAAGGCGTAAGAGGCTATAAAAGGAGTAATAAAGCTTAGCGATAGCTATAAAAAGGTAGTATTTATATATAATAGCGCGAGTATAGTTTATTTATATTAATACTAAATAGTAGTATAGAAACTTTTACCTCTTTAAGATAGAACTTATTTACTTTAATAAGTAAAGGTAGCTTATTTTAAAAGGTTTAATAGTAAAAGGCTTATACTTTAAAGTAAAGCCCTTAGTATAATAGCTAGGAGTCTTTTTTAACTTTAAGTTACTATTTAAATAGTATATTAAGAAGAAGGTAGCTTTTATATAAGCTACTTTTAAAAGACTATCTTACTTAGTCTTTATATAAAGAGGCCTATCTTTTAAAGCTTTTAAGTAGATCTACTAAGCTTATATAACCTTTATAATAAACTATATAGCCTAGCTTTAATATAAGGGGCTTAAGACCCTTAGGAACCTTATAAAGCCGTTTTAAAGGCTTTAAAACTAAGCTCTTTTAAAGGTCTTAAGAGCCTTTAAAGGATCTCTTATTAAGGCCTTAAAAGCTAAAGTACTACTACCGCTATTAATAGTATAATTTAAAAGGGCATACTTCTCTTATACCCTTTAAACCTTATACTTCTTACTTAGTTACCTTATAAGATAAGTATATAACCTAGCTATATATTATAAAGTAGGTAGAGGCGTATATATAAGTACTATTTATAAGATAATATTAATAAGCTATATAAAGCTCTTTTATATATAGCTAGCCTATATATATATATATAGGATCCGGCCCTTTATATATAGCTATATAGCTTAGGTTATAGCCTAAGCTTATAACCTATAATAGTTAAAGACTCTTATATTATATAGGATAACCTTACTAACTTAGGCTTTAATTTAAGAGCCTTAAGCTATATTAGGCCCTATATATAGCTCTTTTACCTTCTTAAAGGCTTAGTAGCTATTATTAAACTTAATTATAACTTATAAAGAAGGAAAGCTAGCTAAGAGCCCTTATAGGCCTTAGAGCTTAAGGACTTTATTATAATAATAAAGGCTCTTAAGCCCTTAGATAAAAAGTAGTACTAATAACTCTTAGCTAACTTAGCTAGCTAAAAAGACTTTAGACTATAGCTCTTAGCTTTTTATATTAATAGCTTTAAAGGGTATATTAAGGAGTCCCTTATAATAATAAATAGTTATACTTTCTATAAAATAAGCTTAGAAAATAAGCCTATTAAAGTATATTATAAGAATATAAGATTATTAATCAAAGTAGCTAATATAAATCTATTTATAATACTAAGGGTCTTAGAAAACCTAGCTAAGAGGCCTTAACCCTTAAGGTATAGCCCCCTTAACCCCCTTATAAAGGCCTATATCTTTATAGATAGTTAAGCTACTATAAAGAAAGTTATAAGCTTTTTAAACCTAGCTATATATATTAAAAGGCTCTTAACTAGCTTAAATACCTTTTATAATTTATAGCTATATTAGTACCTTAGCTACCTAAGGATCTTTAATAATAAGTTAGTTAACTAGCTAGCTAAGAAAGGCTTAAAGGCCTTTACTTAAAGGACCTTTTTAGTTTTTATTAGCTACTTATAAAGAAAGGTCTAATAAGCTATTAAAGACTACTAAAAGGGCTTTTAAGCTACTAAGGTAGCTAAAAGCCTTAAGGCTAAGGGCTTAGGTAAGTACTATATATTTATTTAAAAGACCCCTTACTTAGCCCTTAGCTTAGAAAAAGACCTTATAAGGAGGCCTAGGGCGATTATTTTAGCTTTTTACTAGCTTCTTTTTAAGGCTTACTTTTTATTTTCCTTCTTAAAAAGAACTAATAAAGTAAATAGAGATAATTACCGCTAAAGCTAAGGAAGGTATATAGCTAGGCACCTTATCTTAAGGTACCTAAACTATAGAAGGGAAAGAGAAGTCCTTTAGTAAACCTCTAAGAGATAGAAAGGGGCCCTTAGCTTACCTCTTCTCTATAGCTTTTAAGATAAAAAGGAAGCCCCTTTAACCTTCTTAGCTAAGATAGAGATAAGGATAGCTAAGTAGCTTAAAAAGAAAAAAACCTAGGGGGGGAAAATACTATATAAGAGGAACTAAATTAACCTTTCTTTTATCTTTACCTTTATAGCTACCCCTTTTTTAATTAGTTATAAGCCCCTAAGCTCTATAGCTAGCTAGGACTACTAATAAGAGCCTAGGCCCTTATTAGCCTTACTATAGCCTTAAACTTTATATATAAGTAATAATATAAAAATTATTTTTTATAAAAGTCTTTATAATACTAAAGCTTATATTTTTACCTACTTTAAAATAGTATAATTATCGGAAAGATATAGTTATTAGTTATATATATTAGTTATAGCGTACTTATTAAAGCGCGTTTTACTTTTACCTATATAGCGTAATAGTCTTTATAATAGTTATAAGCTTAGGAGGGGATAGTATATTACCCTTATAACTTCTAGTAACTATATATAGTATAGGGTTTAATCTCTTATAGATAACTACCTCTCTTAGATTTTCCTTAGGTTATTAGCGTAGCGCTTAGTATTTAACTCTTACGTTTTAAGCTATAATATCTAGGGATCTTAATAAAGCCGCGATTATTAAAAGGGTATATCGGAAAGACTTATATATATTAGTTATAGCATACCTATTAAAGCGCATTTTACTTTTACCTATATAGTATAATAGTCTTTATAATAATAATCTACTTTTTATTTAACCTTTTTTATATCCCTATATATAAAATAGCTATTTTTAGCTACTTTTAAACCTAATATTAAATTACTTAGTTTAGTTAAACCGCCCTTATTAGTATATATATATATAAAATATCTATACTCTTATAGTTATAAGGTTAAAGTAAATATAATACTTAATTCGCTTAAGTAATTAAGAGCCTCTTATAATAATAAGGCTTTATATAATTAAAAGTAAGATTACTATACCTTAGTAAGTTTAATAGCTCCTTTATAAAGTTTAAGCTATAGTTACTTTATATAAAGGTAAAACCTTATATTAATATCGCGAACTATAGCCTAGATTTATAGTTCTTAGAGATATCCCTTAGTAAGATAGACTAAGGAAGCTAAAAATACTTAGTATAAAAGAAGGAAGAAAGAGCTAAAAGAAGGTATAAAGAAGAGGGTAAGGGTAAGAAGGGAAGTAAAAGTAGCGATAGCTTCCTATAAAGGTAGCGAGAGATAAGATAGATAAGCTAGTAACGGCTAGAAAAGATAGGAAAAACCGGTAAAAAGCTTAGTAGTTAAAGGATATTAATAGCTTCTTTAAGTAGGATCTTCTTTATTAATTAAGATACTAAATAAGTATAAAGAGGGGCGTTAAATAAAGGAAAGAAGGATAACTAAGGTAATATAATAATTACTCCCTTACTATAGTTACTACCCTTATAAGAATTAAATATCTCTGCCCTACCTATCCGACCCCTTACTTTAATTTTACCTTTATATATTTTATATATACTTCTTATATCTCTCTTTATAAGAGTTATAAGCCCGGGAGGAATAGAATCCCTATACCTTCTAGCTACTATAAAAGGCACCTTTCTTATATCCTTTTACCCCTCTTACTAGAAAAGCCGATTTTTAACCGACTTTTCTACCCTTCCCTTATAATAATATCGAAAAACGACTTTACTATCCTTATAGATTATAGGACGATTCTTATAAAGCCCTAAGATTAAAATAAGTAAATAAAGGAGCTATAGGCTTATATAAATAAAACTATTTATAATTTAGTCTTCTTTAATAAGTAAGACCCTCTTAAGCCCCCTCTTTATCCTAAGGTAATAGAATTTATAAAGGGAGCTTCCCTTTTTTTAAGCTAACCTTTATATAGTAAAAAGCTTTTTCTACTACCTTAGGTAACTATAAAAGTTATTATAAGGAATATCTTTATAAGACGAAGCTACTAACTACTATATATTTAGCGATAATAGAATCTATTAGTACTATAAAGCTAATCTCTCTTTAAGAGGAAGAGACTCTTAGGTAGTAGCTTTTAAAGCTTAAGACCTTAATAGCTCCCTTAAAGGGAGATATAACTAACTATATTAAGAAGACCTATATAGCCTACCTAAGAGCCTTTTCTACTAAGAATCTACTAGCTTCTTTTTAGCTAGCTAAGTAGGAAGAGATCCTTAAGGAAGCTAACTAATACTTCTTAATAGAAGCTCTTTCTAGCTAATAGCTATAGGATATATCTCTACTAATAAAGCTTATTAGTAACGGTTATTTAACTATCTTTATAGAAGCTAGCTAGGAACTAAATAAAGAGGCTACTAAAGTATAATAGTAAGTAGTCTTATTACTTTATAGCTAGTACTCGACCTAAATAGCTTAACTTACTACCCTTATAGCTACTATAGCCCCTCTTACTATAGTTTCCGCTAGTACTACTACTGCCCTAGCCCTAGCTCTGCCTCTTACTCTAGGCCCGGCCCCGGTCCCGTTAGTTAAACCGGCCTAACTAGTCCCTTAATAGACCTTTTAGTCTATTAGTTAAAAAATTAAAGAACTAGTTAAAATCGAACCTCTTTATTAAAATTAATAATAAAGGGTAAAAAGGGGGGGTTTTTAAGTAGACCTTCTAAACTAAGATAAGGATTCCTTAAAGAAATAAATAAGGAGGAATCGATCTACCTACTAAGTATATAAAAAGCCTTATCGGCTAAAAGACTACTAGTAGGTCTTTAAGGAAAACTAACCTAAAGGAGTTAACCTTTTAAAGAGGCTATAAGAAATAGTAGAATAGTCTTTTAAGGAGGACCCCTTATTATAAAAAAAGATAGATAAGATTTAGGTTACTAAGAAATAGTAATTAATAACGCCGCTGCTTTTATTTAAGCTATAAATTTAAGGAAAAACTATTAGTATAGTAAATCCGCCCTTTATCTTTCTTATAGATTAATAAGGCTAAGACTAACCGTTAAAGCCCTCTAATTATCCCCTATAAAAATTAGCTATCCTTAACTTTAGTACTTCCCTTAATATCTATAATATACTCTTATAATTCCGGTCCTTTAAGAAGGTATAAAGGGAATATCTTATTACTAGGGAATTAACTATATAGATAGAGGGATATAAAAGGGTGAATTTTACGATAAAATTACTTAATAGGTCTATATAAATTCTTTAATAAAAAAGGGTAGCTTTTTACCCTTAACTTTTAACGAGCTTAGTTTCCTTTTACTTTCTTTAAGAAAAAGGAATCTTTTAAGATATAACGACTAAGCCTATAAAGCTAGTATAGAGGGATTAAACGATTAAGCTTATTAAGGAGAAATTCGGTTAATTTATTCTTAAATTCCGACCTCTCCTTAAGAAGGAATCTATTAAGAAGTTAGCTTTCCTTACTAGGATAGTAGGTTCTAAAGACCCTCTTTAATAGCCTAAGGAAACGGTCTTCTTTAATATATATAACTTAGTTACCTAGGCCCCTTAGCTTTATATAAGCTAAGCTAATAATAAGGCGTATAAATAAAGGGCCTAAAGACCGTTTAATATAAATACTATAGCTAAGGAAAGACTAAGAGACGAATTTCTAGATAAATGCCTTTATAGCTAGACTAGCTATAAAAGGAAATTTAGGTTAACTATACCGACGTCTCTAAGGATTAAGAAGGCTTTATTAAGGTAATGCTTTTTATAAACGCTTTTTTAAGAATAGATTTCCCTTATTTCTTATAGACCTACCTAAGTAAATATAATTAGTTTACCCTTTAGGACTTCGTTAACTAAATAAAATCCTATATTAGCTATAAGGTAAAAAAGATATAGTTTAATAGAGAGATATTTATAAAGGATATCTTAAATTAGTTTTAAAAAGGGTATTTTACCCCTCCTATTAGTACTAAATACCTAGGCTTAGAACGGAGGGGTAGAAAGATTAATAGGTACTATAATAAAAAGGGCCTATATAATAAGACTTATTATAAGACTTTCCCGCGACCTTTAAAGGGAAGTTATTAAGACTGCTTATTACTTTTAGAACTAGACCCTAAAGGACCCTAGGGGCCTAAGGGACTATAAGGACCTAGAGACCCTTATTAAGACCTAAGGAATAAACTAGAAATTACCCCTTAAGCTCTTTATAAAGAAGAGGGCCTCGCTAGCTTACCTTTATACCTATAGCTATAAGGTATATACTATAACTACCGATATATAGCTAAAAAGGAAGAAGAAAAGAAAGCTTTATCTTAGAGCCTTTATTAGCTACTTTATTAGTTATAATTTTATAAATATTATATAAATCTAGATTCCTTTTTTATAGAAGGTTATTTCGACTAAGGATATAAATTTTAATAAATCTATCTTTTTTAAATAGAAAGAGGGATTAATAGCCTTTCTTACTCTTATAACGTTAGCTAATTTAAAAGATCTAAATTCCCCCTTCTTAATAGTCTTAAGAAGAGGTCTTAAATAAGGAAACGGAAGAAGAAACTAACGTTAAAGTAGTTAAGGATAACGCTAACTTTAAAAAAGAAGAGGAAGCTACTAAATTAAATAATCTAAATAAAGAAGGAGACTATAGGAAAGTAATAGAGCTAGAATACGCCTACCTTCCTACGCTTCCTCTTATAAAATAAGAAGAAGATCTAAAAGTAGCTTTTTCGGTTAGTCTTTTTATTTTAACCCCTAAAAGGGTAGGAAAGGCACCTTTCTTAAAGGATTACCTAGCTGTTCTTTTATCCTTGCTTTAAGAAGTAAAGGAAGGTATAGGGCCCGATATAAAAGAAGACTAACCTCTCCCTTATTTCGATTATTTTTCTAACTTTTATCTAACGCTTATAAAAGACGGTTCCTATAAAGTATTTATAGTAGGCCGGCTTTTTAAGCTATAGCTATTAGTAAGGAAGGTATATAAAAGAGACCTCCTAGGCCTACTAGTAAATTAAAAGCAGCTAGAAAAACACCCCTTTAAAGACTAGTTTTTCTAGGCCTAGAAAGACTACCTAGCTTTATATAAAGAGATAGGGTTTTTTAAAGAGGTCCTTAAGAAAAGGGTAAGAGGAAAATAGGTCCTTAGCTATAAGTAGGTCTTTATCTATAAGACTAATAAATATAGCTTCCTTTAAAAGTATAAAGCCTAGCTAGTTATTTATAGGAATTAATAGAAAAAAGGGGATTTACTTACTAAGGTAACTACCTTAGTAGGGATATCCCTTTAAACCCTTATAGATATAGTAGTAGAATTCGACCTCGAACTTAATTAAATAGATATAGTTAACTCCTTTATTAACTACCTACTTAAGGAAGAAGAAGTTATCTATATATACCTTTTACTAGGCTTTTAATAGCTAGGAAAGGTTCTATAGCTTAGGAAAGCTCTATATAAACTATAAAGATTACGCCTTCTTTAGTAATAGTATTTATTAGGTTCTTTTAAAGCCCTAGGCTTTAAGAAAGTCCCTTAGAAACTATATATAATATAGAAGGGTAAAATTATAGTCTTCTTCTATATCGACGATATTATTTAAGCTTACTTAAAAGAGGAAGAATATACTATAAGGGAGGCTATAAAATACCTATAATAAAGGTATAAGATAACTAAGCTAGGGGAGCTAAAGTAGTTCTTAGGGATATAAATCCTTTAAAATAGGTCCTAATAAACTATCTAGCTTACTTAAGACGCTTATATTAATAAGGTCGCTTATAAATTCTACCTTAATTCCCTTAATAAAAAGTATCCCTTTATACTTATATTAAATAAAGAGCTTTTACTTAATCTATCCTTTTAAGCTAAGGAGTAAGAAAAATACCGATATTAATAGAAGGTAGGCTCCCTATATTTATTTTAGCTATTTCTATTAGACCGGATATCTCTTTTACGGTCTCTTAGCTAACTAGGTATAACTAGAATCCTAGCCCTAGGTACTAAGAAGTAGTAGACTAAGCTATCTTTTATCTCTATTTAATAAGATTATATAGTCTATACTTAGGAGGGTAGGGAAAGAAATTAGCTATTAAAATCTTCCTTTATTTAAGCGATTTATCCTTTATAGATAATTCCTTAAATAGAAAGAGCTTATAGGAGTATATTATATCCCTTTTTAGAGGAACTATTACTTAGAGAGCTTTAAAGTAAGCTACTATTATAACTTTAAGTATAGAGGTAAAGCTACTAGCTCTTTTAAAAGTATTAAAAAAAGCGATTTTCCTTAGCTAGCTATTAATATCTTTATAACTATAAATTCCGTCCCTATTAGCTATAGAATATAATAATATATAGACTATATAAATTCTAATAGAAAACGTAAAGCTATCGACCTAGCTATAGTATATCGATATTTATTAGTATTAGTTATACTAAGAGGTTTAAATGGGACTTATTTCTATCTATTAGGTTCTAATAGTATTAATAAAAGTAAACGGTCTTATAAAGCCCTTACTAAAGTAAAAGCTAGCTATCTTTTTATAGTAAAATAAGCTAGAAAACGTCTATAAGAAGCTATCTTTAAAGGCCCGCCTTAAGGGTTTACGAGAGGAGCTAATAGCCTATACGAGAAGGTAACGTCTATAGCTAAAAAAGAAGGAAGAGGCTTTTCCCTTTAGAGGGCCCCCTATTTAATTAGGGTTTTCCCTTCTAAGAAGGCCCCCTTTCTTATAAGACTTTCCCTTCTTTAGGCCTTTATTCCTTAAGTAGGTCTAAAAGAGCCTAGGGACCTAAAAGGGCCCTTACTTTCCTTAAGTAAAGAGAGAAGTATAAAACTAAGAACCTTCTTTATACGCTTACTAGCCTAAAGCTATATAAGCTATGCCTTTAAGGGGTAGGCTATAGCTAAGGGGGTATATTATAAAGCTTAGCTTAATCTTATAGTTCTTAGAGATATCCCTTAGTAAGAGGGACTAAGGAAGCTAAAAACACTTAGTATAAAAACACCTAGTATAAAAGAAGAAAGAAGGAGCTAAAAAAAAGTATAGAAAGGAGGGTAGGGGTATAAGGGGAAGTATAAGTAGCGATAGCTTCCTATAAAGGTAGTAAGAAATAAGACGGATATACTAATAATAGCTAAAAAGGAGGGGAAAACTAGTAAAAGGCTTAGTAGTTAAAAGGATATTAATAGCTTCTTTAAGTAAGATCTTCTTTATTAATTAAGATACTAAATAAGTATAAAGAGGGGCGTTAGATAAAGGAAAGAAGGATAATTAAGGTAATATAATAATTACTCCCTTATCTTAATTACTACCCCTATAAGAATTAAATAGCTTAGCCCTTCTTATCTAACCTCTTACTATTAATTTTACCTTTATATATTTTTATATACTTCTTATATCTCTCTTTACGAGAACTATACCTTATTAGCTTAAGTAGCTTAAAATACTAAAGTTATAAATAAGCTAAACTAGCCTCTTTTAAAGCTTATTTTATTTATTTAGCTTTAATAGTTAATTCTTTTCCTTAGCTTTTATAATAAATAGTATACTTAGTACTTATAATCTCCCTTACTAGTATAAATACCCTTATAAGTTAATATAATAGTTAGCTACTTATACTTTTAGCTTTAGCTTTAAATCTAAGTATTAAGCGCTAGACTTAATAGTATAGTATATACTTTTATAGGTATAGTTTAAAGCCGCTATCTTATCTTATAAGCGTTAAAGGACCTTATCTTAAAATACCCTTACCGCGCGCGTTCTTAAGCTAGTCTATCCCTCCTTACTAAACTAAGGTAAAGGTATAAAGAGAAGCTTATTTATTAGTAAAGATATAAAAGGAAGCTTATTTATTATTACTATACCTTTCTTTATTAAAAAAGCTTTTATATAAGTCTAGAACGCTTCTTATAAGATAAGCTATAGATCCTAGGCTTTAATATCTACTCTTATTAGTTAGTCTTAATCCTTTTAAAAAAGTATATTTAGGACTATAAAGTCCTACCTTAGCTAGTACTAAATTAAGATATTAAAGTATAAGAGATACTCCGCTTAATAAGCTTATTACTTTAAGAGGTACTAGTAGGTTATAAAGTACTTAAGGTTCTTATAGTCTATAAGAACCTTACAGCTATTATAGCTTTAAAGCTTTACTTACTATTACTTAAGGTAGCTAATAATTACTAATATCTCTTTATTATTAATAGTATAATTCCGCTTTACTAAGGTTAGCTTATAAAAATAAAACGCTATTAATTACTTTTACCTATCTACCTTTTAAGAAAGCGTCCCTTTAAGCGCTTAGCTACTATAGTTTACTTTAACTATTATAAACCGGTTAAAGTCTTACTAAAGTAATACTAAGGGTTATAAGAATAAGTCCTTAAGTATATAGAACGCTCCCTCCTATATAGGCCCTTAATAAAAAGTAGTCTTTTTCTTAGTAATCTTATTTAAGGGTATTATAATATAAGAGAAGCCCTTAATAAATATCCTATAATAGTTTATAAACCTATAAAAGCTTTATATACTTATTTATATAGTTAGGGCCGCTTAGTCTTAGATCGCCTAGATCTTTATAAGGTCCGCTTATATACCTATACCTATATAGATAATAAAGCTTAAGTATTTAACCTTTTTAACTTTAACCTTATACTTATTTAAGTTAAGGTAAAGCCTATAAAGCTAGAAGTGCTTTAGGACCTTCTTTTTATATATAGTCCTTATAAGAGCTACTAATATAAGTAAGGATATTATCTATATATATAAAGGTTAACCTATAAAGAAAGTCTTAAAGTATATTATTAATATAATATTAAAGGGTACTAGGCGCTCTTAAGAAGCTAAAGGGTATTATAAGCTACTTAAATAAGCTATAGTATATATAAAACGCTGTCTTTTACTTATTACCCTTTAAGATCTATACCTTATAAAACGCTTATTTTATATTAAGCTTTATAAACTACTTTACTTTTAAGAAGTTATAAAGTATATTTAAGATTATAGGTAAAGGGTAGTAGTTTAACCTTATAATTACGTTTAAAGCCTTATAGTTATAATAAAACTATATCCCGCTTCTTAGCTTATATATAAATAAAATTAGCGCTCTTACGTTAAAGCTACTTACTTAAATAAAACCCTTATTTAAGAGGTCCCTTAGCGTCTTTTTTAGTACTAATAGCTCTATATATAATATATTATATAGTAGCTTAAATAGTATAGGTAGTTCTTACCCTTTCTTATTAATATAGATCTAAGGTTTAATATTATATAACCTTATAGTCTACCTTTAGCTTATATAAGTTAAGCTTATTTACTTTCTAGGACTTAAATAGTAGTAAAAGGTTATAAAAGCGCTTTAGTATTTACTATTATAGCTTAGAGGGCGACTTTAACTTTTTTATTTAAAAGGCCTTATTAATATCCGCTAAGCTAACTATATAAACTACTATATTAGCTACTATATAACCTTCCTCTTACTTTAATTATTATATAGTTCCTATAAAGATAAAGGCTAGGACCTTTTATATTAAGCGTAAAGCTTATATACTTAGTCTTATACTTATATAACTATTATTATAGCGGACCTATTATTATATAGGCTTAAACTAAAGCTTCTTTTAATATAAAATTAATTATAACTATATAATAAGCTTATAGTAGCTATTAACCTCTATAATAAGCTATATATATCGCGAAGCGTAGCCTAATTTTATAGTTCTCGGAGATATCCCTTAGTACGAGGGACCTAGGAAGCTAAAAAACAGGTTTTAAGGAAGGAGCTAAAAGGAGGTATAGAGAGGAGGGTAGGGGTAAGAGGGGAAGTAGAAGTAGCGATAGCTTCTTATAAAGGTAGCGAGAGATAAGACGGATATACCGGCAACGGCTAGAAAGGAGGGGAAAAACCGGTAAAAAGCTCGGTAGTTAAAAGGATATTAGTAGCTTCTTTAAGTAGGATCTTCTTTATTAATTAAGATGCTAAATAGATATAAAGAGGGGCGTTAGATAGAGGAAAGAAGGATAATTAAGGCAATATAATAATTACTCCCCTACCGTAATTACTACTCCCGTAAGAATTAAATCTCTCTGCCCTACCTATCTGACCCCTTACTTCTAATTTTACCTTTATATATTTTTATATACTTCTTATATCTCTCTTCGCGAGAGTTATAAGCCTAGGAGGAATAGAATTCCTATACCTTCCGGCTGCTATAAAAGGCACCTTTCTTATATCCCTCGTAGCTTCCTTTTACCCCTCTTATTAGAAAAGCCGATTTTTACCTAACTTTTCTATCCCCCCTCTTCTATAACGATAACGAAAACCGACTCCTTTACCGTCCCTATAGTCTATAAGACGATTCTTATAGAGCCCTAAGATTAGGATAAGTAGGTAAAGGAGCTACGGGCTTGTATGGATAGAACTATCTATAATTTAGTCTTCTCTAATAAGCAGGACCCTCTCGAGCCCCCTCTTTATCCTAGGGCAACGGAATTTATAGAAGGAGCTTCCCTCTTCTCTAAGCTAACCTCCGTATAGCAGAGAGCCTTTTCTGCTGCCCTAGGCGACTACGAGAGTCACCGAAAGGAATACCTTTACGAGACAAAGCTGCTAACTACTATACGTACGGTAATAACGGAATCCGTTAGTGCCGTAAAGCTAATATCTCTTTAAGAGAAAGAGACTCCTAGGTAGTAGCTTTTAAAGCTCGAGACCTTAATAGCTCCCTCGAGGGGCTATATAACTAACCGTATTAGGAAGACCTATACGGTATATCTAGGAGCCTTCTCTACTAGAAACCTACTAGCTTCGTCGTAGCTAGCTACGTAGGAAGAAATCCTCGAGGAAGCTAACTAATACTTCTTTATAGAAGCTCTTTCCGGCTAGTAGCTATAGGATATATCTCTGCTAATAAAGCCTATTAGTAACGGTTACTCGACTATCTTTTAAGAAGCTAGCCGGGAATTAGACGAAGAGGCTGCTAGAGTATAATAGTAAGCAGTCTTATTCCTTCGTAGCTAGCACTCGACCTAGACGGTTCGACCTACTGCCCCTGCAGCTGCTATAGCCCCTGTTACTACGGCTCCTGCTGCTGCTGCGGCTATTACTCCTTCGGCTCCTCCTCCCTTAAGAGCCTTAACCCCGTCTTTAACGGCTGCCCCGGTCCCGGCTCCGTATCTTGCTCCGGGCCCGGCCCCGGTCCCGTTAGTTAGACCGGCCCGACTAGTCCCCTAATAGACCTTTTACTCCGTTAGTCGAAAAATCAGGGAACTAGTCGAAATCGAACCTCGTTAATATTAGCAATAAGGTATAAAGAGGGGGGGTTTTTAAGTAGACATTCTAGATCGGGATAAGGATTCCTCGAAGAAACGAAAGACTAAGCGAAACGGCTGCTTAGCCTATAAATCCCTAGGCTATCGATTATTATAATACTAGTAGGTCTTCGAGGAAAACCGACCTAAAGGATTTAACCCTTTAAAGAGGCTATAAGAAACGATATAATAGTCTCTTAAGGAGGACCCCTTATTATAAAAGAAGATAAACGAGATTTAGGTTACTAGGAAATAGTAACTAACGCCGCTACTATAAATTCGAGGAAAAATCGTTAGTATAGTAAATCCGGTATTTATCTTCCTTACGGATTAGTAAGACTAACCGTTAGGACCCTCTTATTATCCCCTATAAAAATTAGCTATCCTTAACTCTAGTGCTTCCCTCGATATCTATAATATACTCTTACGATTTCGGTCCTTTAAGAAGGTATAGAGGGAATATCTTATTACCGGGGAATTAACCGTACGGATAGAGGGATATAAAAGGGTAAATTTTACGATAAAATTACCTAATAGGTCTATACGAATTCTTCGACGAAAAAGGGTAGCTTTTTGCCCTTGATTTCTAACGAGCTTAATTTCCTTCCGCTTTCTTCGAAAGGAAGGGATCTTCTAAGATACGACGTCTAAGCCTATAAAGCTAGTCTAGAAGAATTAGACTATTAGGCTTATCGAGGAGAAATTCGGTTAATTTATTCTCGAATTCCGACCTATCCTTAGGAAGGAATCTCTCGAGAAGTTAGCTTTCCTTACTAAGAGGGTAGGATCTAAGGACCCTCTTTTAGCAGCCTAAGGAGACGGCATTCTTTAGCACGCACGACTTAGTTACCTAGGCCCCCTAGCTTTATATAAGCTAGGCTAATAATAGGGCGTACGAATAAGGGGCCTAAAGACCATCGAATACGAATACTATAGCTAAGGAAAGACTAGGAGACGAATTTCTAGACGAACGCCTTTACGGCCGGACCAGCCGTATAAGGAAATTTAGGTCGACTAGACCGACCTCTCTAGGGATTAGGAAAGCTTTATTAGGGTAATGTTTTTTATAGACGCCTTTTTAGGGATGGTTTTCCCTTATTTCTTACGGACCTACCTAAGTAAGTATAACTAGTCTGCCCTCCGGGACTTCGTTAACTAGATAAAATCCTACTTCGGCTACGAGGTAAAGAAGATACGGTCTAATAGAGAGTTATTAATAAAGGATATCTCGAATTAGCTTCGAAAAAGGGGCATTCTACCCCTCCCGTTAGCACTAAATACCTAGGCCTAGAACGGAGGGGCAGAAAGATTAAGGGGTGCTATAATAGAAAGGGCCTATACGATAAGACTTACTATAAGGCTTCTATACGACCTTTAAAGGGAAGTCGTTAAGACCGCCTATTACCTTTAAAACCGGACCCCTAGAGGGACTACCTAAGGAATAGACTAGAAATCCCCCCTTAAGCTCTTTACGAAGAAGAGGGCCTCGCTAGCCTACCTTCGTGCCTATAGCTATAAGGCATACGCAATAACTGCCGATATATAGCTAAAAAGGAAGAAGAAAAGAAAGCTTAATCCGAGAGCCTTTATTAGTTACCTCGTTAGTTATAATTCTACGAATATCTTCTAGATCTAGATTCCTCTTCTATAGAAGGTTATTTCGACTAGGGATATAATTTTCGACGAATCTAGCTTCTTCGACGGAAAGAGGGATTAATAGCCCCTCTTACTCTATTAACGTTAGCTAATTTAGAAGATTTAAATCCCCCCTTCCTAATAGTCTTAAGAAGAGGTCCTAGATAAAGAAATAAAAGAAGAAACTAACGTTAAAGTAGTCGAGGATAACGCCGACTTCGAAGAGGAAGCTACTATATTAAATAATCTAGACGAAGAAGGAGACTATAGGAAAGCGGTAGAGCTAGAATACGCTTACCTACCTACGCCTCCTCCTACGTAAGAAGAAGATCTAGAAGCAGCTTTTTTAGTTAGTCTTCCTATCTTAACCCTTAAGGGGGTAGGAAAGGCACCTCTCTTAAAGGATTACCCGGCTGCCTTTTTATCCCTGCTTCGAGAAGCAAAGGAAGGTATAGGGCCTAATACGAAAGAAGACTAACCTTTCCCTTATTTCGATCGTTTTTCCGACTTCTACCTAACGCTAATAGAAGACGGTTCCTACGGAGCGTTTATAGTAGGCCGGCTCTTTAAGCTATAGCTATTAGCAAGGAAGGTATATAAAAGAGACCTCCCGGACCTACTAGCAAACTAAAAGCAGCTAGAAAAACACCCTTTTAGAGACTAGTTTTTCTAGGCCTAGAAAGACTACCTAGCCTTATACGAAGAGATAGGGTCTTTCGAAGAGGTCCTTAAGGAAAAAGTAAGAGGAAAATAGGTCCTTAGCTATAAATAGGTCTTTATCTATAAGACTAATAAATATAGCTTCCTTTAAAAGTATAAGGCCCGGCTAGTTATCTATAGGAATTAATAGGAAAAAGGGGATCTACCTACTAGGGCAACCACCTTAATAGGGATGTCTTTTTAGACCCTTATAGCTATAGTAGTAGAATTCGACCTCGAGCTCGAATAGATAGATATAGTTAACGCCTTTATTAACTGCCTACTTAAGGAAGAAGAAGAAGTTATCTATATATATATTCTACTAGGCTTCTAATAGCTAGGAAAGGTTCTATAGCTTAGGAAAGCTCTATATAGACTATAAAGATCACCCCTTCTTTAGTAATAGCATTTAATAGGTTCCCTCGAAGCCCTAGGCTTTAAGAAAGTCCCTTAGGAACCGTGTATAATATAAAAGGGTAAAATCACGGTCTTCTTCTACGTCGACGATATTATCTAGGCCTACCTAAAAGAGGAAGAAGCTACTACTAGGGAGGCTATATAAGGCCTATAATAAAGGTATAAGATAACTAAGCTTAAGGAGCTAAAGTAGTTCTTAAGGATATAAATCCTTTAGAATAGGTCCTAACGGACTATCTAGCTTACCTAAGACGCCTATATCGATAAGGTCGCTTATAAATTCCTCCTTAATTCCCTCGATAAGAAGCTTCCCTCTATGCCTATATTAAACGAAGAGCTTTTACCTAATCCGTCTTTTTAAGCTAGGGAGCAAGAGAAACACTAATATTAATAGAAGGTAGGCTCCCTACTTTTTTTAGCTATTTCTACTAGACCGGATATCTCCTTTACGGTCTTACGGCTAGCTAAGCATAACTAGAATCTTAGCCCTAGGCATTAAGAAGCAGCAGATAGAGCTATCCTTTATTTCTATTTAACGAGATTATATAGTCTACGCCTAGGAGGGTAGAAACGAAAGAAATTAGCTGCCGAAATCTTCCTCTATTCGAGCGATTCGTCCTTTACAGATAATTTATTAGATAGAAAGAGCTTATAGGGGTATAATATATCCCTTTTTAGAGGAACTATTACTTAGAGAGCTTCGAAGTAAGCTACTATTACGACTTCTAGTACGGAGGCAGAGCTACTAGCTTTTTTAGAAGCGTTAAAAGAAGCGATTTTCCTTAGCCGGCTACTAATATCTCTATAACTATAAATTCCGTCCCTATTAGCTATAAAATACGATAATATATAGACTATACGAATTCTTACGGAGGAAAATAGTAAGCTATCGACCTAGCTATAGTATATCGATATCTACTAGTATTAGTTACGCTAAGAGGTCTAAAGGGGACTTATTTCCGTTCGTTAGGTTCTAACGGCATCGATAAAAGCTAACGGTCTTACGAAGCCCCTACTAAAGTAGAAGCTAGCTGTCTTTTTATAGTAAATTAGGCTAGAAGACGTTTAAGAGAAGTTATCCTTAGAAGCCCGCCTTAAGAGTCTACGAGAGGAGCTAATAGCACGTAGGAGGAAGGAGACGTCTATAGCTAAAGAGAGGAATTAGGACTTATCGTGAGGAGGGCTAAGCAATTAGGACTTATTCTTCCTAAAGGCCCCTTTAAGGACTTATCCAGAGAAGCCCCCTTTCTTATAGGACTTAATTTCCTCCTTAGGCCCCTTTTCCAAAGTAGGTCTAAAAGAGCCGGGGCTAAAACCCGGATTTCTCGAGTAGGGGATAAGTATAGACTAAGACCTCCTCTATACGCTTACCGGCCTAGGTATTTAGCTTTACCCTTTCTATAAGGGCAGGCTATAGCTAAGGGGGTGTGTCGCGAAGCGTAGCCTAATTTCGTAGTTCTCGGAGATATCCCTTAGTATAAGGGACCTAGGAAGTTAAAAAATAGGTTTTAAGGAAGGAGCTAAAAGGAGGTATAGAGAGGAGGGTAGGGGTAAGAGGGGAAGTAAAAGTAGCGATAGCTTTTAATAGAGGTAGCGAGAGATAAGACGGATATGCCGGCAACGGCTAGAAAAGAGGGGAAAACCCGGCAAAAAGCTCGGTAGTAGAAAGGATATTAGTAGCTTCTTTAAGTAGGATCTTCTTTATTAATTAAGATGCTAAATAGATATAAAGAGGGGCGTTAGATAGAGGAAAGAAGGATAATTAAGGCAATATAATAATTACTCCCCTACTATAATTGCTGCTCCCGTAAGAATTAAATCTCTCTGCCTTGCCTATCCGACCCCTTACTTTTAATTTTACCTTCGTGTATTTTTATATACTTCTTATATCTCTCTTCGCGAGAATATAATACCTTTAATTTCTATATCTTTTATAATACTTAAGGCGCCCTTTACTTACTTTTAAGCGATCTTTTTTATTAATCCTTATATCTCTTATATAAGCGCCTTATTAACTATAGTATAATACTAATAGCCCTTATTTATAAAAGCAGCGATAGGTAAGGAGTTATTAATTATAACTTATATTAAAGTAAGCTCTTATTTTATATAAGCGGATAATTCCCTTTTTTCCTTTACTAGTATTAGTAATTAAAGCTTTAGTGCCTATCTTTACTTTAAAGCTACTCTTTTTCCTTTAGGCCTAAGGGTATAAAATCCTCTTTATCGTTTAAAGTAAGGAGCGGTTTTATCTTCGCTACTTAAACTATTATAGGCCGCTTAGCTAAAAAGAAAGATTATTTTAATATAAAGTATATAAACGCGCTATAATATAGGTAGCGGCTATTAACCTTCCTTTTCTTAATTTCCTTACTTATTACTTACTTCGCTTACTACTTAAAGTATAAGATAGTATAAGGGATATTTAATAATAACTTCCTATTATATTTAACTTAGTTTATATAAGTAGCCGATATTAAAGTATCTTTATTAGTATCGATAGTTAGCTATTCTCTTTATAAAAGGGCGGTAATTATATTACTATTATATAGTATACGCTTACTAAGCTTTTAAAAACGTAGCGTTTACTTATAGCCTTATATTACCTTTATTAACTAGCTTATATACTTACTATAGTTAATAGGTATAATTATAAGTATAATTAGCTCTTATAAAGCTAGCGTAATTAAGTTTTATAACTATATAAGCTTCGTACTATCTTACTATACTATAGTTCCTACTATCTATAAGAGCGTCTTTTTAAAGTTAAGGAGGAATTCGCTAAAGGTCTACTTATCCCTTTACCTAAGAGTCTATAGCCTATCTTATACCTTCTCCTACTCCTATATATTACTAAACGTATATATAAGGTATTAAAAGAAGTCCTATAAGTCGCGTTTACCCTTAAGGTCGCCTTTATCTTAAAATCTAAAGATCTACTATATCTAGGGCTCTAGTAGTATATAAAAGAGTAAATACTACGCTATATTATAATAGCTATTTAGGCCCTATTTCTTATTTATTATAAACTTTATCTATAGCTAGGTAGGGAAGAAGTAAAAGGACTTAAGCTTATTATCTTAAGTTAGCTAAGGAAGTAGCTTCTATATTAATAGTACCGCTACTATAACTAGCGTTATAAAGGTTATAAGGGTTAACGCTAGTCTTATAAATAGCTCCCTTAATATAGTAAGAACCTTATTCTTCTTACTAGCCGTCGCGCTTTTAATTACTTCTAGGATAGCTATAATACTTCCTATCCGCTTAAGGGGTAGCGGGGTACTCCTTTAAGGAAATATCTATTAGATCTATTAATTAATAGCTTATACTATTATAGAGTAAGTAGAGGTATATATATAGGTACTATCTATAAGATAATATTAATAAGCTATATAAAGCTTTTTTATATATAGCTAGCCTATATATATATATAAGATCCGGCCCTTTATATATAACTATATAGCTTTAGCTATAGCCTAAGCCTATAACCTATAGGAGTTAAAGACTCTTATAATAAACCGTACCTAAGCTTATACCTCGACCTACTTTATAATAAGTACTAGTTATTATACTAAGTTAGTATATTCTTAAATCTTATAAGTCTAGGCCTATAATTTAACTCCTTTAACTTAGAAGGTTTAATTAAGGCTCTCCCTTAGCCTTATAATATAATTATTCCTTCTTACTTCCTTTAAAGATATCTTAGGAAAGTAAGGGGTCTAGCTTAATATTATAAGCTAGGCTATACTATATACGCCCGGGCTATAATTATATAACCGACTATTAATAGGTATAGTTAATTAACTAATTAGCTAGGTAGCTTAGTAAATTTATCTTCTTTTACCTTACTATTAATATAATATAGTAGTATTAAATAGCTGCCCTATAGTAATAAATAGTAGTATAACTACTACTTTAACCCTTATAGGGCCGACCTATTATACTTAATAAGTAATTTCCTTTTTAAGGGATATATAATTTATATATTTCTAGTAGTGCCTCTTAGTATAGCTATATTCTTTACCTTAATACTATAGTTTAAGCGTTATAATAGCGTTAATAGCTTATAAATAGCTTTAAAGGTAATATCGGCGGGCTAAAGATAACCTAGTTATAACTATAAATAAAAGAGGGATAAGGTAATTAATTAATACTAGCTAAAGGAAAGGGGGGAAATGCCCCTTATATAACTAGCTAAAGGGGGAAAGGGGATATATAAGCTAGATATTATACGGCTAGGTATTTTAATAGTAGCTGCGGCATATACCTAAAGACACACCCACGCCAACGGCAATAGCAGCAGTCAGATACCGAAGGACGAGGGGGTCTAAGGGGAACGAAGGAAAAGAGAAAGCACTAAGCAGGGTAAGGCAAAGGCAAAGAGGGCTAAAAAGGTATATTAGCGGAGAAAAGATATAGAAGAAGATGATGCTGATACTGTCTGCTAGCTAAGGAGGAAAAGAGACCTCTTTTATACACCGAATTTTCCCTCCTTCTTCCCTAGACGAACAGGGGCCAAGGGATCCTCTAATTAAGAAGAGGGCTAGCCAGAGACTCTGCCAAGGATCCTGCCAAGGACCCTGCCAAGGACCCTGCCAAAGACTCTGCTGCGCGGGCTATGTGTTCCTTAGGGTATAGATGCCCCCGTCAAAGTATATATATAGGTAAGTAATTTAGAGAGCTATAGCGATATCCTTCCTTCTTATATTAGTTATATAGACCGGGCTTATAACTCTTTAGTAGAGGCATAAGAGTATAGTAAGAAAAATAGGGGTATAGAAAGGTAAATTTAGTAATATATACTAAGGGTAGGGCTTATATAGGTATAGTAACTATAAATAGCTAGCTAAAAGAGGGTATTAAGATATTCCTATACCTATATTAGGCCTATATTATATCCTTAAGCTAGGGGAGTTATATTGCATAGGCAGGCTCCCTTATATACGACTATTAGGTCTACTAGGCATGACTGTGGCCTCTTATGCCCGCCCTCCTCAACAGTACCTCAATGTATACCCCACGACCAAGGCGACACCTTGTGCCAATGCCCAATATTATCTCGAGATAATGTCCAATCAGCAGCCAAGGCCCAAGACCTGTTGCATCTTCGAATGCTAGACGACATCGAGGGTGGTTCTCAGGGCACCGTACTGTCCACGAATGGCGCCGACATCGACGATACCCTAGCGCGGTCTGTTCGAACGATTCACAAAAGGCTCGGAACACTGTCATTTTGGCGTTGTAGGCATTCTTTTGCTCAACGGCGAGCTTGTTCGCAGCTTCAACGATAGAGACCGGGAAGAGGTTGGCGGACTCGGCGGAGCCGGGCCGGTTCGAGGCGGACTCACGCTGCGCTCCTTCCGTAGCGGCGGTATTAGAGAGTCTGTTAAGGGGCGAGGGCGGCGTCACCGCCGGTCGCCGGAACGCGGAGGTGAGACCAATGGGACGGTTCGCAATGGGGGAGCTGTGTCGAAGCTGAGATGCAGGGGCTAATCGAGCGTTAGGCGGGGTATGGACACCCAGATCAAAGGGATCTGAGCTGGCATGAGAGCTCGTGGCAGATGCCATGGCCGCTAAGCGCGGCTGTATGATGAACGTGCAGTTGTTAGGGAAATTGGTGGGAAATTACGCTACTTTCTTAACAATTGCATGCCAACAAAGTACGAAAATAAGGGAAGGTTGTACTGAAACCGTAGATCACGTAGCGTTGTGGCCCTATAGGGGGATCCCTCCGGGCGTAGTACAAATAATAATCTTCCCTGGCACCTTGGCTCTGCCCCGTGATATCAGTGACTAGCGTAATAAGGGTTCACTAGAATAGGGTGAATCAATTTTGACTCAGCTCCATTCTAAGTAGTAAATGAAACATAGACCTGCACATAGCAAGCTTCTCTAGCTCTGACTCGAGCTGGAATGCATATCAGCTCCATGTAGCTGAAAGCTGTCTTTATGTCTGTTTTACCTACTAAACCATCTCCTTTTACCAAAGTATATATAAGCTCCAGTTCCACCACGCGGACACGCTCGCTATCCATCAACCACATCGTCGTGAGTCGCGCAGAGCCTTAACCCAACTCTACCCATCTTTCGCTTCTTCCTCAATTTCTCCCATCTTCTCCCAGATCTAGCGCTCCCAAAATGAAAGCCTTGATTTCCGTGGCCACTCTCTTCGTGGGACTCGGATCCGCGCGCGTTCTCCTGGTTGATGAGTTTGCTACCAGTCTTTCCCGAATCCACGGGTCCGCGGGCCATCACGCCGGAAAGCAACAGTCTAAAAAGTGCGGACCTGGTAAAAGGCTTGAACCTAATGTTTTTAACGTAAGTGCAAGCCCCTATGCCGTTAATACTATGCTTATCTGGATGGGACGTGTAGCCACGCGGCCCGCACGTCTGTATCCCTAATGGAGCCGTACAATGAGATTACAGGAAAACGGGCCCGGAATGTGTCACTGTCGGTGCACTGGGAGAAGTAATGAGAATAATAATCGTTAGGCGGAGAGGAAGATTACGCGGCTGAATGGTAATCTCGCGTGCAACGTTCACACATACCACAGCGCCCTGTACAAACATCTAACCCTCGAAAAGTAGAATTCAGTCAATTCTCCATCTGCTCCAAGTGACGGCATGAGACGCGTCGCGCCTTTACTAAAAGATTATAAAGTAAAGTTAGAAATAGAAATAGTGTCAAAGCGGCACCTCTTCCCCCCCTTATGAGCGTCCTCCCTAGCCCAGAAGCAGCAAGCCTGGAGACTCTTCCCTCTTCACCAAACGTCGGCCTACTACAAGCGGTGAAAGTGCCTAACCGGCGGTGGTGAGGTGCCGCCCTTGGCCAAACGCCGATACTTGCTAAGCTCAGGATCTGGTGAGCGCCGCACTCAAGCCGCATCGATGTCCTATAATAAAACAACGCTCTTATGTTGAAGCTTGGCGAAGAGGCCCTTGAGCTTTTAGTTATTCATACTGGAGATATTGACGACGTAGATGTCGAGATCGAATTCGCTAGCCACAGACAAACTGAAGCTCGATTTCCCTGTCCCTGGCGGACCGTAAAACAGATACCACTTTCGATAAGGAAGAGTGCGCTTAGCAAACTAGTGTCTGGTTTCCGGATCGAGAAAGGCCTTCACATCGTCAACCAATTGCCGCTTCCACGTCTCACTCACGACGAGCGTCGATAGTAGCCTAATAGCTGTCGTCGCTACCTTCTTCTAGCGATCGCCCCGATTCTCGAATATAGTAGTCTTATTATTAATCTAATTTAAGTATTTTTATCGACACTCTTTAAGAACGTCTTTAAGTAGGTATACCGACTAACTAATATAAGTAATTAAGATTTCCTCCTCTCTATATAGTCTAGAACCTTTTACTTTATATATATATATTAAGAAATAATATTATATCTTATTAGCTAAGCTTTTAAAACTAAGCTTAAAATATAAAAAAGTATATATATACTACGCCCTCCTAAGTATAGCCTTAGAAAGGAAGCTTAATATTATATTATTTTACCTAACTTTTTAAAACTAAGCCTAAAATATAAAAAAGGTATATACTTAGAACCCTTATAAATAGCGTATTATACCCCCCTAAGTATAGCCTCGCGTAGCTAATAGCGGGTACGTAATATACTACTAAAGTTTACGATATAGGCTAGGTTTTCCCCTATATAGGTAGAAACCCTTTCCCCGCCCTCGCTAACTAAGGGTATATACCCCCTGCTAATAAAACTTAGCCTAGACCCGACCTAGGACCCTAGCCTAGGCCTAAGGCAGGCCCCTTTAACCCCCCCCCCCTTTAACCTAGGGGCCGAAATAAGTACCTTAAAGGCTAGGGCCCGCTAAAGGGAAGCTTTAAAAGGCTAACGCCCTCTAAAGACCTTAAAAGAAAGGCCTAAAGCTTAAGACTAAGACTAAAACTAAGAGGATATTAAGATAAAAGATTAATAAAATAAGCTTAAAGCTTACTTAGACTATTAGCCCGATCTAGCTTAGCGGGCCTAAGACTAGCCTTTTTAGGCCTAGCTTAGCCCTGCCTTAAGCTAGCTACTTCTAGCTAAACTAGCCTCTTAAGTAAGTAAAAGGGTAAAAGAAAGCTACTTTTAATAGCCTTATTAGCCCTATACTTATCCGACCTATACTTTAATACCTATAGTAGTAGTAGCCCTAGCCTAAGCCCTAGTACCCCTTCTTTAAGGACCGGGCCTAGGGCTTTATTTAGTAGGCCCTCCTAAGCCCTTAAGGAAGCCTAAAAAATTAAACCCTTTTATAAGACCCTTATAAAAGGGCTTAAAAAGGTAGCTATAAAGACCTTAAACCGCTAATAGCCTTTATAATAGCCCCTATAGTAGCCTAAGGCCGCTTAGTAGCTTAAGGCTACTTAAGGAAGCCTCGAAGCTAGCTTATAGGCTAAGGTTACTATAAAGAAAGCGGTTAAGGCCTTAGCTAAAGAGGAATATAAAAGAGGACTTCTAGCTTATCTTAAGGCTAAAGAAAGGATTACTAACGCTTACTATTAGCCTTATTACTCTTTATAATAAGCTTAATAAAGCTATAAGGAAACTAGCTATATTAGCCCTACTAACTTTAAATAAAAGTAATATAGTTATAATAATAAAGGACTCTTATATAGTAAAGAAGCTTTTAAAGTAGTAGGATAAGTAGTCCTTATACCTTAAAAAGCTACCTATTAAATTTACTAACCTTCTTACTAGCTAAACTAAGCTAGTAGCTTAGAATATCCTTAACCTTTTAAAGACCCTTATCTTTAATATCTTTATAATAAAGGCTAAGACCTTTAGTAGGATCGATATCTTAGGGCAGCTTAGGTAGCTAAGTACCCTAGGCCCGACTTAAAAGGTAGGATCTATTATTTTTATAATTTATTTAAAGGCTAAAGGGCTAAATACTAAGTAAAAGGCCCCTTTATATAGTAGGTCTATAGCTTTAGGTCAAAGCCTATAAGGAACTTACTATATATACATTATACTATAAGTGCCTTTCCTTTAGCTATAACCCTTAGACCTATTAATATCGCGAAGACTATTACGCTACGTAAGTAAAAGTAGAACGCGCTCCGATAGGTGCGCTGCAAATAATATATATCTAGCAACCGCGTCTTCCGACACACCCCCTTAGGGATCGCGGCTCCGCCGGGAGCCCTAGTCCGTAGCCTAAGACGCGGGAGTCGAACACTAAGCGCCGCGCTAATAACCTAAGGAAATCTAAGAGAGGTAGTTGCCTACGGGGGATTAAACCCCGCACCGCGCGCAGTTACTAGAAGTTATAGGGGTGGTATGCTATCCCCTCCTAGGCTTATAACTATCGCGAAGACTATTGCGCTACGTAGGCAAAAGTAGAACGCGCTCTAATAAGTGCGCTATAAATAATATATATCTAGTAACCGCGTCTTCCGATAATTAATAGCTTATAAAGTATACTATTTACTTAGAAAAGTACTTAACTAAGAATTATAGCTACCTTAGCTATAAGGAATTTACTATATATATATTATACTATAAGTGCCTTTCCTTTAACTATAACCCTTAGACCTATTAGTAGCTTATTAAGTATACTATTTACTTAGAAAAGTACTTAACTAAGGATTATAGCTACCTTAGCTATAAAGCTAGCTAAAGCTACTCTTACTTTAAGGTTTAATATTATAACTATAAAAGAGAGTATATTATAACTAATAAGGTATAGTATAGAGTTTATAAAAGTATAATTAATACTTTATAGGCTTAGCCCCTTTATACTTATAAGACCCCTTAAGCTTCTTAGGCCCCTTAAGTGTGACGACCGGTGATATTCCCAAGGGATAAACCTGTCGAGGGGTTTATGTTGGCAGATACAACAGGGCGTGGTCTGAGCAATGATAAGTATGTCACGTTGGTGATGAGTCGGAGGTCGTAGACCGTAGACTGTAACCAGGTAATCAAGTGATCGGAATCAGAGATGAGATCGTGATAGGGATCGTAATGATTGTGTTGAAAGCTAAAGAGCTATCTAGTCTAAAGGAGTGAAATGGGGCAGCTATATATACCCAACTGCCCGTCTCTGATCGCGAGGTGCTGGAGGTGATCACAGAGGTGATCACCTTGATCGATGAACGATCCGTCGAGCACCGCTCGCTTGATCGTAAGGCGATCCACCGATCACCTTTCGCATGGTCACGTGATCCTTCAGCGGTTAGTCATCCCTGGCCCGTGTCATGGCCATCCGTTGGTCGGGTCGTAACATCCGTTGGTCGGGTCGTAACATTAAGCTTAACTATAACCTTATTAGTATTATATAGTTTAATACTAATAAGTAGGAAATAGCTAACCTATTAATTTTAAAGTAAGCCTTAAAAATAAAAGTAGACCTTCTCTTATTAAATAAGCCTTACTTTTATAAGATTAATAATAGCTATATCTTTATTTAGTATCTAGCTTATAACGTTATAACCCTTATTACTTTTCTTAACTTTCTTATACTTATTAAGAGGACTAAGGTTATAGCTTATAAGAGGAAGGAAGCTTAAATAAAAGCTAGCTATAGCTTTAACCTTTTTTATAATTTTAATATATAAGCTATAAAGGTAGAAAGTACTAAGCTATTTACTTTTATTAACCTATATAGTAAAAAAGAAGTTAAAGGGGCCTTAGTATAAGGGCTTTTACCTTATATAGGCCTAGACTAAGGTCTAGGCTAAGTTTATATATAAGCGGCCTCCGCGCTTATATAGGCTAGGCCTATACTTCTCTTCCTTTTTCCTCTTATAGATTATTAACCTTCTTTTAATAGACTATACCTAAGCCTATGCCTTTACTTACTTTATAATAGTATAATCTACCTTTTATTTTACCCTCTTTATATCCCTATATATAGAATAGCTATTTTTAGCTACCTTTAAAGCTAACGTTTAATTACCTAGTTTAGTTAAACCGCCCGCGCTAGTATATATATACGCGAAATATTTATACTCCTATCGTTATAAAATTAAGGCGAACTTAATACTTAGTTCGCCTAGGTAATTAAGAGCCTCTTATAATAGTAGGGCTTTATATAACTAAGAGCGGTACTACTATACCTTAGTAAGTTCGATAGCTCCTCCGCGGAGCTCGAGCTATAGCTACTTTATATAAAAGTAAAGCTCTATATTAATAGCGCCGTAATAAGGGATATCTATGCTTAATTCGACTATTTTTACGCGAGCCTATCTATATACCTATAAAGGTATCTCTTACTATTTACGCGTATTAATATAAATAGACTAGCTAACCTCCTCGTAAAGCTCTATACTAATTATAGCGAACCTAATATAGCTAAGTCGGTAAGCTAAGAGCTTATAATGCTCCGTTAAAAGTAAAGTAAAGCTATTCTAGCCTACCTTATATAGTTCGAAGAGGTGCTTTATTAAGTAGATATATATAGCTAGCCTAATATAGTAAAGTATAATTACCTTATTATAAGCTTAAATATAGATTAGTATACCTATTTAAGTAAAAGGCTTATATTACTAGATATATATACCGATCTTATTTACTTTCTTCGCGAGCTTAGTAGTAATAAGTTTCTTTTTTTATCTTCTTTTATAGTATAAAAAGAGGATAACGCTAGTAATACTATAGATATCTCTATCTCTACCTTAAGGACGGAGGATAGAAAGAGGTAGCGATAGGAGGGTTACTATATAAGCTATAGTAGTAAATCCTATTAGTTTTTAAAGTACCTACGCTAAGAGGCGCGGGTAAACGTACTTTAAGTAGTAGAGGGGTATACGCGCTAAGATAGAACGGAGGTTAGGTTCGACGATAGTAACTCTAGCAATAAGTAATCTTAGTAACGCCTTTATAGGCTTCGTCGGCGTCCCCTTACGTATAGTAGTAGCTACTATATAGATAGGACGTATGCCTATAGCGACTAAAAAGGCGGCTAAGATATAGGAAGGCCGCTAATATAATATAACTATAGCAAAAGGGAGTGCTTATATAGCCTTATATAAGAGGGAGCGGAGCCTTATATACTAAAGTACCGTCCCTTATATTATAGTACTAGTAGCTACTACTATATACTAATATAAGCGGGATAGGATACTATAAGCTTACTAAAGCTCGCTACGCGCTATTCTATATACCTTTACTTCTTAGCTAGAAGTATTAAAGCCCGACTCTAAGGCGCGGCCCTTACTAATAATATAGTTAATCTAAGAAGCTCGCTTAAGAGGGTATTATATATTATTTACTAATGTTTTTTTCCCTAACTAAGCGTATATAGTCCGCGCGAGGGTTCTATCCCTTTAAGCGCGGTATTAGGTATTATTTAAAGGCGCGCTTCTTTAAAAGCTAGGTAAGGGTATAATATAAGGGCTTTTGCCTTATATAGGCCTAGACTAAGGTCTAGGCTAAGTCTATATATAAGCGGCCTCCGCGCCTATATAGGCTAGGCCCGTACTTTTCTTTCTTTTCCCCTTTATAGATTATTAACCTTCTTTTAATAGACCGTACCTAAGCCTATGCCTCTACTTACTCCTTAATACCTAGCTAGCTAAGGCTAGTAAGGGCCCCTTATAATAAAAAGGCTACTACTTCTAGCTTAGCTTTTATAATAGCCCTTTTTATTAGTAAGGGACTTTAACTTATACTACCCTTATTAAAACCTTTTTATAAATCCCTTTAAGGCCTATAAAGTAAAAGCCCTTATTAGCTAGCTTAACCGCTAAAAAGCTTCCTTCTTAATTATTAGAAGGTATAAGTAGTAAGCGTAGGATTAGGTAATCTATACTATAAGCGGAACGATCGGTCGAAGGAATATAGGGTAGGATTTCGTCCGGAATTTATAACGAGCATATAAGGGGCTAAATAATATATTAAAAGAATAGCGTTATAAAAGATACTTATAAACTTACTTATTTTATCTACTACTCCTAGGGAAATCCTTTATCTTTTATAGACTATTACTTACCTACTAGTAGACTAATTAGTTAACTTTCTAATATATTCTATAGTGCTTAAAAAGCTCTATCTATAGTATGTCTTCCTAACTTAGTAAGTGGTCTAATTATAACGTAATAGTTAACGTAAGACTATAGGTTCTAGTATAAGTAGTAGATTTAACTAGAATGTTCTATGCCCTACCTATTCTTATATCACGGATATCTTCGGAACCGCTAAGCTAAAATAGGTAATAGGGTATCCGTTCTACTCGTAATTAACTTCTGCATTTTATATATATTTCTATTTATTAGGATAGGCTTATCTTAACCCGCTTTTCCTAAAGGAAGGTATAGATATTTAGTAAAGGTCTTTATCTATAAGGGTTATTCCCTTAGACTATATTATAGAGCCTCTTTTTACTAGCTTATTCTATAGAGCCTCCCTATACTTATTATTTCTTTATAATAGTAAAATAAGAATATAAGGGTATATTCTTATATTAATAGACCTTAATATAGTTATAAAAAGTATATACTATAAGAGTCTTTAACTATTATAGGTTATAAGCTTAAGCTATAGCCTAAACTATATAGTTATATATAAAGGGCTAGATCTTATATATATATATATAGGCTAGCCGCGTATAAAAGAGCTTTATATAGCTTATTAATAATATCCTATAAATAGTACCTATATATATACTTCTACTTACTCTATAATAGTATAAGCTATTAACTAATAGATCTAATAAATATCTTTTTAAAGAAGGTACTACTTTTTTAAAAGAGTATTTTACCCTTCTTTAAATAAATAGGAAGTATTATCGCTATCCTAAAACTAATTAAAAGCGCGATAGCTTATAAGAAAGATAAGGTTCTTACTATATTAAGAGAGCTATTTATAAGACTAGTAATAACCCTTATAAGCTTTATAATACTAGTTATAGTAGCGATATTATTAGTATAGAAGCCGCTCTCTTAGTTAACTAAAGATAATAAGTTAAAGTCTTTTTACTTTTTTCTTAGCTAGCTATAAATAAAGTTTATAATTAACGAGAAATAGGGCCTTAATAGCTATTATAATATAGCGTAATATTTACTCTTTTATATACTACTAAAGCTTTAGATATAGTAGATCTTTAGATTCTAAGATAAGGGCGGCCTTAAAGATAAATATAACCTATAGGACTTCTTTTAATACCTTATATATATATTTAGTAATATATAAGAGCTAAAGAAGGTATAAAATAAGCTATAGACCCTTAAGTAAAGAGATAGATAGACCTTTAGTAAATTCCTCCTTAATATTAAAGAGACGCTCTTATATATAATAAGGACTATAGTATAAGTCTCGCGAAGAGAGATACGAGAAGTATATAAAAATATATAAAGGTAAAATTAGAAGTAAGGGGTCGGATAGGCAGGGCAGAGAGATTTAATTCTTATAAGAGTAGCAATTATAGTAAGGGAGTAATTATTATACTACCTTAATTCTCCTTCTTTCCTCTATCTAACGCCCCTCTTTATACCTATCTAGCATCTTAATTAATAAAGAAGATCCTACTTAAAGAAGCTACTAATATCCTTTCGACTACCGAGCTTTTTACTGGTTTTTCCCCTCCTTTCTAGCCGTTGCCGGTATATCCGTCTTATCTCTCGCTACCTCTATACGAAGCTATCGCTACTTTTGCTTCCCCTCTTACCCCTACCCTCCTCTCTATACCTCCTTTTAGCTCCTTCCTTAAAACCTGTTTTTTAGCTTCCTAGGTCCCTCGTGCTAAGGGATATCTCCGAGAACTACGAAATTAAGCCACGCTTCGCGATACACCCCCTTAGCTATATCCTGCCCTTATAGTAAGGGCATAGCTAATACGGCTTCGGGCTAGTAAGCGTATAGAAGAGGTCTTAGTCTATACTTATCCCCTACTCGAGAAATCCGGGTTTTAGCCCCGGGCTCTTTTAGACCTACTTTAGGAAAAAGGGGCCTAAAGAGGAAATCAAGTCCTATAAGAAAGGGGGGCTTCTCTAAGGACAAGTCCCTAAAAAGGGGGCCTTTAAGAAGAATAAGTCCTAATTAAGCTAGGGGCCCTCCTTTAGGATAAGTCCTAATTCCTCTCTTTAGCTATAGACGTCTCCTTCCTCCTACGTGCTATTAGCTCCTCTTATAGATTCTTAAGGCGGGCTTCTAAGGATAGCTTCTCTCGAACGTCTTCTAGCCTAATTTACTATAAAAAGATAGCTAGCTTCTGCTTTAGTAGGGGCTTCGTAAGACCGTTGGCTTTTATCGATGCCGTTAGAACCTAACGAACGGAAATAAGTCCCCTTTAGACCTCTTAGCGTAACTAATACTAGTAGATATCGATATACCGTAGCTAGGTCGATAGCTTACTATTTTCCTCTATAAGAATTCGTATAGTCTATATATTATCGCATTCTATAGCTAACGGGGACGGAATTTATAGTCGTAACGATATTAATAGTAAGCTAAGGAAAATCGCTTCTTTTAACGCTTTTAAAAGAGCTAGTAGCTCTGCTTCTATGCTTAATATAGTAACGGTAGCTTACTTCGAAGCTCTCTAAGTAATAGTTCCTCTAAAAAGGGATATAATATACCCCTATAAGCTCTTTCTATCTAATAAATTGTCTGTAAAGGACGAATCGCTTAAATAAAGGAAGACTTCGGCAGCTTATTTCCTTCCCTACTATCTTAGGCGTAGACTATATAATCTCGTTAAATAGAGATAAAGGATAGCTTTATTTACTGCTTCTTAATACCTAGGGCTAGGATTCTAGTTATACCTAGCTAGCCGGGAGACCGTAAAAGAGATATCCGGTCTAGTAGAAATAGCTAAAAAAAGCAGGGAGCCTACCTTTTATAAATATTAGTGTTTCTCTTACTCCCTAGCTTAAAAGGACGGATTAGGTAAAAGCTCTTCGTTTAATATAGGCATAGAGGGAAGCTTCTTATCGAGGGAATTAAGGAGGAATTTATAAGCGACCTTATCGATATAGGCGTCTTAGGTAAGCTAGATAGTCCGTTAGGACCTATTCTAAAGGATTCGTATCCCTAGGAACTACTTTAGCTCCCCTAGCTTAGTTATCTTATACCTTTATTATAGGCCTCGTATAGCCTCCCTAGTAATAGCTTCTTCCTCTTTTAGGTAGGCCTAGATAATATCGTCGACGTAGAAGAAGACCGTGATTTTACCCTTCTATATTATATATAGTTCCTAAGGGACTTTCGTAAAGCCTAGGGCTTCGAGGGAGCCTATTAAATGCTATTGCTAAAGAAGGGGTAATCTTCGTAGTCCGTATAGAGCTTTCCTAAGCTATAGAACCTTTCCTAGTTATTAGAAACTAAGAGGAAGTCGTATATAGATAACTTCTTCTTCCTTAAGAGGGCAGTTAACGAAGGCGTTAACTATATCTATCTAATCGAGCTCGAGGTCGAATTCTACTACTATAGCTATAAGGGTCCGAAAAGACATCCCTACTAGGGTGGTTGCCCTAGTAGGTAGATCCCCCTTTTCCTATTAATTCCTATAGACACCTAGCCGGGCTTTATACTTTTAAAGGAAGCCGTGTTTATTAGTCTTATAGATAAAGACCTACTTATAGCTAAGGACCTATTTTCCTCTTACTTTTTCCTTAAGGACCTTTTCGAAAGACCCTATCTCTTTATATAAGGCTAGGTAGTCTTTCTAGGCCTAGAAAAACTAGTCTTTAAAGGGGTGTTTTTCTAGCTGCTTTTAGTTTGCTAGTAGGTCTAGGAGGTCTCTTTTATATACCTTCCTTGCTAATAACTATAGCTTAAAGAGCCAGCCTGCTATAAACGCTCCGTAGGAACCGTCTTCTATTAGCGTTAGGTAGAAGTCGGAAAAACGATCGAAATAAGGGAGAGGTTAGTCTTCTTTTATATCGGGCCCTATACCTTCCTTTGCTTTTCGAAGCAGGGATAAAAAGGCAGCCGGGTAATCCTTTAAGAGAGGGGCCTTTCCTACCCCCTTAGGGGCCGAGACGGGAAGACTAACTAAAAAAGCTGCTTCTAGATCTTCTTCTTATTCTATAAGAGGAGGCGTAGGGAGGTAGGCGTATTCTAGCTCTACCGCTTTCCTATAGTCTCCTTCTTCGTCTAGATTATTTAATCTAGTAGCTTCCTCTTCTTCGAAGTCGGCGTTATCCTCGACTACTTCGACGTTGGTTTCTTTTTCCGTTTCCTTATCTAGGACCTATTCTTAAGACTATTAGGAAGGGGGAATTTAGATCTTCTAAATTAGCTAACGTTAAGAGAGTAAGAGGGGCTATTAATCCCTCTTTCCGTTAAAGAAGCTAGATTCGTCGAAAATTATATCCCTAGTTAAAATAACCTTCCGTAGAAAAGGAATCTAGATCTAAAAGGTATTCGTAGAATTATAACTAACGAGGTAACTAATAAAGGCTCTCGGATTAAGCTTTCTTTTCTTCTTCCTTTTTAGCTATATATCGGTAGTTATTACGTATGCCTTATAGCTATAGGCATAAAGGTAGGCTAGCAAGGCCCTCTTTTTCGTAAAGAGCTTAAGGGGGGATTTCTAGTCTATTCCTTAGGTAGTCCCTCTAAGGGTCCGGTTCTAAAGGTAATAGGCGGTCTTAACGACTTCCCTCTAAAGGTCGTATAGAAGCCTTATAGTAAGTCTTATCGTACGGGCCCTTTCTATTATAGTACCCCCTAATCTTTCTGCCCCTTCGTTCTAGGCCTAGGTATTCGGTGCTAACGGGAGGGGTAAAATGCCCCTTTTTCGAAGCTAATTTAAGATATCCTTCGTAAATAGCTCTCCGTTAGACCGTATCTTCTTTACCTCGTAGCTAAAGTAGGATTTTATCTAGTTAACGAAGTCCCGGAGGGTAGACTAGTTATACTTACTTAGGTAGGTCCGTAAGAAATAGGGGAAAACTATCCCTAAAAAGGCGTCTATAAAAAACATTACCCTAACGAAGCTTTCCTAATCCTTAGAGACGTCGGTCTAGTCGACCTAAATTTCCTTATACGGCTAGTCTGGCCGTATTAAGGTCCGTCTAGAAATTCGTCTCCTAGTTTTCCCTTAGCCGTAGTATTCGTATTCGACGGTCTTTAGGCCCTTTATTCGTACGCCCTATTATTATCCTAGCTTATATAAAGCTAGGGGGCCTAGGTAACTTAGTTATACGTGCTAACGAAGACCGTCTCCTTAGGCTGCTAGAAGAGGGTCCTTTATAGTAGACCTATTCCTCCTAGTAGGGAAAGCTAACTTATTAAGAGGTTCCTTCCTAAGGATAGGTCGGAATTTAAGAATAAATTAACCGAATTTCTCCTAGATAAGCCTAATAGTCTAATTCTTCTAGACTAGCCTTATAGGCTTAGACGTCGTATCTTAGAAGATCCCTTCCTTTCGAAGAAGGCGGAAGGAAATTAGGCTCGTTAAAAATCAAGGGTAAAAAGCTACCCTTTTTCTTCGAAGAATTTATATAGATCTATTAGGTAATTTTATTATAAAATTCACCCTTCCGTATCCCTCTATCTATATAGTTAATTCCCTAGTAATAAGGTATTCCCTTTATACCTTCTTAAAGGACCGGAATTATAAGAGTATATTATAGATATCGAGGGAAGTAGCGGAGTTAAGGATAGCTAATTTTTATAGGGGATAGTCGGAGGGTCCTAACGGTTAGTCTTAGCCTTATTAATCTATAGGAAAGATAAAGGCCGGATTTACTATATTAACTATTTTTCCTCGAATTTATAGCTCGAGTAGAGGCAGCGGCGTTATTAGTTACTATTTCTAAGCAACCCGAATCTCGTCTATCTTCTTTTATAACGAGGGGTCCTACTTAAGAGACTATTATACTATTTCTTATAGCCTCTTTAAAGGGTTAATACCTTTAAGTCGGTTTTCCTTAAAGACCTACTAGTAGTCTTCTAGCTAATAGGGCTTCTTATATACTTAGTAGGTAGGTCGATTCCTCCTCGTATATTATCTCTTCGAGGAATCCTCGTCCCTTTCTAGAAGGTCTACTTAAAAACCCCCCCTTTTTACCCCTTATTACTAATTTTAACGAAGAGGTTCGATTTCGATTAGTTCCTTAATTTTTTGACTAACGGACTAAAAGGTCTATTAAGGGACTAGTCGGGCCGGACTAACTAACGGGACCGGGGCCGGGCCCGGAGCAAGATACGTAGCCGGGGCCGGGCCTAGGGCAGCTATTAAAGACGGTGTTAATGCTCTTAAGGGAGGTAGAGCTAAAGGAGCAATAGCCGTAGTAGCAGCAGCGGGAGCCGTAGTAATAAGGGCTATAGTAGCTATAGGGGCAGCAGGTCGAGCCGTTTAAGTTAAGTGCTAGCTATAAAGGAATAAAACTACTTACTATTATACTTTAGTAGCCTCTTTATTTAGTTCCCGGCTAGCCTCTTAAAAAATAGTCGAGTAACCGTTACTAATAGGCTTTATTAGTAGAGATATATCCTATAACTATTAGCTAGAAAGAGCTTTTATAAGGAAGTATTAGTTAGCTTCTTTAAGGATTTCTTCCTACTTAGCTAGCTACGAAGAAGCTAGTAGGTTCCTAGTAAAAAAGGCTCCTAAGTAGGCCGTATAGGTCTTCCTAATACGGTTAGTTATATAGCCCTTCGAGGGAGCTATCGAGGTCTTAAGCTTTAAAAGCTACTACTTAGGAGTCTCTTCCTCTCGAAGAGAGATTAGCTTTATAGCACTAACGGATTCCGTTATTACTATATAAGCAGTAGTTAGTAGCTTCGTCTTATAAAGGTAATACTTTCGGTAACTCTTATAGTCGCCTAGGGTAGTAGAAAAAGCTCTCTACTATATAGAGTTTAGCTCGGAGAAGAGGGTAGCTCCCTCTATAAAGTCCGTTGCCTTAGGACGAAGAGGGGGGTTAAGAGGGTCCTGCTTATTAAAGAAGACTAAATTATAGATAGTTCTATTTATATAAGCCTATAGCTCCTTTACCTACTTATCTTAATCTTAGGGCTCTATAATAATCGTCTTATAGACTATAGGGACGGTAGAGGAGTCGTTTTTTAATATCGTTATAAAAGAGGGGGGGTAGAAAAGTCGGTTAAAATTAGCTTTTCTAGTAAAAGGGGTAAAAGAAAGCTACGAGGGATATAAGAAAGGTGCTTTTTATAGTAGCTAGAAGGTATAGGAATTCTATTCCTCCTAGGATTATAACTCTCGTAAAGAGAGATATAAGAAGTATATAAAAATATATAAAGGTAAAATTAAAAGTAAGGGGTCGGATAGGTAGGGTAGAGAGATTTAATTTTTATAGGGGTAGTAATAAAGGTAGGGGAGTAATTATTATATTGTCTTAATTATCCTTCTTTCCTCTATTTAACGCCCCTCTTTATACCTATCTAGTATCTTAATTAATAAAGAAGATCCTACTTAAAGAAGCTACTAATATTCTTTTAACTACTAAGCTTTTTACCGGTTTTTCCCTTTCTTTCTAGCCGTTACCAGTATATCCGTCTTATCTCTCGCTACCTTTATAGGAAGCTATCGCTACTTCTACTTCCCCTTATGCCCCTACCCTCCTTTCTATACCTCTTTTTAGCTCCTTCTTCCTTCTTCTATACCGGGTGTTTTTAGCTTCCTTAGTCCCTCTTACTAAGGGATATCTCTAAGAACTACGAAATTAGGCTACGCTTTATAATAGTAGTAGCGTTAGTTACTATTTCTTAGTAACCTAAATCTCGTTTATCTTCTTTTATAACAAGGGGTCCTCCTTAAGAGACTATTATACTATTTCTTATATTCTCTTTAAAAGGTTAATTCCTTTAAGTCGGTTTTCCTTAAAGACTTACTAGTAGTCTTCTAGCTAATAGGGCTTTTTATATACTTAGTAGGTAGGTCGATTCCTCCTTATACGTTATCTCTTTAAGGAATCCTTATCCCTTTTTAAAAGGTTTACTTAAAAACCCCCCCTTTTTACCCCTTATTATTAATTTTAATAAAGAGGTTCGATTTTAAGTAGTTTCTTAATTTTTCGACTAATAGACTAAAAAGTCTATTAGGGGACTAGTCGGGCCGGTCTAACTAACGGGACCGGGGCCGGACCTAGAATAAGATATATAGCCGGGGCTAAGGCAGCAGCTATAGTTAACGACGGCGTTAAGGCCCTTAAGGGAGGAGGAGCTAAAGGAGCAATAGTAGTAGTAGTAGCAGCGGGAGATAAAGTAATAGGGGCTATAAGTTAAACCGTCTAGGTCGACTGCTAGCTATAAAAGAATAAGACTACTTACTATTATACTCTAGCAGCCTCTTTATTTAGTTCCTAGCTAGCCTCTCGAAAAATAATTAAGTAACTATTACTAATAGGCTTTGTTAGTAGAGATATATCCTATAACTATTAGCTAGAAAGAGCTTTTATAAGGAAGTATTAGTTAGCTTCTTTAAGGATTTCTTCTTACTTAGCTAGCTACGAAGAAGCTAGTAGGTTCCTAGTAGAAAAGGCTCCTAGGTAGGCCGTATAGGTCTTCTTAATACGGTTAGTTATATAGCCCCTTAAGGGAGCTATTAAGGTCTTAAGCTTTAAAAGCTACTACTTAGGAGTCTCTTCCTCTTAAAGAGAGATTAGCTTTATAGTACTAACGGATTCTATTATTACTATATAAGTAGTAGTTAATAGCTTTATTTTATAAAGGTATTCCTTTCGGTAACTCTTATAGTCGCTTAAGGTAGTAGAAAAAGCTCTTTACTATATAGAGGTTAGCTCGGAGAAGAAGGTAGCTCCCTCTATAAAGTCCGTTACCCTAGGATAAAGAGGGGGCTTAAAAGGGTCCTACTTATTAAAGAAGACTAAATTATAGATAGTTCTATCTATATAAGCCTATAGCTTCTTTACCTACTTATCTTAACCTTAGGGCTCTACTAAAATCGTCTTATATACTATAAGGATAGTAAAGGAGTCGGTTTTTATTATTATTATAGGGAAGGGTAGAAAAGTTAGGTAAAAATCGCCTTTTTTAATAAGAGGGGTAAAAGGAAGCTATAAGGGATATAAGAAAGGTACCTTTTATAGTAGCTAGAAGGTATAGGAATACTATTCCTCCTAGGCCTATAACTCTTATATAAAGAGATATAAGAAGTATATATAAAATATATAAAGGTAAAATTAAAAGTAAGGGGACAGATAAGTAGGGCTAAGCTATTTAATTCTTATAAGGGTAGTAGTTAAAGTAAGGAAGTAATTATTATAATGCCTTAATTATCCTTCTTTCCTTTATCTAACGCCCTTTTTATACCTATTTAGTACTTTAATTAATAAAGAAGATCCTACTTAAAGAAGCTATTAATATCCTTTTAACTACTAAGCTTTTTACTAGTTTTTCCCTTCCTTTTTACCTATTACTAGTATATCCGTCTTATCTCTTACTACTTATATTTCCCTTTATATACCTCTTTTTAGCTCCTTCTTCCTTCTTTTATACTAGGTATTTTTAGCTTTCTTAGTCCCTTATACTAACGGATATCTCCAAGAACTACGAAATTAAGCTATACTTCGCGATAATTATATTGCCTTAATTATCCTTCTTTCTTTTATTTTACGCCCTTTTTTATTCCTATCTAGTATCTTAATTAATAAAGAAGATCCTACTTAAAGAAGCTATTAATATCCTTTTAACTACTAAGCCTTTTACTAGTTTTTCCTTTCTTTCTTTAGCTACTACTAGTATATCTATTTTATCTCTCGCTACCTTTATAAGAAGCTATCGCTACTTATACTTCCCTTTATACCCTTACCCTCCTTTCTATACTTCTGTTTATCTCCTTCTTCCTTCTTTTATACTAAGTGTTTTTAGCTTCCTTAGTTCCTCTTACTAAAGGATATCTTTAAAAACTATAAAATTAAGCTATACTTCGCGATATACCCCCTTAGCTATAGCTTGCCCTTATAGTAAGGGCATAGCTAATATAGCTTTAGGATAGTAAGCGTATAGAGGAGGTTCTTAGCTCTATACTTCTCTATTTACTTAAGGAAAGTAAGGGCCCTTTTAAGTCCCTAGGCTCTTTTAGACCTACTTAAGGAATAAGGGCTTAAAGAGGGGAAAGTCCTATAAGAAAGGGGGCCTTCTTAAAAGGTAAAAACCTAATTAAATAGGGGGCCCTTTAAAGGGAAAACCTCTTCCTTCTTCTTTAGCTATAGATATTACCTTCTTATATAAGCTATTAACTCCTTTTATAGACCCTTAAGGCAGGCCTTTAAAGATAGCTTTTTTCGAACGTCTTTTAGCTTAATTTACTATAAAAAGATAGCTAGCTTTTACTTTAGTAAGGGCTTTATAAGACTATTAGCTTTTATTAATACTATTAAAACTTAATAGATATAAATAAGTCCCCTTTAAACCTCTTAGCGTAACTAATACTAGTAGATATCGATATACTATAGCTAGGTTAATAGCTCACTATTTTTCTTTATAGGAATTTATATAGTCTATATATTATTATATTTTATAGCTAATAGGGACGGAATTTATAGTCGTAATAATATTAATAGCTAGCTAAGGAAAATCGCTTTTTTTAACGCTTTTAAAATAGCTAGTAGCTTTACCTCTATACTTAAAGTTATAATAGTAGCTTACTTTAAAGCTCTCTAAGTAATAGTTCCTTTAAAAAGGGATATAATATACCCTTATAAGCTCTTTCTATCTAAGGAATTATCTATAAAGGACGAATTACTTAAATAAAAGAAGATTTCGGTAGCTAATCTCTTCCTTTCTTACCCTCTTAAGTATAAACTATATAATCTCGTTAAATAAAGATAAAGGATAGCTCTATCTACTACTTCTTAATGCTTAGGGCTAGGATTCTAGTTATACTTAGTTAGCTAAGAGACCGTAAAAGAGATATCCGGTCTAGTAGAAATAGCTAAAAAAAGTAAGGAGCCTACCTTCTATTAATATTAGTGTTTTTCTTACTCCTTAGCTTAAAAGGATAGATTAAGTAAAAGCTCTTTATTTAATATAAGCGTAGAGGGAAGCTTCTTATTAAGGGAATTAAAGAGGAATTTATAAGTAACCTTATCGATATAGGCGTCTTAGGTAAGCCAGATAGTCCGTTAAGACTTATTTTAAAGGATTTATATCCCTAGGAACTACTTTAGCTCCCTTAGCTTAGTTATCTTATACTTTTATTATAGGCTTTATATAGCCTTCTTAATAGTAGCTTCTTCCTCTTTTAGGTAGGCCTAGATAATATTATCGACGTAAAAGAAGACTATAATTTTACCCTTCTATATTATATATAGTTCTTAAGGGACTTTCTTAAAGCTTAGGGCTTTAAGGGAACTAGTTAAATACTATTACTAAAGAAGGGGTAATTTTTATAGTCCGTATAAAGCTTTACTAAGCTATAGAATATTTCCTAGCTATTAAAAGCTTAGTAGAAAGTATATATAGATAACTTCTTCTTCCTTAAAAGGGTAGTTAACGAAGGCATTAACTATATCTATCTAATTAAGCTCGAGGTCGAATTTTACTACTATAGCTATAAGGGTCCGAAAAGACATCCCTACTAAGGTAGTTACCTTAATAAGAAGATCCCCTTTTTCCTATTAGTTCCTATAAATAACTAGCTAGGCTTTATACTTTTAAAGGAAGCTATATTTATTAGTCTTATAGATAAAGACCTACTTATAGCTAAGGACTTATTTTCCTCTTACCTTTTCTTTAAGGACCTCTTTAAAAGACCCTATCTCTTTATATAAGGCTAAGTAGTCTTTTTAGGCCTAGGAAAACTAGTCTTTAAAAAGTATATCTTTCTAGCTACGTTTAGTTTACTAATAGGTCCGGGAGGTCTCTTTTATATACCTTCCTTACTTATATTAGCTTAAAAAGCTAGCTTACTATAAACGCTCTATATAAACTATCTTTTATTAGCGTTAGGTAGAAGTTAGAAAAATAATTAAAATAAGGAAAAGGTTAGTCTTTTTTAGTAACTATATCGAGCCCTATACCTTCCTTTACTTCTTAAAGTAGGGATAAAAAGGCAGCTAGGTAATCCTTTAAAAGAGGTGCCTTTCCTACCCCCTTAAGGGTTAAGATAGGAAGGCTAACTAAAAAAGCTGCTTTTAGATCTTCTTTTTATTTTATAAAAGGAGGTATAGGGAGGTAAGCGTATTCTAGCTTTACTACTTTCCTATAGTCTCCTTCTTTATCTAGATTATTTAATCTAATAGCTTCCTTTTCTTTTTCTTTTTTAAAGTTAGCGTTATCCTTTATAAGAGTCTTTAACTATTATAGGTTATAGGCTTAGGCTATAGCCTAAGCTATATAGTTATATATAGAGGGCCGGATCCTATACGTATATATATAAGCTAGCTATATATAAGAGAGCTTTATATAGCTTATTAATATTATCCTATAAATAGTACCTATATATATACCTTTGCTTACTCCGTAATAGTATAAGCTATTAACTAATAGATTTAATAGATATCTCTTTATAGAGGGCGCCTCCTCCTTAAGGAAGTACTCCGCCCCTCCTTAGATAGATAGGAAGTATCGTAGCTATCCTAAAAGCGATTAAAAGCGTAATAGCTAGCGAGAAAGATAAGGGTCTCGCTATAATAAGGGAGCCGTCTATAAGACTAGCTTTAACCCCTACGACCTCTATAACGCTAGTTATAGCGGCAATACTACTAATATAGAAGCCGCTCCCTTAGCTAACTTAAGATAGTAAGCTAAAGTCTTTTTACTTCTTTTTTAGCTAGCTATAGATAAAGTTTATAACTAATAAAAAATAGGGCCTAAATAGCTATCGTAATATAGCGTAGTAGTCGCTCCTTTATACGCTACTAGAGCCCTAAATATAGTAGATCTCTAGATTCTAAGATAAGGGCGGCCCTAAGGGTAGACGCGACCTATAAGACTTCTTCTAATACCTTATATATATATTTAGCAACGTATAGGAGTAGGATAAGGCGTAAGATAAGCTATAGACCTTTAAGTAAAGAGACGGATAAACCTTTAGCGAATTCCTTCCCGATTTTAAAGAGACGCTCTTATACGTAGTAGGGACTATAGTATAGGAAGATAGCGTAAAGCTTATATAGCTATAGAATTCGATTACGCCGGCCCTATAAGAGCTACTTATTTATATAATTATACCTACTTACTATAGCGAGTATATAAGCCGGTTAATAAAGGTAGCTTAGGGCTATAAGTAAACGCCGCGTTTCTAAAAGCTTTATAAGCGTACGCTATATAGCGGTAATAGGATTACCGCCCCTTTATAAGATAAATAACTAGCTATCGATATAAATAGGGATACCTTAATATCGGCTACCTATATAGACCGGGCTAGACGTAGTAAGAAGACGCTATCGACTACCCCTTATACTACCCTATACTCTAAGTAGTAAGCGAAGTAAGTAATAAGTAAGGAAATTAAAAAGAGGAAGGCTAACGGCTGCTACCTACGTTATAAAGTATCTATATACTTTATATTAAAATGCTCCTTCCTTTTAACTAAGCGGCTTATAGCGGTTTAAGTAGTAAAGATAGAACCGCTCCTCGCCTTAGACGATAAGGAGGACTCCGCCCCCCTAGGCTTAAAAGAAAAAGAGTAGCTCTAGAATAAAGACGGGCTCTAAAGCCTTAATTACTAGTACTAGTAAAGGAGAAAGAGGAATTATCCGCCTATATAAAAAAGGAGCTTACTTTAATATAGGTTATAATTAATAACTCCTTACTTATTACCGCTCTTATAGATAAGGGCTGCTAGTACTATGCTATAGTTAACGAGGCGCTTACGTAAGAGATATAAGTATTAATAGAAAAGATTACTTTAAGGCGAGTAAAAAGCGCCTTAAGCGCAATAAAGGGTATAGTAATTAAGGGCATTATATAGCTAGCTATAAAGGTCGACGGTTACTATAAGCTTATTATAACTTATATAATCCCTTAACTAGAGTTTCCCTTAATACTTAAGAAACCCTAGTTATTATATATAAAGTTATACTTAGTTTTATATTAAAGGAAGCTATAGTTTAGGCTTATATAATAGTAGGTCCGCTATAACGATAGTTCTATAAGTATAGGACTAAGCGTATAAGCTTTATACTTAGTATAAAAAGTCCTTACTTTTATCTTTATAAGAACTATATAATAAGTAGAGTAAGGGCAAGGCTAGGTAGCGGCTAATATAGCGGTCTATATAGTTAGCTTAGTAAATATCGATAAGGCCCTTTATATAAAGAAGCTAACGTCGCCCTCTAAGCTATAGTAGTAAATACTAAAGCGCTTTTATAACCTCTTACTACTATTTAAGTCCTAGGAAGTAAATAAGCTTAACCTATATAAGCTAGGGGTAGACTATAAGATCATACTTTATACTAATAAGAAGGGGTAGGAACTACCTATACTATTTAGACCGCTATATAGTATATTATACGCGGAGCTATTAATACTAAAGAAGATACTAAGGGACCTCTTAAATAAGGGTTTTATTTAAGTAAGTAGCTTTAAAGTAAGAGCGCTAGTCTTATTTATATATAAACTAAAAGGCGGGATATAGTTCTATTATAACTATAGGGCTTTAAACGTAATTATAAGGCTAGACCGCTACCCCTTACCTTTAATCTTAGATATACTCTATAACCTTTTAAAGGTAAAGTAGTTTATAAAGCTAGATATAAAATAAGCGTTCTATAAGGTATAGACCTTAGAGGGTAATAAGTAAAAGACAGCGTTCTATATACGCTATAGCTTATTTAAGTAGCTTATAACGCCCTTTAGCCTCTTAAAAGCGCTTACTACTTTCTAGTATTATATTAATAATATACTTTAAGACTTCCTTAATAAGTTCGCCTTTATATATATAGATAATATCCTTTTCTATATAAGCGGCTCTTATAAGGACTATATATAGAAAGTATAGAGGGTCTTAAAGCGCCTCTAACTTTATAAGCTCTACCTTAACCTAGATAAGTATAAATTTAGGGTTAAGAGGGTTAAGTATTTAAGCTTTATTATCTATATAAGTATAGGTATATAAGCGGATCCTATAAAGATCTAAGCGATCTAGGACTAAGCGGCCCTAACTATATAAATAAGTATATAAAGCTTCCTTAAGTTCGTAAACTACTATAAGATATTTATTAAGGGCTTCTCTTATATTATAATACCCTTAAATAAGATTACTAGGAAATAGACAGCCTTTCGTTAAGGGCCTATATAGGAAGGTGCGTTCTATACGCTTAAAAACCTATTCTTATAAGCCTTAGTACTACTTTAGTAGGACTTTAACTAGTCTATATTAGTCGAAGTAAACTATAGCGGCTAGGTACTATTACGACTATAGCTACTAGGCCGCTAACGGTCGACCGCTTTAAGTATATAACACGGTCTAATAGATAAATAGTCGGCACGACTATCTAATAGATATAGGATTAAGGAGATCGTAGAGATCTAAGCGATCTAGGATTAATAAGATTATTACGCTTTATACGATCTAATATTAGGGATTATAGCTAGGCCTATAATCTAAGGATAGTCTCTATAGGTATATATAGCTACTTACTTTTACTCCTTTAGATAGATAGCTCGATAGCTTTTAATATATTATAATTATTACGATCTCTATTATAATCTTATCTTTAATTCCGATTACTTAATTACTTAGTTATAGTCTATAGTTTACGACCTCCGACTTATTACTAATATAATATACTTATTATTGCTTAGACTACGCCCTATTATATCTACTAATATAAACCCCTTAATAGGTTTATCCCTTAAGAATAACGTAGGTCGTTATATATTAAAAGCTCTTATTTAGTATAATACCGCGTTACTCTAAGTAATATCGTAACTATTAATATACTTATATAGTAAGCTAGATTAACTAACTATAAAGCTACTATATCGCCTTAGGATATAATACGTAAGATTATTACCCTTTAATATAAGGTATAGTTACTTAGAAATAAAGGAGGTAATAGATAAGTTAAGGACCTTAGAGAAGTAGTTAAACTAAAATAGCTAGGACTATTCGACGGTACTTATAGTACGCTTCGAGACTTTCTTACCTAACTTAAGGCCTACTACCGGTTTTACCCTACTAAACTCTTAGACCTAGTTAAAAAGGTACTTTATATCGGAAATTATTTATCTAGAATAGTACTTACTTAGTTTAGACCTATTATAAGGGATTTTCTCGATAACTAACTAGCGTAATAAGATAACGAGATAGATAAAGTCTTTATTAGTTTCTAAGGATTCGAAGAAGCTATTATAAAGGTATTTAGAATAACTAATAAGGAACGAGAAGCTAAATAGAAACTTCGAGAACTTTAATAAAGGATCTTAGTATTAGATTATACTATAAAGTTCTATTAAGTTACCTTAAAACTTAATTAAGACAACGAACCTCTTATATTATAATTCTACGATAGGCTTAAAGAAGAAGTTAAGGATAAGCTTTATAAGGAAAATCAACCTAATAACCTCTTAGACTATATTACTATAGTAGTACGAATCGACGATAGATAGTATATATAACGCTAAGAAAAGAAATAAGGAAGAGGAAACTAGAACCCTTCTTATAAGAATAACTTTAACTAACGCGCTAACTATAAAAAGAAGCGCGAAACTCCTATTACCTACGCCTATATAACTAACCTAGGTAAGATAGACCTAGATATAATATAGAAAAGTAAAGGAAAGTGTTTTAACTATAGGAAACTTAGATATTACTTTAAAGAATATAGATAACCTTATAAGGAAAAGAAAACCTACTAGGTACTAGCCCTAGAAGGTAAGAAATACTTAAACGCTATTAATAGATAGGAACTAAAGTATAAACTCCTTAGTTAGACTATATACTACGACGATAAATATACGGTATACCTAAGCGATAAGAACGGTACTAGATAGTTCTTAAAGCTATTAAGGAAAACCCTTATAATAATATAATAAAGGGATCCTAAAATATAGAAATAAGTTAAATTTATAGAACCGGAATACCCTTATCTTAAAAGAGTCTCTTAAGACTAGATTAAGAAGAACGGTAAGTAATTCTAAAAAGATATATAAAATAAAAATCGATAATAATAATAGGCAGCTTATAAATAATATAATAAAGAAGATATAAACGTAGCTCTTATACTTATAAAACTTAGATAATAACCTAAAGCGGGATAATAAAGTATCGACGATATAAGCTTTAAAGAATAAGAAATACCTAGAGAAATAGAAGATAAGAACGAACTTATACTACTACCCTTATTACTAAGAGAAAATACTACGATTAAAGAATACGCTCTATACTTTAAAGAATTTAAAGAAATACTTAATTAGAACCTAATAAATACCTTAAATTCTTATAGAAAACTAATAAGCTATATTAATTTAATATTAATTAGTACTACGCGGAGGAGACTATACTATAGCTATTACTATAGTTAATACCTTTATAGCTTTATAATAAGAATAGTAACTATAAGGAGAATTTAAAGACGATCTATAAATACTACTTACTTATAAGTACTATAAGTATATTTTATAGATATTATATATCTACTTAGATTATATAATATACTTTTAGATAAAAGCACGATATAACGCCTTCTTAGTTAAGTTCAAAGGATAAGTACTTTTAAAACCCTACCTAAGTATAGATCTAAACTACTAGAAAATTAATTAACGCTACCTAAATAACTAAGTTATATTATTAGAACCTAATTATAGTACGCTACTTAAATACCGCGATAATTACGGTTTATTAATAAGATATCTTTTAGAGATATATAAAATCTATAAATACGCTAAAATAAAAGAATAGTATAATACTACTTACTTTAAGGTATCCGAACCCTTAATCTTTTATAGACTTATATAATAAGTTAAATATAATAAAGAAGATTATAATAAATATATATACCTAAACTATAGAGTTTATAAATATAAAAAAGCATAAGTATAGTATAAATAATATAACGGTATATTAAAAGATTATTAGTAATATATATAAAGGCTATAAGCTATATTCGACTAAGGAAAAATCGATATAGAAATACTATATAAAAAATAAAAAGACGTTAAACGAAAACTTAACCTTTAGTACGAAAATAAATAGAATTATAAAGCATAGTATATAATTAACTACGAAGTAGTATAATATAAACGATATAGCGTTAAGAAATAAGAAATCTTCGATTAGCTATAAGAAATTAGTCTCTTAAGCCCCGATATAATACTACGCGATAAAAATATAAAGAAATAATATTAATAATAAATTAAAGAAGAATAACTAAATAAAATAAATAAGGACTAAGTAAAAAATAAGGTATACTATCTATAAAAGGGCTATAAACTAGTATAATATAATAAGATCTAAGGACCCTATATATAGTAATAGTAAGCTATAGCGACTAAATAGTATTAGATATTTAAATCGCGGGATATTATATATATATACTTTTAGACTATAATATAATAAGGAATTACGTTTTACCTAAAGTTATTAATCGTTACTAACTTATATAAAGATATAAGAAGGATCTATATAAACTTATAAATATTAAAGGAGAGGCCTTTAACTATAATAATAGAATTATTAATATAGAGATTAATTACCTTAATATTAATATCTAGGGCTATAATAAACAAGTTAACTTCGATATTATAAATATTAAAGAACACGACCTTATATTAGGGCTTCTATAGCTATAGGGGAGTAACCTACTAATTAACTAGAAAACTAGCTAGCTATATTAAAATAAGGACGTAAGTTTCTAAGACTAGTAGATTTAGGAGAAAGTAAAATTTTAAAATAATTTAGCTACTAAATAGGATAAAAGGGATAAGCGTTTAAGTAAATTATTATAGGCTTTAGTAATATAAACGAAAATAGTAACTAAACTAGCGGATATAATAAAATCGACTAATAAGACCTATATACTAACTAATACGGCTATATAACCTAGTATCCGATATAAATAGAATAAAGGATATAATATAAAGATCTAAAGAGTTATTGCTACTTTAAGGAGAGACCTTAAATAAATTAATAAAGAGCTTAAGTTAAGAGAAACTAGCTCTTAAAAGAAAGAATAAAGCCTATAAGATAAAATAAAGAATATCCCTTAAGAATACTAAAAATATAATAAACTCTTTAAGGAAGAACTTAAGATAGGGTTACCTAAATATAGCTAATAGGACTATAAAATTTATCTTAAGGATAGAATAATACCGACGTTCTATAAAATCTATAACTTAAACGAAAAGTAACTATAAACGCTACGCGACTACCTTAACTAGAATCTATAAAAGGGATATATATAAACGTTAATATCTAAAGTAGGCTACCTAGTTATATTTATTTTAAAGAAAAATAGTAAGCTATAACTAGTTATTAACTATAGACGCTTAAACGATATTATAATAAAAGACTAAATACTATTACCGCTTATATTAAAACTATAAGAGCGACTATATAGTAAAAAATAGTTTATAGCCCTTAATCTTAAAGGCGCCTATAACTTAATATATATAAAAAAGGGATATAAATATATAATAGCTTTTAAAACGAAATTCGGACTATTCGAATATCTAGTAATACTATTTAGACTTATAAATATACTAGCTACCTTTTAATAAATAATTAATAATATTATATACGAATACTTAGATATCTTTATAGTAGTATACCTAGACGATATCCTAATCTTCTTAGATACCTTAGAAGAATATAAGGAATACGTTTATAAGGTACTCCGCGTACTTTAGAATATAAAGTTACTAGTTAAACTAAAGAAAAGTAAGTTCTATATATAGGAAGTAAACTTCCTTAGATATATAATCTTACTAAGAGAGATATATATATAATAAGATAAGATTAACTTAGTTAAAGAATAGCTAACGCTAAAGAACGTTAAGGATATATAAAGTTTCCTAGGATTTATAAATTACTACTAACGATTTATTAAAGATTTTAGAAAGATTATAGTACTACTATATAACTTAATAAAGAAGGAAAAAGAATTTATATAGGACGATAAAGCTAACGAAGCTTTCGAATATATTAAAACTACTATTATATAAGAACTAGTCTTAACTACCTTTAATCTAAAACGATAAATCGAACTTAAAACCGATATATTAGACTTTACTCTAAGAGTATAAATCGGATAAAAAGATAATAAAGGAAGACTATAACTAATTATATTTTACTTAAAAACGCTATATAGCGTAGAACTTAATTACCTTATCTATAATAAAGAATTCCTTATAATTATTTAAGCTTTTAAGGAATTTCGATACTACCTTCTTAGAAGTAAATATAAAGTTAAGGTCTATATAGATTATAAGAATATCTTATATTTTATAATAACGTAATAGTTAAATAGATAATAAATCCGATAGGCCGAATATTTATTAGAATTTAACTATAAAATAATCTATAGAAAAGGAATAAAAAACGGTCGAGCTAATACCTTTAGTCGATAAAGTAACTACGATATAAGAGCACCTATAGTAAAAGGATAGCTCCTAGAAATTAACGAAAACGGGAACTACTAGTAACGATAGCTAAATATAATATTTAAAGTATAACCTAACGACTTAATATACTAAAAGATCCTAAAATAGATAAAAGAATATAAAGTATTAAACGGATATAATATAGAATATTTAGAAGTTCTAATATATAAATATAAAATCTAGATACTACTAGAATTATAAGATAAAGTTATATAAGATATATATAAATATCTAATATATAGATACTAAGGAATCTAAAGAATAATAAAACAGATTAAATAATAATATAACTTCTTATAGCTTAAAAAAATAGTATAATAAGTTATTAAAGAATATAAACTTTATATATAAAGTAAAGCTAAACGATATAAACTATATAGAGAATTATAACCGTTACTAGTACTAAAGAAACTATAGGATTTAATAGCTTTCGACTATATTATAAAGCTATTACTATTAAAAGAACTTATAACTAACGTTAAGTATAATAGTATATTCGTTATTACTAATAAATTAATAACGTATAAATACTTTTTACCTTATAAAGAAGTAAGTAATATAAAAGAGCTAGTATATATATTCCTATAAGTAATTATTAGTAATTATAAACTACTAAACGAGATTATCTTTAATAAAGGAAGTATATTTATAGCTAAATTACAGTAAGCTTTTATAGTATAATTAAGGACGAAATATAAGCTTAGTATAGCTTATTACCTATAAATAGATAGATAAATAGAACGACTTAACTAAACGCTTAAATAATATTTATAATACTATATTAGCTACGAATAAAACAATTAAGTTAAATAGCTACTAATAGCGTAACTAGCTTATAATAGCTTAGTTATAGAAATAACTAAGCTCTTACTAGTATACGCTAATTATAAATATAACCTAGAAGTATTTAAGGTTACTTAATAAGGACTATAAGCGGAATAAGTAATACTATAAGTAGATTAGCTATAAAAATTATATAAAGAAATATATTAGAGAATAAATATCTACTTACTATAATAGGAAAAGATTATAGGGACTAATCTTTTAAGAGGGAGATATAGTCTACCTTATATAACGAAATATTAAAACGAAACGACTAAGTAATAAATTAGATTTTAAGAAACTTAGACTATTTAAGGTTAAGAAAACTATTTTAAAAGTTAACTACGAACTTTCGCTACTTATAATAATATAGATATACCCGATATTTTATATCTTATTATTAGAACTAGCGCTACGAAATACTAAACTATAGGAAAAAATTAAAGTTAATAATAATTAAGAATATAAAGTAAAATAAATACTAAATATAAGAAAATAAGGTTAGTAATAAGAATACCTTATTAAGTAAAAGGGATATAGACTAGAGGAAAATACCTAGGAACTACTTAAGCACTTAACCTATTATAGCTCTCTACTTTAATAATTTTACTAAAAGGTTTAAGAGGGATTAAAGGACTAAGATCTATAAACTCCTCGCTAATACTAAATAAAGACTAATTCGCCTTATTAAGAACGCCTAACGATTATAAGTTATTTACTACTTAATACTTATAGATATTAAGCGTAGGTAAAACGCTATCCTTAGTATCTACTTCTTAGATATTATAACGAAATAACTTAGAACTCTTTTCCTTTATACGATTCCGAATTTTCTAGATATAAGCTAAACGATTAATAGCGATAGATATATCGGAAAAACACGGTTATTAGTTATATATATTAATTGCAGCGTACTTATTAGAGCGCGCGTTCTACTTTTGCCTACGTAGCGCAATAGTCTTCGCGATAAGATATTTACGACTAAAGGTTCGTAAGCTATACCTAAAGCTTTAATAAGGCTTCCCTAGCTTCCTCCTCTTTAGAATATAGCCTACGCTACTCCGTTAATAATTTAGTTACTAAAAGAAATATATTAGCTACTATATATAGAAAGAATTAAAAGATACCTATAAAAAGATACTACTAAAATACTATTATAATAAGGACGACTACTAGTAATATAATTATTATAGCACGAAGAATTTTCGGCTATTTAATGATTCGTCTTCTTTACCTTAAAGTATTAAGTATATAGTATATCGGTAGGATCTCTACTTAAGTCTATATATTTAGTAAGAGTAGCGCGCTTAAAGGCTTTTTAGGAACGATTTTTTAATATACGACTAGATATACTATTAGTAGTATATCCTAAAAGGATAAAGAAATAAAGAACGATATACTTATATATAACGCGATAAGGGTATATTTATATATAGCGGCTAAGGTAGCTATAATAGGTCTTATAGATAAGACTAAAAGGAGGGAAGATATTATATTATAACTATAGCTACTAGGCCGCTAACGGTCGACCGCGTTAAGTATATAATACGGTTTAACGGATAAATAGTTAGTACGACTATCTAATAGATATAGGATCGAGGAGATTATAGAGATCTAAGCAATCTAGGATTAATAAGATTACTATGCTCTATACGATCTAACGTTAGGGATTATAGCTAGGCCTATAATCTAAGGATAGTCTCTATAGGTATATATAGCTACTTACTTTTACTCCTTTAAATAGATAGCTCGATAGCTTTTAATATATTATAATTATTACGATCTCTATTACTATCTTACCTTTAATTCCGATTACTTAATTACCCAGTTATAGTTTACGGTCTATAACCTCCGACTTATTACTAACGTAATATACTTATTATTACTTAGACCACGCCCTATTATATCTACTAATATAAACCCCTCGATAGGTTTATCCCTTAAGAATAACGCTAGTCGTTATAGGTACTTAAAGGAACGCTCTCTTAGGAGGTAGATAAGTAAAAGCAACTAATAGCGTTCTACTCTTATAAGCTAACCTTAATAGAGTAGAATTACGCTATTTATAATAAGGAGATATTAGCGATTATTAGCTACCTTAAGTAATAGTAAGCGGAGCTTTAAAGCTATAAGAGCTTTAAGGTTCTTATAGACTATAGGAACCTTAAGTACTTTATAACCTACTAGTACCTCTTAGAGCGGTAAGCCCGCTAAGTAAAGTATCTCTTATACTTTAACTTCTTAATTAAGTACTAGCTAGGGCAGGACTTTATAGTCTTAGATATACTTTCTTAAAAGGATTAGGACTAGCTAACGGGAGTAGATATCGAGGCCTAGGATCTATAGCTTATCCTATAAAAAGCGCTATAGACTTATATAGGCGCTTCCTTAGTAAAGGAAGGCGCGGCGCTAATAAATAAGCCTTCCTTTATACCTTTGCCTTAGCTTAGCGAGGAGGGATAGACTAGCCTAAGGGCGTATATAGCGCGGGTATTCTAAGATAAGGTCCTTTAACGCTTATAGGATAGGATATTATTTCTAGACTATACTTATAAGAGCATACGCCGCGCTATTAAGTCTAGCGCTTAATACTTTAATTTAAAGCTAAAGCTAAAAGTATAAGTAGCTAACTATTATATTAACCTATAAGGGCATCTATATTAATAGGGGAGACTATAGGTAGTAAGCGCGCTATACTATAGAAGTTAAAAAGAAGGATAGACTATTAAAGCTAAATAAATAAAATAAGCTTTAAGGGAAGCTAGTTTAGCTCGTTTATAACTTTAGTATTATAGGCTACCTAGGTTAATAAGGTATAGTAGTAAGCCTTATAAGGGATTTCTACTAGCCCCTCCTATAGTACTATATTCGCTACTTCCTTTATAACTATAATATCTATAGCTATACTAAGATTTAAAGGGCGTAGCTTAAGGGGCTACTTAAGTAGCTTTTAGTACCTAACTAGTTCTATATATATATATAGATAGACTTTATAATAAACGTCCTACTTATAAAGGGCGGCAACTACTATATATAGGTAATTAAGGACTAACTTAGTAAGTTTATAATATTAAAGCTAATACTATTTATAGATATAGAGTCCTATATAAAGCGCTTCTTATAGTACTAGGCCCGCTTATATAGCTAGCTAGCCTTTATTATAAGCGATAAGGGATCGAATTAAACTAGCTGCTTTTAATAGTACTTATACTAGCTACTTTAAATTATATAGCTACTTAGTATAGTATATTACCTATAAACTAATAGAGGGCCTAAGAGGGTTAACTAAGAAGTATAAGCTTACTTATAGGCTATTATAGCTTATAATTAAGTAAACTAAGACCTATAGCTCCCCGCGGCCTAACTTATATTAAATAGTAAACTATATACCTCTATTAAAATAGCCCTTTTCTTTATAATATATAGCTTTAAACTACCCTTATTAGTTCCCTTTACTATAAATATAGTAGCGGAGTAGTATAGTAATTTATTACTAAAGGGCCGCGCCTCTATATTTATATAAAAGCTATAAGAGACTATAGATTATTACTAATCCGCGATAGCCGCCGTAGTATAAGATTAAGAGCGGTATACTAATAAGACTAGGGCCTTAGTAGATAGGTTTATAGTAGGAAATAAAGTACAGCTAGACCTCTATAACTATAGGTTAGTATAGCTAAAGAAGAAGCTTAACTAGCTATATATAAAGTTTATAGTATAAAGGGTTATTAGCCTATAGGTTATAGAGCTCGATAGTCTCTTAATAGGGGTCTATAATAAGATTAATATAGACCTCCTTTATAGAGCCTCCTTTAACCTACTACTTAAATAAAAAGTAGTAGATACTTAACCGCCTATAATTAAAGTAAAGGGAGAGGATAAGTTTAAGGTTAAAGAGATATAGGCTATGCGCTAGAAAAAGGTTAGTAAGGGGAAACGCTAAGAGGTCCTTATTAAATAGCGCGGGTATCTTAACCTTATATAAGAACCTATATATAAGTTTATAGGAACTATAGCCCTCGATAAGTTTAAAGCTTTATTTAGAATAGTAAATAAAAATAATAAACTAATACACTATTAATAATAGCTTAGGCTAAGACTATAAAGTAAGTAAAGTAAAGTAATTAGTTATAATAACGTAAGTATAATAATATAAGTAAAGATAAAAATAGCGTTTATTTTAAGGTAGAGCCCTTAAACTACTTAAACCTACTCCTTATCCTTATTATTATCCTTATCCTTATCTTTATTATCCTTCTCTACCTTATTAATAGCGGCGGCGCTCTCTAAAGCGCTTAGGCGGCCCTTTAGGCCCGCGAGCTAGTTAGCGGTAGCGGTAGCTCTAGGGGCTCTAGGGGCGGGGGGGGCCTAGCTAGTAGTAGCGGCGGGGGCGGCGGGCATAGCTATAGGGACCGCCAATAAAGCGATAGAGGTAGTATCCTTAGTACTAAGAGAGTTAATAGCGGAAGTAAAAGAGCTAAAGGAAAGGAACTTAATTAAAGATAAGGCCCTAGCGCTTAAGGGCGCGGAGATTACGGTAAGCGGCGGCGGCGGCGGTAAGGCGCTTCTTAGTAGCTCCCTATACTTACCTATATATACCGGCCTTTTAAGCTAACGCCGTAGTAAGTAAGATAGAAGGCGCCGCCTTATAGGCGCGGCCGGTATATATATATTAATAATAACTACCGCTATAGCGGCGCTTAACTTAGCTAGTATAAGAGAGCTTTTATAACGTATACTATATATAAGAGGCCGTATAGGCGGCTCTAGCCTATACTTAGCGTTTATACTTTAAGAAGTTAGCGGAAAATAGCTACTATACTTACTAAGTAGCGGACTTATAAGGGTAGTAGAGGTAAAGGTAGGGGTAGAGGGGCCGGGCGTTATAGCTAGCGGCGGGGACGGCGTTATTACTTAGAAGGGCGATATAAGGGCGGCTAGTATAGTAGAGGTAAAAGCGGTAGCGGTAGGCGCGGTCGCGGGGGCGCGGGTAGGAGTAGCGGTAGCGGCGGAGCTATTATTAGCCGTGCTTAGTATAGCGTTAATAAACGACTTTATACGCTCTAAGAAAGAGGAAGTAAGGGAAGGGAAGGTAGATATATCTATCGCGGAAGTTAATATTATAGGTTATAGCCTCCCGCTTTATAGAATAAAGAACTTATTAGTTAAAGTTATTATTATTAAGGCTATTATTACTATTATAGCTATTACTATAAGTATATATTAATAAGGTAAGCTATATAGCTAAGAACGAGCTAACGCTTAAGGTAGAGGGGAACTTACTTATTACTACTACTATTATAGTTAAAGAAAGAGGAGAAGGAAAAGAAGGAAGAAAGAGGGGATACCGCTTTATATACCCCTAGGTAGAGGAGGCTACTTAAGGCTAAGGGGACGGGTAACTTAAGGCTTATATAGGTCTAGGCCGGCCGCTAGCTACCTAGGGGCGTATATAATAGGTTGCGCCCTTATTTAAACGGCTAGCCGGCCGATAAGTATAGAGCTTAGTTCTAGCTACCTAAGCTAATAAGTATAGGGATAATAAGGCTAGTAGGGCTAGTATAATTAATAGGAAAGGGTAAGGTAGAGCTAGCAGTATAGGCTTAATAGTATAAAAGCTATTAATTAAGTAATACTACGCCGCGCTTAAAGGAGGGTATTATATAAGAGTCTTTAACTATTATAAGTTATAGGCTTAGGCTATAGCCTAAGCTATATAGTTATATATAAAAGGCCGGATCCTATATATATATATATAGGCTAGCTATATATAAGAGAGCTCTATATAGCTTATTAATATTATCTTATAAATAATACTTATATATATACCTCTACTTACTTTATAATATCCTTAACTACTTTAATATTAGTTTCTTTTTTTATTTCCTTATTTAAGACCTCTTTTTTAAACTATTAAGAAAGGGGGATTTAGATCTTTTAAATTAGCTAACGTTATAAGAGTAAGAAGGGCTATTAATCCCTCTTTCTATTAAAGAAGCTAGATTTATTAAAAATTATATCCTTAGTTAAAATAAACTTCTATAAAAGAGGAATCTAGATCTAAAAGATATTTATAAAGTTATAACTAATAAGATAACTAATAAAGGCTCTAAGATTAAGCTTTCTTTTCTTCTTCCTTTTTAGCTATATATCGGTAGTTATAGTATATACCTTATAGCTATAGGTATAAAGGTAAGCTAGTAAGGCCCTCTTTTTTATAAAGAGCTTAAAGGGTAATTTCTAGTTTATTCCTTAGGTTTTAATAAAGGTCTCTAGGTCCCTATAGTCCTTTAGGCCCCTAGGGTCCCTTAAGGTCTAGTTTTAAAAGTAATAGGCGGTCTTAATAACTTCCCTTTAAAGGTTATAGGGAAGCTATATAGTAAGTCTTATTATATAAGCCCTTTTTATTATAGTACCCTTTAATCTTTCTACCCCTTTATTTTAGGCCTAGGTATTTAGTAATAATAAGAAGGGTAAAATACCCTTTTTTTAAAGCTAATTTAAGATATCCTTTATAAATAACTATATATTAAACTATATCCTCTTTACCTTATAGCTAAAGTAGGATTTTATTTAGTTAATAAAGTCTTAAATAGTAAACTAGTTATACTTACTTAAGTAAGTCTATAAGGAATAAAGGAAAATCGTCCCTAAAAAAGCGTTTATAAAAAACATTACCTTAATAAGGCTTTCTTAATCCTTAAAGAAGTTAGTTTAGTTAACCTAAATTTCCTTATATAGCTAGTCCGGCTATAAAGCAGTTCGTTTAGAAATTCGTTTCTTAGTCTTTCCTTAGCTATAGTATTTATATTCGACGGTCTTTAAGCCTCTTATTTATACGCCCTATTATTAGCCTAGCTTATATAAAGCTAGGGGGCTTAGATAACTAAGTCGTATATACTAAGGAAGGCCGTCTCCTTAGGCTATTAAAAGAGGGTCCTTAAAACCTACCCTTCTTTAAGTAAGGAAAGCTAACTTCTTAAGAGATTCCTTCCTAAGAATAGGTCGGAATTTAAGAATATATTAACCGAATTTCTCCTTAATAAGCTTAATAGTCTATATCTTTTAAACTAGCCTTATAGGCCTAAACGTTATATCTTAAAAGATTCCTTCCTTTTAAAGAAGGTAAAAGAAAATTAAGCTTATTAAAAATTAAGGGTAAAAAGCTACCCTTTTTTATTAAAGAATTTATATAGTCCTATTAAGTAATTTTATCGTAAAATTTACCCTTCTATATCCCTCTATCTATATAATTAATTCCCTAGTAATAAGATATTCCCTTTATACTTTCTTAAAGGACTAGAATTATAAGAGTATATTATAAATATTAAGGGAAGTACTAGAGTTAAGGATAGCTAATTTTTATAGCGGATAATTAAAGGGTCTTAATAGGTAGTCTTATTAATCTATAAGGAAGATAAATACTAGATTTACTATACTAACGATTTTTCCTTAAATTTACGGCTTAAATAAAGGTAGCAGCGTTAGTTACTATTTCTTAGTAACCCGAATCTTATCTATCTTCTTTTATAGTAAGTAGTCCTCCTTAAGAGACTATTATACTATTTCTTATAGCTTCTTTAAAAGGTTAATTCCTTTAAGTCGGTTTTCCTTAAAGACTTATTAGTAGTCTTTAAGCTAATAGGGCTTTTTATATACTTAGTAAGTAGGTCGATTCCCCCTTATTTATTTCTTCGAGGAATCCTTATCTTAGTTTAAAAGGTCTACTTAAAAACCTCCCCTTTTTACCCCTTATTACTAATTTTAATAAAGAGGTTCGATTTCGACTAGTTCCTTAATTTTTCGACTAATAGACTAAAAGGTCTATTAAGGGACTAGTTAGGCTAGTCTAACTAACAGGGCTAGGCCTAGAGTAGAAGGCGGAGCTATAGCTAGGACTAAGGTAGCTGTTAAAGATAAGGTTAAAGGTCTTAAAGGAGGAGGAGCTAAAGGAGCAATAGCTATAGTAATAAGGGCTATAGTAGCTATAGGTTAAACTATCTAGGTTAAGTACTAGTTATAAAAAAATAAGACTACTTATTATTATACTTTAGTAGCCTCTTTATTTAGTTCTTAGCTAGCTTCTTAAAAGATAGTTAAGTAACTATTACTAATAAGCTTTATTAATAGAGATATATCCTATAGCTACTAGCTAAAAAGAGCTTTTATAAGAAAGTATTAGTTAGCTTCCTTAAGGATTTCTTCTTACTTAGCTAGCTACGAAGAAGCTAGTAGGTTCCTAGTAAAAAAGGCTCCTAAGTATATTATATAGGTCTTCTTAATACGGTTAGTTATATAGCCCTTTAAGGGAGCTATTAAGGTTTCGAGCTTTAAAAGCTACTACTTTAAAGTCTCTTCCTTTTAAAAAGAGATTAGCTTTATAGTACTAACGGATTCTATTATCGCTATATATATAGTAGTTAGTAGCTTTATCTTATAAAGGTATTTCTTTTAATAACTTTCGTAGTTACTTAAGGTAGTAAAAAAGGCTCTTTACTATATAGAGGTTAGCTTAAAAAAGAGGGAAGCTCCCTTTATAAATTCCGTTACCCTAAGATAAAGAGAGGGCTTAAGAGGGTCCTACTTATTAAAGAAGACTAAATTATAAATAGTTCTATTTATATAAGCCTATAGCTCCTTTACTTACTTATCTTAATCTTAGGGCTTTATAAGAATCTTCCTATAAACTATAAGGGCGGTAGAGTTATTTTTCGTTATTATTATAAAGGAAGGGGTAGAAAAGTCGGTTAAATATTAGCTTTTTTAATAAGAGGGGTAAAAGGATATAAGAAAGGTATCTTTTAAAGTAGCTAGAAAGTATAAGAATATTATTCCTCCTAGGCTTATAACTCTTATATAAAGAGATATAAGAAGTATATATAAAATATATAAAGGTAAAAGTAAAAGTAAGGGGATAGATAAGTAAGGTAGAGATATTTAAATCTTATAAGGGTAGTAATTATAATAGGGAAGTAATTATTATATTACCTTAATTATCCTTTTTTCTTTTATTTAACGCCGCTTTTTATACCTATTTAATATCTTAATTAATAAAGAAGATCTTACTTAAAGAAGCTACTAATATCCTTTTAACTACTAAGCTTTTTACTAGTTTTTCCCTTCCTTTTAAGCCGTTACTAGTATATCCGTTTTATCTCTTACTACCTTTATAAGAGGCTATCGCTACTTATACTTCCTTTTATACCCTTACCCTCCTTTCTATACCTCTTTTTAGCTCCTTCTTCCTTCTTTTATATTTAGTATTTTTAGCTTCCTTAGTCCCTCTTACTAAAGGATATCTCTAAGAACTATAAAATTAAGCTATACTTCGTGATAACTACCGCGCTATAAATATAAGATTATTATAGTCCTTACTAAGGCACCGCTTAAAGTCCTAAGCCGCGAACTAAAAGATATAGTAAAGGTAGTAAATATAGCCTTAAAAGGTATAAGCGCTATAGCGGTAAGGCGCTTTTAAAGTAAAGATATCGCGGTTATATTTAATACCTTAGTAAGAGCCTATTAAAGGGACTAAGGCTAAGTTAAGTCTATATTTAAACTAGAGGCTATAATTACCTACTATATATATATAGTAGTCGCTAAGAATATTTACTTAAGGGTCGCGATAGTAAATAAAAAGCGATTACTTTATAAGATTATAAAGGTAAATAAAGTTAAGGTCTTATAAGCCTAAGCGCTATACTTATAATCTAAGATATTAATAGTAATAACTATATATATTAAGGTTAGTAGCCCTAAGAAAGCTAATAAGCTTTATAACCTAAGTATAGTCCTTAAAGTATAAATCTTTTAATATAAACCTTATAATAAGTTAGTTTAACTATAAAAATACTATAATTACTATAGGTATAGCTATATTGCTAAGCGGTATATATTAATATAACTTTATAGCTAATATAAGAGTATAGTATATAATAAGGGCAAGGATAATTATAAAGCTAAGAAAAGCGAAATCCCTTATAACTATATTTTATATTAAGGGGACTACTTATTATAGACTTAAACTTACCTTATAGTAAATAAAGCCTAGGAAATAGTAAGGGAAAACTACTTACGATAACCTTAATAGTTTATAAATACTTAAACTTACGCTAAGTAATAGGTACTACCTATTATCGAAACTCAGGGCGTTCTTAATTTAACTATAGTTTAAAAGTAAAGACTAAGTAGACCGTGCTAAGATAAGAGGTTAAGCTTAGGATACCCGCTAGCTAGTAAGGCTAGGGAGGCTAAACTAAGTATAAATAATATTTATAGGTATAGTAAATAAAAAAGAGCTAGGAGATAAAGCGCCTCCCTCTTTATATAAATAACCCTTTTTACCTTAACCTTACCTATATATAACTAAAAGTATTATTCTAGAATATATATAAGAAATATAAGCTAGCTTAGTTAGCGCTTTATTACTAAGCTAGCTTTAACTTAATAGTATTATAAGAAGTAAAAGCTATACTAAGAGGTAAGGCCTTACTTTTTAAAGTAGCGCTTTATAGCTTAGTTTATAAAAAAAGGAGGTATATATTATATATATATAAAGGATTAGACTAAGGACTTAGTTACCTTAGTTTAAACTAAACTAAAGTAAGGTAATTTTTAAAGATAGTATTAAACTATAAATAATTTACTTATTACTAAGGGCTATTATTATAAAGTAAGTAAAGGTATATATATAAGTACTATCTATAAGATAATATTAATAAGCTATATAAAGCTCTCTTATATATAGCTAGCTTATATATATATATATAAGATCTGGCCCTTTATACGTAACTATATAGCTTAAGCTATAGCTTAAGCCTATAACCTATAATAGTTAAAGACTCTTATATAATACCCTCCCTTAAGCGCGGCGTAGCGCTACTTAATTAATAGCTTTTATACTATTAGGCCTATACCGCTAGCTTTACCTTACCCTCTCCTATTAATCGTACTAACCTTACTAGCCCTATTATCCTTACGCTTATTAGCTTAGGTAGCTAGAACTAAGCTCTATACTTATTAGCCGGCTAGCTATTTAAATAAGGGCGTAACTTATTATATACGCTCTTAGGTAGCCGGCGGCTAGCCTAGACCTACGTAAGCCTTAGGTTACCCGTCCCCTTATCTTTAAGCAGCCTCCTTTACCTAAGGGTATATAAGGTAGTATCCCTTTTTTCTTTTTTCCTTTCCTTCTCTTTCTTTTTTAACTATAGTAGTAGTAGTAATAAGTAAGTTCTACTTTACTTAAAGCGTTAGTTCGTTCCTAGCTATATAGGCCGCTCTATTAATATATACTTATAATAATAGCTATAGTAGTAATAATAGCCCTAATAATAATAACTTTAATTAATAAGTTCCCTACCTTATAAAGTAAGAGGCTATAATCTATAATACTAACTTCTACGATAAATATATCTATCTCCCCTTCCCTTACCTCCTCCTTTTTAAAGCGTATAAAGTTATTTATTAACGCTATACTAAGTACGGCTAACGATAGCTCCGCCGCTACCGCTACTCTTACCTACGCCCCCGCGACCGCGCTTACCGCCGCCGCCTCTACCTTTATTACGCTAGCCGCCCTTATATCGCCCTTTTAGGTAACGACGCTATCCCCGCCGCTAGCTATAACGCCCGGCCCCTCTACCCTTACCTCTGCCTTTACTACCCCTATAAGTCCGCTACCTAGTAAATATAGTAGCTATTTTCTACTAACTTCTTAAAGTATAAACGCTAAATATAGGCTAGAGCCGCTTACGCGGCCCCTTATAAATAGTATATATTATAGGAGCTTCCCTATATTAACTAAATTAAGCGCCGCTATAGTAGTAGTTATTACTAATATATATATACCGGTCGCGCTTATAAGGCGGCGCCTTTTATCTTACTTACTACGGCGTTAGCTTAGAAGGCTAGCGTATATAGGTAAGTATAGGGGGCTACTAAGAAGCGCCTTACCGCCGCCGCTGCCGCTTACTATAATCTCCGCGCTCTTAAGCGCTAAGGCTTTATCCCTAAGTAAGTTCCTTTCTTTTAGCTCTTTTACTTCCGCTATTAACTCTCTTAGTACTAAGGATACTACCTCTATCGCCCTATCGGCGGTCCCCTTAGCTATGCCCGCCGCTGCCCCGCCGCTACTACTAGCCGGGCCCCTCCCGCCCTTAGAGCCCTTAGAGCTACTACTACCGCTAACTAGCTCGCGGGCTTAAAGGGCCGCTTAAGCGCCTTAAAGAGCGCCTCCGCTATTAATAAGGTAAAGAAGGATAATAAGGATAAAGAGTAGGTCTAGGTAGTCTAAGGGCTCTACCTTAAAATAAACGCTATTTTTATCTCTACTTATATTATTACGCTTATATTATTATAACTACTTACTTTACTTTACTTACTTTATAGTTTTAGCTTAAGCTACTATTAATAGTTTATTAGTTTATTATTCTTATCTACTATTTTAAATAAGGCCTTAAACTTATTAAGGGCTATAGTTCTTATAAACTTATATATAGGTTCTTATATAAGGTTAAGATACCTATGCTACTTAATAAGGACCTTTTAGCGTTTCCTCTTACTAACCCTTTTTTAATACGCGGCCTATATCTCTTTAACCTTAAACTTATCTTTTCCTTTTACCTTAATTATAAGCGGTTAAGCGTTTATTACTTTTTATCTAAGTAGCGGGTTAAAGAAGGCTTTATAAAAGAGGTTTATATTAATCTTATTATAAACCCTTATAAAGAGATTATCGAGCTTTATAACTTATAAGCTAATAACCCTTTATACTATAAACTTTATATATAGCTAGTTAAGTTTCTTTTTTAGCTATACTAACCTATAGTTATAGAGGTCTAGCTATACCTTATCTCTTACTATAAACTTATCTACTAAAGCCCTAGTCTTATTAGCGTACTGCTCTTAATCTTACGCTATAGCGGCTATCGCGGATTAATAATAATCTATAGTCTCTTATAGCTTTTATATAAATATAAAGGCGCGGCCCTTTAGTAATAAATTACTATACTACTCCGCTACTATATTTATAATAAAGGGAACTAATAAGGGTAGTTTAAAGCTATACGTTATAAAGAAAGGGGCTATCTTAATAAGGGTATATAGTTTACTATTTAACGTAAGTTAAGCTATAAGGAGCTACTAGTCTTAGTTTACTTAGTTATAAGCTATAATAGCCTATAAGTAAGCCTATACCTCTTAGTTAACTTTCTTAAGCCCTTTATTAGTCTATAAGTAATATACTATACTAAGTAGCTATATAATCTAAAGTAGCTAGTATAGGTACTACTAAAAGTAGCTAGTTTAATTTAATCCCTTATTACTTATAATAAAGGCTAGCTAGCTATATAAGCGGGCCTAGTACTATAAGAAGCGCTTTATATAAGACTTTATATCTATAAATAGTATTAGCTTTAATACTATAGACTTACTAAGTTAGTCCTTAATTACCTATATATAGCGGTTACTACCTTTTATAAGTAGGAGGTATATTATAAAGTCTATTTATATATATATATAAAACCGGTTAAGTACTAAAAGCTACTTAAGTAGCCTATTAAGCTATACCCTTTAAATCTTAGTATAGCTATAAATATTGTAGTTATAGAGGAAGTAGCAAACGTAGTACTATAAGAGGGGCTAGTAGAAGTCCCTTACGAGGCCTACTACTATACCCTACTAACCTAGGTAGCTTATAATATTAAAGTTATAAATAAGCTAGACTAGCTTCCTTTAAAGCTCGTTTTATTTATCTAGCTCTAGCAGTCTATCCTTCTCCTTAGCTTTTATAGTATATAGCGCGCCTAGTACTTATAGTCTCTCCTACTAATATAAATATCTTTATAGGTCGATATAATAGTTAGCTACTTATACTTTTAGCTTTAGCTTTAGATTAAGGTATTAAGCGCTAGACTTAATAACGTAGCGTATACTCTCGTATATATTATTTAAAGATAATAACCTATCTTATAAGCATTAAAGGACCTTATCTTAAAACACCTACGCTATATATACCCTTAGGCCGGTCTATCCCTCCTTACTAAACTAAGGTAAAGGTATAAGGGATAGCTTATTTATTAGCGCCGCGCCTCCCTTTACTAAGGAAGCTCCTATATAAGTCTATAGCGCCTCTTATAAGATAAGCTATAGATCCTAGGCCTCGATATTTACTCCTATCGGCCGGTCTTAATCCTTTTAAGAAAGTATATCTAGGACTATAAAGTCCTACCTTAGTTAGTACTTAATTAAGAAGTTAAAGTATAAGAGATACTCCGCTTAATAGGCTTATTGCTCTAAGAGGTATTAGCGAGTTATAAAGTACTTAAGGTTCCTATAGTTTATAAGAACCTTAAAGCTCTTATAGCTTTAAAGCTCCGCTTATTATTATTTAAGGTAGCTAATAATCGCTAATATCTCTTTATTATAAATAGCGTAATTCCGCTCTACTAAGGTTAGCTTATAAGAGTAAAACGCTATTAGTTACTTCTACTTATCTACCTTTTAAGAGAGCGTTCCTCTAAGTACTTAGCTATTATAGTCCGCTTTAACTAATATAGACTAGCTAAAGTCCTACTAAAGTAATACTAAGGCTTAAGAGAATAGGCCCTTAAGTATAGAGAACGCTCCTTTTTATATAAGCCCTTAATAAAAAGCGGTCTACTTCTTATTAATCTCGTTTAAGGGCATTATAATATAAGAGAAGCCCTTAATAAATATCTTATAGTAGTTCGCGAACCTAAGGAAGCTTTATATACCTATTTATATAGTTAGGGCTACTTAGTCTTAAATCGCCTAGATCTTTATAAGATCCGCCTATATACCTACGCCTATATAGATAATAAAGCTTAAGTACTTAACCCTCTTAACCTTAAATTTATACTTATCTAGGTTAAGGTAAAGCTTATAAAGTTAAAGGCGCTCTAAGACCCTTTATACTCTCTATATATAGTCCTTATAGGAGCCGCTTATATAAATAAGGATATTATCTATATATATAGAGGCGAACTTATTAAGGAAGTCTTAAAGTATATTATTAATATAACGCTAGAAAGTAGTAGGCGCTCTTAAGAGGCTAAAGGGTATTATAAGCTACTTAAATAAGCTATAGCGTATATAGAACGCTATCTTTTACTTATTACCCTTTAAGATCTATACCTTATAAAATACTTATTTTATATTTAGCTTTATAAACTACTTTACCTTTAAGAGGTTATAGAGCGTATTTAAGATAAGGGGTAAAAGGTAGCGGTCTAGCTTTATAATTATATTTAGAGCCCTATAGTTATAATAGAACTATATCCCGCCTCTTAGTTTATATATAAATAGGACTAGCGCTCTTACTTTAAACCTACTTACTTAAATAAAACCCTTATTTAAGAGGTCCCTTAGCGTCTTTTTTAGTACTAATAGCTCCGCGTATAATATACTATATAGTAGTTTAAATAGTATAGGTAGTTCTTACCTCTTTTTATTAGTATAGAGTACGATCCTATAGTCTACCCTTAGCTTATATAAGTTAAGCTTATTTACTTCCTAAGACTTAAATAGTAGTAGAAGGTTATAAAAGCGCTTTAGTATCTACTACTATAGCTTAGCGGTCGACTTTAGCTTTTTTATCTAAAGGGCTTTATTAATATCTACTAAGCTAACTATATAGACCGCTATATTAGCCGCTACCTAGCCTTCCTTTTACTCTACCTATTATATAGTTCCTATAAAAATAAAGTTAAGGACTTTTTAAGCTAAGTATAAAGCTTATATACTTAGTCTTATATTTATAGAACTATTATTATAGTAAACCTACTATTATATAGGCCTAAACTATAGCTTCTTTTAGTATAAAACTAAGTATAACTCTATATATAATAACTAAGGTTTCCTAAGGATTAAAGAAAACTTTAGTTAAGGGATTATATAGGCTATAATAAGCTTATAGTAACTATCGACCTTTATAGCTAGCTATATAATACCCTTAATTACTATACCTTTTATTACGCTTAAGGCACTCTTTACTTACCTTAGAGCGATCTTTTCTACTAGTACTTATATCTCTTATATAAGCGCCTTATTAACTATAGCGTAGTACTAATAGCCCTTATCTATAAAAGCAGCGATAAGTAAGGAGTTATTAATTATAACCTATATTAAAGTAGGCTCTTCTTTTATATAGGCGGATAATTCCTCTTTCTCTCTTATTAGTACTAGTAATTAGGGCTCTAAAGCCTATTTTTACTTTAAAGCTACTTTTTTTCTTCTAGGCCTAAGGGGGCGGAGTCCTCTTTATTATCTAAGGTAAGGAGCGGTTTTATCTTTACTACTTAAACCGCTATAGGCCGCTAAGCTAAAAAGAAAGGGCATTTTAGTATAAAGTATATAAACGAGCTATAATATAAGTAGCAGCCGTTAGCTTTCCTCTTTTTAATTTCCTTACTTATTACTTACTTCGCCTACTACTTAAAGTATAAGGTAGTATAAAGGGTAGTCAATAGCGTCTTCTTACCGCGTTTAGCTTAGTTTATATAGGTAGCTAATATTAAGGTATCCCTATCTATATTAATAGCCGGTTATTTATCTTATAGAGGGGTAGTAATCCCGTTGCCGCTATATAGCGTATATATATAAAGCTTTTAAAAGCGCGGCGTTTACTTATAGCCCTATACTACCTTTATTAACTAGCTTATATACTCGCTATAGTTAATAAGTATAATTATAAGGATAAGTAGCTCTTATAGGGCTAGCGTAATTAAATTCTATAGCTATATAAGCTTCGCGCTATCTTTTTATACTATAGTCCTTACTACTTATAAGAGCGTCTCTTTAAAATTAAGGAGGAATTCGCTAAAGGTTTATCTATCTCTTTACTTAAGGGTCTATAGACTATCTTATACCTTCTCCTACTCTTATACGTTACTAAACGTATATATAAGGTATTAAAAGAAGTCTTATAGGTCGCGTTTACCCTTAAGGCCGCCCTTATCTTAGAATCTAAAGATCTACTATATCTAAGGCTTTAATAGTATATAGAGGAGTAAATACTATACTATATCGCGATAGCTATTTAGGCCCTATTTCTTATTAGTTATAAACTTTATTTATAGCTAGCTAAGGAAGAAGTAAAAGGACTTTAGCTTACTATCCTAAGTCGGCTAAGGGAGCGGCTTCTACGTTAGTAGTATCGCCGCTATAACTAATAGTATAGAAGTTATAGGTATTATATACTAGTCCCTTAGTATAAGGCTAGTACGTTAACCTTACTATCTACTTAGATCTAGTATAGGTCTAATAAGTAATTAAATTAACTAGCTACTATATATAATTAAATATATTATATAGACTAGCTACTATACGTTATTACGTATATTAAATATAAACTAGCTACTAGTCTTATAAGTTAAAGTAAGAGTAGTAATAACTATCTATATTCTTTTTTACCCGCTTAAGATATAGCGGGTTCTCTATCCTTTATATATACTATAGTAAGTATAAGACCTTACTTAGGGCTTTAACTAAGTAATATCTTAACCTTATAATCGTATGATAGTACTATAGCGTATTAATAGTATTTCCCTATATTTTCCCTAAGTAAGTATAGGTATTTCTTTATAATTTCCCTACTATATTCTTATAGTAACTTCTTAGGGAAATATCGGTATAGTCCTTAAGGAACTATTATTACTTAGGAAATTATAGTATATTCCCTATATAATATATCCCTAGGGGAAATCTCTATAAAATATCTATATAATCTACTTAGTTATTATTTCTAGGATTTCTAAGTAATTTCCTAGAGTTTACCTAGTAGCTTCTAGGTTCTTTCTTTTATAAGGAGCCTTAAGGAGTTAAGGGTAACTTCTTTAAAGGAAGTAAATATCGTTATAAGTACCTAGATTATCGACTATAGGGTATCCTATAATAAATACCTAAGGTAAAAGAATTAATTAATATCCCTATTAATTTCCTATAGTATTTAAGTAGGAGTTATACTAATAAGGAATTATAGTAAATTTATATAGATTTCTAAGGTTAATATAAAGAATAACTTATCTCTTATCTAGAACGTAACTTAGTATAACTAATACTAAGAGCGTAAGGCAGCTAAGCTAAGAGTAAAATACTACTAAGACTAAGGGCGCTAGGTAGCTAAACTAAGGTAATAAATATATAGGGCTAGGGATATAGTATAGCTAAGCTAGGGAAAACTAATTATAACTAAGGGCGCTCTATAGCTAAGTATAAGAGTCTTTAACTATTATAGGTTATAGGCTTAGGCTATAGCCTAAGCCGTATAGTTATATATAGAGGGCCGGATCCTATATATATATATACGGGCTAGCCGCGTATAAAAGAGCTCTATATAGCTTATTAATATTATCCTATAGACGGCACCTATATATACGCCTCTACTTACTCCGTAATAGTATAAGCTATTAACTAATAGATCTAATAGATATCTCCTTAAAAAGGGCGCCGCTTCCCTAAGGGAGCACCCCGCTACCCCTTAAGCGGATAGGAAGTATCGTAGCTATCCTAGAAGCGATTAAAAGCGCGACGGCTAGCGAGAAGAACGAGGTTCTCGCTATACTAAGGGAGCCGTCTATAAGACTAGCGTTAACCCCTACGACCTCTATAATACTAGTTACGGTAGTAGTACTACCGATATAAAAGCCGCTTTTATAGCTAACTTAAGATAGTAAGCCTAAGTCCTTCTACTTCTTCTTTAGCCGGCTATAGATAAAGTTTATAATAAATAAGAAATAGGGCCTAAACGGCTATCGTAATATAGCGTAGTATTCGCTCCTCTATATACTGCCGGAGCCCTAGATATAGAGGATCTCCGGATTCTAGGATAATAGCGGCCCTAGGAGTAGACGCGACCTATAGGACTTCTTTTAATACCTTATATATACGTTCGGCAACGTATAGGAGCGGGAGAAAGCATAGGATAGGCTATAGACCCTTAGGTAGAGGGACGGGCAGTCCTTTAGCGAATTCCTCCCTAACTTTAAAGAGACGCTCTTACGGGCGGCGGGAACTATAGTATAAGAAGATAGCGCGAAGCTTATATAGTTACGGAACTTAATTACGCTAGCCCTATAAGAGCTACTTATCTCTATAATTATACCTACTAACTATAGCGAGTATATAAGCTAGTTAATAAAGGTAGTATAGGGCTATAAGTAGACGCCGCGTTTTTAAAAGCTTTATAAGCGCCCGCTATATAGCGGTAACGGGATTACCGCCCCTCTATAAGAGGAATAGCCGACTATCGATATAGATAGGGATACTTTAATATCGGCTACTTATATAGACCGAGCTAAACGCGGTAGGAAGTCGTTATTAAATATTCCTTATACTATTCCGCCCTTTAAGTAGCGGGCGAAGTAGGTAACGAGCGAAGAAATCGGGAAAAAGAAAGCTAACGGCCGCTACTTATATTATAGCGCGTCTATATACTTCGTATTAAAATGCCCCTTCCTTTTAGCTAAGCGGCCTATAGTAGTTTAAGTAGCGAAGATAGAACCGCTCCTTACCTTAGACGATAAAGAGGACTCCGCGCCCCTAGGCCTAGAGGAAAAAAAGTAGCTCTAGAGCGAAGATAGGCTCTAGAGCCTTAATTACTAGTACTAGTAAAGGAGAAGGAGGAATTATCCGCCTATATAAAAAAGGAGCCTACTTTAATATAAGTTATAATTAATAACTCCTTACCTATCGCCGCCCTTATAGATAAGGGCTATTAGTACTACGCTATAGTTAACGAGGCGCTTACGTAAGAGATATAAGTGCTAGTAAAAAAGATCGCCTTAAGGCGAGTAAAGGGCGCTTTAAGCGCGATAAAGGGTATAGTAATTAAGGGCATTATATAGCTAGCTATAAAGGTCGACGGCTACTATAAGCTTATTATAGCTTATATAATCCCTTAACTAGAGTTTCCCTTAATCCTTAGGAAACCCTAGTTATTATATATAGAGTTATACTTAGTTTTATATTAAAAGAAGCTATAGTTTAGGCCTACGTAATAGTAGGTCTACTATAATAATAGTTCTATAAGTATAGGACTAAGCGTGCGAGCTTTATACTTAGCCTAAGAAGTCCTTACCTCTATCTTCGTAGGAACTATATAATAGGTAGAGCGGGAGGAAGGCCGGGTAGCGGCTAACGTAGCGGTCTATATAGTTAGCTTAGTAGATATCGATAAGGCCCTTTAAATAAAGAAGCTAAAGTCGCCCGCTAAGCTATAGTAGTAAATACTAAAGCGCTTTTATAACCTCCTACCGCTATTTAAGTCCTAGGAAGTAGATAAGCTTAACCTATATAAGCTAGGGGTAGATTATAAGATCGTACTTTATACTAATAAGAAGGGGTAAGAACTACCTATACTATTCGGACCGCTATATAGTATATTATACGTAGAGCTGCTAGTATTAAAGAAGATACTAAGGGACCTCTTAGATAAGGGTTTTATTTAAGTAAGTAGCTCTAAAGTAAGAGCGCCGGTCCTATTTATACGTAAACTAAGAGGCGGGATATAGTTCTATTATAACTATAAGGCTTTAAATATAATTATAAGGCTAGACCGCTACCCCTTACCCTTAATCTCGGATATACTTTATAACCTCTTAAAGGTAAAGTAGTTTACGAAGCTAGATATAAAATAAGCGTTCTATAAGGTATAGATCTTAGCGGGTAATAAGTAGAAAACAGCGTTCTATATATACTATAGCTTATTTAAGTAGCTTATAACGCCCTTCGGCCTATTAAGAGCGCCCGCTACCTTTTAGCGTTATATTAATAATATACTTTACGACTTCCTTAATAAGTTCGCTTCTATATATATAGATAATATCTTTATCTATATAAGCGGCTTTTATAAGGACTATATATAGAAAGTATAAAGGGTCTTAAAACGCCTCTAACTTTATAAGCTCTACCTTAACCTAGATAAGTACGAATTTAAGGTTAAGAGGGTTAAGTACCTAAGCTTTATTATTTACGTAGGCGTAGGTATATAGGTAGATCCTATAAAGATCTAGGCGATCTAGGACTAAGCGGCCCTAACTACGTAAATAAGTATATAGAGCTTTCTTAGGTTCGCAAACTATTATAGGATATTTATTAAGGGCTTCTCTTATATTATAATACCCTTAAATAAGATTACTAAGAAGTAGACCGCCTTTTATTAGGGGCCTATATAAGAAGGAGCGTTCTATACGCTTAAGGACCTTTTCTTATAAGCCTTAGTACTACTTTAGTAGGACTTTAACCGGTCTACGTTAGTTAAAGTAGACTATAGCGGCTAGGCACTTAAAGGAACGCTCTCTTAAGAGGTAAACGGGCGGAAGTAACCGGTAGCGTTCTACTCCTATAAGCTAACCCTAGTAGAGCGGAATTACGCTATTTACGATAAGGAGATATTAGCGATTATTAACTACCTTAAGCGATAGTAAGCGGAGCTCTAAAGCTACGAGAGCTTTAAGGTTCTTATAGACTATAGGAACCTTAAGTACTTTATAACCTACTAGCACCTCTCGGAGCGGTAAGCCCGCTAGGCGGAGTATCTCTTACGCTTTAACTTCTTAATTAAGTACCGCCCTAGGTAGGACTCCGTAGTCCTAGACGCGCTTTCCCGGAGGGATTAAGACCGGCTAATAAGAGCGGATATCGAGGCCCGAGATCTATAGCTTATCCTATAAGAAGCGCTATAGACTTATATAGGAGCTTCCTTAGTAAAGGAAGGCGCGGTGCTAGCGGACGAGCTTCCCCCTATACCTTTACTACCGAACGAGCTTCCCTTAGCGCCTTTACCTCGGTCTAGTAAGGAGGGATAGACTAGCCTAAGGGTACGCGCGGCGAGAGTATTCTAAGATATAGCCCTTTAACGCTTATAGGATAGGATAGCGGCTCTAGATCGTACCTATAAAAGCGTGCGCCGCGCTATAGAGTCTAGCGCTCGACGCTTAGATCTAAAGCTAAAGCTAAAGGTATAGGTAGCCGACTACTATATCGACCTATAGGGGCATCTACGCTAGCGGGGGAGACTATAGGTACCGGGCGCACTATATACTATAGAAGCTAAGGAGAAGGATAGACCGCTAGAGCTAAACGAACGAAATAAGCTTTAAGGGAGGCTAGTCTAGCTTATCTATAACTCTAGCATCGTAGGTTACCTAGGTAGGCAGGGTATAGTAGTAGGCCTCGCGAGGGACTTTTACTAGCCCCTCCTATAATACTACGTTCGTCGCTTCCTCTATAACTACGATATCTACGGCCGTATAAAGATTTAGAGGGCGTAGCTTAAAGGGCTACTTAAGTAGCTTTTAGTACTAGACCGGTTTTATATATATATATAGATAGACTTTATAATAGACCTCCCGCTTATAAAAGGCGGCAACCGCTATATATAGGTAATTAAGGACTAACTTAGTAAATTAATAGTACTAGAGCTAATACTATCTATAGATATAAAAGCTTATATAAAGCGCTTCCTTTAGTACTAGGCCTACTTATATAGCTAGCCGGCCTTTATTATAAGCGATAGAGGGTCGAACTAGACTAGCCGCTTTTAATAGCACCTATACCGGCTACTTTAGATTATATAGCTACTTAGTATAGCCTATTACCTATAAACCGACGGGGGACTTAAGAGGGTTAACTAGGAAGCGTAGGCGTACCTATAGGTAGTTATAGCCTATAACTAGGTAAACTAAGACCGCTAGCTCCCTGCCGCCTAGCTTACGCTAAATAGTAGACTATAATCCTTTATTTAGATAGCCACCTTCTTCGTAACGTATAGCTTTAAGCTGCCCTCCCTAATCCTATTTACCGCTAATATAGTAGCGGAGTAGTATAGTAGTATATTACTAGAGAGCCGCGCTTCTACGTTTATATAGAAGCTATAAGAAACTATAGAATACTACTAATCTACGATAGCCGCGGCGGCGTAGGATTAAGAGCGGCACGCTAATAAGACTAAGGCGCTAGTAGATAGGTTTATAGTAAGAGATAAGGTATAGCTTAACCTCTATAACTATAGGTTAGCACGACTAAAGAAGAAACTAAACTAGCTATATATAAAGTTTATAGTACGGAGGGTCGTTAGCCTATAGGTAGTTAAGCTCGATAGCCTCTTAACGGGGGTCTATAATAGGATTAATATTAACCTCCTTCGCCGAGCCTCCTCTAACCCGCTACTTAGATAAGAAATAGTAGACGCTTAACCGCCTATAATTAAGGTAGAGGGGGATAACGAATTCGAGGTTAAGGAGATATAAGCTATACGCTAAAGGAAGGTAGGCTAAGGGACACGCTAGGAGGTTCTTATTAAGTTACGCGGGTACCTCGACCCTACGTAGGAACCTATATATAAGTTTACGGGAGCTATAGCCCTTAATAAGTTTAAGACCCTATATAGACCGGTAGATAAGAACGATAGACTAATAAACTACTAGTAGTAGCCTAAACTAAGACTATAAAATAAGTAAAGCGGAGTAGGTAGTTATAGCGATATAGGTCTAATAGTATAAGCGGAGATAAAAATAGCGTTTATTTTAGGGCGGAGCCCTTAAACTTCCTAAGCTTATTCCTTGTTATTACCCCCGCCTTTACTATTATTATTATCGTTATCCTCGTCGGCCCCCTCCTCCTCCTTAGCGGCGGCGGCGGCGCTCTCTAGCGCGCTAAGTCGGCCCTCTAGGCCCGTAAGCTAGTCGGCGGCGGCGGCGGCTCTAAGGGCGAAGAAGCGGCGGCTAGCTTCGGCGGCGGCGGCAGGGGTAGCGGTAGCGGCGGCGGCGGGCACGGCTATAGGGATCGCTAATAAGGCGACGGAGGCAGTATCCCTAGTACTAGGAGAGTTAGTAGTAGAGGTAGGAGAGTAGAGGGGGAAGAACCTACTTAGGGATAAGCCCCTAGCACTCTAAGGCGCGGAGGTTACGGTAGGCGGCTACGGCGGTAGTAAGGCGCTTCTTAGTAGCCCCCTAGGCCTACCTATACGCGCTAGCCTTTTAAGCCGACGCTATAGCGAGTAGGATAGGAGGCGCCGCCTTATAAGCGCGGCTAGCACGCGTATACTAGTAATAACTACCGCCGCGGCGGCGCCCGACCTAGTCGGCGTAAGGGAGCTCCTATAACGTATACCGTATATAGGGGGCCGCGCGAGCGGCTCCGGCCTAGACCTAGCGCTTATACTTTAAGGAGTTAGCGGAAGACGTCTATTACGCTTATTTAACTACGGACTTATAGGGGTAGCGGAGATAGAGGCGGGGGCCGAGGGGCCGGGCGTTATAGGTAGCGGCGGGGACGGCGTCGTTACTTTAAAGGGCGATATAAGGGTAGCTAGCGTAGCGGAGGCAGTAGCGGCGGCGGTAGGCGCGGTAGTAGGGGCGCGGGTAGGAGCAGCGGTAGCGGCGGAGTTATCGTCGGCCGTGCTTAGCACGGCGTCGACGAACGACTCCGCACGCTCTAAGAAGGAGGAGGTAAGGGAGGGGGAGGTAGATATATCTATCGCGGAAGTTAGTATTACGGATTACGGCCTCCTACTTTATAAGGCAAGGAACTTATTAGTTAAAGTTATTATTATTATTACTATTATTAGGGCTATTATTACTACTATAGCTATTACTATAAGTATATATTAATAGAGCGGCCTATATAGCTAGGAATAAACTAATACCCTAAGTAGAGCGGAACTTACCTATTACTACTACTACTATAGTTAAAGAAGGAAGAGAAGGAAGGGAAGGAGGAAGGAGGGGATGCCGCCTTATATACCCCTTAGTAGAGGAGGCTGCCTAAGGCCGAGGGGACGGGCAACCTAAGGCTTATATAGGTCTAGGCCGGCCGCTAGCTACCTAGGGGCGTATATAATAAGTTACGCCCTTATTTAAAACGGCTAGCCGGCTAATAAGTATAGAGCTAGGTTCTAGCTACCTAGGCTAATAAGTATAGGGATAATAGGGCTAGTAGGGCTAATATAATTAATAGGAAAGGGTAGGGTAAAGCTAGCGGCATAGGCTTAATAGTATAGAGGCCGTTAATAGGGCAACGCCGCGCTAGGCTTAAGGGAGGGTATTATATAAGAGTCTTTAACTATTATAGGTTATAGGCTTAAGCTATAGCCTAAGCTATATAGTTATATACGGAGGGCCGGATCCTATATATATATATACGGGCTAGCCGCGTATAGAAGAGCTCTATATAGCTTATTAATATTATCTTATAAACGGTACCTATATATACGCCTCTACCTACTCCGTAATACTAAGCTAGTAATAAAATAAATAGGGCTAGGGATATTATAAGGCTAACCTAGTAACCGACCGTCTTACGCTATAGGGGTAAGGGTAAAGTAAGGGATCTCCTCCTTAGCTTCCTCCTTTATTAGTTCCTTAGGGCTAACTAGTACGTTAGCTAAGGCATCCTATATATTAGAGGCTCTATAAATAGGCACGCTATAAGCGTTATTTAGGGCCGGTTCTACTAAGAGTATTATAGCTAGTCTATTACGAGAGGCTAGAGTTTAATTATAGATTACTACTACTAGTACCTATATAGTTAGGCCTAGGCTTTAGAATCCGCTTAAGTATATATTAATAAACTTTTAGTTTAATAAGTTAAAATAAGCTATTATATTAGCTATATAAAGGCGGGCCGCGGCTAGCGTATATAAGGGGCTAATATAAGCGGCTTTTTAGTATACTATAGCGAGCTTAAGTAAGTCGTTTAAGAGGTAGGTAGTAAAAGCAAACTAATAAATAAAGCTAGTAAGTACTTTAGCGAGGGCGGCGTACTAGCTAAGTAAGAGGTCGGCGTTAGCCTCCTTATAGATAGCGGTAAATAGATTTACTTAGATTATAGCCGCGTTTATAGCTTTATAGACTAGCGCTTCCGACCTAAAGTAGATAATACCTATATAGCTATTTATATTACCTAGGTTATCGTAGTATACTATAAAAGGTATAATAGGAAATAGTCTAAGCTTTCTATAGCTTAGAACCTAGAAGGGGTTAAGCTTTTATTAGACTAGTATTAGGGCCTATTCCTTAGCGAATAGGTTAGCCTACTTAAAGGGAGTAAAAGGTAGGGCCGCGGTAGCGGTAAGTAAGCGTCTAGTAAATAAGTTCCTTAATAGCTCGTCGAATATAAGGTCTACTATACTAGATCCTTTAGTCCTAGCTAAGGTACGCTTAAGGGTCTCTTTAAACTTATAAGTTCTTAGTATACTAAAGGCCTCGCGCTCCTTTATAGCGGCGGCCTTAAATATCTTTAGATAAGTAAGGAGGTACTTTATATTAGTAATAGTAGCGACGATCTTAAGTATCTGGGCGTTTATAGAGGCTACCTATCTAGATAAGAGCTTATTAATAACGTTAGCTAAGATAGTAACGATCTACGCGGTTTTAAGGGCGCTAGTTATTATCTTAGTTTTATTAGGGAAGATAGCTCTATTTAGGTCGTATAGTAATAAGGGAAGAAGCTCGTTTTTATTAAATAATAAGGTAAACTACCCGCGGGCGTTTTAAGGGGTATTAAGGGTTTTCCCTATAATACTTAAAACTAAGGGTAGCGAGTCGCTAAATAAATTACTAAAGCTTAATAGCGATAAAGTATAGTTATTAAAGTAAATATATAATAAAGTACTAAGAATAAGGTAATAGGAAGCGCTAACCTACTATAGTTAGATAGTTAATATTACGTTTCTATTAGTTTAGGTAGTTATAAGAGTTATAGTAGTAATATAATAAGCGGTAATATTATAAGGTATAGAGAAGTATAGCTAGTTATATTTATATAGATTATAGGCTTTAGCTAAGGGAAGAGATAAAGGGGCGTAATATATACTATTTTCTACTAAGCCCGCGTTAAGATCGTACCTTTCTCTAGTAAGGAGGTCGCGGTAGTTAATATATATATACTATAATTATCTTATTTTTACTTAGTAAATATAGCTATATTAAACTTAATATTATAAAGGAGCTCTACCTTATTCTTATATAATTAGACTACTTAACGGAATCCCTTAAGGCTTAGGCGCGGCGGTCGGCGGTAGATTTAGTCGGAGAAATACTAGCGAAATACTAAGTCCTTACTACGATACTTATAGCCTTAGATAGCGAGAACCTTAAATATAGGTATAAGAGGGGCGCGGTTTAGTATAGAAAAGGGATCGTAAAAGGATAAGGAAATTAAGTTCTTAAAATAAAAATAAATATAAGTACTAAAATATAGAATTAAGTTACTATTCGCCGCGGGCGGCCTATTAATACTTATTAGCTAGTTAACCTATCCTTAGACTTCTAAGAGAATAAATAGTAACGGCGTATACTATATATTATTATTTCTCCCTTAGCTATAGCGGCTTATACTATTATATAGCGCGTACGCGGAGCTTTTAAGTATAGGTAATATAACTTTATAATACTCCTTACTATATAGTAAATTCTTTAATAAGGTCTTTAGCGATAATATCCTTAGCGGCTACCTAGGAATTATAGCTACTTAGCTAGCCTTTCTAGCTAATAAAGTATTTTATATAAGCGGTCCCTTAGCTATATTTATAAGTTCTAAAGTTAAGGATTCTTTTAACTTAGTAGTTAGTATTAGGTTCTAGGCTAGGTTAAGCGTTTAGTCGTTTAGCCGGCTATAGCTATATAATAGAAATAACGTTATAGATATTTAAGGATCTAGCTAGGTTAAGGCGGTAGGCTAGATAGCCGATCTACTTAAGGACTTTAAACGGTCTTATATAGCGTTCCTTTAACTTTACTACCTATCCGTTAGCTACGCTATATCCTTTTCCTAGCTAGAGCTATACTTAGTCTCTAAGCTTAAACTCTAGTACTTAGTACTTCGCTTTATACCGCTTTTTTATTCCTACCTAAGCTAGAGCGATTAAGATCCTAGCTTAGTCTTAGAGTATCTCTCTATCTATTTATAAGGGGCCTTTTCTAAGGTATCGATAAGTTTCTTAAGGCTAGTAATAGTAAATATAAAGGATAACTCCTCTTATATCCTTTACTATCTAAGGTAAAATTTATATATATAGTTATTAGCAATAATTTCCTTAGCGTAGATAGTAAGGATATAAAGCTAATAACGACCTTTAAACTTAACTAGGTAGAGTAACCTATTCCGCTAAATAAATAAGAGACCGACCTAAGACTTATTATTTCTAAGCTACTTTAGTATACTAGCTTACCTAGGTTCTTTTATATATACTTCCTAGATCTTTTAGTATAAGTTAAGTTAAATAAAGGATTTTATAACTATATATATATATTTAACTAGCACTTTATCTTCTTAGATATAGTTTAATTTCCTAGGTTTATATTTCCTAGGTATTATAAATAGTAGTTAAGATAGTATATTAGTAAGGATATTTATAGTTCTAAGAATATAATAGACCTTTAAAGGAAACTAGCTAAGGTACTATAAAGTAAGTATAAGCCGATTATTAGTCTTTATACTAATAGTAAATAGTAATATTTACTTTAGGATTATACTTATAGTAGTCTAAAGGTATATAAGCAAAAGCGGAATTTTAGGAAATGAAGGAATTACGTAAGACTATATTATAGAGGGGAAGAAGGAGTATAAGGTAGGAATTTTAACGGAATTTATTAGTAGTATATTAGTGTATAGAAGAGGTGTTAAAGTTAATGATTCTCTATCTATCTACTAGCGGACATGCTGTCTTATATAGACAATTATAGCTAAACGGAAGAACCTTTCGGGACTAGATTTAGGCTGCCGTATAGCCCTAAGACTAGGGAATTCCGTGATATCTCGAGTAAATCTAGAAGTGTCTTGGTTCTACTAATATTCGTGTTTAGAGGAGGTTGGTCGTGCCGGTGTTCTTAAGAGGTCTTAGCTAGTATTCTAAGCTAGCTCTCTTCCTTCGATTCCCGATTATATAATAACCGGCAACCCGTTTAATGCATAATAACATGTAAAATAACGAGCGATTCTTGCTCTATAGGATGAGATTTTATCTATAATTAATATACTACTTATTAGCTTATATAATCGGGAGAGTATATTATAGCTGCTTTATTTATAGTAGGAACACCGTTCCTTATAGCCTCCCTTAAAGAGTAGATTTATATACTCTTTACTGATTTATTTATAGTAGTATATATATAGGGTAAAAACCTAATATAGGAAAACTATTCTTATACCTTAATAGGATATATAAAAACCTATTCTTTCTTAGGAAAAGAAAATCCTTAGGTATAAACTAATAGAAAAACCTATAGTAGGAAAAATCTATAGTTATAATAATTATTTATAGGATAACCTTATATAAGGTAAAACCTATTATTGCTAGGAGAATCTTAATAGATAAAAACCTAGTAAATATTTCTCTAGGAAACCTAAAAAGGAAAAACCTAGTAAGGGAAAGATATAGAAAGCATAAGAAATATCTAAAAACCCCTTTTAATTACTTAGGAACTTATATTAAGGATAGACCGTTTCTAAATTTATAGAGTAATCTAGGCCTTAATTCCTTCGTAAAAATATTAGCTATATTATCTTTTAATTTAATATAAAAAACTCTAATTTCCCCTTCTCTTATACTAGTTCTAGCATAGTAATAGGCTAATCTTATATGCTTAGACCTTTTATAAAATTCCGGATTTTCTACTAATTTAATAGCAGCAGTATTATCCGTTAAAATAAGAGGTATAGTATTAGGAATCTTAATAGATAGATCCTTAGTAATATTTTTAAAAAGTATGTTTAAATAAACAGCTTCTTTATTTGCCTCCCTAAGGCTAATATACTCTACTTCGTAGGTAGAAAGGGCAACGGCTTTCTGCTTAGAGTAAGCCTAGCTTATTATATTATTATATATATAAAAACAGTAACCGGAAAAGGATTTTCCGTCCGTTAAATCCGACGCCTAGCTAGAGTCGGTAAAACCCTTTATATATAGATAGGTAAAGGGATATTGCAATTATATTTAATCTTTAGGCTAGGAATTTATTTAAATATTTCTAAATTATATTTAAAGCCTTAAAATACGTCTAGTCGGGCTTAGCCGCGAATCTAGCGCAGGAAATTATAGAATATAAGATATCTAGCCTAGTAAATAAGGCTAAGTATAATAGAGATCCTATTTCTTTCTAAAATTATAATATATCTTCCTTAGAAGGTAATTCCTTTACTTTTATAAGCTTAAGGCCTACTATAGGGTAAATTCAAGTTCCTAAACCTTCTTTATTAAATTCCTTTAATGTATTTAAGGTATAATTTTCTTAGGATATATATAGCTCTTTATTTTCTCGGTTTATTATAATATTTAGACCTAAGAAGTCTTTTATATCTCCTAAGATAGTAAAATCTAGGAATTTAGATAATTCTTTAAATAATCTTTCTTCTATTATAGATTTAGAGGCCCTACTATAAGAAAGTCGTCGACGTGAATTGCTAAGGCTATACTATAGTCCTTATTTATAAATACTCCTTCGTCTATTAAAAGAGGAAGAAATCTAAGATTATTTAGTATAATTTTTAAATAATTATACTAGAGCTTAGGACTTTGTTTTAGGCTATATAATGCTTTCTTTAGCTTTGCTTTAATTTAACCGGTTTTATATAGGTCTAGGAATTTAGTTAATTTAATTCCTTTAGCTCTATAAGCTAATCTATATTTTAAATAATATTCTTTAAGAGCGTATTCTTTATAGCCTATAGGAAGATCAATATATACTTCGCTATCTATATCGGTATATACGAAGGCATTTATTATATCTATTTGCAAAGCTTTAAATTTATAGATAATAGCTAAAATAAGTAGAATTCTAATAGATTCGGGTCTAGCCGTAGTCGAGAAGGTATCTAGGAAATCTAAGCTATAGATCTACTTAAATCCCTATATTACGAAACGGGCTTTATATTTTATTATATTATTTTAACTATCCTTCTTAATAGTATAGACCTAGCGGCCTTATATAGCCTCCCTATCCCTAAGGAGGTAGGAAAATTCCTAAGTTTTATATTTAATTAGCTAGATAATTTCCTTAATTATAGTATCTTTCTAAAATGCTATTTTAGGGCTATTTAATGCCTATTTATAGGTCTTTAGAATTTTTAGATCCTGATTTTCTATACTAGCTAGAATTAACTCTATAAAATCGCAGTTTAGAAATAAATTAACGTTAGGGTATTCGATATAGTTAGAATCGAACCCTTCTAGCTTCTTAGGTAATTCTACTACTATTTTACTAGTAGTAGGAATAGGATCGTTATTTAGAGACTCTTCTTCTATAAAGGGCGAGGGACTTTTATCTCTAGGTTCTTTAGTAGCTTCCTCTATAGGGATATAGCTTTCTAGCTTATCTTTATTCGGAATAGAATTAAAATCAAAGGTATTATTACTACTAGAGATTTCTAGATTTTTTATAAATTTATTTTCTAGTATAGTAATATCTCTAGAGATAGTAATCTTTCTCTTAGAAAAATCCTAGATTTTATATGCATTTTCTAAATAGCCTACTACTATTCCCTTAAAAGCTCTATTATCTAGCTTATCTTTAGGGTCTTTATTCTTATAATATATAAGGCTTCCGAAGGTCTTAATTTTATTTAAGGTCTCGAAGGGTAGTATTATATTATCCCTTTTTTTCTATAGGACTTTTAAATCCTATCGTAGAATGCGGTAATCTATTATATAAATAGGTAGCTGTTAAAACAGCTTCTCCCTATAGATATTTAGGAAGCCTAGTAGTAAATAAAAGAGCTCGTACTTTTTCTAATATAGTACGATTTATTCTTTCTATTCTACCGTTAGATTCCGGCGTCCTAGGAGGACTAGAATTAAAGGTAATTCCTTCTTTTTCGCAATAGAGCTTTATTTTATATATAAATTCTTTAGTATTATTAGAAAATGCTTCTCTAATCCTAGTATTTTTAGGGTTATTTTCTACCCTATTTTTAAATTCTAGGAACCTATCTAGAGCTCCCTTTTTTCGAAGAAGGTATATTTCTAGATATCGGGTTCCTACGTCTAAGAAAGAAATATAATAGTAATATTTATTATAAGTAGGCACTTTAATTAGCCCCTAAATATCTAATACTATTTTTTCTAAATAAGAATAAGACTTATACGAAGGTTATTTATTAACCTTATTCGTTGCTTTAGCTCTAATATATATTTCGCATTACCTTATTTTATTTTCCTCTTTTAAAGGCATTTTTATATCCTTATTATATCTTTTTAATATTTCTAAAATAGCCCTACTATTTATATGCCCTAAGCGTAAGTGCTAAGTATAAAAATCTATATCCTTTGCTTTTAAAGACGTAATAAGGATCGATTAGCTTTTTAATAAAGGTTTTATAGGAATATAATATAATTTATTTCTAATAAATCCTTTAGTAAGGACCTTAGCCTTATTATCTAATAAAAGGACTTTATTTCCTCCTATTAAGGCATAGGTATTATTAAAATAAGATTAGGATAGTATATTTACCCCTAATTCGGGTATATAAAAGCAGTGTCGAAGGATATACCTTTTTCTACTATACGGAACTTAAATACTAAGTCCCCCTTTCCTTTTACTAATATAAAGGAAGCTTTTCCCTAGTAAGCTTTAGACTTAATTTCTTTATAGTTAATAAGGAAATTCTTATTAGATACTATATACCTAGTAGCTCCGGTATTATAGATAAAATTAAAGATCCTTTTATTCTTATAACTAGAAATCCTCCTTCTCTTACCTTTAAGACTAATTCCTTTATTCTAGGAATCGAGGCTTCTAAAGGTCCTAAAGAGAGTCTTTATTAGCTTCTACTATAGGGTATTTATAGAGGTTAAAATTACCTCTAAATCCTTAGACGTTTATATAGGGGTCGGAGCCCTAGAAAGGTCTATAAGGTCGATATCTAGGTCTATATTTTCTTAAGAAGCTATATTTAAGACCTTATTACTATCGTCCGAATCGGACTCTAGCTCTATAATTCGAGCCTTCCTTCTTTTATTAGTAGTAGAAACACTACTAGAAGGGGATTTCTTCCTAGAAGAGGAAGATAAAGAAGAAGATTTTCTCTTCTTAGAAATTCGAGTCCTATCGTCCTTCTTTCCTTTATTTAAAACCTAATAAGCAGGAGCCTTATTCGGGTGTAATTTATAGCAATTTGCTATAAAATGCCCTGGTTTTTTATATTCCTTATAATAAGGAGTATCCGTAGAATTTCTACGGGATTTCTAAGGCTTCCTTTATATTAGGAAGGCTTTCTCTAAAGATTCATCTATATCCTCTATTCTTCTAGCTTCGTCTAAAAGACTAGCTATTAAGGATTCGAGGGTAAACGCTATAGAATTATACCTAAGGCTCTGCGTAATATTTATAATATAGCTTCTAAATTCCTTATTAAGGCAATTAAGAATCTATGCTATAAGGATAACTTCTAGAATTTCTATGTTATAGGATTTTAAATCCTCGTAGATTTCTTTTACCTTATAAAGGTATTTCTCTAAATCGGAGTCCGAGGGACTAAGATTAAAGAGCTGCTTAATAAGCGGATAATTCGACGAAAAGTTCGACGGATTATATAGCTTTTTAAGCTTATCCCACGCTTCTTTAGCATTTTTTAGATGCCGAATTTATATTAAGGGACTATCTTTAACTTAAAGGAATATTATAGATAAAGCCTCCGTAGTCTATATATAATTTGCTTGCTCTAGAGCAGTAATAAGCTTTTCTTTTATAAGGATAGCTTCTATCCTCGTAGTCTATAAGGTATAATTTAAATTTCCCTTAAGTCTAGTAAATTCGTATTCTTTCTATCTACCTATTTTATATAAATTCGGTATTATTTCGTTCGTAGGGATCGAGAAGTCTAGACAGGAGTTTAAGAGCGTAAGAAGGTAAAAGAAGTTAGGGGGAATTTCGAAAGGAATTTTAATTGAATATTTCGACGAGGAATTGCAAAGGTATAAGTAGTTAATTTCCCGGCTTAAAAGGAGTAAGCCGGGCTTATAACCTCTAAAGGTATATAAGCAAAAGCGGAATTTTAGGAAATCAAGGGATCATATAAGACTACGTAATAGAGGGGAAGAAGGAGTATAAGGTAGGAGTTTTAACGGAATTTATTAGTAGTATATTAGTGTATAGAAGAGGTGTTAAAGTTAATAATTCTCTATCTATCTACTAGCGGACATGCTGTCTTATATAGACAATTGTAGCTGAACGGAAGAACCTTTCGGGACTAGATTTAGGCTGCCGTATAGCCCTAAGACTAGGGAATTCCGTGATATCTTAAGTAAATCTAGAAGTGTCTTGGTTCTACTAATATTCGTGTTTAGAGGAGGTTGGTCGTGCCGGTATTCTTAAGAGGTCTTAGCTAGCATTCTAAGCTAGCTCTATTCCTTCGATTCCCGATTATACGATAACCGGCAAGCCGTTTAATGCATAATAACATATAAAATAACGAGCGATTCTTGCTCTATAGGATAAGATTTTATCTATAATTAATATACTACTTATTAGCTTATATAATCGGGAGAGTATATTATAGCTGCTTTATTTATAGTAGGAACACCGTTCCTTATAAGTAGCGTAGTTAGTTAGTACGATAACCTTTAGTAGTAAGGTAGAGATAATATATAACCGGAGCTTTTAATATACCTAGGAAAGATAAGCGACTTTAAGTTTAGTAAGCTAGTATTTAGGTTCTCCGCCGGTTAAGCGTTTACTAAGGTAAAGGATTAGCTAGATACTTATCTAAGGTAGGGTCCTTCTTAGGTTCTAGTCTACCCTTAGTATATAGTAGAAGGCTATTACCGTAAAGCCTAGCTCGCGGCTAGCGTTAATTTATAAGAATAATAGCTATTATAAGTCGAAATAATATAGCCGCGTTAGTTTTATAAGAGCGTTTATAATATCTTAAAAGGCTTATTCCTTTACTAAGGAAGGTTAGTATATTACCTTAGAGGTATATTTATTCCTTACTAATCTTTTAAGTAGCGCTTAACTATCTTATATTTTCTTAAGTATTACTATTTTCTAAACTTAGAGCGCCTCTACCTTTTAAGAAAAGTAAGCTACTAAGTACTATAGCTAGTTAACTAAGCTAAGCTACTTTTCTAGTACTTATAGGGTATTTAGAAACTCTATATCTTATAATACTTATACTTATTCTTTAGTATTTATTAAGCTAATACTATTAACTTAAAATCCTAATAGTTTTATAGATAGGTAGCCTAGGAATAATTTCGATCTAACTAGGGCTAGGTTATAGTTTATAAAGAGTTAAAAGATAGCCTAAATATAATAAATATAGTTATCTTTTATATCTAAGTATATTATAATATTATCGATATACTTAAAGGAATATTTTATATATTCTTAAAGGATTTAGTCTATAAATCTTTAAACGTATATAAGTAAGTTTTTATATCCTATTAAGGCTACTATTAGTCGTTCTAAGCCTTTATAGCTAATTACTATAAACCTTTCTTAATACTCCTTATAAATAAGGAACTAATAAAAGAAAAACTAAGCGTCTATAGCGGAAATAAAGCGTTTCCCTTATAGCTTCTAGATTATATCTCTTTAAAGTAGTATTAAGTAAGCGTCTAAGATAGCTATACTATTAAGAGCGTATAGGTCTATTATTATTCGGCCCTTTTTATTACTATATATAGTTTTCTAGACTATAAATATAAGGTAAGTAAATAGGGTTACCTCTATAGCTTATTTTATACGCCCCTTTTAATATAGGTCCTTATAGGTCTAATCGATTAATACCTTATCCTTTTAGCTAAGTAGGTAAGCCCTAGACGCTAGTTTATATAAGTGCTAATTTTCTATTAGCGGAATATATATATAGTAGTCTAGGTAGACCTTAATAGTACCTTAGTCTTTTTATAAGGTTAGGAAATAGGCGACTATATATTAGATCTTTTTTATAAATATAAGTTCTTAATTATAGATTTTAACGTCCTCTAAAGTAATTATTTCTAAGAGGCTATAGTCTTATAAAATCCTAATCTTATAGTTTAGAGTCTATTTATATATCTATAAAAGGAGTTCCCCTTTAATAGACTTAGGGCTCCCTTCCTCTAAGGTTTCTACTAATAGGTTAGTAACCTAGTATAGGTCGCTATATTCTATAGTCTTTTATATAGCTAGCTCTTTAGTCGGAGTTACCCTAGCTAGGGTTTCCTTAATTAGGTCGATCTATAAAAACTATATTTCGTCGCTAAGGTCTATTAATATTCCTAAGTACTATCCTTTCTTAAATCTAATATAGCGAGCGGTAGTATTAACTACTATAACTAAAGTTATACCTTAGATTAAGTTATAGGCTAATAATAGGTCTCTTAGAAAGAATACTAAGTTATAATCCCTTAGTATATCCTTAATCTACGCTAGTAAGCGTTCTATCCTATATATAGGGACGTCGACGTTAGCTTAGTATATAACTTAATAATAGATTATATAGTCTTATTAGGTTAAGCGAGCTATAACTATTAGGTTACTATATAAGCTAATAAATATTATTCCCTTAGAATTTAAGATATTAACTTTATTTAGTACTAAGAAATCTTATCTAAGTAATAATCCTATAAATAAGGTCTAGACTACTTAGGCGCTAATAGTAAATTATCTAACTTTAAATCCTGTTCCTTATTTCCCTAGGATATTAATTATTAAGGTCGCTTAACCCTTAGTTTAGCTTTTCCTTATACTAGATAGTAGGACCTAATAGGTTATATTAAGGGTTATATTATTAAAGTAGTTAAGCTAGTCTTCCTTAATTATAAAGCGGGCTATACTAAAGTCTATATATATATTTAATAGCTAGTTTAGGCCTTTAGTTTTAAAGATAGATATTTAAGTATATATAAACTAAGATAGCTTTAATAGATTTAATATTTCGGTTTATAGCGCCGCTTTTATAGTTAGCTAGTTCCTTAGTATTCTAGGTAAACGGCTTAGTCCTATAGGTTTTACTTTTATTATATTAGTATTATAAAGTAAGTAGAGGCGTATATATAAGTGCCGCTTATAGGATAATATTAATAAGCTATATAGAGCTCTTCTATACGCGGCTAGCCCGCCCTTATACTTATAGGATCCGGCCCTCTATATATAACTATATAGCTTAGGCCGCGGCCTAAGCTTATTACTTATAATAGTTAAAGACTCTTATATAATGCCCTCCCTTAAGCGTAGCATAGCGCTGCCTTATTAATAGCTCTTATATAATTAAGCTTATACCGCGGGCTCTTCCCTACCCTTTCCTATTAATAAGGCCGGCCCTACTAGCCCTATTATCCCCGCGCCTATTAGCCTAAGTAGCTAGGACCTAGCTTTATACTCGTTAGCCGGCTAGCCGTTTAAATAAGGGCGTAACCTATTATATACGCCCCTAGGTAGCCGGCGGCTAGTCCGGACCTATATAAGCCTTAGGTTGCCCGTCCCCTCTACCTTAGGTAGTATCCTCTACTAAGGGGTATATAAGGCGGCATCCCCCCCTTCCCCCTTCCCTTCCTTCTCTCTTTTCTTTAACTATAGTAGTAGTATTAATAAGTAAGTTCCGCTTTACTTAAGGCATTAGTCTATTCCTAGCTATATAGGCCGCTCTATTAACGTATACTTATAATAGTAGTAGTAGTAGTAATAATAGCCTTAATAATAATAATAACTCTAACTAATAAGTTCCGCGCGTTATAGAGTAAGAGGCCGTATTTTATTATATTAACTTCCGCGATAGATATATCTACCTCTCCCTCTCTTACCTCCTCCTTCTTAGAGCGTACGGAGTCGTTCGTCGACGCTATACTAGCCGTGGCCGACGACGACTCCGTTACTACCGCCGCTCTTACCCGCGCCGCTACTACCGCTCCTACCGCCGCTACCGCCGCCTTTACTACGCTATTCGCTCTTACGTCGCCCCTTAGGGTAACGACGCTATCCCCGCCGCTACCTATAACGCCCGGCCCCTTAGCCCCTGCCTCTATCTCCGCTACCCCTATAAGTCTATAGTTAGGTAAGCGTAATAGATATTATCCGCTAACCTCCTATAGTATAAGCGCTAAGTATAGGCCGGCGCCGCCTACTTAGCCCTTTATATACGTTATACGTTATAAGAGCTCGACTACTTTAACTAAGCCGGGCGCTACCGCGGCGGTAGCTACTATTAGTACGCGCGAGCCGGCCGCGCCTATAAGGCGGCGCCTCCTGTCCTACTCGCTATAGCGTCGGCTTAGAAGGCCGGCTTATATAGGTAGGCGTAGGGGGCTACTAAGAATCGCCTTACCGCCGCCGCCGCTGCTTACCGTAACCTCCGCGCCCTCGAGCGATAAGGCCTTATACTTAAGTAAGTCCTACTCCTCCGCTCCCCTATTGCCGCCTCTAACGTACCCGGCGCTAGGGATACTACCTTTATCGCCTTATCGGCGGTCCCCTTAGCCGTGCCCGCCTTCGCTACCGCCGCTGCCCTTACCGCCGCCGCTAGCCGCCGCCCCTTTACCCTTAGAGCCGCCGCCGCCGCCGACTAGCTTATAGGCTTAAAGGGCCGCCTTAGCGCCCTAGAGACCACCGCCGCTACTAATAAGAAGAAGGAGGCTAATAAGGATAACGATAATAAAGATAATAATAATAATAACGATAAGGAATAAGCCTAAGTAGTCTAGGGGCTCTGCCTTATAATAAACGCTATTTTTATTTTTACTTATACTATTATACTTATATTACCTATATTACTATAACTACCCCCTCCGCTATACTTACTTTATAGTCCTAGCTTAAGCCGCTACTAATAGTCTATTAGTCTATTATTCTTATTTACTAGTCTATATAAGGCCTTAAACTTATTAAGGGCTATAGCTCCTATAAACTTATATATAGGTTCCTATATAAGGTTAAGGTACCTACGCTATTTAACGAGAACCTCCTAGCGTTTCCCTTAGCCTACCTTCTTTTAGCGTACGGCCTATATCTCTTTAACCTTAAATTCGTCGTCCCCTTTTACCTTAAATATAGGCGGTTAAGCGTCCGCTACTTCTTATCTAGGTAGTAGGTTAAAGGAAGCTTAGTAAAGGAGGTTAATATTAACCTTATTATAGACCTTTATTAAGAGACTATTAAGCTTAACTACTTATAGGCTAATAACCCTTTATACTATAAACTTTATATATAGCTAGTTTAACTTCTTCTTTAATCGCGCTAACCTATAGTTACGGAGGTTAAGCTATACTTTATCTCCTACTATAAACCTATCTACTAGCGCCCTAGTCTTATTAGCGTATTACTCTTAATCTTATACTATAGTAGCTATCGCGGATTAATAGTATTCTATAGTTTCTTATAGCTTTTATACGAACGCGGAAGCGCGGCTCTCTAGTAATATACTACTATACTACTCCGCTACTACGTCCGCGGTAAATAAGATTAAGGAGGGTAGCTTAAAGCTATATATTATAAAGAAGGGGGCTATCTTAATAGAGGTTTATAGTTTACTATTTAGTACGAGCTAAGTAGTAGGGAGCTAGCGGTCTTAGTCCGCTTAGTTATAGGCTATAACTACCTATAGGTACGCTTATACTTCCTAGTTAACCCTCTTAGGTCCCTTATTAGTCTATAAGTAGTAAGCTATACTAAGTAGCTATATAATCTAAAGTAGCTAGTATAAGTACTACTAAAAGCGGCTAGTTTAGTTTAACCCTCTATTACTTATAATAAAGGCTAGCTAGCTATATAAGCGGGCCTAGTACTAAAGAAAGCGCTCTATATAGGCTTTTATATCTATAGACGGTATTAGCTTTAGTACTACTAATTTACTAAGTCGGTCCTTAATTACCTATATATAGCGGTTACCGCCTTTTATAAGTAGGAGGTCTATTATAAAGTCTATCTATATATATATATAAAACCGGTCTAGTACTAAAAGCTACTTTAGTAGCCCCTTAAGCTATACTTTTTAGATCTTTATATAGCTATAGATATCGTAGTTATAAAGGAAGCGATAAACGTAATACTATAAGAGGGGCTAGTAAAGGTCCCTTATAAGGCTTACCGCTATACCTTATTTACTTAGGTAGCCTACGACGCTAGAGTTATAGATAAGTTAGACTAGCCTCCCTTAAAGCTTATTCTATTTATCTAGCTCTAGTAGTCCCTCCTTCTCCTTAGCTTCTATAGTATATAGTGCGCCCGGTACTTATAGTCTCCCCCGCTAGCGTAGATGCCCTTATAGGTCGATATAGTAGTCGGCTACCTATACCTTTAGCTTTAGCTTTAGATCTAAGCGTTAAGCGCTAGACTTAACGGCGTAGCGTACGCCCTTATAGGTACGGTCTAGAGCTATTATCCTATCCTATAAGCGTTAAAGGGCCTTATCTTAAAATACTCTTACCGCGCGCGCCCCTAGGCTAGTCTATCCCTCCTCGCCGGGCCGAGGTAAGGGCGTAAGGGGAAGCTTATTCGCTAGCACCGCGCCTTCCTTTACTAGGGAAGCTCTTATATAAGTCCGGAGTACTTCTTATAGGATAAGCTATAGATCCCGGGCCTCGATATCCGCCCCCGTTAGCCGGTCCTAATCCCTCTAAGAAAGCGCGTCTAAGACCGCGGAGTCCTACTTAGGGCGGTACTTAATTAAGAAGTTAAAGTATAAAAAATACTCCGCCTAGTAGGCTTACTACTTTAAGAGGTACTAGTAAGTTATAAAGTACTTAAGGTTCTTATAGTCTATAAGAACCTTAAAGCTCTTATAGCTTTAGAGCTCTGCTTACTATTACTTAAGGTAGCTAATAATCGCTAGTATCTCTTTATCGTAAATAGTATAATTCCGCTCTACTAAGGTTAGCTTATAAGAGTAGAACGCTACTAGCTACTTCCGCCCGTTTACCTCTTAAGAGAGCGTTCCTTTAAGTACCTAGCCGCTATAGTCTACTTCGACTAACGTAAACCGGTCGAAGTCCTACTAAAGTAGTACCGGGGTATTACGGGACACCTTATAGTCGATAATCTAGGTACCTATAACGATATTGGCCTTCCTTAAGGAAGTTACCCTTAACTCTTTAAGGCTCTCCGCGGAAGAAGGAACTTAGAAGCTACTAGGTAAACTCTAGGAAATTACCTAGAAATCCTAGAAATAATAACTAAGCGGATTATATAGACGTTTTATAGAGATTTCCCTTAGGGATATATTATATAGGGAATATACTACGATTTCCTAAGTAATAATAGCTCCTTAAGGATTATACTAATATTTCCTTAAGAAGTTACTATAAGAATATAGCAGGGAAATTATAGAGAAATACCTATGCTTACCTAGGGAAAATACTAGGAAATACCGCTAATATACTATACTACTATTATACGATTATAAGGTTAAGATATTACTCGGTTAAAACCCTAAGTAAGGTCTTACGCTCGCTATAGTATATAAAGAAGATAAAGAACCCGCTAGATCTTAGGTAAGTAAAGAAGAATATAGATAGTTATTACTACTCTTACTTTAACTTATAAGACCGGTAGCTAGTCTATATTTAACGCGCGTAATAACGTATAGTAGCTAGTCTATATAATATATTTAATTACGTATAGTAGCTAGTCCGTTTAATTACCTATTAAACCTATACTAGATCTAGGTAAACGGTAAGGTTAACGTACTAGCCTTATACTAAAGGACTAGTATATAATAAATAGTAGTAATTTTAATTCCCTTAAATATCTATCCTCTTAAAGTCTATATCTAGTAGAATAAAAGATAAAAAAATAGGGAAAGGAATAAGTTAACCTTAACCTATAAACCCTAATATCTTTTTAGGAAGAAAGCTCTTACTTACGTACTAATAAATACTAGCTTCCTAATTTCTTTTTATAAAAGAAATACTTAGGGAACTCCGGATAAAAGTAGAACTTTAAAGTATTAAAGCTTAAGTATTATAGAGCTTTTATTAGCGGTTAGAAAGATACCTATTTCTAGGATATTTCCCTTTAAGTGCCTATAAAAATAAAAGATAGCTAGATCGCCTACCTTAGTAGTAAGAACGACGCTTAAAGGAATTAAAAGCGGAACTTTTATAATACGACTTACTAGCCTACCTAGCTAATCGTTAAAACCTATAGGAATAAATTAATAACCTAGAATACGTTCTAGCGATAAGGTAATATTAGCTATAAGTAATAGAGCCGCATAGAAATCGGTATAGTATAGCTTCCCCTACCCCGCCTTAACTACCTCTATTTAAAGGATAAAGCTATAGAAGTTTACTAAGAAGTTCGCTAAACTATAATAAATAAAATAGGAAAGAACCTCTAAATAATATTACCCTTAGCGGTATATTTACGATAATAACCCTAGCGAACTAGCTAGTAAGTCTAATTATAAAAGAAGCTCTTATAAGACTACTAGTAAAAGCTATAGTAAGAGAAACTAAGGATAATACTATTATAAACCCTCCTTAAGTACTTATAGTATATATTAGACTAAAAGATATAAGGAAGTTTAACCCCGCTAGCCCTTTTAATATAACGTTCGACGTCCTTAAAGAAACTAAGAAAACGATTATATATAGAAGTATTAATCGATTTATCGATTCCTTAAAATAGGTAGCTATCTATAGACTAGAATACGCTAATAAACTAGTAATATTAATCCCTAGCTTACTTTATAGAACCGCTATCGAATAGTATTCTAGCGATCTTAGTAAGTCTAACTAAGCTATACTTTATACCCTAGACTAAGGATATACCGCCTAGTATACTAAACTATAAAAACGCTTTACTATTTAGCTAAAAGTAGCTTTAAGATCGTTATAAATAAAACGATTTACTACCTTAAATATTATAAATAAAGCTAACTTCTATAAATAGATATTAAAGCTCCGCTAAAAAGTAAAAGTAGTACTATACTTAGAAGAGCACCTTACTATACTAGTCTATTAACGACTAAACGTATTACTATAAGAATTATTCCGCCGACCTACTAGTCTAAAATTATTTAATACTTAGATTAATAACTATAAGTAACTTATCCTATAGTTAGAAACTAAGCTAACGGTTAGGTTATAGGGGAAGATAAGTAATATAGTAAAAGGACGTATATAAAGCGGGTTACGCGAAACTAAGAACGAGACTATAGTAAACTCTACCCTATCTATAGCTAAACTAACTAGCTAGAAACCCTAGGAATAAGGATAATTTTAATAGAAAGGAAATATAACGACTACGTTAAGATAGAATAATCTACGCTAGATAGATAGGGGCCTAGTACTAAACTAGTTAACTAGTCCTTAAACCGGACTATAGCCTTAGGATTCGAAACTAAAGGAGGGCTCTTAGGAAAACCTAATTATTATTAACCTCGCCTATTAGCTTTAAGCGGCACTAACTAACGACTAGGGCGGGATCTATCTTTCCTAGGAAATATAATACTAGATCCTATTTACTTAAGATAAAGGGCTAGAAGATAGTAATACTACCGCTAACGTAGGAGAAGAAACTAAAGAAGTAGAAGATAAGATTTTATTTATTCCCGATATAATAGAACTAGAACCTATAGGACCGAGCCGTTTACCTAGAATACTAAGGAACTAGCTAACTATAAGAGCGGCGCTATAAACCGAAATATTAGATCTATTAAAGCCGTCCTAGTTTATATACGCTTAGATATCTATCTTCGGAACTAAAGGCCTAGACTAGCTATTAAACGTATATATAGACTCTAGTATAGCCCGCTTTATAATTAAGGAAGACTAGCTTAACTACTTTAATAATATAACCCTCGATATAACCTAGTAGGTCCTACTATCTAGTATAGGGAAAAGCTAAACTAAGGGTTAGGCGACCTTAATAATAAATATCCTAAGGAAATAAGGAACGGGATTTAAGGTTAGAGAGTTTACTATCGGCGCCTAGGTAGTCTAGACCCTATTTATAGGATTATTGCTCGGATAAGATTTCTTAGTACTAAACGAAGTTAATATCCTAAATTCTAAGGGAATAATATCTATCGGCTTATACGGCAACCTAATAGTCGTAGCTCGCTTAACCTAACGGGGCTATGCGATCCGTTATTAAGTTATATACTAAGCCGACGTTAACGTCCCCGTATATAGGATAGAACGCCTACTAGCGTAGATTAAGGACGTACTAAGGGATCGTAACCTAGTATTCTTTCTAAGAGACCTATTATTAGCCTATAACCTAATCTAAGGTATAACTCTAGTTATAGCGGTTAATACTACCGCTCGCCGCGTTAGATTTAAAAAGGGATAGTACTTAGGGACGCTAGTAGACCTTAGCGACGAAATATAGATCTTATAGATCGACCTACCTAAGGAAACCTTAGCTAGGGTAACTCTAACTAAAGAGCCGGCTATATATAAAACCATAGAATATAGCGACCTATACTAGGTTACTAACCTATTAATAGAAACCTTAGAGGAAGGGAGCCCTAAGTCCGCTAGAGGGGAACTCTCTTTATAGATATATAGCTAGACTCCGAACTATAAGATCGGGATTTTATAAGACTATAGCCTCCTAGAAATAACTACTTTAAAGGACGTTAAAATCTATAATTAAAACCCTACGTTTATAGAAAAGATCTATAAGAGTCTTTAACTATTATAGGTTATAAGCTTAGGCTACGGCCTAAGCTGTATAGTTATATATAGAGGGCCGGATCCTATATATAATTATACGGGCTAGCCGCGTATAAGAGAGCTCTATATAGCTTATTAATATTATCTTATAGACGGCACCTATGCGCACGCCTCTACCTACTCCGTAATAGTATAAGCTATTAATTAATAGATCTAATAGATATCTCTGCAGAGGCGCCCCCTCGAGGAAGCACTCCGCCCCTCCCTAAACGGATAGGAAGTATCGCAGCTATCCTAGAAGCGATTAGAAGCGCGACGGCTAGCGAGAAGGATAAGGTTCTCGCTATACTAGGGGAGCCGTCTACGAGACCGGCTTTAACCCCTACGGCCTCCGTAACGCCGGTTACGGCGGCGATACTACCGATAAGGAAGCCGCTCCCTTAGCCGACTTAGGACGGTAAGCTAGAGTCCTTTTACTTCTTCCTTAGCCGGCTATAGATAAAGTTTACGACTAACGAGAAATAGGGCCTAAATAGCTATCGCGATATAGCGTGGTATTCGCTCCTCTATACGCTACCGGAGCCCTAGATATAGCAGATCTCCGGATTCTAGGATAAGGGCGGCCCTAGGGGTAGACGCGACCTATAAGACTTCTTCTAATACCTTATATATACGTTCGGCAACGTATAGGAGCGGGAGAAGGCGTAAGATAGGCTATAGACCCTTAAGTAAAGAGACGGATAAACCTTTAGCGAATTCCTTCCCGATTTCGAAGAGACGCTCTTACGGGCAGCGGGGACTATAGTATAGGAAGATAGCGCGAAGCTTATATAGCTATAGAATTCGATTACGCCGGCCCTATAAGAGCTACTTATCCCTATAATTATGCCTACTAACTACGGCGAGTACGTAAGCCGGTTAATAAAGGTAGCTTAGGGCTATAAGTAGACGCCGCGTTTCTAGAAGCTCCGTAAGCGCACGCCATATAGCGGCGACGGGATTACCGCCCCTCCGTAAGATAAATAACCGGCTATCGATACGGATAGGGATACCCTAATATCGGCTACCTATACGGACCGGGCTAAACGCGGTAAGAAGACGCCGTCGACTACCCCCTATACCGCCCCGCACTCTAAGTAGCGGGCGAAGTAGGTAACGAGCGAGGAAATCGGGAAGAGGAAGGCTAACGGCCGCTGCTTATATTATAGAGCATCTACGTACTTTATATTAAAATGCCCCTTCCTTTTAGCTAAGCGGCCCGTAGCGGTTTAAGTAGCGAAGATAGAACCGCTCCTCGCCTTAGACGATAAGGAGGACTCCGCCCCCCTAGGCCTAGAGGAAAAAGAGTAGCTCTAGAGTAAAGATAGGCTCTAGAGCCCTAATTACTAGCACTAGTAAAGGAGAAAGAAGAATTATCCGCCTATATAGAAGAGGAGCTTACTTTAATATAGGTTATAATTAATAACTCCTTACCCGTTACCGCTATTATAGATAAGAGCTGCTAGTACTACGCCGTAGTTAACGAGGCGCTTATATAAGAGATATAAGTGCCGGTAGAAAAGATCGCCCTAAAGCGAGTAAATGGCGCCTTAAGCGCGATAGAGGGTGCGGTAATTAAGGGCATTATATAGCTAGCTATAGAGGTCGACGGTTACTATAAGCTTATCGTAGCCTATATAATCCCTTAACTAAAGTTTCCTTTAATCCTCGGGAAACCCTAGTTATTATATATAGAGTTATACTTAGTTCTATACTAAAGGAAGCTATAGTTTAGGCCTATATAATAGTAGGTCCGCTACGACGATAGTTCCGTAGGCGTAGGACTAAGCGTGCGAGCTTTATACTCGGTATAAGAAGTCCTTACCTCTATCTTCGTAGGAACCGTATAATAGGTAAAGCGGGGGCAAGGCTGGGCAGCGGCTAACGTAGCGGTCTATATAGTTAGCCTAGCGGATATCGATAAGGCCCTCCGGATAAAGAAGCTAAAGTTACCCTCTAAGCTACGGTAATAGATACTAGAGCGCTTTTATAACCTCCTACTACTATTTAAGTCCTAGGAAGCGGATAAGCTTAACCTATATAAGCTAGGGGTAGACTATAGGATCGTACTCTATACTAATAAGAAGGGGTAGGAACTACCCGCACTGTTTAGACCGCTATATAGTATATTATACGCGGAGCTACTAGTACTAAAGAAGACGCTAAAGGACCTCTTAGATAAGGGTTTTATTTAAGTAAGTAGCTCCGAAGTAAGAGCGCCGGTCTTATTTATACGTAAACTAAGGGGCGGGATATATAAGAGTCTTTAACTATTATAGGTAATAGGCTTAGGCCGCGGCCTAAGCTATATAGTTATATACGGAGGGCCGGATCCCGTAAGTATAGGGGTAGGCTAGCCGCGTATAGAAGAGCTCTATATAGCTTATTAATATTATCCTATAGACGGTACCTACGCGCACGCTTCTGCCTACTCTATAATAGTATAAGCTATTAATTAATAGATCTAATAGATATCTCTCTAGAGAGGGCGCCTCCCTTTCGAGGAAGCACTCCGCCCCTCCCTAGACGGATAGGAAGTATCGTAGCTATCCTAGAAGCGATTAGAAGCGCGACGGCTAGTAAGAAAGATAAGGTTCTCGCTATACTAGGGGAGCCGTCTACGAGACTAGCTTTAACCCCTACGGCCTCCGTAACGCCGGTTATAGCGGCGATACTACTAACGAGGAAGCCGCTCCCTTAGCCGACTTAGAACGGTAAGCCGGAGTCCTTTTACTTCTTTCTTAGCCGGCTATAGACGAAGTTTATAACCGACGAGAAATAGGGCCTAAATAGCTATCGCGATATAGCGTAGTATTCGCTCCTCTATATACTGCCGGAGCCCTAGATACGGCGGATCTCTAGATTCTAGGATAAGGGCGGCCCTAGGGGCAGACGCGACCTATAAGACTTCTTTTAATACCTTATATATACGTTCGGTAACGTATAGGAGCGGGAGAAGGCGTAAGATAGGCTATAGACCCTTAAGTAGAGAGACGGATAAACCTTTAGCGAATTCCTTCCCGATTTTAAAGAGACGCTCTTACGGGCAGCGGGGACTACGGTATAGGAAGATAGCGCGAAGCTTATATAGCTACGGAATTTAATTACGCCGGCCCTACGGGAGCTACTTATCCCTATAATTATACCTACTAACTACGGCGAGTACGTAAGCCGGTTAATAAAGGTAGCTTAGGGCTACGAGTAGACGCTGTGTTTCTAGAAGCTCCGTAAGCGTACGCCGTATAGCGGCGACGGGATTACCGCCCCTCTATAAGATAAATAACCGGCTATTAACACGGATAGGGACACCCTAATATCGGCTACCTACACGGACTAGGCTAGACGCGGTAAGAAGACGCCGTCGACTACCCCCTATACCGCCCTATACTCTAAGTAATAGGCGAAGTAGGTAATAAGCGAGGAAATTAGGAAGAAGAAGGCTAACGGCTGCTACCTACGTTGCGGAGTATCTACGTACTTTATATTAAAATGCCCCTTCCTTTTAGCTAAGCGGCCTATAGCGGTTCGAGTAGCGAAGATAGAACCGCTCCTCGCCTTAGACGATAAGGAGGACTCCGCCCCCCTAGGCCCGGAGGAAAAAGAGTAGCTCTGGAGTAAAGACGGGCTCTAGAGCCTTAATTGCTAGTACTAGTAAAGGAGAAGGAAGAATTGTCCGCCTATATAAAAGAGGAGCCTACTTTAATATAGGTTATAATTAATAACTCTTTACCTATTGCCGCCCTTATAGACGAGGGCTACTAGTGCTACGCCGTAGTTAACGAGGCGCTTACGCGAGAGATATAAGTACCGGTAGAAAAGATCGCCCTAAGGCGAGTAAAGGGCGCCTTAGGCGCGATAGAGGGTGCGGTAATTAGGGGTATTATATAGCTAGCTATAGAGGTCGACGGTTGCTATAAGCTTATCGTAGCCTATATAATCCCCTAACTAAAGTTTCCCCTAATCCTTAGGAAACCTTAGTTATTATATATAAAGTTATACTCGGTTCTATACTAGAGGAAGCTATAGTTTAGGCCTACGTAACGGTAGGTCCGCTATAACGACGGTTCTATAGGCGTAGGACTAGGCGTGCGAGCTTTATACTTAGTATAAGAAGTCCTTACCTCTATCTTTATAGGAACCGTGCGATAGGTAGAGCGGGGGCAAGGCCGGGCAGCGGCTAACGTAGCGGTCTACGTAGTTAGCTTAGCGGATATCGATAAGGCCCTCTAGACGAAGAAGCTAAAGTCGCCCTCTAAGCTACGGTAATAGATACCGGAGCGCTTTTACGACCTCCTACCGCTATTTAAGTCCTAGGAAGCGGATAAGCTTAACCTATATAAGCTAGGGGTAAACTATAGGATCGTACTCCGCACCGATAAGAAGGGGTAGGAACTACCTATACTATTCGGACCGCTATATAGTATATTATACGCGGAGCTACTAGTACTAAAGAAGACGCTAAGGGACCTCCTAGATAAGGGTTTTATTTAAGTAAGTAGCTCTAAAGTAGGAGCGCCGGTCTTATTTGTATATAAACTAAGGGGCGGGATATAGTTCTATTACGACTATAGGGCCCTAAACGCAATTATAAGGCCGGACCGCTACCCCTTACCCTTAATCTCGGATACGCTCCGTAACCTTTTAAAGGCAAAGTAGTTTACGAAGCTAGATATAAAATAGGCGTTCTATAAGGTATAGATCTCGAAGGGTAACGAGTAGAAGATAGCGTTCTATATACGCTATAGCTTATTCGAGTAGCTTATAACGCCCTTCGGCCTCTTAGGAGCGCCCGCTACCTTCTAGCGTTATATTAATAACGTACTTTAGGACTTCCTCGATAAGTTCGCCTCTATATACGTAGATAATATCCTTATCTATATAAGCGGCTCCTACGAGGACTATATACGGAAAGTACGGAGGGTCCTAAAGCGCCTCTAACTTTATAGGCTCTACCTCGACCTAGATAAGTACGAATTCGGGGTTAAGAGGGTTAAGTACCTAGGCTTTATTATCTACGTAGGCGTAGGTATATAGGCGGACCCCGTAAAGATCTAGGCGATTTAGGACTAGGCTGCCCTAACTACGTAGATAGGCGTATAGAGCTTCCTTAGGTTCGCGAACTATTATAGGATGTTTATTAGGGGCTTCTCCCGTATTATAATACCCTTAAACGAGATTACCGGGAAGCGGACCGCCTTTCGCTAGGGGCCTATATAAGAAGGAGCGTTCCGTACGCTTAAGGACCTATTCTCTTAAGCCCCGGTGCTACTTTAGTAGGACTTCGACCGGTCTACGTTAGTTAAAGCGGACTATAGCGGCTAGGCACTTAGAGGAACGCTCTCCTAGGAGGTAGACGGGCGGAAGCAACCGGTAGCGTTCTACTCCCGTAAGCTAACCCTAGCAGAGCGGAATTACGCTATTTATAATAAGGAGATACTAGCGATTATTAGCTACCTTAAGTAATAGTAAGCGGAGCTCTAGAGCTATAAGAGCTTCGAGGTTCTTATAGACTATAGGAACCTCGAGTACTTTATAACTCGCTAGCACCTCTCGGAGCGGTAAGCCCGCTAAGCGGAGTATCTCTTATGCTTTAACTTCTCGATTAAGTACCGCCCTAAGCGGGACTCCGCGGTCCTAGACGCGCTTTCCCGAAGGGATTAAGACCAGCCGACGGGAGCGGATATCGAGGCCCGGGATCTATAGCTTATCCCATAGGAAGCACTACGGACTTATATAGGAGCTTCCCTAGTAGAGGAAGACGTAGTACTAGCGAATAAGCTTCCCCCTACGCCCTTACCTTAGTCCGGCGAGGAGGGATAGACCGGCCCGGGGGCGCGCGCGGCGAGAGTGTTCTAAGATAAGGCCCTATAACGCTTATAGGATAGGATAGCGGCTCTAAACCGTACCTACGAGGGCGTGCGCCGCGCCGTTAAGTCCGGCGCTTAACGCTTAGATCCGAAGCTAAAGCTAAAGGTATAGGTGGCCGACTACTATATCGACCTATAGGGGCATCTACGCTAGCGGGGGAGACTATAGGTACCGGGCGCACTATATACTACGGAAGCTAAGGAGAAGGAGGGACCGCCGGAGCTAGATAAACGGAACGAGCTTTAAGGGAGGCTAGTCTAACTTATCTATAACTCTAGCGTCGTAGGTTACTTAGGCAGACAGGGCATAGTAGTAGGCCTTATAAGGGACTTTTACTAGCCCCTCCTATAGTACTACGTTCGTCGCTTCCTCTATAACTACGATATCTACGGCCGTATAAAGATCTAGAAAGTATAGCTTAAGGGGCTACTTAAGTAGCTTCTAGTACCCGACCGGTTCTATACGTATATATAGATAGACTTTATAATAGACCTCCTACTTATAGAGGGCGGCAACCGCTATATATAGGTAATTAAGGACCGTCTTAGTAAGTCTATAGTATTAAAGCCGATACCGTCTATAGATATAGAGTCCTACGTAGAGCGCTTCCTATAGTGCTAGGCCCGCTTATATAGCTAGCTAGCCTCTATTATAAGCGATAGGGGATCGAATTAGACTAGCCGCTTTTAGTAGTACCTATACTAGCTACTTTAGATTACGTAGCTACTTAGTACGGTATATTACCTATAGACTAACGGAGGGCTTAAGAGGGTTAACTAGGAGGCGTAGGCTTACTTATAGGCTATCGTAGCCCGTAACTAAGTAGACTAGGACCGGTAGCTCCCCGCGGCCTAACTTACGTTAAATAGTAGACTATATACCTCTATTAGGATAGCCCCTTTCTTTATAACGTATAGCTTCGAACTACCCTTACTAGTTCCCTTTACCGTAGATATAGTAGCGGAGTAGTATAGTAATGTATTACTAAAGGGCCGCGCCTCCGCGTTCGTACGAAAGCTATAGGAGACCACGGATTATTGCTAATCCGCGATAGCCGCCGCGGCGTAAGATTAAGAGCGGCACGCTAATAAGACTAGGGCCCTAGTAGATAGGTTCGCGGTAGGAGATAAGGTATAGCTAGACCTCTATAACTATAGGTCGGCACGACTAAAGAAGAAGCTTAACTAGCTATATACGAAGTTTACGGTATAGAGGGTTATTAGCCCGTAGGTTATAGAGCTCGATAGTCTCCTAATAGGGGTCTATAATAAGATTAACGTAGACCTCCTTTATAGAGCCTCCTCTAACCCGCTGCCCGGATAAGAAGTAGCGGACGCCTAACCGCCCGTAATCGAGGTAGAGGGAGAGGACGAGTTCGAGGTTAAAGAGATACGGGCCGCGCGCTAGAAAAAGGTCGGTAAGGGGAAACGCCGGGAGGTCCTCGTTAAGTAGCGCGGGTATCTTGACCCTACGTAGGAACCTATATATAAGTTTACGGGAACTATAGCCCTCGATAAGTTCGAAGCCTTATTTAGAACGGTAGATAAGAATAATAGACTAGCGGACTACCGATAGTAGCCCGGGCTAGGACTACGAAGTAGGTATAGCGGAGGGGGCAATTACGGTAATATAGGCAATATAAGCGTAATAGTACGGGCGGAGATAAAAACAGCGTTTATTATAGGGCGGAGCCCTTAGACTACCTAGGCCTATTCCTTATCGTTATTATTATTATTATCTTCGTTATTATCGTCCTTATCGGCCTCCTCCTTCTTATTAGTAGCGGCGGCGGTCTCTAGGGCGCTAAGGCGGCCCTTTAAGCCCGTAAGCTAGTCGGCGGCGGCGGCGGCTCTAGGGGTAAAGGGGCGGCGGCTAGCGGCGGCGGCAGGGGCAGCGGCGGTAGCGGAGGCAGGCACGGCTAAGGGGACCGCCGATAAGGCGACGGAGGTAGTATCCCTAGCACCGGGGACGTTAGAGGCGGAAATAGCGGAGGAGTAGGACTTACTTAGGCATAAGGCCCTATCGCTTAAGGGCGCGGAGGTTATAGTAGGCGGCGGCGGCGGCGGTAAGGCGCTTCTTAGTAGCCCCCCGCGCCTGCCTATACGAGCCGGCCTTCTAAGCCGACGCCGTAGCGAGCAGGATAGGAGGCGCCGCCTTATAGGCGCGGCCGGCTCGCGCGCACTAGTAGCAGCTGCCGCCGCGGCGGCGCCCGGCCTAGTCGGAGCAGTCGAGCTCCTACGACGTATAACGTATATAGGGGGCCGAGCGGGCGGCGCCGGCCTATACTTAGCGCTTATACTATAGGAGGTTAGCGGATAACGTCTATTACGCTTACCTAACTACGGACTTATAGGGGTAGCGGAGACGGAGGCGGGGGCCGAGGGGCCGGGCGTTACGGGTAGCGGCGGGGACGGCGTCGTTACCCTAAGGGGCGATATAAGAGCGAATAGCGTAGTAGAGGCGGCGGCGGCGGCGGTAGGAGCGGTGGTAGCGGCGCGGGTAGGAGCGGCGGCAGCGGCGGAGTCGTCGTCGGCCGCGGCTAGTACGGCGTCGACGAACGACTCCGCACGCTCTAAGAAGGAGGAGGTAGGAGAGGGAGAGGCGGATATATCTATCGCGGAAGTTAGCACGACGGAATACGGCCTCCCGCTCTATAAGGCGCGGAACTTACTAGTTAGAGTTATTATTATTATTAGGGCTATAGTTACTACTACCGCTACTACTATAAGTATACGTTAATAGAGTAGCCTATATAGCTAGGAACGGACTAACGCCCTAAGTAGAGCGGAACTTACCTATTAATACTACTACTACGGTTAAAGAAGGGAGAGAAGGAAGGGAAGGGGGAAGGGGGGGATACCGCCTTATATACCCCTTAGTAGAGGATACTACCTAAGGTAGAGGGGACGGGCAACCTAAGGCTTACGTAGGTCCGGACTAGCCGCCGGCTACCTAGGGGCGTATATAATAGGTTACGCCCCTATTTAAACGGCTAGCCGGCCGACGAGTATAGAGCTAGGTCCCGGCTGCCCGGGCTAACGGGCGCGGGGATAATAGGGCTAGTAGGGCCGGCCCTATTAACGGGAAAGGGCAGGGAAGAGCCCGCGGTATAGGCCTAATTATATAGGAGCCGTTAATAAGGCAGCACTACGCCGCGCTTAAGGGAGGGCATTATATAAGAGTCTTTAACTATTATAGGTAATAGGCTTAGGCCGCGGCCTAAGCTATATAGTTATATACGGAGGGCCGGATCCTATAAGTATAAGGGCGGGCTAGCTACGTATAAAAGAGCTCTATATAGCTTATTAATATTATCCTACGGACGGCACCTATACGCACGCCTCTGCCTACTCTATAATAGGATATAGTTCTATTATAACTATAGGGCCCTAAACGCAATTATAAGGCTAGACCGCTACCCCTTACCCTTAATCTTAGATACGCTCTATAACCTTTCGAAGGCGAAGTAGTTTATAAAGCTAGATATAAAATAGGCGTTCTATAAGGTATAGATCTTAAAGGGTAATAAGTAGAAAACAGCGTTCTATATACGCTATAGCTTATTTAAGTAGCTTATAACGCCCTTCGGCCTCTTAGGAGCGCCCGCTACCTTCTAATATTATATTAATAACGTACTTTGGGACTTCCTTAACGAGTTCGCTTCTATATATATAGATAATATCCTTATCTATACGAGCGGCTCTTACGAGGACTATATACGGAAAGTATAGAGGGTCCTAGAGCGCCTTTAACTTTATAGGCTCTACCTTAACCTAGATAAGTATAAATTTAAGGTTAAGAGGGTTAAGTACCTAGGCTTTATTATTTATATAGGCATAGATATATAGGTAGACCCCGTAAAGATCTAGGCGATTTAAGACTAAGCTGCCCTAACTATATAGATAGGCGTATAGAGCTTCCTTAGGTTCGCGAACTATTATAGGATGTTTATTAAGGGCTTCTCCTATATTATAATGCCCTTAAACGAGATTACCGGGAAGTAGACCGCCTTTTACTAAGGGCCTATATAGGAAGGAGCGTTCCGTACGCTTAAGGACCTATTCTCTTAAGCCCTAGTACTACTCTAGTAGGACTTCGACCAGTCTACGTTAGTCGAAGCGGACTATAGCGGCTAGGTACTTAAAGGAACGCTCTCCTAAGAAGTAAACGGGCGGAAGTAATTAATAGCGTTCTACTCCTATAAGCTAACCTTAGTAGAGTGGAATTACGCTATTTACGATAAGGAGATATTAGCGATTATTAGCTACCTTAAGTAATAGTAAGCGGAGCTCCGGAGCTATAAGAGCTTCGAGGTTCTTATAGACTATAGGAACCTCGAGTACTTTATAACTCGCTAGTACCTCTTAGAGCGGTAAGCCCGCTAAGTAAAGTATCTCTTACGCTTTAACTTCTCGATTAAGTACCGCCCTAGGTAGGACTCTACGGTCCTAGACGCGCTTTCCTAGAGGGATTAAGACCGGCTAATAAGAGTAGATATCGAGGCCCGGGATCTATAGCTTATCCCGTAAGAAGCACTATAGACTTATATAGGAGCTTCCCTAGTAAAGGAAGACGCGGTGCTAGCGAATAAGCTTCCCCCCGCGCCCTTACCTTAGTCCGGCGAGGAGGGATAGACCGGCCTAGGGGCGCGCGTAGCGAGAGTATTCTAAGATAAGGCCCTTTAACGCTTATAGGATAGGATAGCGGCTCTAGACCGCACCTATAAGGGCGTACGCCGCGCTATTAAGTCCGGCGCTCGACGCCTAGATCTAAAGCTAAAGCTAAAGGTATAGGTAGCCGACTACTATATCGACCTATAAGGGTATCTACGCTAGTAAGGGAGACTATAGGTACCGGGCGTACTATATACTATAGAAGCTAAGGAGAAGGAGGGACCGCTAGAGCTAAACGAATAGAACGAGCTCTAAGGAAGGCTAGTTTAACTTATCTATAACTCTAGCGTCGTAGGTTACCTAGGTAGATAGGGCATAGTAGCAGGCCTTACGAGGGACTTTTACTAGCCCCTCCTATAGTACTATGTTTATTACTTCCTTTATAACTATAATATCTATAGCTATATAAAGATCTAAAGGGCATAGCTTAAGGGGCTACTTAAGTAGCTTCTAGTACCCGACCGGTTCTATATATATATATAGATAGACTTTATAATAGACCTCCTACTTATAAAGGGCGGCAACCGCTATATATAGGTAATTAAGGACCGACTTAGTAAGTCTATAGTATTAGAGCTAATACTATCTATAGATATAGAGTCCTACGTAGAGCGCTTCCTATAGTACTAGGCCCGCTTATATAGCTAGCTAGCCTCTATTATAAGTAATAAGGGATCGAATTAGACTAGCTGCTTTTAGTAGTACCTATACTAGCTACTTTAGATTATATAGCTACTTAGCACGGTATATTACTTATAGACTAACGGAGGGCCTAAGAGGGTTAACTAGAAGGCGTAAGCTTACTTACGGGCTATCGTAGCCCGTAACTAAGTAAACTAAGACCGGTAGCTCCCCGCGGCCTAACTTACGTTAAATAGTAAACTATATACCTTTATTAAGATAGCCCCTTTCTTTATAATATATAACTTCGAACTACCCTTACTAGTTCCCTTTACTATAGATATAGTAGTAGAGTAGTATAATAATTCGTTACCGGAGGGCCGCGCCTCCGCGTTTATACGAAAGCTATAAGAGACTATAGATTATTACTAATCCGCGATAGCCGCCGCGGTATAAGATTAAGAGCGGCACGTTAATAAGACTAAGGCCCTAGTAGATAGGTTCGTAGTAAGAGATAAGGTATAGCTAGACCTCCGTAACTATAGGTCGGTATAATTAAAGAAAAAGCTTAACTAACTATACGCGAAGTTTACGGTATAGAGGGTTATTAGCTTATAGGTTATAGAGCTCGATAGTCTCTTAACGGGGGTCTATAATAAGATTAATATAGACCTCCTTCGTAGAGCCTCCTTTAACCCGCTACCTAGATAAGAAGTAGCGGACGCCTAACCGCCTATAATTAAGGTAGAGAGAGAGGACGAGTTTAAGGTTAAAGAGATACGGGCCGCGCGCTAGAAAAAGGTTAGTAAGGGGAAACGCCGGGAGGTCCTTATTAAGTAGCGCGGGTATCTCGACCCTACGTAGGAACCTATACGTAAGTTTATAGGAACTATAGCCCTCGATAAGTTTAAAGCCTTATTTAGAATAGTAGATAAGAATAATAGACTAGCGGACTACCGATAGTAGCCTAAGCTAAGACTATAAAGTAGGCAAAGTAAAGTAGGTAGTTACGATAATATAAGCGTAATTATATAAGTAGAGATAAAAATAGCGTTTATTTTAGGGCGGAGCCCTTAGACTACCTAGACCTACTCTTTATCCTTATCGTTATCCTTATCCTTATCCTCGTCGTCCTCCTCTACCTTATTAGCGGCGGCGGCGCTCTCTAGGGCGCTTAGGCGGCCCTCTAGGCCCGCGAGCTAGTCGGCAGCAGCGGCGGCTCCGGGGGCTCTAAGGGCGGCGGGGGCCCGGCTAGTAGTAGCGGGGGGGGCGGCGACGGGCACGGCTAAGGGGACCGCCGATAGGGCGACGGAGGTAGTATCCTTAGTGCCGGGAGAGTTAGTAGCGGAAGTAGAAGAGCTAGATAAGAGGAACTTACTTAGGGACGAGGCCCTAGCGCTCGAGGGCGCGGACATTACGGTAGGCGGCGGCGGCGGCGGTAAGGCGCTTCTTAGCAGCCCCCCGTGCCTACCCGCGCGCGCCGGCCTTCTAAGCCAACGCCGTAGCGAGTAGGACGGGAGGCGCCGCCTTATAGGCGCGGCCGGCACGCCCGCACTAGTAATAACTACCGCCACGGCGGCGCCCGACTTAGTCGGCATAGGGGAGCTCCTATAACGCGCACCGTATATAGGGGGCCGCGTAGGCGGCTCCGGCCTATACTTAGCGTTTATACTTTAAGAAGTTAGCGGAAAATAGCTACCACGCTCGCTAGGCAGCGGACTTACGGGGGTGGCAGTGGCGGAGGCGGGGGCAGAGGGGCCGGGCGTTACGGCCGGCGGCGGGGACGGCGTCGTTACCCGGAAGGGCGACGTGAGGGCGGCTAGCGCAGCAGAGGCAGAGGCGGCGGCGGTGGGCGCGGTCGCGGGGGCGCGGGCAGGAGCGGGGGCGCGGGTAGGAGCGGGGGCGCGGGCAGGAGCAGCGGCAGCGGCGGAGCCATCGTCGGCCGTGCCTAGCACGGCGTCGACGAACGACTCCGCACGCTCCGAGAAGGAGGAAGCGGGGGAGGGGGAGGTAGATATATCTATCGCGGAAGTTAATATTATAGATTATAGCCTCCCGCTCTATAGGGCGGAGAACTTACTAGTTAAAGTTATTATTATTAAGGCTATTATTGCTACTATAGCTATTACTATAAGTATACGTTAATAAAGCGGCCCGTATAGCTAAGAACGAACTAATGCCTTAGGTAGAGCGGAACTTACCTATTACTACTACTACTACGGTTAAAGAAGGAGGAGAAGGAAAGGAAGGAGGAAGGGGGGGATGCCGCCTTATATACCCCTAGGTAGAGGAGGCTGCCTAAGGCCGAGGGGACGGGCAACCTAAGGCTTACGTAGGTCCGGGCCGGCCGCCGGCTACCTAGGGGCGTATATAATAAGTTGCGCCCCTATTTAAACGGCTAGCCGGCCGATAAGTATAGAGCCCGGTTCTAGCTGCCCGGGCTAATAGGCGTAGGGATAATAGGGCTAGTAGGGCTAGCACGATTAACGGAAAAGGGTAGGGTAGAGCTAGCGGCACGGGCCCTATAGTACGGAAGCCGTTAATAGGGCAACGCCGCGCCGCGCTTAAGGGAGGGCATTATATAAGAGTCTTTAACTATTATAGGTTATAGGCTTAGGCTATAGCCTAAGCCGTGTAGTTACGTACGGAGGGCCGGATCCCGCACGTAATTATACGGGCTAGCCGCGTATAGGAGAGCTCTATATAGCTTATTAATATTATCCTACGGATAGCACCTACGCGCACGCCTCTACCTACTCCGTAATAAGATCTAATATATAGTCGCCTCCTTCCTAACCCTATAAAAAGACTAAGGTACTATTAAGGTCTACTTAGACTACTATATATATATTCCGCTAATAGAAAATTAGTACCTATATAAACTAGCGTTTAAAGCTTACCCGCTTAGCTAGAAGGATAAGGTATTAATCGACTAGACCTATAAGGACCTATACTAAAAGGGGCGTATAGAATAGGCTATAGAGGCAACCCCGTTCGCTTACCCTATATTCGTAGTTTAGAGAACTATATATAGTAACGAAAAGGGCTAAATAGTAATAGACCTACGCGCTCTTAATAGTATAGCTATCCTAGACGCTTACTTAATACTGTTTTAGGGAGATATAATCTAGAAGCTATAGGGGAAACGCTTTATTTCCGCTATAGACGCTCGGTCTTTCTTTTATTAGTTCCTTATCTATAAGGAGTATTAAGAGAGGTTTACGGTAATTAGCTATAAAGGATTAAAACGACTAACGGTAGCCTTAATAGGATATAAGAACTTACCCGTATACGTCTAAAGATTTATAGACTAAATCTTCTAGGAATATATAGAATATTCCTCTAAGTATATTAATAATATTATAATATACTTAGATATAGAATACGACTATATTTATTACCTTTAGGCTATCTTCTAACTCTTCGTAGACTATAACCTAGCCTTAGCTAGATCGAAATTATTCCTAAGCTACCTATCTATAAAACTATTAGGATTTTAAGTTAATAGTATTAGCTTAATAAATACTAAAGAACAAGTATAAGTATTATAAGATATAGAGTTTCTAAATACCCTATAAGTACTAAAAAAGTAGCTCGGCTTAGTTAACTAGCTATAGTACCTAGTAGCTTACTTCTTTTAAAGGGTAGAGGCGCTCTAGGTTCGGAAAATAGCGATACTTAAGAAAGTATAGGATAGTTAAGCGCTGCCTAAAGGACTAGTAAGGAATAGATATACCTCTAAGATAATATACTAACCTTCCTTAGTAGAGGAATAAGCCTTCTAAGATATTACGAACGCTCTTATAGAACTAACGCGGCTATACTATTTTAACCTATAATAGCTATTATTCCTATAAATCGACGCTAGCCGCGAGCTAGGCTTTATAGTAGTAGCCTTCTACCTTATACTAAGGGTAGACTAGAACCTAGGAAGGACCCCGCTTTAAATAAGTATCTAGCTAATCCTTTACCTTAGTAAACGCTTAACTAGCGGAGAACCTAGATACTAGCTTATAGAACTTAAAGTCGCCTATCTTTCCTAGGCTTATTAAAAGCTCTAGTTATATATTATCTCTACTATACTACTAAAGGTTATTATACTAACTAACTACGCCGCTATAAGCGTAATCTTAAAGTAAATATCGTTATTTACTACTAGTATAAAGATAAATAATCGGCTTATACTTACTTTATAGTACCTTAGCTAGTTTCCCTTAAAGGTCTACTATATTCCTAGAACCGTAAATATCCTTACCGATATACTATCTTAACTACTATCTATAATATCTAGGAAATATAAACCTAGGGAATTAGACCGCGTTTAGGAAGATAAAGTACCGGTTAAATATATATATATAGTTATAAAATCCTTTATTTAACCTAACCTATACTAGAAGATCTAGGAAGTATACGCGGAAGAACCTAGGTAGGCCGGTATACTAAAGTAGCTTAAAAGCGATAAGTCCTAGGTTAGTCTCCTATTCGTTAAGCGGAACGGGTTACTCTACCTAGTTAAGACCTAAGGTCGTTACCGGCTCTATATCCCTACTACCTATACTAAGGAAATTATCGCTAATAACTACGCGCGTAAATTCTACCTTAAACGGCAAAGGATATAAGAGGAATTATCTTCTACGTTTACTATTACTAGCCTTAAGAAGCTTATCGATAGCTTTATCGATAAGTATAACGCTTACTATAAGAACTAAACTAACTAGTTAAAGGCCCTTAGCGAGTTAGTTCCGATTACTTCCCTAGCCTTACCTTTCTATATAATCGCTATAGATTTTATAATAGGGCTCCTAGACGTCCTCGCGGACCGAACTCTATAGATACTGCTTATTAGGGTCTACTATAATATACTACTAATAGTAACCGATAAGTTCTCGAAAATAAAGCTCCTTATTTAAGGCTACGATTAGTTTACTATAAAGGACTAAGCTAAGGCACTATTTACTAAGTTAATACGCTATAACTAAGGGATTCCCGCCTAGATTATTTCTAACTAAGACCCTAAGTTCCTTTCGGCGTTCTAAAAGGGACTATAGATAGCGTATAGGTCTAAGTTACTAATATCTACGGCTTAGTATCCTTAGACTAATAGCTTATCGGAACGACGTAACTAGGTAGTTAAAACTATACTTTAGTTCTTTATAACCGACTTCCTATCCCGTTAATAGGTCGACGCGTTACTATTACTTTAATTTACCCTTAATAACTCTTACTCCTTAGTAATCGGCACCTCTCTAAGTAAGCTACTAACTAGGATATAGATAGATAATAGTAGGCGATACCTTAGGGAAGGCCTTTTATAGATAGATAAGGAGATACTTTAAGACTAGGCTAGGATCTCGATCGCTTTAGCCTAAGCGGGAATAAAGAAGTAGTATAACGCGAAGTACTAAGCGCTAGAGTTTAAGCCTAGGGACTAGGTATAGCTCTAGCTAAGGAAAGGATATAGCATAGCCGACGGATAAGTAGCGAAGTTAAAGGAGCGCTATATAAGACTATTCGAAGTCCTTAAACGGATTAGCTATCTAGCCTACCGCCTTAACCTAGCCCGATCCCTAAATATCTATAACGTCGTTTCCGTTATATAGCTATAGCTAGCTAAACGACTAAACGCCCGACCTAGCCTAGAACCTAATACTAACTACTAAGAAGTCGAAAGAATCCTTAACTTTAAAACTTATAAATATAGCTAAGGGACTACTTATATAAAATACCTTATTAGCTAAAAAGGCTAGCTAAGTAGCTATAATTCCTAGGTAGCCGCTAAGGATATTATCGCCGAAGACCTTATTAAAGAATTTAATATATAGTAAGGAGCGTTATAAGGTTATATTACCTATACTTAGAATCTCTACGCGCGCGCTATATAACGGTACGACCCGCTATAGCTAAAAGAGAAATAACGGTACGTAGTACGCGCCGTTACCGTTCGTTCTCTTAAAAGTCTAGGGATAGGTTAACTAGCTAATAAGTATTAATAAGCCGCCTACGGCGAATAGTAATCCGATATTATATTTTAGTACCTATATTTATTTTATTTTAGGAACCCGATTTCCTTATCTTTTTACGCTCCCCTTTCTATACTAAACCGCGCCCTTCTTATACCTATATTTAAAGTTCCCGCTATCTAAGGCTATAAGTATTATAGTAAGGACCTAGTATTTCGCTAGTATTTCTCCGACTAAATCTACCGCTAACCGCCGCGCCTAAGCCTTAAGGGGTTTTAATAAGTAGTTTAATTATATAGGAATAAAGCAGAGCTCCTTCGAAACCTTAAGTTTAATATAGCCGCTTTTACTAAGTAAAAGTAGGATAATTATAGTATATATACTAACTACCGCGACCTCTTTACTAAAGAAGGATATAACCTCGATATAGGCTTAGTAAAAAACGGTATATACTACGCCCTACTATCTCTTTCCCCGTTTAAAGCCCGCGACCTACGCGACTATAACTAGCTATACTTTTCTACGCCTTATAGCGCCGCCGCCTATCGTAATACTACTATAACTCCCGTAACTACCTAAACTAATAAGAATATAACGTTAACTATCCGACTATAGTAGGTTAGCGCTTTCTATCGCTATAATCTTAGTACTCCTTTATATATTTACTTCGACGACTATACTTTATCGCTATCGAGCTTTAGTAATTCGTTTAGTAACTCGCTACTATCGGTCTCTAGTATTATAGGAAAAACCCCCGGCACCCCTTATAACGCCTATACGTAGTTCGCCCTATTATTTAATAAGGACGAGCTTTTCCCTCCGTCGCTATATAACCTAGACGGGGCTATCTTCCTTAATAAAACTAAGATAATAACTAGCGCCCTTAAAACCGCGTAGATCGCTACTATCTTAGCTAACGTCGTTAATAAGCTCCTATCTAAATAGGTCGCCTCTACGGACGCTAAGATACTCGAGATTATCGCTACTATTATTAGCGCGAAGTACCTTCCTACTTATTTAAAGATATTTAAGGCCGCCGCTATAGAGGAGCGCGAGGCTACTAGTATACTAAGAACCTATAAGTTTAAGGAGAGCCTTAAGCGTACCCCGGCTAAACCTAGAGGATCTAGTATAGTAGACCTTACCTTCGACGAGCTATTAAGAAACCTATTTACTAGACGCTTACTCGCCGCCGCCGCGGCCCCGCCCTCTACTCCTTTTAAACGGGCTAACCTATTCGCTAAGGAATAGGCCCCGATACCGGTCTAATAAAAGCTTAACCCCTTTTAGGTTCTAAGCTATAGAAAACCTAGACTATTCCTTATTATACCTTTCGTAGTATACTACGATAACCTAGCCGATATAAACGGCTATATAGGCATCGTTTACTTTAGGTTAAAAGTACTAGTCTATAGAGCCCTAGACGCGGCCGTAATTTAAGTAAATCTATTTACTACTATCTATAAGGAGGCTAACGCCGACCTCTCGCTCGGCTAGTACGCCGCCCTCGCTAAAGTGCCCGCTAGCTTTATCTATTAGTTTGCTTTCGCCGCTTACCTCCTAGATAACTCGCCCGAGCTCGCCGCGGTATACTAAAGAGCAGCCTATATCGGCCCCCTTCGTATACTAGTAGCGGCCCGCCCCTATATAGCTAACGTAATAGCTTATTTTAACTTGTTAGACTAAAAGTTTACTAATATATACCTAGGTAGGTTTTAGAACCTAGGCCTAACTATATAGGTACTAGTAGTAGTAATCTATAACTAAGTTCTAGCCTCTCGCGACGGACTAGCTATAATACTCCCGGTAAAACCAGCCCTAAATAACGCCTATAGCGTGCCTATCTATAGAGCCTCCGATATATAGGATGCCTTAGACGACGTGCCGGTAAGCCCCGAGGATCTAATAAAGGAGGAAGCTAAGAAGGAGATTACCCGCCCTACCCTTACCCCCGCGGCGTAAGACGGTCGGTTACTAGTTTAGCCTTATTATATCCTTAGTCTTAGTTATTTTTTCTACTAGCTTAGCTATAGAGCGCCCTTAGTTATAATTAGTTTTCCCTAGCTTAGCCGCTTTATACCCCTAGCCCTACTTATTTATTGCCCTAGCTTAGCTACTTAGTACCCTTAGTTCTAATAGTATTTTACTCCTAGATTAGCCGCCTCGCGCCCTTAGTATTAGTCGTACTAGGTTGCGTCCTAGATAAGTATAAGAAGGTATAAGTAATAAGCGTAGAATCGGGTAATCGATAACGTAAGTAGAAGGATCGGTCGAAGGAGTATAGGGTAGGATTTCGTCCGGAATTTATAACGAGTATATAAGGGGCTAAATAATATATTAAAAGAATAGCGTTATAAAAGATACTTACGAACTTACTTATTCTATCTACTACTCCTAGGGAAATCCTTTGTCTTTTATAGACTATTGCTCGCCTACTAGTAAACCAATTAGTTAGCTTTCTAGCATATTCTATAGTGCTTAAAAAGCTCTATCTATAGTATATCTTCCTAACTTAGTAGGTGGTCTAATTATAGCGTGATAGTTAACGTAAGACTATAGGTTCTAGCATAAGTAGTAGATTTAACTAGAATGTTCTATGCCCTACCTATTCTCGTATCGTGGATATCTTTGGAACCGCTAGTCCGAAATAGGCAATAGGGTATCCGTTCTGCTTATAATTAACTTATGCATTTTATTCATATTTTTGTTTATAAGGATAGGCTTATCCTAACCCGCTTTTCCTAGAGTAAGGTATAGATGTCTAGTAGAGGTCTTTATCTTTTAAGGGTTATTCCCTTAAACTATATTATAGAGCCTCTTTTTACTAGCTTATTCTATAAAGCCTCCCTATACCTATTATTTCTTTATAATAGTAAAATAGGAATATAAGGGTATATTCTTATAATAAGATATAAGTTATTCCTTATACTAACCTTAAAAATCTATATAACTTTACTACGATTCCTTATTAGCGCGACTCCCGCCTAAATACCGCGGGAGACTAATAAGGATATCGGTTAATTCTTTTACCCTAAGCATTTATTATAGGATACCCTATAGTCGATAATCTAGGTACCTATAACGATATTAGCCAACTCTCCCCTGTAAAAATTCTGTCCCCTGGAGGGCTGTTAGCGGCTTGCTAGCTGGGGCCAGATTTGCAGGCGACCCGACCGCGCTTCAGCTGCGGGGTCCATCGTGACCCTAACAACACAGAGGAAGACCTTAGGAGAGTTCATATTCCTCTGCGAAGCCGGTCTCGACAACACGTCCACTCGGACCTCATGGCTCTCTTCGGAACCAAGGAGCTGTGGGTATTGGAAGGTCCGCCCTTCTAAACAACGGTGGCCGGTCGCGGAGGTTTTTCTCCCTGAAGGCAAGCTGCGCGACAGCCTCTGATTCCTTCTGAGGGTTTTTCCCTGCCGCCGCTCCTCGCTATTTCCATCGCTTGGTTACTGGAGCATGGATGCGACAGCAGCCTTAGCAAAGGGCGAGAGAATTCTGACCGGAAAAACCAAGGGTTGACCATTGTGGCGATTGCCACGCGCCTGGAAGTCCCGCTGACGGGAGACAGGCTTCGACAAGGAGCGCCAAAGAGCCTATGAAATGCTGGATGGACATCTGGGAGGACTGGCCGCGGGGGCCCTGGTGGGTGGCCTTTCGGTGGCAGGAATTCTAGATAGTCTAGCTCAGCACGTCCTGTGCCCCGTCTCGGGGACCTGAGCGGCCTAAAGGCCGCTGGACGAAAAATACAACACACAAACACATAACGATATTAGCCTTTCCTAGGGAAGTTACCCCTAACTCCTTAAGGCTCCCTATAAAAGAAGGAACCTAGAAGCTACTAAGTAAACTCTAGGAAATTACCTAGAAATCCTAGAAATAATAACTAAGCGGATTATATAGACGTTTTATAAAGATTTCCCCTAAGGATATATTATATAGGGAATATACTATAATTTCCTAAGTAATAATAGCTCCTTAAGGATTATACTAATATTTCCTTAAGAAGTTACTATAAGAATATAGCGGGGAAATTATAGAGAAATACCTATGCCTACCTAGGGAAAATACCGGGAAATACCGCTAATATGCTATACTACTATCGTATAATTATAAGGTTAAGATATTACTCGGTTAAAACCCTAAGTAAGGTCTTACGCTTACTATAGTATATATAGAAGATAGAGAACCTACTAAATCTTAGGCGGGTAGAGAAGAATATAGATAGTTATTACTACTCTTACTTTAACTTATAAGACCGGTAGCTAGTCTATATTTAACGCGCGTAATAATATATAGTAGCTAGTCCGTATAATACGTTTAATTATATATAGAAGCTAGTCCGTTTAATTACCTATTAAACCTATATTAGATCTAGGTAGACGGTAAGGTTAATATACTAGCCTTATACTAAGGGACTAGTATATAATATAAGGCTTATAAGAATAGGTCCTTAAGCGTATAGAACGCTCCTTCCTATATAGGCCCCTAGTAAAAGGCGGTCTACTTTTTATTAATCTCGTTTAAGGGTATTATAATATAAGAGAAGCCCTTAATAAATATCCTATAATAGTTCGTAAACCTAAGGAAGCTTCGTATGCCTATCTACGTAGTTAGGGCAGCTTAGTCTTAAATCGCCTAGATTTTTATAGGATCCGCTTATATACCTATACCTACGTAGATAATAAAGCCTAGGTACTTAACCCTCTTAACCCTAAATTCGCACTTATCTAGGTTAAGGTAGAGCCTATAAAGTTAGAGGCGCTCTAAGACCCTCCGTACTTTTTATATATAGTCCTTATAGGAGCTACTTATATAGATAAGGATATTATCTATATATATAAAGGCGAACTTATCGAGGAAGTCCTAAAGTATATTATTAATATAACGCTAAAAGGTAGTAGGCGCTCCTAAGAGGCCGAAGGGCGTTATAAGCTACTTAAATAAGCTATAGCGTATATAGAACGCTGTTTTTTACTCGTTACCCTCTAAGATCTATACCTTATAGAACGCTTATTTTATATCTAGCTTTATAAACTACTTTACCTTTAAGAGGTTATAGAGCGTATCTAAGATTAAGGGTAAGGGGTAGCGGTCTAGCCTTATAATTACGTTTAGAGCCCTATAGTCGTAGTAGAACTATATCCCGCCCCTTAGTTTACGTATAAATAGGACTAGCGCTCTTACTTTAAAGCTACTTACTTAAATAAAACCCTTATCTAAGAGGTCCCTTAGCGTCTTCTTAAGCACTAGTAGCTCCGCGTATAATATATTATATAACGGTCCGAACGGTATAGGTAGTTCCTACCCCTTCTTATCGGTATAGAGTACGATCCTATAGTCTACCCCCGGCTTATATAGGTTAAGCTTATCCGCTTCCTAGGACTTAAATAGCGGTAAGAGGTCGTAAAAGCGCTCTAGGATTTACTACCGTAGCTCCGAGGGCGACTTTAGCTTTTTTGCCTAGAGAGCCTTATCGATATCCGCTAGGCTAACTACGTAGACCGCTACGTTAGCCGCTGCCCGGCCTTTCTCTTACTTTAACCGTCGTACGGTTCCTATAAAGATAAAGGCAAGGACTTCTTATACTAAGTATAAAGCTCGCACGCTTAGTCCTACGCCTATAGAACTATCGTCGTAGCGGACCTACTATTATATAGGCCTCAACTATAGCTTCTTTTAGTATAGAACTAAGTATAACTCTATATATAATAACTAGGGTTTCCTAAGTATTAAGGGAAACTTTAGTTAAGGGATTATATAGGCTACTATAAGCTTATAGTAACCGTCGACCTTTATAGCTAGCTACGTAATGCCCTTAATTACTATACCCTTTATTACGCTTAAGGCGCCCTTTACTTACCTTAAAGCGATCTTTTCTACTAGTACTTATATATCTTATATAAGCGCCTTATTAACTATAGCGTAGTACTAATAGCCCTCGTCTATAAGGGCGGCGATAGGTAAGGAGTTATTAACTATAACTTATATTAAAGTAGGCTCTTCTTCTATATAGGCGGATAATTCCTCCTTTTCCTTTACTAGTACTAGTAATTAAGGCTCTAGAGCCTATCTTTACTCCGGAGCTATGCTTTTTCCTCTAAGCCTATAAGAGCGGAATCCTCTTTATTATTTAAGGTAAGGAGCGGTTCTATCTTCGCTACTTAAACTACTATAGGCCGCTTAACTAGAAGGAAGGGGCATTTTAATATAAAGTATATAGACGCGCCGTAATATAAGCAGCGGCCGTTAGCCTTCTTTTTCCCGATTTCCTCGCTCGTTACTTACTTCGCCCGCTACTTAAAGGGCGGGATAGTATAAGGGATATTTAATAATAACTTCCTACCGCGTTTAGCTCGGTCTATATAAGTAGCTAATATTAAGGTATCTCCGTTAGTATCGATAGCTAGCTATTCCTCTTATAGAGGGGCGGTAATCCCGTTACCGCTATATAGCGTGCGCTTATAAAGCTTCTAGAAACGCGGCGTTTACTTATAGCCCTATACTACCTTTATTAACCGGCTTATATACTTACTATAGTTAGTAGGTATAATTATAGGGATAAGTAGCTCTTATAAGGCTAGCGTAATTAAGTTCCGTAACTATATAAGCTTTACGCTATCTTCTTATACTATAGTTCCCGCCGCCTATAAGAGCGTCTCTTTAAAGTTAAGGAGGAATTCGCTAAAGGTCTACCCGTCCCTTTACTTAAGGGTCTATAGCCTATCCTATACCTTCTCCCGCTCCTATATATTGCTAAACGTATATATAAGGTATTAAAAGAAGTCCTATAGGTCGCGTTTACCTCTAGGGCCGCCCTTATCTTAGAATCTAGAGATCCGCTATATCTAGGGCTCCGGTAGCATATAGAGGAGCGAATACCACGCTATATTATAATAGCTATTTAGGCCTTATTTCTCGTCTATTATAAACTTCGTCTATAGCCGGCTAAGGAAGAAATAGAAGGACTTAAGCTTACTATCCTAAGTCGGCTAGGGAAGCGGCTTCTATATTAATAGTACCGCCGCTATAACTAGTATTACTAAGGTCGTAGGGGTTAACGCTGGTCTCGTAGATAGCTCCCTTAGTATAGCGAGAACCTCGTTCTTCTCGCTAGCCGTCGCGCTTTTAATCGCTTCTAGGATAGCTATAATACTTCCTATCTACTTAGGAGGTAGCGGGGTGCTCCCTTAAGGGAGCGGCACCCTTTTTAAGGAGATATTTATTAGATCTATTAGTTAATAGCTTATACTATTACGGAGTAGGCAGAGGCGTATATATAGGTGCCGCCTATAAGATAATATTAATAAGCTATATAGAGCTCTTTTATACGCGGCTAGCCTACCTTTATACTTATAGGATCCGGCCCTTTATACGTAACTATATAGCTTAAGCCGCGGCCTAAGCTTATTACCTATAATAGTTAAAGACTCTTATAATTAGGAATAAATAGGATCTTATCTTTTATTTCTTTAGTTTCTTTTCCTACGTTAGCGGTAGTATTACTATCTTCTAGCCCTTTATCCTAGGTAAATAAGATCTAGTTTTATATTTCCTAGGAAAGATAGATCCTGCCTTAGTCGTTAGTTAGTACCGCTTAAAGCTAATAAGCGAGGTTAATAATAATTAGGTTTTCCTAAGAGCCCTCCTTTAGTTTCGAATCCTAAGGCTATAGTCTAGTTTAAGGACTAGTTAACTAGTTTAGTACTAGGCCTATATCTACCTAGTATAGATTATTCTATCTTAATATAGTTATTATATTTCCTTTCTATTAAAATTATCTTTATTCCTAGGGTTTCTAGCTAGTAGTTTTAGCTATAGATAGGGTAGAGTTTACTATAGTCTTATTCTTAGTTTTACGTAACCCGCTTTATATATATCCTTTTACTACGTTACTTATCTTCCCCTATAACCTAACCGTTAGCTTAGTTTCTAACTATAGGAAAAGTTACTTATAGTTATTAATCTAAGTATTAAATAATTCTAGACTAATAAGTTAGCGGAATAATTCTTATAGTAATATATTTAGTTATTAATAGACTAGTATAGTAAGGTACTCTTTTAAGTATAGTACTACTTTTGCTTTTTAGCGGAGCTTTAATATCTATTTATAAAAGTCGGCTCTATTTATAATATCTAAGGTAGTAAATCGTTCTATTTATAACGATCTTAAAGCTACTTCTAGCTAAATAGCGAAGCGTTTTTATAGTTTAGTATACTAGGTGGTATATCCTTAGTCTAGGGTATAAAATATAGGTTAGTTAGATTCGCTAAGATCGCTAGAATATTATTTAATAGCGGTTTTATAAAGTAAGCTAGGGATTAGTATTACTAGTTCGTTAGCGTATTTTAGTCCGCGAATAGCTACCTATTTTAGGGAATCGATAAATCGATTAACGCTTCTATATATAATCGTTTTCTTAGTTTCTTTAAGGACGTCGAATATTATATTAAAGGGGCTAGTAAGGTTAAACTTCCTTATATCTTTTAGTCTAATACGTACTAAGGGTACTTAAGGAGGGTTTATAGTAGTATTATCCTCGGTTTCTCTAACTATAGCTTTTACTAGTAGTCTTATAAAAGCTTCTTTTATAATTAAACTTATTAGCTAGTTTACTAGGGTTATTATTATAAACGTACTACTAAGGGTAGTATTATTTAAAGGTTCTTCCTTATTTTATTTATTATAGTTTAGCGAACTTCTTAGCGAACTTCTAAGGCTTTATCCTTTTAATAAAGGTAGTTAGGGCGGGGTAAGGGAAGCTATACTATACTAATTTCTATATAGCTCCGTTACTTATAGCTAATATTACCTTATTACTAGAACGTATTCTAGGTTATTAATTTATTCTTATAGGCTTTAACGATTAGCTAGGTAGGCTAGTAAGTTATATCGTAAAAGTTCTACTCTTAATTCCTCTAAGCGTCGTTCTTATTATTAGGGTAAGCGATCTAGCTATCTTTTATTTCTATAGGTACTTAATAGGAAATATCCTAGAAATAGGTATCTTTCTAACCGCTAATAAAAGCTCTATAATACTTTAGCTTTAATACGTTAAAGTTCTACCTTTATCTAGAGTTCCCTAAGTATTTCTTCTATAAAAAGAGATTAAAAAGCTAGTATTCGTTAGTATATAAGTAAGAGCTTTCTTCCTAAGAAGATATTAAGGTTTATAGGTCGAGGTTAACTTATCCCTTTCCCTATTCTTTATCTTTTATTCTACTAAATATAGACTTTAAGAGAATAAATAGTTAAGGGAATTAAAATTACTACTATTTATTATATACTAGTCCCTTAGTATAGGGCTAGTACGTTAACCTTACCGTCTACCTAGATCTAGTATAAGTTTAATAAGTAATTAAATAGACTAGCTACTATATATAATTAAATATATTATATAGACTAGCTACTATACGTTATTACGCGCGTTAAATATAGACTAGCTACTAGTCTTATAAGTTAAAGTAAGAGTAGTAATAACTATTTATATTCTTCTTTACCCGCCTAAGATCTAGTAGGTTCTCTATCTTCTATATATACTATAGCGAGCGTAAGACCTTACTTAGGGCTTCAACTAAGTAATATCTTAACCTTATAATTATATAATAGTAGTATAGCGTATTAATAGTATTTCCTAGTATTTTCCTTAGGTAAGTATAGGTATTTTTCTATAATTTCCCTACTATATTCTTATAGTAACTTCTTAGGGAAATATCGGTATAGTCCTTAAGGAACTATTATTACTTAGGAAATCGTAGTATATTCCCTATATAATATATCCCTAAGGGAAATCTCTATAAAATATCTATATAATCCGCTTAGTTATCGTTTCTAGGATTTCTAGGTAATTTCCCGGAGTTTGCCTAGTAGCTTCTAGGTTCCTTCTTCCGCGGGGAGCCTTAGGGAGTTAAGGGTAACTTCCTTAAGGGAAGTAGATATCGTTACGGGTACCTAGATTATTAACTATAGGGTGTCCTATAATAGTAGGGGTTAAAGCTAGTCCTATAGACGGCTCCCTTAGTATAGCGAGAACCTCGTCCTTCTCGCTAGCCGTCGCGCTTTTAATCGCTTTTAAGATAGCTATAATACTTCCTATCTATTTAGGGAGAGGCGGAGTACTTCCTCGAGGAGGTAGCACCCTCTTTAGAGAGATATCTATTAGATCTATTAGTTAATAGCTTATACTATTATAGAGTAAGTAGAGGCGTATATATAGGTGCCGTTTATAGGATAATATTAATAAGCTATATAGAGCTCTCCTATACGCGGCTAGCCCGTATATATATATATAGGATCCGGCCCTCCGTATATAACTATATAGCTTAGGCCGTAGCCTAAGCCTATAACCTATAATAGTTAAAGACTCTTATAGCTACGAGGGCTAGAGCGTTATAGGACTTAAGTATAATCGAACTAAAGCACCTTATAGTAATAGTAAGGGACTTTAATATCTATTACCCGCTCTAGGATAAATATAATAGAACCTTAGATAGTATAATATATCTTATAAGGCAATCCGCAAACAGTGTCTAGTCGCTTTCGAACGTGTTGGTCCGCTCCTATTTCCCATAGTGGCGACCGGGACCTGAGACGACATGGTTATCCAACTTGGTTCAATCTCACACCATGGCTTGACCACTAAATTCTTTTGCCCTCTCCTCGTGGCAAGCTCGCCCATCGCGCCGCAATAAGAAGCAATCCGCCCAAGACAAGGCATGCCCCTCCCCATATCTGTGCCCCCAAGTACGAGTGGCCGCCCCCGACCTCAATCAACTTGCCGGCCAGCGGTGGCCCCGTAAGCGCCGCGACGCTGACAATGGAAAAGACCATGCCTATCCTCGTCCCGTTCTTGCTCAAGTCCTCACTCAGCCCCGCCAGCGTCGACGGGAACATGCCCTGGATGGCGGCTCCGAAGAAGCCGTAGAAACACACCCAAACGTAGTCTGCCGCGAGAGAGTCGACGCCGACCCAGGAGAAGACGCAGATGGCGGCGCCGAAGATGATGGGGATGAAGACATTGACAGCCCCGAAGTAGCGGTCGGCCAGCAGCGCTGGCACAAGGCGTCCGGGGATGCCGACGGCATTCATGACGAGCAACATGGTCAAGGACGTGGACTGCGTCCCATCTAGAATGTCGAGAACGTACGACCGGGCCTAGAAACGAGGGAAAATGAGACCATCAGCCCGACACTTGATACCAAGTACGGCAAGTAGGTAGCTGGGTGACAGATCCTCGAGAGCTTACATAGTAGTATGCAAAGTACGTGGCCCACAGCGTAAAGAACATGCTGATGGTAAAGAGCAGGTAGCTTGTCTCCTTGAAGGCGGCCAGTTCGACAACAGGCCCGGCGCGGCGCGGCGGCATCCTGGTCCGGACAATGCAGAGGACGACGGCCGAGGAGGCGACAATCACGAGCCCCATGGCCCGCACCGTCCAGCCAAAGCCGATCCTCGGCAGCAGCTGCTGCGCCATGAGTGGGAATACGATGCCGCCCGTGGCGCCCCCGCAGGCCGACAGCGAGATGGCCATGCTGCGCTTCCGCGTAAAGTACGTCGACACGTTGGCCACGGTGGGCGCAAATACGATGCCGCACCCCAGGCCTTGGCACAGGCTCTGCGCCAGGAACAGCTGCCAGTAGGTGCTCGCGACGCTCGTCGTCATGATGCCAATGACCTGCATCAGGCAGCCCACCACCAGGGCCCTCCGGAAATAGCCCGCGTCAAAGGCCCGGCCTGCAAAGGTGCCGACGAGCAAGATGAGGCAGATCTGAACGCTGCCGATCCACGCGACGGCCGAGGGAGCGAGCGAGAGCCGTTGGGCATAGTAGGGCTGGAAGATGCCGAAGCTGATGATGTAGCCCCAAGTGCTGAAGACGACGAGGTGGCCAGCCAGCACCTGGAGCCAGGCCGTGAGGCCCCCGTCGGGGGGCACTTGCAGAGGCGGCTTGTCATCCCTCGAGCTGAAAGGCGAGGTTGGGGTCGGGTCTGGCGGGCTTGCAAGTTCGCTTCCGTCCGTCCTAGATGCCGCGGGCAAAGGCGACTTGACGGCGGCGGCATCTTGCGGCGACCCTGTGACTTTGTCTGCCGCGTAGCCTCTCGGCAGGAGATCTGACATGACGGCTTAGGGGCGTGTTCTGCCCGTTCAATGCTTCTGGGTTGAGCAAAGTATGCTGTCTAGGTAGCAACAGCAAGGAGATATCAAGATGCTTCGACAGACGGCATAGTTTTAAATAAAAACCCACTTGCTTCCAAGGCACCGCTCTGTTGCACTAGAGGGGACCGCTGGAAAACGACTGTGCCGGGACTTATAAGCGACCAACGAGTAGCCGAGTAGCCGAGTCGAGAGGCTCATAGGGCTCTATCGTGACGAATCACGGGCTGACTCGCGATCAACTTCGTGTATTGTAAAAACGTAAGAGTCACGAGAGAAAGAAAAAGTGCTGAGACTTGACTATAATGCGGGCCCCGACAAGCGGGGCCCCTGTTGCCGATCGAGGAGGGCCCGAGACCGGTGGCCGCGACTCCTCGACGATGATGCGGAAGAGCTGGGCCCGCGAAGCTTTCTTGTAGTTCCTTTGAGTGCGTGTGTTTGCAGGCAGCATGGATTGCTGGCCGATACGAGTGGAACCGGACCTCCGGCTCGCTCGGTCAACGACTCGAAGCGGCCATTGATGCCCATCACTTGCGGGATTCTCTCTGTATGCCCATTGAGCAGGCCCTAGCATTCATATTTACACTGCGACCTCCACGGCAGCCGCGTGGATGTGACTGTAGTCTATGCTAGGCGGCATTTGCGGCCTTTGCCCGAGCCCGACACCGGCGCGGCGACGCCCTTGGAGTGGATCAGTCAGGCAGTGGTTTGACTAGGCCACACGCAAGTGGTTAGAGGGCGTGGACATTATAAATCAACATTGATGTCGCGAATCTCACCTGCATCTAATAAGCAACTGCCGCAATGCAACACTACTTGCCTAGATAGTATACTTGCTTCTCTCCTCGGCACGATGCTGCTTTCCTTCTACTAACTACAGCATGTGGCCGTCGCAATGGGTTCGACTCAGATTGTAGCTGATCCGAAAGAAATGCCGAGGAACAGCTTGACCCTTTGGCCATGTTCACTCGTCTGGTTGCTGCTACACGCAAAGTAGAGAGAGTATTGCTGAAGGCCCTCCAGAGTAGAGACCGACTCAGCATGCAGGCTTTTCAAGGGAATCTTCGGGGAATCAGTCCGGGAGTGGCAGTGCGTGAATGATATCGGAAGTAGTATCTGTCGCCCGAAAGCACCTCGGACACCGTTAAGCATTGCAAACAGCGGCAACGAAAGAGAGCCCGACACTTAGGCCAAGCACAAGGTCGATTAGGCATTCAGCTCTCCCGATGTCGGGAAGCACTCTTGCCAGAAATGCAGTTGTAGGGGCAGAGCACCCGGACAATCATGTGCGCAGAGTCTCCTATGAGCATATCCGTAAAGCGTTCGAGGTGTCATTTTAACATGAAGTGGCAGTGCAGGAGGGCTGTGTGGGAAAATAGGACGTTGTCAAAGAGCTGCGTGAGCTTGAACCGAAGGGGTGACTTGAGTTTCTGCTCTTGCGGAACTAGCATATTGACCAAATGGACATGCGATATCTTCAAGTCGCTGCTTGGACCCGAGTCACCCGACATGCCAAAGACGCGCCCGCATTTGCCCTTCGTCTTCGACTCGATGACAGATCCATGTCAAAAACTGGTGGCCATCATCCGCAACACTGGCCAGGCGATAGTGTAAATTTTTTCAGCCTGAAGGGTAAAGTCGGCCCCGAAGCCTCGGCCATCTCGGGTCTGCACCCAGCCCTGCTGATGCGTGAGGGCGCCACTAGGAGTGGCCCAGCGCCACCCGCATCAGCCACAGCAAGGGCTATGGCTACCGCCTAAGAGAACGGATATTAGTTAGTCCGGGCCCTGGAGGCGCTATGTAAGAACAGCGCCCGCGATGGCCCTCTTTAATTAATCTATCCCTTTCTTTACTTTTTACTGACCCCCCAAGTGCACCACCTGCCTCCCCTCCAATCTTCTCGACACGGGCTGTCCGTGCTTCGAAGATTGCCGACCGTAACCGAGTATCATGATGAATGGTGCTACCGAGCTCAAGCTGGACGGCACGGCTTGCCAGTCTGGATTCGCCGACTGGCCGCCGTCCTAGTAGCCGGCCCAGGCATTCGGCGTTTGTAATTTCTCGTGGCCTATACCGTGGTGCTCGGGTGAAACAAAAGGTACCGCTGAATCAAGGCCGGGCAACTCGGAGACCTTCAGCGCTCGATCTTGATGTTCCCAAGGTAGGGACTAGGGAGTATGAATGCACAACTCATTGCCGCCACCATCAATGTCATTGCCATATTCAAGCTCCTCCCTCGACCTGTAAACTCTCCGCGGCGAAAGTTGTTTCTATAAAACCAACCAACAGCAGCATTAACCTCAATTTCCAGCCGAAGTCGCAGGACGTTGGTGATCTTGGGTGCAATTTTATCAGTTTCGTCTTGAGCTACAAGCTCCATAATCTCGAATGCGATCTCCACCCTTCCCCGATCAGCCAGCCGTTGATGCACGACGGAGGTCAAGAGGGTGTTGCGGCACCTGGAATCACCTGGGCACTGACCATACTGGCGTGCCTCGATATGTGCGAGACACAGCGCCGTGCTGGCGATGAAGGCTAGGAATTCGACGCCGCGGCAGTATATGGTTGCCGACCTGGATCTCCGGAACGATACAAACCGCGACAGAACCTCACGGCTGGCGTTGGCGGCCATTATCTTGTTATAGCTGTGAAAGGCTGGCCCGGAGTTTATTCAACAAGCAGGTGCCTAGGTGTTGTCTATCTAGAGCTAAGGAGGAAAAGAAGCTGAACTCGAGGCGTAGCCTCGAGTGCGAGCTTATATTACCCTTCTCGGAATGTTCTCGCAGCTTCTGGGTCCGCGGAGCGGGGCCGGTGTTGCCACCGGAGCACGACCCACCGGACCCGGTACAACCGGGTCCACCAGCCGGGCACAGCCCGTGACAATAGCCATATTTTTCATCGACGGGGAAGCGCAACAAGTATGGAAAATGCAGCCGCGCCTGCAAGTGGTGCTGAGTGAATAGCTCCATGATACGGACTGTCTCTCGCCCAAGGTCTCCACGTTGTCACTTGCACTGGGAGGAAGCCACCATATGGGAGGCATCGAGGAAGACGCTTCGTGAAGCATCCTATCAATCTCAAGAGTCGAGGTGATATCATCATTAGCCCCAGCTTGACTGGGCTGGAGGATGCGTCCGGCCGCGGCGCATTGGATGCGCTGCATGCGCTCTATGGGCGTACGGCGTTCCAGCGCCTTGGGTTCCGCGAAACCGTAGTCAAGAGATCCCGGCGCATTAGCAAGAGATAGTGATCCATTCGAACTAGACGAGACATGATGGCATCGTGATGGTTGGCACTCAGACCACCGACCTCCCAAGAGGAGCATTCCCGAGTTCCCCGAGGAAAAGAACTCGGAAACAAAAGTTTACACGCAATTAGAACCGGGCGGGATCCTGAAGAGGGCAGCCGCAACATGTCCCGTGAAAACGGTGCATTTCGGGTTGAGCATGGTGTGCAAGTGGAACATGATAGAAGCCCCGAAATATTGGCGGGAAGACTTGAGATGGACTCGAGGTCGCGTTGACCGGGCCACACTGCGACGAGCTGATTGGATGGGCCATGGTAGCCAAATGGTTCATGCGAGGGGGGTTGGGGTGCTTCTGTTGCTGCTGTTTGGGGTTTATCTTTCTGCAAGCTACTGTTGTTACTTGATGAAAAATCTTAGAGGTCGCTGCCATGCTTGGCATTGGTCGTCAGCTGCTCAATCATGGCTTCAACACGGCCTAGTCTGTCCCCAACCTTCTTCTGGAAATTCTTGGCTGATGCCGGCGGCTCCGCGGCATCTACAGCCGTCGCATGTGACGGCCGATGGTATTGCAAAGGTGCATTAAATCTTGCGTCGCTTGCACGCCCAGCAGCTTTGCGTGCCCTTGTGGGCCTTTCTTTGCTTGGGTTCCGGCTCACCAGCGGTGCTTCCGCGTGCCATACCGGTGCCTACGGATTCAAGGGGATGAAGGATCTGGGACTGTTGACCCGAGTCGGCGGAGACGGTGCTGCCAGGTTTAGGTCTTGGATGACTTGTGCCGAAATGCGGCGGACGAAAGTACACATTCCCGCGACGAGTCAGATAGCCGGAAGAGCCGTTCCTCCGCCTTGGTTATTCGGCGGCTGACAAGACCTAGGGCTTACCGCTCCAGGCCTCGGCCAAGAAGTCCTCGGCCTTTGTAAACTTGTAGTCTGGCAGCAGCCGATTCCATTCATCGGAGACATTCAAAGCCCCCGCTGATATGCCCAGCAAAATGCCAGACATGAGCATCGCCGAGATGGCGTCAAACTGCTCGCGCGGAAAGGCCGGGGGGCCGGCTTTAGGTCGCCACGAGGATTTGAGTTCCCCAGATGCAAGATCGTCGGCCTTGAGCCTCTCAACGGCAAACTGTCCGCCTGGTGATCCTCGTGTTAACTCTTGATACTTTTCTTGCGCCGGATGGTAGTAGAAGACGAACCACGGATCCTCTCGCCAAGAGAAATGAGTTGCCCAACCGTGAGCTCGGCGCCTTTGATGCCACCGACGACTGGCCACTCGCCATCATAGTCAATGGCTCGAGCTACCACATTGGCAAGATCTCGGACCGTCGTAAGGGTGATGCGGTCATTATCACCGCCTTCTACCACAAGGGCTCGGCGGTTGTTGAAGTCGATTGGGGTTTCGATGGGAGTAACGTGTTTGGCGGTCTTGTAAGGATTGGTGAAGTAATTCATGAACAAGCCCGGCTGGAAGAGCGAATATTCAAGAGCCTTGAGGTACATGTTGGTTGACTTGCTCGGCTCTAAAGTTGTGGATGCTACTCTGCTCTCAACTGACCTTTTTATCCTTATTCAACCTCTTGAGATATTTACGGATCTCAGTTTTGCCAGCATACCAGCTCATGTGCTCGAAAGATGATCTGCAAGTAGTGAGCAAGCATAATTTGAAGTCTTTGGCAATTGCTTAGCTCACGAAGCCCATTCGCTAGGCGCGAATCGCTTCACACCAGCCTGAACGGCAGCATCGATCAGGTGTTTCTGGGCCATGTTGCCTGTGTCCGAGTGCACAACGATGAATGAGAGCACCGTATGGACGCCCTGCAGTATTTCCGCCAGCTTCTGGGGGTCCTTGTAGTTCGTCTGGACCCATGTTACGGCAGGCGCCATCTCTTCAACGGAGGCATTCTGTGCGCGTCAGCGGTTTGAAGCGGGACGGTGTATGCGCGACTGAGAATCGTGCCCGGACCTTTCTGGAGAGGAGCAGAATCTCGTGCTTCTTGGTGGCAAGAAGTGTGTCAAGGATCTCCTGGCCAACGTCTATTGATATTCCAGTCAGAGCTGGAGCTGGGTGCAATGCGAGTAGTGAGAAGACGCACCGCCAGATCCGCCAGCGATCGCGATTTTGACCATTCTGCCTTTTCCTGGAATATGGGGGCTGTCCAGGCGCTTTTCAGCGACTGGAAAAAGATGCACGTGTCAAAATACAACGGCAGGTTGCCGTTGCCAAAACTTGATGAATACAACTGAAGCCGCTCGTTGACTGTTGAAGATTTGTGTGAACACAAGAGCTACTTATACACCAATCCATACAGTGTCCCCGCTTGGATCCTTCCTGTCTGCCCCAGGGATAGATTCGGCCGAATGCCATGTTCCCTCCTGACTGATTCGCCGAGGCTCGGCCCAATTCATAGCTTCTCCAACCGGGAAGATCTCCAGCCGGCGGAACACAAGCCGGGGTGGCATCAGCAGATGCGCCACGTCATGAAGGCGGGGGCGAAGCAGCCCAGGGCTTGCATGGCTTGCGGAATCCAATGAACGAATGATTTGCTTCGCCCGGTGAGGCTACTGTACTCTGCTTTGGTCAGCATTCGCCGGGCGGGCTCGCGACTTTCTGGTGTGCCACGCCTGGGCAACTTCATTAATAATTTAATACTGGTGCCCTCCACCACCGCTTCCCGCAAGGGCTGACTTCTTTGCGATGCCAAGGGCAGTCAGAACGGACCACTCCCGCTGTGACACACCATGTCTGACCCCGAATGATGGCTAAGTAAGGCGTAAATACATGCCTCCCGTTGTTCAGGTTAAAAAGTAGATGTATAGCCACAATTTTATCCCTCTTATATGTGGCCTTAAGAGTCTACGAGAGGAGAATCTTCGCATCAATAGTTGGTAAAGTTATAATCGAGATACATGCACTTAGTCCTTTTCCAATGGCTCCCATGTGCAACCCCTCCTATCCAGTTGAGCCATATCAGAGTGTGGAAAGCGAGGTGTAGAACACATGTGGTGACCTAGAACGCCTTCTCAGAGAGGCACCAACACTGAACCGTCCTCTTGAAGGTACTGCGCCACTTTATACCGCGTGGAGCTCGACATCCAACTTACCAAGCCAGCCACCAGCGCTCGGCAACTGTCAACGTACGTCCTCAGATCTCTCTTCAAGCTTTCGTGGTATTATAGAGGCCTCGAAAATTCCCTTCGAACGAATCAACCGATTGCTCGAAATCGTCCGTAAACTGTTACGTGATTACGTCGAGGTCTTTGCTGCTGCTGGCGAAAAACATGACCAGTATCATATTCTGGATCACCCCGTTTCTCTGTCACGTTGATGTTAGCTTCGGTGCAAGGTAGTTGATGAGCCCTTGGAGATGCAGACAGCCAACCAGTTCCTTTTGCAGAGAGCAAATGTCATTAACCCTTGGTAGTTCGGCATTTGTGCATAGGACTTGACGGAAGATGAGTCCCACATCATAAAAAGCTTTGTGGCTTCTCTCCGGAGATATTGTCTTCATTTCTTGACATTTGATGATGCTTTCCGGGAGCTCAACGTTGGTGGCGCATCTGCAAGCCTGAGCACCAAACCCCAATCCAAGGGCGGAAAAGGACCTGGGACCATCCTGAGGGTGCTTACTGCAAAAGTTCCATGGCTGGCGCTACGCTTGCCGTCCCGAAACGCATGTGCGTGTACTACTGCTCCAGAGTGGGGACAGCCTCTTGCCGTTGTCTGGCATGTTCGATTTGCACATGCAACATAAAATCTTCCAGCTGATGATAGAAACGCTGTCGCTGGACTAAAAGTTTCTCGGTGTCAGCTACACATATCGTCATTCCTGACTACTTTCTGGACCTAACCTGAGACGTACTATATGCTATCTTTTGAAGCGAGCTTTCAGCAAAACGGTTGAAGAGCCCCATACCGGGAACGGGGCACTCGGGAGGTTCCAGTCGAGGGACGTCTAGACCCAGTGCCCATTTGACGTAAGTTAGAGATTTTTCGACGTATGAGCGAACCATTTCGTCTGTCAGAGCGAGTTAGCTATCATTTTCGCCATGATCGACGTAATCATCCCACAGATAAATCCAAACCGTGTACGTTGCGGCCAAGTCGAGGTTGTCTCAATCCGAGTTCGGGTAGCAACTATTTGATGTATTAGTGAGAAATCTTTTCAGAGGTAGAGGGCTCAAATTCTGTACCAGGAAACCAGGAAGCCCTTCGGAAGTCACAAGCTTTAAGAGCTTTGAGTTTCTTCTCATCCTCGATGGTGCTATGAGAGGGGTAAGAATGTCCTTTCTGTAAGGTCTGAGATGACATTACCCTTCAAGCATCTGGTCCACGATAGCCCGGTCTTGGTTGATATGTTTATTCGGCCCTGTTAGCCAATCTGAAAGTATTGACTTGAAGTTGGGGATTCGAAGAAACTTGCCGCTCAACGCTGCGGCTAGGCTCTTTGCCCCCTTAACACTGACTGCGTCAGTCATCTTAAGAATTTATAGTCCAGCGCGAGAGGAAATGTTTGCAGCCAATGGGTTGAAATCTTCAACGAGAAGGTAATCGGTGCCTACTGCGCGACACTTTGCTTCCGCGCGCGTGTATTTTATCGCGGATATAGGGGTTCGGTCTATATACGCAGCCGCTTTATCTCTACGCGGCGACTGTTAAAACCTAGGTATATCTATTAATATATAATTAGCAATAAATATATATAGGGCAAATCTTTAAAGTTTTTTTCCTTTATATACTTTTATATAACTAATAATAAATATATATAGGGCAATTATTATTTTTCTTTTATATATATTATTATATAACTATATACTTTTATATTTATTTATTTTAGTTATATATCTATCATTAATATAACGAACTATAATTCAGCTATAGATCTAAGTATATCTATAGACGAAACAAAATCTAAAAATGCCTTTTTAACTTTAACATACCTATAGGCCGCCGTAGTCTTGGCCAGAATGGGCGCGCTACTAGACCCCCTCTGTTATGGAGGCCGACAGGATGCGATGTGACAAAGGAAACCAAATTCACTAAGCGACAGCTTTGTCAATTGATCACACATAAGAACGTTAGGTCTGCAACCAAACAACAACACAAGGGCTCGCCCCGTGACAGGTTTCGAGCAGATTTAGCACCTGATTGCCCGCCGTAGGCAAAAGGGAGACTCCAGTTAGTACCTAGAATGGTTAGTAAAGGTTATATTATAGGTATATGTCAGCTGCCACTGGCACCTCTACGAGTGATAGGATCTACTTGCTGGAGTGTACACTTCACTTTTGGCTGCACGCCATATTGGTCTTCTAGCAGGATATATATGGCATTTAACCTTTGCGATGGATATGAAGCCGATAAGTGCCTCGCCTGGCAGCTGAAATAGTAAAGACCAATAATGTTTAAGAGATAAGAGCACAAAGATGATAAATATATAATTCTACAAATATTAAGAGCCTTACTAGAAAACTTAATAGTCTAGGAAGGAATCTAGTCACGTGTGGAAGGCTGCTACCAGGACGCTCGTAAGACCAGGGAGACTTTCCCTCTGGCAAGCTTCAGTCTTGCTACAGAGGGAAGAACCTCCTACCATCTTTGCTACCTGACTGATCGTACCGTGACACGTGTTCCTTACAGCATTACGCCCCCCCTAGCCTCGAGTCCGACGGGAAGTAAGTCCATGTCACAACAGAAAGAGACTTTTAATACGGGTAAATAATAACATGTCTACTGGGGGTGACCCTATTTTTGCCTAATGTGGCGGTATTTTACTAACTTGGCAGTTCATGCTCCACCTCAACTGCCAAAGGGATCGTGGAGCATCTATAACGACCCACCTCCAGACATAACCCGTTGGCCTATAATAAATTACAGGCAAGCTCTGCCGATGAAGTCATTGATAATTAGTTCCCCGTCATAGTTAGGGATGGGTTGCGATAATTCCGGGTTTCAAAATATGGAATTACCAACGACTCTATGCTTGGACTGGGTGCTTATATTGGACGCCACGATAGGTCACAAGCGCTATGCACTCAGTATAGGTCGGGTGAAATTTTATAAATTCGTCGAAATAGAGGGTGTCAGGATAAGAAAGGGCCTATAATACGCGTTTGAAGCTTGCGTAGTATGTGGAGAGCATAAATCTTAAGGAATTGTAGAGTTTTTGCAGGGAATACACTTGGTTATAGCCGGGGGAGTTAAAACTTTGCACGAGTAATATATCTCTCACGTGCACGGTGGCCTATACACATATATTCCAAAACGTGGGTAAATAGGATTGGTGGCCCTAATTCTAGTAGACCTCGGTAATAACACTGCACAAGCGCTAATTGACCTATGTACAAATAATCGCTAGTGAATACTAGGGGTCTCAAAAGCGACCACTTCTCCCGCCCTTTTGGAACAGGGACGAGGGGTGTCTTGTTAGCAAAACCACGCTTGATTCGTAAATAACAAGCATGGGCTTCAGGCACCAGCGCGATTTTATTTTTTAGCGGGTTGTCGTCGTCGAATCACCCATCTGCTTAAAAGTTGGTCTTAGTAGGTATGACGACGAGGCCTTTGCGGATGTATGTCGCCTTTGACTTGTGGTGGCAAACGTGCGAAGTATAGCGTTTACCTTTCGCGAATTCACTCCGTAGCATGCCGGCCGGTCATTGCTGAAGCAATAAGTACCCGGAGTGACACGTGGGTGGCCTAGGCACGTTATGTCGTTGGCGAAGTATTTATCTTATAGCTGGTGATCGGCTCATAAGAGCTTCTCGCACAAACATAATGGTGAGGGTGGGATAGATTCATTACGCTATAGTCGCATGTCGTCAGAGGCCCTGTGCCAGGCGTGTATCCAGCAGGTATCTGGGTTACTGACGTGCATTTGCTATACCCGGCTCGGGTAAATCTGTGCCTATATCAAGAGCCAGCGATACTCAAGTGTTACTGGATGCATAATCCTCCAATTACCTTTACACGTCCCACTTTAGCTTTAACATGGATTCTTGATTCGGGAGAGAGCCGACGAAAACACTGCTGGATAGCAACGCATATATATTTAAGCAGGAACCGTGGCATTCTGTGGCTTGATTCATAAGACTGTTCATCTTCCTCGAAGCCTTTCAAGGTCACACACGCACCACACCGCCAACATGAAGTGCTTCACTGCCGTCATTCTCGTCCCAAGTGCGGTAAGCGCTTGGGAATTTCCATCTATTTTTAGTCCGGACACTAGCCTCGGGTCTACAACTTTCGGGGTCATCATGGTGGGACAAGAATGCCACTTCAACTACATTACCTCAAAGCCGCATGCTCGGAACTGGATCGGTATATACAAGACAGATGGTATCCCGGGCTCGGTGGACTCTTTAAATTGGAGATACGCACCCGGAGTGATGGGGACTGTGAAAATAGATTGCGTTGGGCGAGGGTCGGGCAACCATCGAGCGTATTTCCTAGAGGACGACGGAATGAATGTGCTGAGTGGCCCTATCGGTATAATTGGCGATTATGACCACAAGACATCGATTTCTTACTCGTCGACTTCTTATTCGTCGACTTCTTATTCGTCAACTTCTTATTCATTCACCGAACAAAATTGCGAATTTAGTTACTCTACCTCGAACCCGCAAACACATAACTGGATCGGTATATATAAAAAAGGCGATTCTCCAGGCTCTGTGTTGTCTTTGGTTTGGAGATATGCACCCGGAGAGACGGGGACAGTCAAACTAGACTGCGCCAGCCTGGGTTCCGGCGCCTACGAAGCGTATTTCCTAGAGAACGACGGATTCAAGGTGCTGAGTGGCCCTATTCCTCTGTAACGGGCTAGAGCCGAGGGGATTTCGGCTTTGGCCTTCGACTAGGTCCTGGACGGGCTCCCGAGCCAGGGTCGTCATTGATTTAATTGTATTATCTCGGCATTTACGTCGAGCTGCGCCGATGAGAATGACCGCCGGCCTTCTCAGCTGCATCGAGATGGTGTTCAGGGGTGTATATGGACGGAATCACGAGAAAGTCTGCCAGCAAAAGACACATAAAGGAGACAGGCGGGCCGGAATAACAGGGGAGACCTCATTAATATAGGCTGCCACGCTAGAATAAATCCGCTTCGCATAGTTAACGGACACTCGTAGAGCAGTGTTCCATAATTACCGGCTAGCGCGAGGCAGCTATTGGCAGTAAGTGCAGGAACGGCCGTGGTTTCGCATCGTAAACGCAATAGCAATTGACTCGCTACTAGCAACTGAAGAGGCGCGACATAGGTCCAATCCTCCCCCCAGAAGATCATCAGTAACCATAGCCTGGGCGCTTGCAGGATGCCAGCAACATCATCTCGTCACCTGATTGGTTGGTCCAAGCTGCTAAGCCATGAGCTAGCTCGGCGGTCTAGTTTACTCCCAGCCATAACACAACGCGAATGATCAGCCTCGTCATCAGTATCACGCGTCTCTGCAAATGAATCCAGCCGTTATTTCGGCATAGATTGAGGATACCGATAGCTTCACTGAGTGCGGTAACCGCTCAAAAGCCGCGTCTCCCTTCGAAGAACCCCCAAATTCAGCCAAGAGCCGACGTCTGACAAGTAGCGAAGATCGCGTCCTCCAGCCTGTTCACAGAAACCTCTGTGGAATATCAGATCAGCCACCATCATTACAGGCAGACACGGGAGTTTGGCAAAGAGAGCCTCGGAGAAATCAGAGGACAGTTAATCGCAAGCTTCAAGCGCGGCCTTCTAGCTTGTCCCCAACGAAGAAACATGGACTGGACAAAGGCACGCGGGACAGTGTGAGGGACGCGGGGGTAGATTACGGACTGGTCCGGAGTGATAGCGAAGAAAGGGAGGCTGAGGCCTTAACACCGACCCGGCTCAGTTCCAAAAGCGACGACCAACAGCCGCCCCGTGGTAGGACCCAACCGTCCCGAAGCGGACCTCCGCCCTCCCAGCGGTTCAGCGCTGCACTCCGGTCACTTCCCCCGACAGTCTCATCACCATCGCGCTCACAAGCCTCCTCTCAGGCAACCCCGAGCAACCGGTCAACAAGCCCTGTGAAGAACGCCCAGGATCTGTTGGTTACCCTCGAGAAACCTGTTGTCTTTCGGATGCAACCAGAATCCCAGGTCCGACATTTCATCCGCCGTTTGCACCAGCATGAGGCATTTCTCCAAGTTTTCGATCAAATACGCAGCATCAAACAAGGCATCGCCTTCATGCCGTCACGGCTAAAGGACATACTGGAGGACAAGCTCGAGCTGGGCCAACCTGAGCATGCGTATGGATGCGCCCTGCCAGCCTTGTCTCGCCTCGCAGTGGAGGACGACATCGTGACGTGCCAGCCTTCCAACTGGAGTTCGCTCAATTGGACGCTGAGTTGCATAACGAGCTCCGAGAGTTACAACGTGTTGTGCTGTAGACAAACGAGTTTCAGACAATTGAGCGCAACGAGCCGGCGTGGAACGCGCGTGTACACGATCCCCTGCTAGAACTAGCGGTACGACATTTCGACACTGTCGAGGCCGAGAACATCACCAAAGCAACGATTAACCGCGCGTGTGTCCCCGAGACTCGCGCTTCTGTGTCTCTGCCTGTAAGTGGCAAGATGGTGGATTATGCGTTGGTGTTGTGCCCAAGCACAGACGACCCCCTAAACCCATTGGCGGTTCGCCTGGCCGACTTCGTTCAATGCCAGATTGCAAGCAGCACGCTGCCATTAGCCAGCTTTAATCAGACCTCATACGCACCGCTGGCATACGCTCCAACCGCCGTCGTCATCGAGACAAAGGTCGACTCTGGCAGCCGCGCCGAGGGCCGTGTCCAGCTAGGCTTGTGGCTTGCAGCCTGGTGCAGGCGAATTTCATCATTTGGCCAAGGGTTATCAAGCTCCTTCCCGCCGCCAACAATCCCTGTCCTCCTTGTGACATCGGAGAAGTGGGAAATTAACTTTTCGTTTGACCTGGGTGATCGCATTGTAAGTCGCGCAAGCTCAACTCGTTCGCTCGTGCCCGACTGACACTGGGTCGCAGGATATAGTAGGTTCCATGGAGGTGGGCAGAACACGCTCACTGGAGGGAGCATATAAAGTGCCTGCTGTACTTAAAGTCCTAGCGGCGTGGGTAAAGGGGCCGTTTAAGAGTTGGGTTGAAGGAGTAGTTGCATAGTCTATCGACAAGGAATATAGGCTAACCGGCATCGTTCTGCTTTATAACAAAAGTGTAGGTTCACTATAAATTTGCTTTTATTTTTAGAGCAACTTAACTACGTAGGACTAATATATTAGCAGGGTATCGGCAGGGAATTATATATACCCCGCTCGCGAGTAATAGGTAACTTCTAAAGCTTCTTCTTTTTAGTTACCTAGTATAGATAGCTACTTAAAGAAGACTATATAACGCTCCTATAGCGCGACGTAGTAGTTAACTAGTTAAGGCCTCTTTTATAACGACCGGTGTTATTCCTAAGGGATAAACCTATCGAGGGGTTTATATTAGCAAATATAATAGGGCGTAGTCTAAGCAATAATAAGTATATTACGTTAGTAATAAGTTAGAGGTCGTAGACTATAGACTATAACTAAGTAATTAAGTAATCGGAATTAAAGATAAGATTATAATAGAGATCGTAATAATTATAATATATTAAAAGCTATCGAGCTATCTATCTAAAGGAGTAAAAGTAGGTAGCTATATATACCTATAAAGACTATCCTTAGATTATAGGCCTAGCTATAATCCCTAACGTTAGATTATATAGAGCGTAGTAATCTCGTTAATCCTAGATTACTTAGATCTCTACGATCCCCTCGATCCTATATCTATTAGATAGTCGTGCTAACTATTTATCTATTAGACCGTATTACGTGCTTAACGCGGACGACTATTAGCGGCCTAGTAGCCGTGGTCGTAATACGATATCTCCCCTCCTTTTAGTCTTATCCGTAAGACCTATTATAGCTACCTTAGCCGCTATATATAAATATACCCTTATCGTATTATATATAAGTATATCGTTTCTTATTTCTTTATCCTTTTAGGATATATTACTAATAGTATATTTAGTTATATACTAAAAAATCGTTCCCGAAAAGCCTTTAAGCGCGCTACTCTTACTAAATATATCGACTTAAGTAGAGATCCTACTAATATACCGTATACTTAATACTTTAAAGTAAAGAAGATAAATTATTAAATAGCCGAAAATTCTTTACGCTATAATAATTATATTATTAATAGTTATTCCTATTATAATAGTATTTTAGTAGCCTCTTCTTATAGGTATCTTTTAATTCTTTCTATACGTAGTAGCTAATATATTTCTTCTAGTAACTAAATTATTAACGGAGTAGCGTAGGCTATATTCTAAAAAGGAGGAAGCTAGGGAAGCCTTATTAGAGCTTTAGGTATAGCTTACGAACCTTTAGTCGTAAATATCTATTGCCGTTAATCGTTTAGCTTATATTTAGAAGATTTAGTATTATATAAAGGAAAAGAGTTCTAAGTTATTTCGTTATAGTATTTAAGAAGTAAATACTAAGGATAGCGTTTTACCTATGCTTAATATATATAAGCATTAGGTAGTAAATAACTAATAATTATTAGGCGTTCTTAATAAGGCGAATTAGTTCTTATTTAGTATTAGCGAGGAGTTTATAGATCTTAGTCCTTTAATCCCTTTTAAACCTTCTAGTAAAATTATCGAAGTAGAGAGCTATAGTAGGTTAAGTGCTTAAGTAGTTCCTAGGTATTTTCCTCTAGTCTATATCCCTTTTACTTAATAAGGTATTCTTATTACTAACCTTATTTTCTTATATCTAGTATTTATTTTACTTTATATTCTTAATCGTCGTTAATTTTAATTTTTTCCTATAGTTTAGTATTTTATAGCGCTAGTTTTAATAATAAGATATAAAATATTAGGTATATCTATATTATTATTAGTAGCGAAAGTTTATAGTTAACTTTTAAAATAGTTTTCTTAACCTTAAATAGTCTAAGTTTCTTAAAATCTAATTTATTACTTAGTTATTTTATTTTAATATTTCGTTATATAAGGTAGACTATATCTCCTCTTAAAAGATTAGTCCCTATAATCTTTTCTAATTATAGTAAGTAGATATTCGTTCTTTAATAAATTAAAGTTCTTATTATATTTCTTTATATAATTTTTATAGCTAATCTACTTATAGTATTACTCGTTTTACTTATAGTCCTTATTAAGTAACCTTAAATACTTCTAGGTTATATCTATAATTAGCGTATACTAGTAAGAGCTTAGTTATTTCTATAACTTAGCTATTATAAGCTAGTTACGCTATTAGTAGCTATTTAACTTAATCGTTTTATTTATAACTAATATAGTATTATAAATATTATTTAAGCGTTTAGTTAAGTCGTTCTATTTATCTATTTATTTATAGGTAATAAGCAATACTAAGCTTATATTTTATCCTTAATTATACTATAAGAGCTTACTAAAACTTAGCTATAAATATACTTCCTTTATTAAAGATAATCTTATTTAGTAGTCTATAATTACTAATAATTATTTATAGGAATATATATACTAGCTATTTTATATTACTTACTTCTTTATATAGTAAGAAGTATCTATACTTTATTAATTAGTCGGTAATAATAAATATACTATTATACTTAACGTTAGTTATATATTCTTTTAATTATAGTAGCTTTATAATATAATTAAAAGCTATTAAATCCTATAGTTTCTCTAGTACTAATAGCGGTTATAATTCTCTATATAGCTTATATCGTTTAGCTTTATATTTTATATAAAGTTTATATTTTTTAATAACTTATCGTACTACTTCCTTAAGCTATAAGAAGTTATATTATTATTTAATCCGTTTTATTATTCTTTAGATTCCTTAGTATCTATATATTAGATATTTATATATACTTTATATAACCTTATCTTATAACGCTAGTAGTATCTAGATTTTATTCTTATATATTAGAACTTCTAAATATTCTATATTATATCCCTTTAATAATTTATATTCTTTTATCTATTTTAGGATCTTTTAATATATTAAGTCGTTAGGTTATACTTTAAATATTATATTTAGCTATTATTACTAGTAGTTTCTGTTTTCGTTAATTTCTAGGAGCTATTCTTTCGCTATAGGTACTCTTATATTATAGTTACTTCGTCGACTAAAGGTCTTAGCTTAACCGTTTTCTATTCCTTTTTTATAGATTATTTTATAGTCGAATTTTAATAAATATTCGGCCTATTAGATCTATTATCTATTTAACTATTATATTATTATAAAGTATAAGATATTCTTATAATCTATATAGACCTTAACTTTATACTTACTTTTAAGAAGGTAGTATCGAAATTCCTTATAAGCTTAAATAATTATAAGGAATTCTTTATTATAGATAAGGTAATTAAGTTCTATACTATATAGCTTTTTTAAGTAGAATATAATTAGTTATAGTCTTTCTTTACTATCCTTTTATCCGATTTATACTCTTAGAGTAAAGTATAATATATTAGTTTTAAGTTTAATTTATTATTTTAGATAAAAGGTAGTTAAGACTAGTTCCTATATAATTATAGTCTTAATATATTTAAAAGCTTTATTAGCTTATCGTCCTATATAAATTCTTTCTCCTTTTTTATTAAGTTATATAATAGTACTACGATCTTTTTAAAATCTTTAATAAATCGTTAGTAGTAATATATAAATCCTAGGAAACTTTATATATCCTTAATATTCTTTAGCGTTAGCTATTCTTTAACTAAGTTAATCTTATCTTATTATATCTATATCTCTCTTAGTAAGATTATATATCTAAGGAAGTCTACTTCTTATATATAAAACTTACTTTTCTTTAGTTTAACTAATAACTTTATATTTTAAAGTATATAGAGTACCTTATATATATATTCCTTATATTCTTTTAAGGTATCTAAGAAGATTAGGATATTATTTAAGTATACTATTATAAATATATCTAAGTATTTATATAGGATATTATTAATTATCTATTAAAAGGTAGCTAGTATATTTATAAGTCTAAATAGTATTACTAGATATTTAAATAGTCTAAATTTCGTTTTAAAGGCTATTATTTATTTATATCCCTTTTTTATATATATTAAGTTATAAGCGCCTTTAAGATTAAGGGCTATAAACTATTTTTTACTATATAATCGATCTTATAGTTTAGATATAAGTAGTAATAGTATTTAGTCCTTTATTATAATATTATTTAAGCGTTTATAGTTAATAACTAGTTATAGCTTACTATTTTTCTTTAAAATAAATATAACTAGATAGCTTACTTTAGATATTAATATTTATATATATCCCTTTTATAGATTCTCGTTAAGGTAGTCGCATAGCGTTTATAGTTACTTTTCGTTTAAGTTATAGATTTTATAGAATATCGGCGTTAATCTATCCTTAAGATAAATTTTATAGTCTTATTAACTATATTTAAGTAACCCTATCTTAAGTTCTTCCTTAAAGAGTTTATTATATTTTTAGTATTCCTAGGGGATATTCTTTATTTTATCTTATAGGCTTTATTCTTTCTTTTAAGAGCTAGTTTCTCTTAACTTAAGCTCTTTATTAATTTATTTAAGGTCTTTCCTTTTAGTAGTAATAACTCTTTAAATCTTTATATTATATCCTTTATTCTATTTATATTAAATACTAGGTTATATAGCTATATTAGTTAGTATATAGGTCTTATTAGTCTATTTTATTATATCCGCTAATTTAGTTACTATTTTCGTTTATATCGCTAAAGCCTATAATAATTTACTTAAATAGTTATCCCCTTTATCTTATTTAATAGCTAAATTATTATAAAATTTTACTTTCTTTTAAATCTACTAGTCTTAGAAACTTATATCTTTATTTTAATATAGCTAGCTAGTTTTCTAGTTAATTAATAGGTTGCTCTCCTATAGCTATAAAAGTCCTAATATAAGGTTATATTCTTTAATATCTATAATATTAAAGTTAACTTATTTATTATAGCCTTAGATATTAATATTAAGGTAATTAATCTCTATATTAATAATTCTATTATTATAGTTAAAGGCCTCTCCTTTAATATTTATAAGTTTATATAGATCTTTCTTATATCTCTATATAAGTCGGTAATAATTAACGACTCTAGGTAAAACGTAATTACCTATTACGCTATAGTCTAAAAGTATATATATATAATATCCTACGATTTAGATATTTAATACTATTTAGTTACTATAGCTTACCGTTACTATATATAAGGTCCTTAGATCTTATTATATCGTACTAGTCTATAGCCCTTTTATAAATAGTATACCTTATTTTTTACTTAGTCTTTATTTATTTTATTTAGGTATTCTTCTTTAATTTATTATTAATATCGTTTCTTTATATTTTTATCGCGTAGTATTATATCGGGGCTTAAAAGACTAATTTCTTATAGCTAATTAAAGATTTTTTATTTCTTAACGCTATATCGTTTACGTTATACTACTTTATATTTAATTATATACTATACTTTATAAGTCTATTTATTTTTATATTAAAGGTTAAGTTTTCTTTTAATATCTTTTTATTTTTCGCGTAGTATTTCTATATTAATTCTTCCTTAATTAAATATAGCTTATAGCCTTTATATATATTACTAATAATCTTTTAGTATATTATTATATCGTTTATACTATACTTATACTTTTATATATTTATAAACTCTATAGTTTAGGTATATATATTCGTTATAATCTTCTTTATTATATTTAACTTATTATATAAGTCTTTAAATAATTAAGTGTTCGGATACCTTAGAGCGAGTAGCGTTATATTATTCCTTTATTTTAGCATATTTATAGATTTTATATATCTCTAGAAAGTATCTTATTAATAAACTATAATTATTATAGTATTTAAGTAGCGTGCTATAATTAGGTTCTAATAATATAACTTAGTTATTTAGGTAGCGTTAATTAATTTTCTAGTAGTTTAGTTCTATACTTAGGTAGGGTTTTAAAAGTACTTATCCCTTAAACCTAACTAAGAAAGCGTCGTATTATACCTTTATTTAAAAGTATATTATATAATCTAGTATTACGACTATAGCTACTAGGCCGCTAATAGTTAAACGCGTTAAGTATATAATACGGTCTAATAGATAAATAGTCGGTATAACTATTTAATAGATATAGGATTAAGGGGATCGTAGAGATCTAAGTAATCTAGGATTAATAAGATTACTACGCTCTATACGATCTAACGTTAGGAATTATAGCTAGGCCTATAATCTAAAGATAGTCTTTATAAGTATATATAGCTACCTACTTTTACTCTTTTAGATAGATAGCTTAATAGCTTTTAATATAAATCTTTATTACGATTCTATCTTTAATTTTAATTACTTAGTTATAGTCTATAGTCTATAACCTCTAACTTATTACTAATATAATATACTTATTATTACTTAGACCACGCCCTATTATATCTATTAATATAAACCCCTTAATAGGTTTATCCCTTAAGAATAATACCGGTTATTATATATTAAAAGCTCTTATTTAGTATAATACCGCGTTACTTTAAGTAATATCGTAACTATTAATATACCTATATAGTAAGCTAGATTAACTAACTCTAAAGCTACTATATTGCCTTAGGATATAATACGCGAGATTATTACCCTTTAATATAAAGTATAGTTACTTAAGAATAGAGAAGGTAATAGATAAGTTAGGGACCTTAGAAAAGTAATTAAACTAAAATAGCTAGGACTATTCGATAGTACCTATAGCACGCTTTAAGACTTTCTTACCTAACTTAAGGCCTACTATTAGTTTTACCCTATTAAACTCTTAGACCTAGTCGAAAAGGTACTTTATATAGGAAATTATTTATCTAGAACGGCACTTACTTAGTTTAGACCTATTATAAGGGACTTTCTTAATAACTAACTAGCGCGATAAGATCACGAGATAGATAAAGTCTTTACTAGTTTCTAAGGATTTAAAGAAGCTATTATATAGGTATTTAGAATAACTAACGAGGAATAAGAAGCTAAATAGAAACTTTAAGAACTCCGATAAAGGATCTTAGTATTAGATTATACTATAAAGTTCTATTAAGTTACCTTAAAGCTTAATTAGGATAACGAACCTCTTATATTACGATTCTATAATAAGCTTAAAGAAGAAGTTAAGGATAAGCTCTATAAGGAAAATCGACCTAATAACCTCTTAGACTATATTACTATAGTAGTATAAATCGATAATAAATAATATACGCGACGCTAAGAAAAGAAATAAGGAAAAGGAAACTAAAACCCTTTTTATAGGAATAACTTTAACTAACGCGCTAATTATAAGAAAAAGCGCGAAACTCCTATTACCTACGCCTATATAATTAACCTAGGTAAGATAGATCTAGATATAATATAGAAAAGTAAAGGAAAGTATTTTAACTATAGGAAACTTAGATATTACTTTAAAGAATATAAATAACCTTATAAGGAGAAGAAAACCTATTAAGTACTAGCCCTAAAAGGTAAGAAATACCTAAACGCTATTAATAGATAGGAACTAAAGTATAAACTCCTTAATTAGACTATATACTATAACGACGAATATATAGTATACTTAAGCGATAAGAACGGTACTAGATAGTTCCTAAAGCTATTAAAGAAGACCCTTATAATAATATAATAAAAGGATCTTAAAATATAGAAATAAGTTAAATTTATAGAACTAAAATACCCTTATCTTAAAGAAGTCTCTTAAAACTAGATTAAGAAGAACGGTAAACGATTCTAGGAAGATATATAAAATAAAAATCGATAATAATAATAAGTAGTCTATAAATAATATAGTAAAGAAGATATAAATATAGCCCTTATACTTATAAAACTTAGATAATAACCTAAGGAGGAATAACGAAGTATTAACGATATAAGCTTTAAAGGATAAGAAATACTTAAAGAAATAGAAGATAAGAACGAACTTATACTACTACCCTTATTACTAAGGGAAAATACTATAATTAAAGAATACGCTTTATACTTTAAAGAATTTAAAGAAATACTTAAAATTAGAACCTAATAAATACCTTAAATTCTTATAGAAAACTAATAAGCTATATTAATTCGATATTAACTAGTACTATATAAAGGAGACTATACTATAGCTATCGCTATAGTTAATACCTTTATAGCTTTATAATAAGAATAGTAACTATAAAGAGAATTTAAAGATAACCTATAAATACTACTTACTTATAAGTACTATAAGTATATTTTATAGATATTATACGTTTACCTAGATTATATAATATACTTCTAGATAAAGGCACGATATACTACCTTCTTAGTTAAGTTTAAAGGATAAGTACTTTTAAAACCCTACCTAAGTATAGAACTAAACTACTAGAAAATCGATTAACGCTACCTAAATAACTAAGTTATATTATTAAAACCTAATTATAGTATACTACTTAAATACCGCGATAATTATAGTTTATTAATAAGATATCTTTTAGAGATATATAAAATCTATAAATACGCTAAAATAAAGGAATAGCATAACGCTACTTACTTTAAAGTATCTAAACCCTTAATCTTTTAAAGACTTACGTAATAGGTTAAATATAATAAAGAAGATTATAATAAATATATATATCTAAACTATAGAGTTTATAAATATAAAAAAGTATAAGTATAGTATAAATAATATATCGGTATATTAAAAGATTACTAGTAATATATATAAAGGCTATAAGCTATATTTAACTAAGGAAGAATCGATATAGAAATACTATATATAAAATAGAAAGATATAAAACGAAAACTTAACCTTTAGTACGAAAATAAATAGAATTATAAAGTATAGTATATAATTAATAACGAAGTAGTATAATATAAATAATATAGCGTTAAGAAATAAGAAATCTTTAATTAGCTATAAGAAATTAATCTTTTAAGCCTTAATACGATACTATATAATAAAAATATAAAGAAATAATATTAATAATAAATTAAAGAAGAATACCTAAATAAAATAAATAAAGACTAAGTAAAAAATAAGGTATACTATCTATAAAAGGGCTATAGACTAGTATAATATAATAAGATCTAAGGACCTTATATATAGTAACGGTAAGCTATAGCGACTAAATAGTATTAGATATCTAAATCGCGGGATAATATATATATATACTTTTAGACTATAGCGTAATAAGTAATTACGTTTTACTTAAAGTTATTAATTATTACCGACTTATATAAAGATATAAGAAAGATCTATATAAACTTATAAATATTAAAAAGGAGGCTTTTAACTATAATAATATAATTATTAATATAAAGATTAATTACCTTAATATTAATATCTAAGGCTATAATAAACGAGTTAACTTCGATATTATAGATATTAAAGAATATAACCTTATATTAAGACTTCTATAGCTATAGGAGAGCAACCTACTAATTAACTAGAAAACTAGCTAGCTATATTAGAATAAAAACGTAAGTTTCTAAGATTAGTAGATTTAAAAGAAAGTAAAATTTTATAATAATTTAGCTATTAAATAAGATAAAGGGGATAACTATTTAAGTAAATTATTATAGGCTTTAGCGATATAAACGAAAATAGTAACTAAATTAGCGGATATAATAAAATAGACTAATAAGACCTATATACTAACTAATATAGCTATATAACCTAGTATTTAATATAAATAGAATAAAGGATATAATATAAAGATCTAAAGAGTTATTACTACTAAAAGGAAAGACCTTAAATAAATTAATAAAGAGCTTAAGTTAAGAGAAACTAGCTCTTAAAAGAAAGAATAAAGCCTATAAGATAGAATAAAGAATATCCTATAAGAATACCGGAAATATAATAAACTCTTTAAGGAAGAACTTAAGATAGGGTTACCTAAATATAGCTAATAGGACTACGAAATTTATCTTAAGGATAAAATAACGCCGACGTTCTATAAAATCTATAACTTAAACGAAAAGTAACTATAAATACTATGCGACTACCTTAACGAGAATCTATAAAAGGGATATATACGAATATTAATATCTAAAGTAGGCTATCTAGTTATATTTATTTTAAAGAAAAATAGTAAGCTATAACTAGTTATTAACTATAGACGCTTAAACGATATTATAATAAAGGACTAAATACTATTACCGCTTATATCGGAACTATAAGATCGATTATATAGTAAAAAATAGTTTATAGCCCTCGACCTTAAAAGCGTCTATAACTTAATACGTATAAAAAAGGGATATAAATAGATAATAGCCTTTAAAACAAAATTTAGACTATTTAAATATCTAGTAATATTATTTAGACTTATAAATATACTAGCTACCTTTTAACGGATAATTAATAATATCCTATGCGAATACTTAGATATCTTTATAGTAGTATACCTAGATAATATCTTAATCTTCTTAGATACCTTAGAAGAATATAAGGAATATATCTATAAGGTACTCTATATACTTTAAAATATAAAGTAACTAGTTAAACTAAAGAAAAGTAAGTTCTATATATAGGAAGTAAACTTCCTTAGATATATAATCTTACTAAGAAAGATATAAATATAATAAGATAAGATTAACTTAGTTAAAGAATAGCTAATACTAAATATAAGAAGGTATAAGTAATAAGCGTAGAATCGGGTAATCGATAACTTAAGCAGAAAGATCGGTCAAAGGAGTATAGGGTAGGATTTCGTCCGGAATTTATAACGAGCCTATAAGGGGCTAAATAATATATTAAAAGAATAGCGTTGCAAAAGATACTTGCGAACTTACTTATTCTATCTACTACTCCTAGGGAAATCCTTCGTCTTTTATAGACTATTGCTCGCCTACTAGTAGACTAATTAGTTAGCTTTCTAGTATATTCTATAGTGCTTAAAAAGCTCTATCTATAGTATATCTTCCTAACTTAGTAGGTAGTCTAATTATAGCGTGATGGTTAACGTAAGACTATAGGTTCTAGCATAAGTAGTAGATTTAACTAGAATATTCTATGCCCTACCTATTCTCGTATCGCGGATATCTTCGGAACCGCTAGGCCAAAATAGGCAATAGGGTATCCGTTCTACTCGTAATTAACTTATGCATTTCATGTATATTTTTGTTTATAAGGATAGGCTTATCCTAACCCGCTTTTCCTAGAGGAAGGTATAGATATCTAGTAAAGGTCTTTGTCTTTTAAGGGTTATTCCCTTAGACCGTATTATAAAGCCTCTTTTTACTAGCTTATTCTATAAAGCCTCCCTATGCCTATTATTTCTTTATAATAGTAAAATAGGAATATAAGGGTATATTCTTATGGCCTCCCTTAAAGAGTACTAGGTAAATAGTACTCTTTACTAGTTATTTCTTTTATAGTAGAATTATCCTTATTAAGAATAAGGTATATAATAGGAATATAAGGGAAAATTTTAAAACCCTTTCTAGGAAAAAACCTTAGTAGGAAAAATCCTAGTTATAGTTATAATTATTTCTCCTCTTTTTAGGTAAACCTTTATAAGGAAAAAGCCTTATAGAGTTATTATTATAGGAAACCTTTTAATAAGGAAAAACCCTATTTTTATAAGTTGTTTTTTACTAATAGGAAACCTTTTTAAAGGAAAAATCCTATTAGTTATATATAGAGGAAAAGCTAAGAAAGTAAAAGATAGCTAAAAAACCTCTATTAAGGGGATATAAGCTTTTCTTTTTAAGGCTCTTTTAATTCCCTAAGGGAAAGAAGCTCTTAGAACTTAAAGAATTTTTCTCTTCTTAGTTCCTTAGTAAATATATCGGCAATATTATCTTCGGATTTAATATAGAAAATCCGAATCTTCTTTTCCCTAATATTTTCTTAGGTATAGAAGTAGGCAATGTCTATATACTTTATCTTTTTATAAAATTCCGGATTTTTAGCTAATTTAATAGCTGCCTCGTTATCCGTTAAGATAGGAGGTATAGTATTAGGAATTTTAATAGATAAGCTATTATTTATCGTATAAAATAGCCGATTTAGATATAAAGCTTCTTTATTAGCCTCCCTAAGGGCAATAAATTTAGCTTCGTAGGTTAATAGGGCTATAGATTTTTGCTTCTAGCAGGCCTAACTTATAATATTTTTATAAATATAGAAATAGTATCCGGAAACGGATTTTCTATCTATAAGGTTAGACGCCTATCTAGCGTCGGAATAACCATTTATAAAATTATAAGTATAAGGGATATTGCAATAATAAATTATCCCTAGGTTAGGATATTTATTTAAATATTTCTAGATAGTATTTAACGCTTTAAAATACGTATTATCTAGTTTAGAAGCAAATCTAGCGTAGGAAATAATAGTATATAAAATGTCTAGCCTGCTTATTATAGCTAGATATAATAGAGCCCCTATTTCCCTTTAGTAAATAAGGATTTCTTTTTACGAAGGCGTTATAGTAGCCTTTTTAAGCTTTACTCCTACTATAATAGGCGTATTAAAAGTCCCTAAGTCTTCTTTATTATATTCTCGTATTTTATTACGAGTATATTTTTCCTAGGTTATAAATATCTCCTTTCTACTTTAGTTTATAATTATATATATTCCTAAGAAGTCTTTTAGTTCGCTTAGAGGCTAAACCTTTATATAATCTACTACTTTTTTAAGTAGACTATTTATTATACCTCTATTAGGCCCTATTATTAGGAGGTTATCTACGTAGATTGCTATCGTAATTTTATATTACGTATTTATAAATACCCCTTCGTCTATAGGAAGGGCCGAAAATCCTATCTTAGCTAATATAGAGCTAAGATAGTTATACTAGAGCTTTAGGCTTTATTTAAGGCCCTATAATACTTTCTTTAATTTTACTACTAGCCTTTTCTTTTTATATAGCTCTAGAAACTATAAATAGCTAATATTATACTTATACTAGTTTTTATTAAACCAGTCTTTAAGTATTAGCTCTTCGTAGCCTATAGGGATTTTTATATAAATATCTATATCTATTTCGGTATATACGAAGGCATTTTTTATATCGTATTATAGTAGAGTATAATTATTAGAAATAGCTATTATAAGTAGCATTCTAATAGATTCGGGTCTTACTATCGTAGAAAAGGTTTCTAAATAATCTAGGCCGTAGACCTAATTAAATCCTTATACTACGTAGCGGGCTTTATATTTAATAATATTATTATTATTATCCCGCTTTATTTTATAGACCTAACGGCCGCCTAGGGCCTCCCTATCGCTAGGAAGAGGCTTTAATTCCTAGGTATTTTGGTTTAAGAGCTCTTCTATTTCTAGAAACATAGCTCTTTTCTATTCTATAGCTTCTAAGCTATTTATAGCCTGTTTAAATGTTTTAGGCTCTATAGGATCCTTGTTTTCTAGTAAAGATAGAATAATCTCTTTACTTTTACTATTTAATATAGTATTTATTTCGGGGTATGCGATATAGTCTTTATAAAATCCGTTTAGCTTCTTAGGTATATTAATACGGATTTTTAGATCCTTATTTAATCCCTTTTCTAAAGAGGATTATTTCCTTTTATAAAAGGGTTATCTTCCTTCTCTATAGGAGGTTATCTTCCTTCTATAAAAGGGTTATCTTCCTTCTCTATAGGAGGTTATCTTCCTTCTCTATAGGAGGGTTATTTTCCTCTTCTAAAGAAGAGTTATTGCCTTCTTTATATATAGGTTCCCTTTATAAATAATTATCTAGGACCTTATTTATAGAAGGTAAGGTATTAAAGTCGAAGTCCTTAAGGTCTTCTTCCTTTTAATTTTCTATAAATTTATTTTCTAGGATAATAATATCTCTAGAAATTATTACCTTTCTTTTCGAAAAGTTATATATTTTATAAGCATTTTCGGTATAGCCTATAATAATACCCTTATAAGCTCTTATCTCTAGCTTATCTAAGGGGTCTTTATTTTTATAATAAATAGTACTTCTAAAGGTCTTAATTTTCTCTAAGTCTTCTAAGGCTAGAGATTTATTTTCCTTCTTCTCTATAGGAGTTTAAAAGCCTATTCGTAAGTAAGGGGTCCTATTATATAAATAGGCTGCTATTAGAACAGCTTCTTCCTATAGATATTTAGGCAGTTTTGCCGTAAATAAAATAGCTCGGACTTTATTTAAAATAGTCCTATTAATCCTCTCTATTACTCCGTTTAATTCGGGAGTCCTAGGAGGGCTAGTATAATATTTTATTCCCTTTCTTAAGCAGTAGGGTTTTATTTTATATAGGAATTCTTTTGCGTTATCCGAAAAGACTTCCTTTATAGTAATATTATCCCGGTTATTTTCAACTAAGGCTTTATATTCTAAGAATTTATCTAGGGCTTCTACCTTAGATTTTATTAAAGATATTTCTAAATATCTTATCCCTATATCTAAAAAGGATATAAAGGAGGTGTATTTATTATAAGTAGGGGTCTTTATAGGTCCTTAAATATTAATAGCAACTCTATTAAGGTAATTATATACCTTATTAGATAGGGATTTATTCCTCTTATTAGTTGCCTTTACTTTAATATAAGCCTCGCATTCTTTAATTTTTATAATATCCTTCTTAGGGATAGTTATATCTTTATTATATCTTTTAAAGGTTTCTAGTAAGGCTTTAAGACTTATATATCCTAGCCTTAAATGCTATAAATAAAAGTTAAGGTCCTTTATATTATTCCTTATATTATTAATATTATATAGGAATGTCTTCTTCTTTAAGAAAGGAATTTCTAAAGAGAAGATATAAAGGTTATCTTACTGTTTTCCTTTAGATATAATATTAGCCTAGTTATCTAGTAGGAAAATTTCCTTGCTATTAATAAAGGCATAAGTATTTTTAAAATACGATTGGCTTATAATATTTACCCCTAATTTAGGTATAAAAAGGCAGTTTCTTAAGATAAATAGCCTTTTATTTTTTAGAAATCTAAAAAGAAGATCTCCGTAGCCTTTAACAATTATATAGGATGCCTTTCCCTAATTAACCTTAGTAGAGATAGTTCGAAAATTAATAAGGAATTTCTTTTCCGATACTATATACCTAGTAGCACTAGTATCGTATATAAAATTATAGAAATTTCTATTCTCTAAGGTTTTATAAGGATTTCTTCTCTTTTCCTTATATATAAGGTCTTTAATTCGAGAGGAATTTAAAGGTCCTATTTGCCTATTATTAAATACGGCTTTTTTAAGGATATTCGAAGAGATATATACCTCTGCTTCTTCTTCGGAGCTTTTATAGCCTCTAGGGGTAGGAGGAGGAATAGAAAAATCGATTTCCGGTTCTTTATCCGTTTAATTATCGATTTCTATTTTTTCTACTTCCGATATATATAGAGAAGAGGGTTTTTTCGTCTTCTTATCGACGTGAGAGTCTAATTCGATAGGATTTCCTTCTATAGAAGTTTTTCTAGGCCTCTTAGAAGGTATTCCTTTCTTTTAATTTTTTAAATTTTTAGAAAAGCCTTTAGGGGCCTTTTCCGGGTAAAGATAGTAGTAATCTTTAACTAGATGCCCTTTCTTCTTATAGTAAGTGCATTGTAATGCAATTTTTATCTTTTTCTAGGGCTTCTTAGTAAAGAAAGCCTGCTTAGGAGGATTTTCTAGAGACTTAGTCCTCTTAAATTCGTCTATAAGACTACTAGAGAGAGACTCTAGATTTAAAAGCTTCCGAGTTATTTTAAAGAGCTTACGTTATATTAGTTGTATAGCTAGAAAACGAGCCCGAAAGGCTGTTTAAAATCTAAGCTATAATAACTACTTCCGGAATTATAATATTCCGTGCTTTTAGCTCTTTAAATACCTCTTTTACCTTATTTAGGTAGCCTTCTAGGGATTCGAAATCCCCTACCGAAGTATTAAAAAGCTCCTTTATAAGTAGGTAATTCGAGGTAAAGGAAATAGGGTTATATAGGTTTTTTAACCTATCCCACGCCTCTTTAGCATTTGTTATATGCTTTATTTAGGTTAAAGGACTATCTTTAATACGAAGAAAAATCAAAGTAAGTGCTTCTTCTATTTTCGAGTAATTTTCTTACTATATAGTAGTAGAAAGCTTCTCTCTAACTAGAAGAGCCTATATTCGAATAGCCTAGAAGGTATAGTTAGAACTACCCTTAAGTTTAGCAAATTCGAACTTGTCCCTAGAGCCTATTTTAGATAATTCGAGGTCGTATAGTTAGTATTAGAATTTCGAAGATTTTTCGAAGTTGTTACCTAACTTATAGAGAAGCTAGGCTTATAACCTATAAGAAGGTATAAGCAATAAGCGCAGAATCGGGTAATCAATAACGTAAGCGGAAAGATCGGTCGAAGGAGTATAGGGTAGGATTTCGTCCGGAATTTATAACGAGCATATAAGGGGCTAAATAATATATTAAAAGAATAGCGTTGCAAAAGATGCTTGCGAACTTACTTATTCTATCTACTACTCCTAGGGAAATCCTTCGTCTTTTATAGACTATTGCTCGCCCACTAATAGACTAATTAGTCAGCTTTCTCGCATATTCTATAGTGCTTAAAAAGCTCTATCTATAGTATATCTTCCTAACTTAGTAGGTGGTCTGATTGTAGCGTGATGGTTGACGTAAGACTATGGGTTCTAGCATAAGTAGTGGATTTAACTAGAATGTTCTATGCCCTACCTATTCTCGTATCGCGGATATCTTCGGAACCGCTAAGCCAAAATAGGCAATAGGGTATCCGTTCTGCTCGTAATTGACTTATGCAATTTATGCATATTTTTGTTTATAAGGATAGGCTTATCCTGACCCGCTTTACCTAGAGGAAGGTATAGATATCTAGTAGAGGTCTTTGTCTTTTAAGGGTTATTCCCTTAGACCGTATTATAGAGCCTCTTATTACTAGCTTATTCTATAAAGCCTCCCTATGCTTATTATTTCTTTATAATAGTAAAATAGGAATATAAGGGTATATTCTTATACTAAAGAACGTTAAGGATATATAAAGTTTCCTAGGATTTATAAATTACTACCGACGATTTATTAAAGATTTCGGAAAGATTATAGCACTATTATATAACTTAATAAAGAAGGAAAAAGAATTTATATAGGACGATAAATCTAACGAAGCTTTTAAATATATTAAAACTATAATTATATAAGAACTAGTCTTAACTACCTTCGATCTAAAACGATAAATCGAACTTAAAACCGATATATTAGACTTTGCTCTAAGAGTATAAATCGGATAAAAAGATAATAAAGGAAGACTATAACTAATTATATTTTACTCGAAAAAGCTATATAACGTAGAACTTAATTACCCTATCGATAATAAAGAATTCCTTATAATTATTTAAGCTTTTAAGGAATTTTAATACTACCTTCTTAGAAGTAAATATAAAGTTAAGGTCTATATAAATTATAAGAATATCTTATATTTTATAACGATATAATAGTTAAAACGACGATAGATCTAATAGGCCGAATATTTATTAGAATTTAACTATAAAATAATCTATAGAAAAGGAATAGAAAACGGTCGAGCTAATACCTTTAGTCGATAAAGTAACTATAATATAGGAGCACCTATAGTAAAAGGATAGCTCCTAGAAATTAACGAAAACGGGAACTACTAGCAATAATAGCTAAATATAATATTTAAGAATATAAAGTACTAAACGGATACGATATAGAATATTTAGAAGTTCTAATATATAAAAATAAAATCTAGATACTACTAAAATTACGAGATAAAGTTATATAAGATATATATAAATATCTAATATATAGATATTAAGGAATCTAAAGAATAATAAAACGGATTAGATAATAATATAACTTCCTATAGCTTAAGGAAGTAGTATAATAAGTTATTAAAGAATATAAACTTTATATATAAAGTAAAGCTAAACGATATAAACTATATAGAGAATTATAACCGCTACTAGTACTAGAGAAACTATAGGATTTAATAGCTTTCGACTATATTATAAAGCTACTACTATTAAAAGAACCTATAACTAATATTAAGTACGATAGTATATTCGTTATTACCGATAGACTAATAAAGTATAGGTATTTCTTACTATATAAAGAAGTAAGTAATATAAAAGAGCTAGTATATATATTCCTACGAATAATTATTAGTAATTATAGACTACTAAACGAGATTATCTCTAATAAAGGAAGTATATTTATAGCTAAGTTTTAGTAAGCTCTTATAGTATAATTAAGGACGTAATATAAGCTTAGTATAGCTTATTACTTATAAATAGATAGATAAATAAAACGACTTAACTAAATGCTTAAATAATATTTACGATACTATATTAGCTACGAATAAAACGATTAAGTTAAATAGCTACTAATAGCGTAACTAGCTTATAATAGCTTAGTTACGGAAATAACTAAGCTCTTATTAGTATACGCTAATTATAGATATAACCTAGAAGTATTTAAGGTTATATAATAAGGACTATAAGCGGAACGAGTAATACTATAAGTAGATTAGCTATAAAAATTATATAAAGAAATATAATAAGAACTTTAATTTATTAGAGAATAAATATCTACTTACTATAATCGGAAAAGATTATAGGGACTAATCTTTTAAAAGGGAGATATAGTCTACCTTATATAACGAAATATTAAAATAAAACGACTAAGCAATAAATTAGATTTTAAGAAACTTAGACCGTTTAAGGTTAAGAAAACTATTTTAAAAGTTAACTATAAACTTTCGCTACTAATAATAATACGGATATACCTAATATTTTATATCTTATTATTAGAACTAGCACTATAAAACGCTAAACTATAGGAAAAAATCAAAGTTAACGATAATTAAGAATATAAAGTAGAATAAATACTAAATATAAGAAAATAAGGTTAGTAATAGGAATACCTTATTAAGTAAAAGGGATATAAACTAAAGGAAAATACCTAGGAACTACTTAAGCACTTAACCTACTATAGTTTTCTACTTTAATAGTTCTACTAGTAAAATCTACCTTAGGTATTATAAAATCGCCTAATAAACTAATAGCATTCTAATTAATTATATTAAATCTATAAGAGTCTTTAACTATTATAGGTTATAGGCTTAGGCTACGGCCTAAGCCGTATAGTTATATATAGAGGGCCGGATCCTATATATATATATATAAGCTAGCCGCGTATAAGAGAGCTCTATATAGCTTATTAATATTATCCTATAGACGGCACCTACGCGCACGCCTCTGCTTACTCTATAATAGTATAAGCTATTAATTAATAGATCTAATAGATATCTCTTTAGAGAGGGCGCCTCCCCCTTAAGGAAGCACTCCGCCCCTCCCTAGACGGATAAGAAGTATCGCAGCTATCCTAGAAGCGATTAAAAGCACGACGGCTAGCGAGAAGGACGAGGTTCTCGCTATACTAAGGGAGCCGTCTACGAGACCGGCTTTAACCCCTACGACCTCTATAATACTAGTTACGGCGGCGATACTACTAATAAGGAAGCCGCTCCCTTAGCTAACTTAGGACGGTAAGCTAGAGTCCTTTTACTTCTTCCTTAGCTAGCTATAGATAAAGTTTATAACCGATAAGAAATAGGGCCTAAATAGCTATCGCGATATAGTATAGTATTCGCTCCTCTATACGCTACCGGAGCCCTAAATATAGCGGATCTCTAGATTCTAGGATAAGGGCGGCCCTAAGGGTAAATATAACCTATAAGACTTCTTCTAATACCTTATATATACGTTCGGCAACGTATAGGAGCGGGAGAAGGCGTAAGATAGGCTATAGACCCTTAAGTAAAAAGATAGATAAACCTTTAGCGAATTCCTTCCCGATTTTAAAGAGACGCTCTTATAGGTAGCGGGGACTATAGTATAGGAAGATAGCGCGAAGCTTATATAGCTATAGAATTCGATTACGCTAGCCCTATAAGAGCTACTTATCCCTATAATTATACCTACTAACTACGGCGAGTATATAAGCCGGTTAATAAAGGTAGCTTAGGGCTATAAGTAAACGCCGCGTTTCTAAAAGCTCTATAAGCGCACGCTATATAGCGGCGATAGGATTACCGCCCCTTTATAAGATAAATAACTAGCTATCGATATAAACGGGGATACCCTAATATCGGCTACTTATATAGACCGGGCTAGACGCGGTAAGAAGACGCCGTCGACTACCCCTTATACCGCCCTATACTTTAAGTAGCAGGCGAAGTAAGTAACGAGCGAGGAAATTAAGAAGAAGAAGGCTAACGGCCGCTACCTATATTATAGAGTATCTATATACTTTATATTAAAATGCCCCTTCCTTTTAGCTAAGCGGCCTATAGCGGTTTAAGTAGCGAAGATAGAACCGCTCCTCGCCTTAGACGATAAGGAGGACTCCGCCCCCCTAGGCCTAGAAGAAAAAGAGTAGCTCTAGAGTAAAAACGGGCTCTAGAGCCTTAATTACTAGTATTAGTAAAGGAGAAGGAAGAATTATCCGCTTATATAGAAGAGGAGCCTACTTTAATATAAGTTATAATTAATAACTCTTTACCTATTACCGCCTTTATAAACGAGGGCTACTAGTACTACGCCGTAGTTAATAAAGCGCTTACGTAAGAGATATAAGTACTAGTAGAAAAGATCGCCCTAAGGTAAGTAAAGGGCGCCTTAGGCGCGATAGAGGGTATAGTAATTAAGGGCATTACGTAGCTAGCTATAAAGGTCGACGGTTACTATAAGCTTATCGTAGCTTATATAATCCCCTAACTAGAGTTTCCCTTAATCCTTAGGAAACCCTAGTTATTATATATAGAGTTATACTTAGTTCTATATTAAAGGAAGCTATAGTTTAGGCCTATATAACGGTAGGTCTACTATAACGACGGTTCTATAAGCGTAGGACTAAGCGTACGAGCTTTATACTCGGTATAAAAAGTCCTTACCTTTATCTTTATAAGAACCGTACGATAAGTAGAGCGGGGGCAAGGCTAGGCAGCGGCTAACGTAGCGGTCTATATAGTTAGCTTAGCGGATATTAATAAGGCCCTCTAGATAAATAAGCTAAAGTCGCCCTTTAAGCTATAGTAATAGATACTAGAGCGCTTTTATAACCTCCTACCGTTATTTAAGTCCTAGGAAGCAGATAAGCTTAACCTATATAAGCCGGGGGTAGACTATAAGATCGTACTCTATACTAATAAGAAGGGGTAGGAACTACTTATACCGTTTAGACCGCTATATAGTATATTATACGCGGAGCTACTAGTACTAAAGAAGACGCTAAGAGACCTCCTAGATAAGGGTTTTATTTAAGTAAGTAGCTCCGAAGTAAGAGCGCCGGTCTTATTTATACGTAAACTAAGGGGTAGGATACGGTTCTATTACGACTATAGGGCTTTAAACGTAATTATAAGGCCGGACCGCTACCCCTTACCCTTAATCTTAAATACGCTCTATAACCTTTCGAAGGTAAAGTAGTTTATAAAGCTAGATATAAAATAAGCGTTTTATAAGGTATAGATCTTAAAGGGTAACGAGTAGAAAATAGCGTTCTATATACGCTATAGCTTATTCGAGTAGCTTATAATGCCCTTTAGCCTCTTAAGAGCGCCCGCTACCTTCTAGCGTTATATTAATAACGTACTTTAAGACTTCCTCGATAAGTTCGCCTTTATATATATAGATAATATCCTTATCTATATAAGCGGCTCCTATAAGGACTATATATAGAAAGTATAGAGGGTCCTAGAGCGCCTCTAACTTTATAGGCTCTACCTTAACCTAAATATGTACGAATTTAGGGTTAAGAGGGTTAATTACCTAGGCTTTATTATCTATATAAGCGTAAGTATATAAGCGGACCCTATAAAGATCTAAGCGATTTAGGACTAAGCTGCCCTAACTATATAGATAGGTATATAGAGCTTCCTTAGGTTCGCGAACTATTATAGGATATTTATTAAGGGCTTCTCCTATATTATAATACCCTTAAATAAGATTACTAGGAAGCGGACCGCCTTTCGCTAAGGGCCTATATAAGAAGGAGCGTTCTATACGCTTAAGGACCTATTCTCTTAAGCCCTAGTACTACTCTAGTAGGACTTCGACCGGTTTATATTAGTTAAAGTAGACTATAGCGGCTAGGCACTTAAAGGAACGCTCTCTTAAGAGGTAGATAAGTAGAAGTAACTAGTAGCGTTCTACTCTTATAAGCTAACCCTAGTAGAGCGGAATTACGCTATTTACGATAAAGAGATACTAGCGATTATTAGCTACCTTAAGTAATAATAAGTAGAGCTCTAGAGCTATAAGAGCTTCGAGGTTCTTATAGACTATAAGAACCTCGAGTACTTTATAACTCGCTAGTACCTCTTAGAGCGGTAAGCCCGCTAAGCGGAGTATCTCTTATACTTTAACTTCTCGATTAAGTACCGCCTTAAGCGGGACTCCGCGGTCCTAGACGCGCTTTCTTAAAGGGATTAAGACCGGCTAATAGGAGCGGATATCGAGGCCTAAGATCTATAGCTTATCCTATAAGAAGTACTATAGACTTATATAAGAGCTTCCCTAGTAAAGGAAGACGCGGTGCTAGCGAATAAGCTTCCCCTTACGCCCTTACCTCGGTCCGGCGAGGAGGGATAGACCGGCCTAAGGGCGCGCGCGGCGAGAGTATTCTAAGATAAGGCCCTTTAACGCTTATAGGATAGGATAGCGGCTCTAGACTATACCTATAAGGGCGTGCGCCGCGCTATTAAGTCCGGTACTCGACGCTTAGATCTAAAGCTAAAGCTAAAGGTATAGGTAGCCGACTACTATATCGACCTATAGGGGCATCTATACTAGCGGGGGAGACTATAAGTACTAAGCGCACCGTATACTATAGAAGCTAAGGAGAAAGAGGGACCGCCGGAGCTAGATAAATAGAACGAGCTCTAAAGGAGGCTAGTCTAACTTATCTATAACTCTAGCGTTATAGGTTACCTAGGTAGATAGGGTATAGTAGTAGGCCTTATAAGGGACTTTTACTAGCCCCTCCTATAGTACTACGTTTATTGCTTCCTCTATAACTATAATATTTATAGCTATATAAAGATCTAAAGGGCGTAGCTTAAGGGGCTACTTAAGTAGCTTTTAGTACCCGACTAGTTCTATATATATATATAGATAGACTTTATAATAGACCTCCTACTTATAAAGGGCGGCAACTATTATATATAGGTAATTAAGAACTAACTTAGTAAGTCTATAGTATTAAAGCCGATACTATCTATAAATATAGAGTCCTATATAGAGCGCTTCTTATAGTACTAGGCCTACTTATATAGCTAGCTAGCCTTTATTATAAGCGATAAGGGATCGAATTAAACTAGCTACTTTTAATAGCACCTATACTAGCTACTTTAGATTATATAGCTACTTAGTATAGTATATTACCTATAGACTAATAGAGGGCCTAAAAGGGTTAACTAAGAGGCGTAAGCTTACCTATAGGCTATTATAGCCCGTAACTAAGTAGACTAAGACCGGTAGCTCCCTATAGCCTAACTTATATTAAATAATAGACTATATACCTTTATTAAGATAGCCCCTTTCTTTATAACGTATAGCTTTAAACTACCTTTACTAGTTCCCTTTACTATAGATATAGTAGCGGAGTAGTATAGTAATTCGTTATTAAAGGGCTGCGCCTCTACGTTCGTATAAAAGCTATAAGAGACTATAGATTATTATTAATCTATAATAGCCGCCGCGGCGTAAGATTAAGAGCGGTATACTAATAAGACTAAGGCCCTAGTAGATAGGTTCGCGGTAAGAGATAAGGTATAGCTAGACCTCTATAACTATAAGTCGGTATAACTAAAGAAAAAGCTTAACTAGCTATACGCGAAGTTTATAGTACAAAGGGTTATTAGCTTATAGGTTATAGAGCTTAATAGTCTCCTAATAAGGGTTTATAATAAGATTAATATAGACCTCTTTTATAGAGCCTCCTTTAACCCGCTACTTAGATAAGAAGTAGCGGACGCTTAACCGCCTATAATTAAGGTAGAGGGAGAGGACGAGTTCGAGGTTAAAGAGATATAGGCCGCGCGCTAGAAAAAGGTCGGTAGGGGGAAACGCTAGAAGGTCCTCGTTAAGTAGCGCGGGTATCTTAACCCTATATAGGAACCTATATATAAGTTTATAGGAACTATAGCCCTTAATAAGTTTAAAGCCTTATTTAGAATAGTAAACGAGAATAATAGACTAATAAACTACTAATAGTAGCTTAAGCTAAGACTATAAAGTAGGTAAAGTAGAGTAGGTAGTTACGATAACGTAAGCGTAATTATATAAGCAGAGATAAAAATAGCGTTTATTTTAGGGCGGAGCCCTTAAACTACCTAGACCTACTCCTCGTCCTTATCGTCGTCCTTATCCTTATCCTTGTTATCCTCCTCTACCTTATTAGCGGCGGCGGCGCTCTCTAAGGCACTTAGGCGGCCCTCTAGGCCCGCGAGCTAGTCGGCGGCAGCGGCGGCTCCGGGGGCTTTAGGGGCGGGGGGGGCCCGGCTAGTAGTAGCGGCGGGGGCGGCGGCGGGCACGGCTAAGGGACCGCCGATAAAGCGACGGAGGTAGTATCCCTAGTACTAGGAGAGTTAATAGTAGAAGTAAAAGAGCTAGATAAGAGGAACTTACTTAGGGATAAGGCCCTAGTGCTCGAGGGCGCGGAGATTACGGTAGGCGGCGGCGGCGGCGGTAAGGCGCTTCTTAGTAGCCCCCTATACCTACCTATACGCGCCGGCCTTCTAAGCCGACGCCGTAGCGAGTAAGATAGGAGGCGCCGCCTTATAGGCGCGGCCGGCACGCGCGCACTAGTAATAACTACCGCTATAGCGGCGCCCGACTTAGTCGGTATAGGGGAGCTCCTATAACGCGCACCGTATATAGGGGGCCGCGCGGGCGGCTCCGGCCTATACTTAGCGTTTATACTTTAAAAAGTTAGCGGAAAATAGCTACTACGCTCGCTAGGTAGCGGACTTATAGGGGTAGTAGTAGCGGAGGTAGGGGTAGAGGGGCTAGGCGTTATAGCCGGCGGCGGGGACGGCGTCGTTACCTAGAAGGGCGACGTAAGGGCGGCTAGCGTAGTAGAGGCAGAGGCGGCGGCGGTAGGCGCGGTCGCGGGGGCGTAGGCAGGAGCAGCGGCAGCGGCGGAGCCGTTATCGGCCGTGCCTAGCACGGCGTCGATAAACGACTTTATACGCTCCGAAAAGGAGAAAGCGGGGGAGGGGGAGGTAGATATATCTATCGCGGAAGTTAGTATTACGGATTACGGCCTCCTACTTTATAGGGCGGAGAACTTACTAGTTAAAGTTATTATTATTAGGGCTATTATTACTACTATAGCTATTACTATAAGTATACGTTAATTAGGCGGCCTATATAGCTAGGAATAAACTAATGCCCTAGGTAGAGCGGAACTTACTTATTACTATTACTACTACGGTTAAAAAAGGAGGAGAAGGAAAGGAAAGAGGAAAGGGGGGATGCCGCCTTATATACCCCTAGGTAAAGGAGGCTACCTAAGGCCGAGGGGACGGGTAACCTAAGGCTTACGTAGGTCCGGGCCGGCCGCCGGCTACCTAAGGGCGTATATAATAGGTTACGCCCCTATTTAAACGGCTAGCTAGCTAATAAGTATAGAGCCCGGTTCTAGCTGCCTAGGCTAATAGGCGCGGGGATAATAGGGCTAGTAGGGCTAGCACGATTAACGGAAGCCGTTAATAAGGCAACGCCGCGCCGCGCTTAAGGGAGGGTATTATATAAGAGTCTTTAACTATTATAGGTTATAGGCTTAGGCTACGGCCTAAGCCGTATAGTTATATATAGAGGGCCGGATCCTATATATATATATATAGGCTAGCCGCGTATAGGAGAGCTCTATATAGCTTATTAATATTATCTTATAGACGGTACCTATATATACGCCTCTACTTACTCCGTAATAAAATCTACCTATAAACTAAATATCGACTACTACTTTAGATTCTTAGCGCTTAGCCTTATTAAGGTTATCTAAGGAATAAAGGCCTTAATAAACTATCTCGGTACCCTTTATCTTTAGCTAGCGCTTTTAACGGTAAAGCTATACTAAACGGGCTAAGGCTTTATTTAAGTCGGCTTAAGCTTTTAATATTCGCTCCTTAGTAATTTCTTCTTTTTTATTTAATCGATCGGACTTTAGATTTATTTAGGATACTAAGAAACACGTTAGCTATAAATAATAAGTAGGATAATAAAGTTACCTATAGGAGCTAATCGCTACGCCCGATATATTATAAGAACGACCCCGCTATATATATTCGGTATACTTAGAAGATTTCTCTAGTATTTTATAGTAGAAGCCGCGCGACGAATAAAAAGAATATAGTATAACGTCGAAACTAAGACGATTAATAGACTTAGCTAAACGAATACGCTTAAGGGTCTTATAAGAACGATCCTTTAATACGCGACTAGATATACTATTAGTAGTATATCCTAAGGGATAGAAAGGACGAAACGGGGAATATATATATACGCGATAAGGGTATATTTATATACGGCGGCTAAGGTAGTAGTAGGTCTTATAGATAAGACTAAAAGGAGGGGAGACATCGTATTACGACTATAGTTAGCGGGCTATAGGAGAGCTAGCTATATTTACGTAATAAGGCGGCTCGGAATAATAGTTAGGATAAGAAGTTACTTAGGCTTAGCTTACCTAAAGTATATATAAGCTAAGTAAGCCTTATATAGATAGATTACTACTTAGGAGCATAGCTTATAAGTAAGCTATAGTAAGCTATAAAGGGGATTACGGCTAGGACTATAATCTAAGGATAGTCTCTATAGGTATATATAGCTACCTACTTTTACTCCTTTAAATAGATAGCTCTCTAGCTTTTAATATAGACCTTTATTATAATTCTATCTTTAATTCTAATTACCTAGTTATAGTCTATAGTCTACGACCTCCGACTTATTACTAACGTAATATATATATTACTGCTTAGACCACGCCTTATTATATCTACTAATATAAACCCCTCGATAGGTTTATCCCTTAGGAATAACACCGGTCGTTATACTTCCTCCGTTTCCTTATCTAGGACCTCTTCTTAAGACTATTAAGAAGGGGGGATTTAAATCTTCTAAATTAGCTAACGTTATAAGAGTAAGAGGGGCTATTAATCCCTCTTTCTATCGAAGAAGCTAGATTCGTCGAAAATTATATCCCTAGTTAAAATAACCTTCTATAAAAAAGGAATCTAGATCTAGAATATATTTATAGAATTATAACTAATAAGGTAACTAATAAAGGCTCTAGGATTAAGCTTTCTTTTCTTCTTCCTTTTTAGCTATATATTAGTAGTTATAGCGTATACCTTATAGCTATAGGCACGAAGGTAGGCTAGCGAGGCCCTTTTCTTTATAAAGAGCTCGAGGGGGGATTTCTAGTCTATTCCTTAGTTTAGTTCCCTAGGGTCCTTAAGGTCCTTAGGGGTCCGGTTCTATAAGTAATAGGCGGTCTTAACGACTTCCCTTTAAAGGTCGTATAGAAGCCTTATAGTAAGTCTTATTATACGGGCCCTTTTTATTATAGCACCCCCTAATCTTTCTGCCCCTCCGTTCTAGGCCTAGGTATTTAGTACTAACGGGAGGGGTAAAATGCCCCTTTTTCGAAGCTAATTTAAGATATCCTTCGTAAATAGCTCTCCGTTAGACCGTATCTTCTTTACCTCGTAGCTAAAGTAGGATCTTATTTAGTTAACGAAGTCCTAGAGGGTAGACTAGTTATACTTACTTAGGTAGGTCTATAAGAAATAAGGGAAAACTATCCCTAAAAAAGCATCTATAAAAAACATTACTCTAATAAAGCTTTCCTAGTCCTTAGAGACGTCGGTCTAATCGACCTAAATTTCCTTATATAGCTAGTCCGGCCGTAAAGGCGTTTGTCTAGAAATTCGTCTCTTAGTCTTTCCTTAGCCGTAGTATTCGTATTCGACGGTCTTTAGGCCCTTTATTCGTATGCCTTATTATTATCCTAGCTTATATAAAGCTAGGGGGCCCGGGTAACTAAGTCGTGCGTGCTAAAGAATGCCGTCTCCTTAAGCTACTAGAAGAAGGTCCTTTAAACCTACCCTCCTTTAAGTAGGGAAAGCTAACTTCTTAAAAGATTCCTTCCTAAGGATAGGTCGGAATTCGAGAATAAATTAACCGAATTTCTCCTCGATAAGCCTAATAGTCTAATTCTTCTAGACTAGCCTTATAGGCTTAGACGTCGTATCTTAGAAGATTCCTTCCTCTCTAAGAAGGCAGAAGGAAATTAGGCTCGTTAAAAATCGAAGGCAAAAAGCTACCCTTTTTCGTCGAAGAATTCGTATAGATCCGTTAGGTAATTTTATCGTAAAATTCACCCTTCCGTATCCCTCTATCTATACGGTTAATTCCCCGTTAATAAGATATTCCCTCCGTGCCTTCTTAAAGGACTAGAATCGTAAGAGTATATTATAGATATTAAGGGAAGCACCGGAGTCGAGGATAGCTAATTTTCGTAGGGGATAGTTAAAGGGTCTTAATAGTTAGTCTTACTAATCCGTAGGGAAGATAAATACCGGATTTACTATACTAACGATTTTTCCTTAAATTTATAGCTTAAATAAGGGCAGCGGCGTTAGTTGCTATTTCTTAGTAACCCGAATCTCGTCTATCTTCTTCTATAATAAGGGGTCCTCCTTAAGAGACTATTATATCGTTTCTTATAGCCTCTTTAAAGGGTTAAATCCTTTAGGTCGGTTTTCCTCGAAGACCTACTAGTATTATAATAATCGATAACCTAGGGATTTATATACTAGGCAGCTGTTTCGTCGTCTAGTCTTCTATTTCTTCGAGGAATCCTCGTCCTAATCCGGAAGGTCTACTTAAAAACCCCCCCTTTTTACCCCTTATTGCTAATTTTAACGAGGTTCGATTTCGACTAGTTCCCTAATTTTTCGACTAACGGACTAAAAGGTCTATTAGGGGACTAGTCGGGCCGGTCTAACTAACGGGACCGGGGCCGGGCCCGGAGTAAGAGGCGGAGGCGGGGCCGGGCCTAGGGCAGCCGTTAAAGACGGTGTTAATGCTCTCGAGGGAGGAGGGGCTAGAAGGGCAACAGCCGCAGCAGCAGTAGCGTAAACCGTAGCAATAGGGGCTGCAGTAGCTGCAAGGGCAGTAGGTCGAGCCGTCTAGGTCGAGTGCTAGCTACGAAGGAATAAGACTACTTACTATTATACTCTAGTAGCCTCTTTATCTAGTTCCTAGCTAGCTTCTTAAAAGATAGTCGAGTAACCGTTACTAATAGGCTTTATTAGTAGAGATATATCCCGTAGCTACTAGCCGGAAAGAGCTTCTATAAGGAAGTATTAGTTAGCTTCCTCTAGGATTTCTTCCTACTTAGCTAGCTATAAAGAAGCTTATAGGTTCCTAGTAGAAAAGGCTCCTAGGTATACCGTATAGGTCTTCTTAATACGGTTAGTTATATAGCCCCTTAAGGGAGCTATTAAGGTCTCGAGCTTTAAAAGCCACTGCCTAGGAGTCTCTTCCTCTTAAAGAGTAATTAGCTTTACGGCACTAACGGATTCCGTTATCGCCGTACGTATAGTAGTTAGCAGCTTCGTCTCGTAAAGGTATTCCTTACGATAACTCTCGTAGTTACCTAAGGTAGTAGAAAACGCTCTCTATTATATAGAGGTTAGCTCGGAGAAGAGGGAAGCTCCCTCTATAAATTCCGTTGCCCTAGGACGAAGAGGGGGCTCGAGAGGGTCCTGCTTATTAAAGAAGACTAAATTATAGATAGTTCTATCTATATAAGCCCGTAGCTCCTTTACCTACTTATCCTAATCTTAGGGCTCTATAAGAATCGTCCTATAGACCGTAGGGACGGTAGAGGAGTCGGTTTTCGTTATTATTATAGGGAAGGGTAGAAAAGTTAGGTAAAAATCGGCTTTTTTAGTAAGAGGGGTAAAAGGAAGCTATAAGGGATATAAGAAAGGTGCCTTTTATAGTAGCCGGAAGGTATAGGAATTCTATTCCTCCCGGGCTTATAACTCTCGCAAAGAGAGATATAAGAAGTATATATAAAATATATAAAGGTAAAAGTAAAAGTAAAGGGTCCGATAGGCAGGGCAGAGATATTTAATTCTTATAGGAGTAGTAATTACGGTAGGGGAGTAATTATTATATTGCCTTAATTATCCTTCTTTCCTCTATCTAACGCCCTTCTTTATACCTATCTATTATCTTAATTAATAAAGAAGATCTTACTTAAAGAAGCTACTAATATCCTTTTAACTACTAAGCTTTTTGCCGGTTTTTCCCCTCCTTTCTAGCCGTTGCCGGTATATCTATCTTATCTCTCGCTACCTCTATAGGAAGCTATCGCTACTTTTGCTTCCCCTTATGCCCCTACCCTCTTCTCTATACCTCTTTTTAGCTCCTTCTTCCTTCTTCTATACCGGGTGTTTTTTAGCTTCCTAGGTCCCTCGTACTAAGGGATATCTCTAAGAACTACGAAATTAAGCTACGCTTCGCGATAGAATCTTAGCTATTAAGGTATCTAAAAGGGGGTTTCTCTATAATTATTAAGTAGCTCCTAAGTTATCTTTTTTAACTTCTATTACTAAAGCCTAAAAATAAATTTTAGGAGCTAGGTAGCTATTTCTTATATAGTTTCCTTAAGCTTTAGTCTTTTATATATATTTTTATTAACTATTAAGGTTATAGCTTAAAAGGATTTTACTATATTAACTTTATTTAAAAGCTCCTATTTAATAGCTCCTACTATTAGCGTAACTACTTAGATAGTACCGATTTAATATTTAACTTATATATTACTATTTTTTAGGGAATAATTAAATAATATACGTATAGCTTTAATAAATAATATGCTTAAGATAAAGGGGACTAAGACTTTATTTAGCGTAATATAAAGATAGATTAATATCTAAGTTATACCTAGATAGAGATTAGTCTTTACCTTTCTAACTATATCTATAAGGGACCTAGTATATACTATCGTTAATACTCTTATTAATAGGATTTTAAGCTTATATACGTTAATATATCTTTTAGTATTAAGGTTTTCTTTAAACTTAATATTAATTAAAGCGCTTAAAACTTTAGCTTTCTAGCTACTAAGATATACTTAAATATAAGGTAGGTTTTATATATACTTAAGCGAGCGGAAGGGTATAAGGACCGTATTTATATATATTATAGGAATTACTATAAGGTCCTTTAAAGTTATTTCTTAGTATCTTATTAAAAGTACTACTTCTTATATAATAAATTTATCTTTTCTTAGTCTTATTACCTTTAAAGTTTATTAATTAAATAGTCCTTAAGCTAATTATATTATACTAATTATATTAGTTATAAACCTAACTTTTTTTAGTACTTATTAAACTTTAAGGTACTTATAATCCGATTCTTTATAAGTAAGGTAAGTAAGCTTAATTAGTTTAACCTAGTATTCTTTATTTTATTCTTTAACTTATATTAAAGCTACTATAAGTTTTCCTTATAAATATTTAAGGAGGAGTAAACTACTCTATATATTATCTTTAGCTACTTTTATAACTATTATTATAGCTTTATAAGGTCTTATATTACTCTTTACTTTCTTTAAGGTCTAGAATTTAATATTTTCTATACCTTAGGCTATATTTATATACTTTATACTAAGTTTCTTACTTAGTTAAGGAATAAAGTTCATTAAGTAATTTAAAGGGATTAAGATTCTTTTATATATAACTTCTTTAACGATTTTATCTATAAGTCTATTAAACTTCTTATCTAGATCTACTTTATATCTATAGTATATAAGAATAATCTTTAAGCTAGTTTTTACTATTCTTATTATCTTAATTTCCTTTATATCCTCTTTAACGTTTTATCTTTTCCCTTTATAAGTATTAACCCTTATTATAGTTATATAGATTATTTAATTATATATATCGCTTTATTATATATTATCTATAATTATAATAACTAATATCCTTCTTACTTTTTTTCTTATATCGCTTACTTTTAAATTCCTTTGCTTTTACTTATATAAGCTTTTATATCTCTAAAACTAGTTTAAGAAACTAAATTCTCTTTTACTAGTAGCTTAATTTAAGTAAGATAGTATAACTATAGCTTTAACCTATTTTATAAGTAGTAATATAAAGGAGTTTAGCTATATATCTACTTAGTATATAATAAGCTTTTAAATATATATACTTATTTAAGAGAACCTATTAATAAGTACTAAGGGAATTATACTTTTATTATCTTTTCTTTTAAAGTAAAAATTCCTATTTATTACTTTATATATTATAAATCTAATCTTATAGTCCTAAGAGTATACCTTATACTTATTAAGGTAGTATCCTTCTTTACTATAATAAAATTATCTCCTAGGCCGGTTAAAAGTATTAACCTAAATCTATATTAATTAATTAGATAGGTAGTAAAATCTAATATTATTTACGCTACCTCTTTATCTATAACTTAAAAAGTAGCTTTTACTATTAACGCGTTTTTATTTCTTATTAAGCTAGTTAAATATCTACTCTTACTAGTAAGTAAGGTTAATCTTTATATCTTTAGAGGCTTTTATTAGGTCTAAGATCTTTTTTATAGGCTATCTAGGTTTCTTATTTATTTTCTTTAACTCTTTAAGAAGTTTTTCTTTACCTTTATTAGATTTAGCTTTCTTTATTACTTTATTAATTTCCCTAAAAAGCTAGTCTTTCTTTAGGTTCTTAAGCTTTTAATTATAAACTTTAAATACTATATCTTATCGCTTAACGTCTTAGCGAGGTACTAAGTAGTTATTAATTATATAGATAAGGCTTTTATATAAGAGTTTTAAGATAACTTTAGATATCTTCCTATTTCTCTTTATAACGTTAATAATAAGTTCCTTTAGTATTATATAGTAGATAAAGTATAACTAAACTATAAATTCTTCTTAGCTATTAATTTATACCTTATACTATAGGTATAAGTAGAGACTAGGCTATTCTATAACTTTTATAATAGTCTTAGGCTTTTTAGTATTATAATAGTTTAAGCGGTCGTTAGTAGTTTCTAGTTATTTAATATTATATATATAGTAATATTAAAGGAGTTTCTTTTTTTCTTTTTTTTAGGTAAGTCCGTTTATAAGAATTTTAATAGTAAGGGTTTATATAAAAGAGATATAAACTTTAAGCTAGTTTATTTTATCCTTATCGTAAATAATATTAACGTATATCTCTTATTTAAACTTCTTAAGGAATTTAGTTATATTTTTACTATTAAATTTACTAATAGGTAGGAGTTATAGTTAATAGAGTCTTTTTATAAAGTTATCTTAGCTTTTAGTAAGTATATCTCTAAGTCTATTAGTAATCTTATTAATATCTACTTTAATTCTTTTTATATTACTAGTAGTAAGATTAAATAATCCCTTTTAATAGCTAGCGTTTCTAAATATAATATACTTATAGATTATAAGGTTATAAAATTTAAAGTTAAAGCTTTTAAAGTTAAAGGATATCTTATTATAACTATCTTATTACTTACTTTCTTATTTATTAAAGGGAAGTAAGCGTTTTTTATAAGCTACTATATAAAAGAGAGCTAAGGTTAAGGTTATTAAGGTATCCCTTATTAATACCTATATTAGTATTATTAGTATATATATAAGTAAGAGGTCTTAGTAGGGTTCTAGAACGGTTTAGATTATACTATTATCGTTATTTATATCTTTTAAAGCATTATATAAGGATTATAGTTTCTTAACTAAGTCGCTAGTATTAAGGGTTATAAGGTTAATAATAAGAGCTTAGGGGTTTTTAGTATTAGCTTATTACTTTTCCTTTACTATTAGCGAAGGTATTATCTAATTATTTATTTCCTAGTAAGCCTATCGCCTTATTAGGTCCTTAACTCTAGCTATTAAAGTAGTTACTACTTTAATTATTAAATCCCTAGATTTTATTTTTTCTAAATAGTACCGTTATCCTCTAAGTATTCTTAGCTTTATAAAGCTACTCGTCGCCGTATAAATAAAACGGAATAACGAGTTTACGCCCTAGAGACTAGTTTTAATAGGGATAAGGGTATATACCTAAAGCACGCGTAGTATATAGCTAAGGATTAATAGAGCAATTAACTATATAATTATTTAATTATCGGTCCTATATATAGCTCTAAGGGTCTTAGGTTATTAATATAAGTCTTAGAGATTTCTTTACTCTATGCCTCTTTATCTTTACTAAAGTCGCGTAACTAACGACCTTTACTTTAAAAGGGAGAAATAAATATTTAAATTAACTATAATTAAAGAAGATATATAATTAGATAATTTAAGCTTTTATAAAGCCTTTAAGTATACTTAAGAGGGAAGTTAGATAGGGAGCGCTAAGGGTCTTATCCCTTTAATAGGCTAATATCTATAAGGGTACGATCTTACTTATTAAAGTAGCTTAAAAGTAAAGGGAGGAATAAATAATATAATAAAAAAGGATTATAGTAAAAGGGAAAAAGTTTTATTAATAGTTTATTTACTTATTTACTTACTTACTTACTTAAGAGAAGAGCCCTTACCTATTATTATCGCGCCCTTTCTATTAGTATCTTAGGTTAGAAAGCTATTAAAGAGGAGTTTAATAAGTAAGATTATACCCCTTATAAATATTAGCCTATTAAAGGGATAAGACCCCTAGCGCTTCCTATCTACCCCCCCCCCCCCTTAAGTATACTTAAAGGCTTTAGAAAAACCTAGATTATTTTATTAAGGTATCCTTTTTAATTATAATTAATTTAAACGTTTATTTTTCCCCCTTTAATAGTAAAGGCCGCTTATTATATAACTTTAGTAAAGATAAAAAGGTATAAAGTAAAAAAATCTCTAAGACTTATATTAATAACCTAAGATCCTTAGAGCTATATATAAGACCGATAATTAAATAATCGCGCGGTTAATTACTTTACTAACCCTTAGCTATATATTATATATACTTTAAGTATATACCCTTATCTTTATTAAACTAACTATTATATTAAATTATAATATCTCCTTATTATAGTAAAGTTAATAATTACTAAATCTTAATAATAAGAGTACTACTATATATACTAAGATTAAGGGATTTTAATAGTATAGTTAGATCTTAATTTAGTTAATAAACTATAAAGATCTAAGGGGTAAAAGTTAGCCCTATTTATTACTAAGAAGTAAAGCTATTACTAAACTACCCCTTAAATAGTATAATACTATAGCGCTTAAACTTATAATAATTATAATAGCTTTATTAAATTAAGACTTATTAATATAAAGAATATATTATTAAAAAGCTTACTTTTAGGATTATTATTATTAAGATTATACTAGTAGCCTATCTAAAGGTATCTAAAACTTTAGTATTAAATATAAGGGAAAAACTAAAGTACTTAAAGGAAAACTATCCCTTCTTTTATAGCTAGTCTACCCTTATACTAGGTCGCGGTTATAATATATAAGAATCTTACGCTAGCTATCTTAAGTATCGTTATAGTTAGTTAGAATTATATTAGCCCTACTATAAAGTAACCTTAGAAAGTAACTCCTTTATATATATAGGGTATATAGTATTAATTAGTAGTATAAGCGTTTTTAGTTAATAGTTAATTATATAATTATCCTTAACCTTATCTTATAATAATATCTTCCTAAGCTCTACCTTATTTTTCTATTATAAGGCTTAGCGGGCTATTTTTTATTAATACTAGCCTTTAGCTAGGCCGGTAGTCGGGTTATTATACTAGCTTCGCGCCGTACTTATCGAGTTACTAGTATCGGCCCTAGGTTTTTATTTTCCCGGTCGGGGGGCCTAGACCAGAGTTAAGGGGAGGTCCTAATAAATTTATAGCTAGGTCTAGGTAAGCGAGGTCTAGGCCGGCCTACTTATAGCGGGGCTAGACTGCTAGTATACTTATAGGCGCTTCTAGAAGCGCTAATTAGCTAATTAATAAGTAGGTTAGCGTAGTTTACTAGTCCGACTAAAAATTAATCGTGCCCTTAGCTAGATTTAAACCGACTCTAGTATTATAGCTAGTAGGCCTCCTAGGTATATAACTACTATACTACGAGGGTTTACTTTTAAGATTACTTTTATCTTAAAGGGTAATATTACTAGTAAAGGTATTATAGTACCTAGGCTACTTAAAGGGATGCCCTACTATACCCCTCCTTATAAGGAAAGTTATAAATATAACTTATAACTATTAGTTAAATAGTAAGAGTAGGTTATATAACCCTATTAATCGTAAGTTTAACTTACCTTAGGGTAAAAGAGTAGGTTATATAACTACGCCCTAGGGGGGGGCGGGCAATAAACTTAGGGACCTAAGGGGAGAGGAAATAAAGGGCTTCTCTTTATATCCTCTCCCTTAGGTCCTAGCTTTTATTTTTTCGCTAAATAAACTTTCTTTTTACTATATTTACCTTCCCTTTTTTATAGGATATAATTAGGAGCCTCCCTTATTTTTAGATAACCTCCTTAAATAGATAATAAAGTAGCCGAATTTAATATCGGAATAGCCTTATATTTATTAAACTAAACGCTCCTCTACCTATTGCCCTACTATCTAGAAGCTAGAGTAGTAAGGGGGTATATTAAGTAGAGTAGGTATAAGAGGCTATAGTTATACTTAATAGACCTAATAGTTATATATAAGGAAGCCTGCCTAACTAATATAACTCCCTTAGCCTAAGGATATTATATAGGCCTAACTTAGGTATAAGAATATATTAATGCCCTCTTTTAGCTAGCTATATATAGTTACTATACCTATATAAGCCCCTCCCTTATCCTAATATATAGACTAAGATATATATTACTAAATTTACCTTTCTATGCCTCTATTTCTTTTACTATGCTCTTAAGCCCCTACTTAAGACCTACCTTATATTCCTATTAGCTAAAGTTAAGGCTAATGCCTTAACCTATAATAAGGGTAAGTACCCTTATAGTATATAGACTTAAAAATAGAAAATAGTTTTATAGGATTTTAATAGCTAGTTTATATAGATTAATAAAGTTATTAAGATAAGGCAGCAGCTTAAGCGTATTCTTAAGCCGGCTACTATTACTATAGCTAATTAGGATATAGAATTTAAAGCTCTATATAGTAGCTAGTAGCTTAAAGAGCTAGAAAATACTATAATTAACTATCGTAACGTTAAATTACGGCTTTTATTACTGTTAGAAAGTGCCTGCCTTAGTGTTGTGGAGAGTGCTGGTGTTAAGGTGTGCCGGACTTTAGATAGGCTGACTTATAAGACCGTCTCCTTCTAGGCGCGCCGACGTCTCTTTATTGGGACAACATCCCGTTGGGCAAGAATATATCCCCGACTTCCATGTCTACATCGACGACGGCAGAGTCAGGCCAGGCGACGGGAAGGCGCAAAAACGCCGGCCCCCTAACGACCGCCTTTCACGCGCCCTCGCGATGCTACGACTTGACGCTAGACACAGGCGTCTTGAGCACGCTGGACCAGGGAGGATTCGAGTATGCCCAGGACCTAAGCATGTTTGTCACCGACTTTAGAAGGGCGCACTCCCTCTGCCCGTCGGCGCCCTTCATCCCGTGCTTGCCCCACTACAGCAAGATGCAAGGCCGGGACAATTTCTTCTCGCCGGGCCTGATGTGTCCAACGGGCTGGCAAACAGTCGCTGGGGCAATGAAATTAGGCATAACAGGCGAATACCTCTACGACTACGGCATCGATGTCTTGACGCTTCTGCCTGACGAGAGGGTCTATGTGTGCCGTCCCATGTAAGTTGCTTCGAGTTCCCAGCATTTAGCTGCCATCACCTGCCTTCTTTAGCAGCTCGCGTAGTAATTAACCAAGTGGCTCCGACTACATAGTTACCGTATCTCCGTCTCCGTCTCCTCTGTTCGGCTACTGCAGCTCAGTTATTAGCACATTTGGTGCTATGCGCAAGCAATGGACCTGCTCAGGCAACTCAACACTCGAGGAAATGCCCAATGCCATGATCTCTTCTACTCGGAATGAGCGCATGAAGCAAATGCCCTTCACCTTTAAGAACATAAGCCTACACGCATACGCGCCGACAATCCAGCTAAATTGCTGGCCTCAGGATAGCTTTGCTTCCCCAACGATATCGGCATTGGCTTCGACGACGGGAGGAACACAGAGTAAAGGCCCACACGGAAACAACGCGCAGGTACCAGTTCTTCAGGGAGGCGCGATTGCTGGCATTGCGGTTAGTCTCCTCGGGTTGAATTGTGTGCTAGGGGTAGCTGTTGCCCTTATCTGGAATAGGCGGAAGAAGCGCTACAAAGAGAAAAAAGCGGTTCCAGCTTAACACAAGCTTGGGTTTGATAGGCAGCAATACCACTTTCAAAATATTGTAAACGCTAGCTTTTACGGTATCGGCGCTGAGGATTGTCAACTGCTAGCATAATTCCTCTCTTTAATCTGGAGACCGACTAGAATTGGATCGCCGCTGTTCCACCTCCTCCGCCTGTCGGAGGATATCTTTCAGGAGCTCGGGGTCGTCTGAGTCCCATTGACGCTCACGTTCCTCGTCCTCTGGAGTTTGATAAACCGTACGTTCTGGACCAAATGAGACAGTTTGGCTCGGCTGAGGATCCGGGTCTGGCTTCCCCTTTCCTGGCTTCGTGCTGTCTGGGCTTGTTTCCGGCTCCGGGGGGCCAGGATAGCCGGGACCGCCGGGACCGTAATAGGCTTGAGAAGTACGGTAGTCCATGAATTGACGCATTATCGCCATTTGTCCCTTGGTGAAGTGGGTTCTGCAGTCACTATTTGCTTGACTTAGCACTTGGTCGGGGAAATAGAGGCAGGAAAGGACTTACTCGGATGTGTAGACCATGAAGTTGTGGACAGGGTCGAACCCGTCCTTGTCTGGGCAGGTGTCGAGATTATCGTTGCACTCTTGAGGCTTTTCCGAATCATAAGACATGGCAGGTGTGTCCGCAACCGAGTCGCCACCGGCTTCCTCTGCACAACCCCCTTGAAATGGATGCCGGAGGCCCATCCAATGTCCCACTTCGTGGGTTAGCGTCTTCCCTTTGTTATTGAATGTTTTGTCTTGACCGCCCAGCACGACCCTCGAATTGACTATACAGCCGTCGAGCACGATGGTGTCTGGGAGATTTGTATCATCTGGCACGGGACACCAGCCCCCGGTTTCTACGCCAGTTTCGTCTTTAGGTTGCGATAAGAAGTAAACGTTAAGGTCGTTGTAGGTGCCTTTGCGCAGCTGCCGCTTCATTGTCCGTTCCTCCTGGCTTCCGAGCCCGACCACCGACCAGGTGTCATTCACCGTCTGGTCAATGTCGACGAGGTTAAAACGCGTGTTGGACGGAGCAAAAGTCTCGTCTAGAACACGCATCTGCGCCCGGACAGTCTCGTTCTATAAACCAATTAGAAACTTTGGTCAAAATAAAGAGGCATTTTCACGCACGTTTAAAAACGCCGTCTCGGTTTTGTTGCCCACGACCACGTGCGCATAGACGTCGATGTTAACGGGGCTATTATCCGAGCCTGTAGGAACTTGGCCTTGGGAGAAGTTCTGCACCATGGCCAGGTATGCCTCACTAACATGCGATGTGCCACAGTCCCCAAAAGTCACGGGCGTGTTAGGATTAGGCTGAGCCGCGGCCATGGCGGCCAGGAAGCCGGCCAGCAGTGTATATCTTGAGCCATTGGAGCGAATGATTGGCAAGGGAGCGAGCGACTGGGCAACAGGATGCATTATAATAATGCGTCTTGGATTTACGCACCGGATTGTTCGAGGCAGAGGCATGATGGACATCTATAGGTTTTATAATTCGTTCGACTTACACTTGAGCACGGCTTCGCGGTCCCAACCTGGCTGCTGACATTCTCGTAATTCCATCCTCGGCTACTACCCTGACCCTGCAAGCACAGCCTGAGACGTTTCAGACACTTTATGCTTAATCTATAAATCATCAATCTCACTCCCTGACTCAATCCGTGATCTTTTTGTTCCACACATCAATCAGGGCATTAATCGGCCTAAAAAGGCATCACTCCCTGTTAATAATACACTACAAACTCCCCTACTCAATATCCTTTGTATATTGTTTGAAAATGACTCCGCATAGACAAGCGCATTAACGTCCTCCCCTGAGAGGAATATGCTCCGGACTTACAGTACTGTCTAAAAGATTCCAAAGCTATTAATTTATATGCCCGGGGTTTTGAATCGCGATTATACTGGGCTATGCTGACCAATGGGGCGTAATCGCGGAGAAACGCTGACTGACCTTGTCTTTTCCGGCATGGGAGAGGCTCGGTGGTTATAATGGTGTCTGACCTTGCTAGGCTAGTGACTGACTCTGCTTTTCTCACGTGTTGGAGCTCCGGTCTTGTCCTCAAGGTAAAACATCTACATCGGAAAGAGGCGACGGCAAAAATCCGGCTGGATCATGTGCCTCTTCCACGTGGTGATACCGTGCTCTGCCCACGCGTCTTTTATCCTTCCTCAACGCCACCGTCTCCAACTTAGCCTCCATCTAAGCTTCCCCGCATAAACCCCGCCGACCCCGCATCCTAGCCAACTTTGAGGCTTGAGGCCAAATGGCAGGCTTGGCAGAGGACTGGGTTCCCCGCCAACAGTCTGCCCGCTGAACATAAATGGAGCTGACTGATATAGATAATAAACTCGACAAGGATAAAGGCTACCTGGTGGACCCCAGTGATCCCCTCAACCATAATGTCCTACGGCGCCAGGCCAATATGATCGTCGATGTAAACTACGAGCGTAATAAACTCGTCCAGGCCTGCATCGAGGCAATCCTATTCTTGCTGCTTCACACCCTCTGCCACCACATAGGGAGCAATACTGCCGAGTTTCTCGCACGTTTCCATAAACTCACGCTCGGGATCAGACAAGGCCGTAATCCCAGCCCCAGCCTGCAGCCACCGACGATTTTGATCCTGAAATACGGTGCGGAGGACAAGTGTCGCTTCGAAAAACTCGGCGCCGTCCAGCATAAGCACAACCCCGCAATAGAGATCTCTAGGATACGGCTCAAATGATCGAATGGCATCCATGTTTGCCTGCGTCGGGAGACCCGGTACCGTGATGTTGGAACGGATAGAGTCCCAGCCGGTTTTGCAGAGTGATAGTTGCCCGGTGATGCGAGAGAATATATGATGCACGTTGCCGCGGGGTATAGTCGTCATAAAGTCCCTAACGGCGATGCTCTCTGGCAAACATAGACGTCGTAGCCTTCTGATTGATCCTTGCACCGCAATAGCATGTTCCATGACTTCCTTGGGGTCATTGAGCAGCTTTTTGCTGATGGTTGCAACGTCTGCTCCATCGGATAGCCAGGTGCCGGCCAGGGCATCTGTGTAGGCAGTCTGGTTGTCTATCGAAAGCACAATCTCGGGGCTGAAGCCCGTTGCTTGGACTCCCCGGTGGCTGAGTGTAAAGGCGCGCGCCGGGGTGTTTGCCCGGCGACCACGGAGGAGGGTAGCGAGCATGTCCACCCTGCTCGGGAGGCGTATTATGCGGGACGCTATGGCCTTTGTGTATTTGCCGTCTTGGATGTCGGCTATTGCCCTCGTCACCCGGGCCTTGTAGTCTTCCGAGTCGGCCTGGAGATTAATGGCCGGATACCACCAGGACGGGGCCGGGCTGGTGGCGACTTGGATCAGGTGGGCACCGATGAGATCAAATACCGCCCGAGCCTCGTCTTCTACATCACCTGTGACGGTGACTCTGCTGCGAGAAATGGCGGCGTGGATACAAGGTGTCATCAGACTCAGCATAGGCCACCGGCCGGGAATGTATGCCTGGCCAGAGATGTGAGCCGAGTAATTGAATCCGACCTGGCCAAACATCTTGCCGCGGGTTGAGTGTTCGGCGGCAAAGGCTCTCGCAATATCGCCCAGCGGTTCATTGGCTGGATAAGTCTGCTGCCCCCCGTGCTGGTCGAACCGAGTCACTGCCCTGCCGTCCGGGTCAACGACCAGGGAAGCATGACTCCGCAAGCCTATATACCAGGTATCGCCGTGCTCGTATGCGTAGTAGTCGTCGTCTCGGTAGCTGTTTAGCAACGCGACGGTGGCTTCTAATGGGTCTGCCGAGCCAGGAAGAGCTATCGACTTGTGAAATCGGACCATGGCGAGCTCTGGATACCGAAGAACACTGAGACAGACTGGATACCAAGTAGCCTACCGTGGTTGATATTTATGAGCGCAGCAACCAGCGTGGTCCACAATATCCTTTAGGCGCCTGCGTGCACCCCCATTGTCCGTACATGCAATGCTACGCACACGTCTGGTACTATTGAACCAGCCTCCGAAAGTGGAGGCACTTCGGCCGAGATAACTAGTGGACTTGGATGTGGCCGCTTCCTCTTCACGTGCTGCCGGTATCGGTGACTTTGAGTCGTATCAACAAAAGGCCAAAAGGGAGGAAAGGGGCCCCGGAGGCAGTATATAACCAAACTGCATTCCTCATCATCTCTCCGCACTAGTCTCTCCTCCACCTTGCTCAAGGCCTGGCTTTGCAGACACATCCGTTCTACGCCGCTTGAATCAGACACCGCCCCCCCGAGGGAACCAGCAGAACGTAAATCTTGGGCTTCATGTCGCTGTCTGACATGCCCTCAAGCGATGATACTCGTGCTTCTGGGAAGGCAAGGAAGAAGCGGGCCGTGGCCAGACGTAGCTCGATTTGCGCGAGATGCAGTCCGAGACAGACTAGAGCCGACATCAGCAAGGCTCGGCCCTAAACTTGAGAGATTCTTGCACAAGCCGAGTCTCACCCCGCGGTCCTCGACCAAATGGCATGTACGCGTTCCTCATGGCCTCGGTGGGCGATATCCAGCGCGAGGGTATAAACTCGTCGGGCTGCGGAAAGATGAGGGGATCCCGGTGCATGCTGAAAGCCTGAGCTGAGACAACTGTGCCCTCGTCGAACCAGTGGCCAGCAAGCCTCACGCCGCCGGGAGGCACAAGACGTGGCAGAGTAGACGGCGCCGCCGAGTATAGACGCATCGTCTCGTCGATGACATGGTTTAGGAAGGGCAGGTTACGCAGCTGAACCTCGGTGAAGTCCGGGGGGAGCGTCTGTAGCGCCGCGACCAACTGCGCTCTGATATCTGGATTACGGCAAACGGACCAGGTAAGATAGGTCAGGGAAACGGCCGTCGTGTCAGTGCCGGCGGTGATGTACGACTGGGCCTCATCTCGAACTTCGCAAAAGGCTATTTTATCCTCTCGTTCGGCTTTGAAGAGATTGGTAAAGAGCGTCTGCTGCACCTGGCCGGGATTGGCCTCGACGAGGCGTCGATAGCGCTGCAGTGAATCCACGGCATAGTGCCTCATGTTCAAGTCGTGCTTTAGCGCCTGCTTGAACATGGGCAACGGGATTAACCTGCTGACGTCCACCATGGACGGGAAGGTGGCACGGATGGCGCCGACGCGCGCGACCTGTTCTAGATCAAATGAGTAGTCGTTCTTCTATCGATTGCATCAGCGCATGTTGTCCGGGTTCGCGGTCAGCGGCACCAACATGGCCCAGCTCCAACATACGGAACGAGTCTCCAAATGTGAGTTGTCCGATGGCATCCGTCGTCATAAAGTGCCACCACTTGAAGACGTCTGCCGAGCCCCGAGACAGCATCTCCTGGGCCATGCGCTGGATGGCACGCTTTACGTGGGCGTCGATGGTGGGTATGGTGGATTTCAACGACGACTCCGACATGGGCCCGGCCAAGAGTCTGCGGTGCCGGCGATGAAAGTCGGCGTTGACGGTGGTGAAGAGCGATTCCTGGCCCGGGGTGGCCAGGCGCCGATAGAAGGGGGACTTGAGGAAGGGATTCTTGATGCCGTATATGACCTTGACGGCCTCGAGGTCCGTCACGTCGACCTCGTTGGGGCCAATGCGGACAAGCGGGCCTGCCAGCAAACCGTTAGTGTTTCCACCACAGGCCAGGGCGCCTAGCGACGGACCGTGTTGCGCATGGAGCGCATGCACGTAGTGGCTCTTGGTGCCGGCGAGGAAGTGGAAGTCGAGGACGACGCGCGTCCACCTGGAGTGCCACGGCCCCGGCAGTCGCCCAGTCGGCGCGCGAAGCACGCGGTGCGCAAGCTGCGACGACGGGTTACGAAACGCGGCAGTGCGTGCGCATGGGGGGACATGGGCTCACCCGGGCGAAGACGAGCGCGAGCCCCACGGCGACGGCGACGGCGACGACGCGGACGGCCATTGCGGCGGGGAAGTGGCCCGTCCTGGAAGAGGGTTGCGGTGCAGCAGGACGGTGGGCGACGGAGGTACGGTTTATATCGATTCTTGGCCGTGACGGACTTACATACGTACAGTCGGTTGACAAAGGTTCCGGCCGACCCCGCCCGCAGAGGAAGTCGCCGCCCTAGGGCACCCTTTTTAACAGCGCATTATATAGCTAAATAAAGGTTAATTATAAATCTAAAAAATGCATATTATCTAGTATTAAGAGGATATTCTTCGCATTATAGCTAATACTTAGTATACCCGTCGCGGGCGGCTATAACGGCCTAAAGGCACTAAGATATTAATTCTATTAGATAATTAAGGGTATTATCTTTAAGCTCTTCCTACGCCCTAACCGCTATATAATAAAGCTTTTACTTAGAGGTATAGTTCTTTAAAAGGTTTAAGAGCTTAGGGTAACTCTCTATAATACTCTCTTTAAGTAGCTTCTATATATTTTATAAGGTTAAGGTTAAGTAAATATAGTTCTCGCGAAGAGAGATGCGAGAAGTGCATGTAAAATGCACGAAGGTGAAAGTGGAATAAAGGGGTCGGATAGGCAGGGCAGAGATGTTTGAATCTTGCGGGGGCAGCAATTGCGGCAGGGGAATATTATTGTATTGCCTTAATTGTCCTTCTTTCCTCTATCCAACGCCCCTCTTTATACCCGTCTAGCATCTCAATTGACAAATAAGATCCTGCTTAAAGAAGCCACTAATGTCCTCTCGACTACCGAGCTTTTTGCCGGTTTTTCCCCTCCTTTCTAGCCGTTGCCGGCACATCCGTCTTATCTTTCGCCACCTCTATAGGAAGCCATCGCCACTTCTACTTCCCCTCTTGCCCCTACCCTTCTCTCTGCACCTCCTTTCAGCTCCTTCCTTAAAACCTGTTTTTCAGCTTCCTAGGTTCCTCGTGCTAAGGGATATCTCCGCGAACTGCGAAATCAGGCCACGCTTCGCGATAATAGTAGCTAGTTAATTAATTTTACCTTATTTTCTTTAACTTAAAAGCTAAGCTATACTAATATAATACTTACTATATAGGTTAAGGTATTATCTTAAGTAAATATATAACTAGGCTCTATAATTATAAGTAGGCTTTCTTATAGTATTTTAAGTATATAGTATATAGTAATACTACTATACTTTAAGTTAAGGTCTTTAAGTATTAGTATAAAAGAAGTCTATTAGTTAAAGGAAAAGCTACTTTAAAATATTTTATAGTAGTAAGTAAGCTTTAGTTTTACTTTTATATCTTTTAGCTTTAGTTTATCTTATTAAATATAATTAAAATAAGTATTACTATTTACCTAAAACTAAATCTTTATTTAGCTAATACTAATAAAAGTAGGGTACCTTAATATCTTATACTAATATCTTATAAGTACTATCTTTTTACTATTCCTTTAGCGAAAAATCCCTAAAAACCTCTAGATAGCTCTAACTATAAAATAGCGTACTCGAGCGCCCGAGCTAGTAAGGGAGGGGTCCCCCTTTAGGAGGGGCCCTACTATATAGGTTTACCCCCGCGCGAGGTAAGCGCGACGTATAAGACGAGTACTTAAAGATACTTAAGATTTTTCTTTAATAACTAAGACGTAATATAGCTAATTAAAAGAGGGGATTTTAAGAGACTCTTAGCTAAATAGAGATTTAGTCTTAGGTAAATAGTAATACTTATTAAAATTAATAGTTAAAGTTAAAGTATCTTAATTTATAAGCTTATAAAAAGCCTATTTCTATTTCTTACTATCTTTATTTATAATAAAAGTTTTCTATAAGAAATCTACTTATATTAAAAGAACGCTAGCTTTTAATAATACTATAATATAAATTTTAACTTTTTTATAATCTATTCTTTAGTTAACTTTAAGTATTAAAGAATATATATATATTAAGTATTATAGTATTAAAGGTATTATACTAAGATATATATAAATTAACTAAGAGAAGTCTAGTAATAAAGCTTAGTATTTAAGATAAAAGGTCTTTTATAATATATTAAAAGATATATCCTTTTATTAGGCTTTAGTAACCTACTAGATCGCGGTTAAGATTTAGTATTTAACTATATCTAGTAGTACTATATAACTCCCTAAATTACTTAGGGAGAAATATCCTCTTTAATACTAATAAGGGCCGCTAAGAACCCGCAATTAAAGAGGGTAATAATCTTTATTCTCTTATAAGGGCTTTAGTGTTTTTATAGTATAATTAAGCTTATTTTAAAGGCATAATAGTTGTTTAAAGAGGGAGGGTTAGAATGTGGAAGACGCGAGAACGCGCCGCGTAGGTGGGTCCGGCCGGAACTTTTGTCCTCCCACTGTAGTACAATACCACCCCCCACAATACAGGGCTGGCGCGGGGTCGACAGCGGAAGCGGGCCGCAGACAGCCACCATAAAACCTGGCTGCCACTTCTCCCCCCCCTCCCCCCTCTCCATCCATCCATCCATCACTCCGACGAATTCTTGAGCCAACCAGGATGGACGGGCCAGGCGACTGGCGCGCCATCTGGGCCAGGCACAGCCCCGAGTTCGTGTGGGTGTGCCACATGCCGTACAACGGCGCCTGCTGGACGCGCATGTTCCCCGCAGACGAGCTCGCCGCCATGTCGGAGCGAGGCGAACGAGCAAGCATCCCGAGCGCAGCCATCTTCGCCACACGGCAGTTCCGCCTGGCCAGCGGCGGAAGCCCGAGCGGCGCGCTCTACCTGCAGCCCGACTGGTCCTCGGCCTACGCCCACCCGAGCGGCGGCGCGCGCCGGGTCGAGGTCATGGCATCGTGGGTCGACGAGCAGGGCGAAGCAGCCGCCGAGTGCGCGCGCAGCACGCTGGGCCGGCTGGCTCGCAGCGTCGGCCTGGAGCACGGGCTGGCGCTGCTGCTGGGCTTCGAGGTCGAGCTGGTCTTTCGGCCCTGCGCCGGGCACGTCGCCTCGGACGAACAGACGCTCTGCATGGTCGAGGCGGCAGTCCGTGCCCTGCGCGAGGCGGGCGTGCCCGTGAGGCAGTTTCACGCCGAGGCCGCGCCCCGTCAGTGGGAGTTTGTGCTGGGCGCCGTGCCGCCTCTCGAGGCCGTCGATGGCCTCGTCCGCGCCCGCCGAGTCCTTGCCTTTATCGCCCGCGCCCATGGCGCTCAGGCAACCCTGCACCCGCGGCCCGTCGCCACCGAGTTCGGCACGGGCGCCCATGTCCACATCTCGGCCACGCCCCTGAGCCCGACGGCGACGTCGCCCGACAGCTTCTTCGCCGGCATCCTGCACCACCTCCGCGCCGTCGCTGCCTTCACCTTGCCGCTCGACGTCAGCTACCATCGGGTCCGGCCCGGCATCTGGAGCGGGGGCGAGTACGTCTGCTGGGGGTGGCAGAACCGAGAAGCGCCCCTGCGCCGCATCTCGGCCACTCGCTTTGAGGTCAGGACGCTGTGCGGGACCGCCAACCCCTATCTGGCTCTGGCAGCCCTCCTGGCCGCGGGCTTGGACGGCCTGCGCGGCCGCATGGCATTCACCACGGCCGACTGCCAGCAGGATCCCGCCAAGCTCTCGGATGCCCAGCGCCAGGCCCTGGGCATCCGCCACCGCCTCCCGACCAGCGTAGACGAGAGCCTCGAGGCCCTCGAACAGGATGCGCCGCTGCGTGAAATCATGGGCACGCGTCTGGCTGCTGGATACTCTGCCGTCACCCGCGAGTGGAACGACGACTTGCGTGCCATGGACGAGCACGACCGGCACGAGTTTCTACTGGCCAACTACTGATTGCTCACATGCACCAAGTGTCACACGCAGTCGGTACCCAAAAAGGCAGTTGGACGAGGCTCGGTTGTTTGCCCGCTGCAGGCCTCGCTGCCCGCGTCAATAGTCTGCCGGCTGCATTGGCCTCGGGAGGGGGCAGCCCCGAAGGCGAGAATAATCATGAATTTTACTCTGCGGATAGATGACTGCTTGGTCATGGTCAAGGCACCTTGGGGTTAATTACCAGGACACCTTCAAGGTAGGCCCGAGAGCCAGATGGACTGGCAAAAGAACCCCCTTTCTCGGATGCATCTTGGAAAGCAGATCACAACTATATTCTTGTTGCTCATCATCAGCCATAGCAGCCCGCCTCGGCCAACACTCCAAGGCCAGGGCATGATACAACTTGGCTGGGGGGGCTGCGGCATTTCACTCTCAAGGCCCAAGCCCGAAAGACACAATCATGTCTTCAGTGGCCGCTCTACACGTGACGCATCCTTACGACGCAGCCAGCCTGTCGCTCACAGACCGATTCATCGATGAGCCACGGCGTCTACGCCTTGCCGTCATTGGCGGTGGAGTTGCCGGCATTCTAGCTGGCATCTTGCTGCCGGCCAAGGTTCCTGGTTTGATGCTGACCATTTATGACAAGAATGAGGATTTTGTAAGTTCCGTCACCATGGGTCCAACCAAAACGCGCTGACGCTTCATGGCCAGGGAGGAACGTGGCTAGAAAATGTGTATCCGGGCGTGCGCTGCGATACGCCTGCTCATGTCTACCAAGCCACATTCGCTCCCAAGACGGATTGGTCCGAACCGTTTCCGCCGGGAATCGAGATTCGGAATTACTGGCAATCCGTCGCGCGCAAACACGACGTGTACCGATATGCCAAGTTCAAGCACAGAGTCGAGGCTGCTTCGTGGAACGCCCATCAAGGGAGGTGGCTCCTGAAAATACTCAACACCGACACGAATGGTGCCGCCTGCGAAAAGTTTGACCTTGTTCTCACATGCATTGGGCGGTTCAACGCTTGGAGGCTTCCGGATATTCCGGGCATTGCCGCCTATCGAGGCGTACTGCGCCATACTTCAAACTGGGACCCATCCTTCGATCCAAGAGGGAAAAGGGTCGCCGTCATAGGCAACGGGGCCAGTGGTGTCCAGATTGTTCCCAGTCTGCAGAAAGTCGTGAGTCGTCTAGACCATTACGTCCGAAGCAAAACCTGGGTAGGTTCGCACGACGACAAAACTCGCCAAGCTCGGCAGCTATGGCAAAAACACAAAGAGTCGCTTGATGATCCGGAGAGCTATGTAGCATTCAGGAAGAGCGTCGAGGACAAGTCCTGGCGCGGGTTCCGGTCTATCCTCCGCGGATCCGAGGAAAATGCGAGCCTCAGAGAGAGCTTCATGGGCATTATGAGGGAGCGCCTGGCGAAGAGGCCAGAATTGCGCGACGGCTTTGCCCCGGACTTCTCGCCAAACTGTCGCCGGCTGACACCGGGCCCTGGCTATCTCGAAGCCATCGTGGCGGATAACGTGACTTACACCCAGACACCCATCAGGCGATTTACTGCCACTGGCATCGAGACGCGCGATGGGATCCACCGAGAGGTTGATGCCGTCTTTTGTGCCACGGGCGCTGATACGGCCGTGGCACCCCAGTTCTGCATCTCGGCCAACGGGCAGAATCTGCGTGACCTGTGGAAACCAGGCGGCGAGCCCGGATTCCCATATACCTATCTTGGATTGGCCACTCCCGGCTTTCCCAATCTGCTCTTTGTCCACGGGCCGAACGGAATCAGTGCTTCGGGCACTGTTCCGCATGCTTTCGAAACCCAGCTGACATACGTTGCAAAGCTGTTGCGAAAGGTCTCGAGGGAAGGCATCAAGTCCATCGACGCCTCTTGCGGGGCGGCTGACGACTTCGTTGCGTATTCAGACGCCTTCTTCAAAGAGACGGTGCTTACCGATGGATGCAACTCGTCGTACAATGGCGGTCGCCCAGGCACAAGGATCCATGGTTTCTGGCCCGGCAGCGCGGCGCATCTGGCCATGGTGCGAAGAGAGCCGCGGTGGGAGGATTGGAACTATCGCTATCTATCCGACTCGGGAAACAGGTTCTTGTGGTACTTGGGCAATGGCTTGACCAAGAAAGAGGGCGATCCAGACGCGGACATGACGTCGTATCTGCAAACCCCGGAACGGACAGACCTAAGAGACATTCATGAGAGTTGGTGGCGGATACCGTAGCGTCTGTGAAGAGAGCCATCCTCTACGGGACCTTAGCCATGCAGGTATCCTTGCATTATCTTCAACTAGGCTTGCTTAACGTAGTCCAAGACGCTTGGATAATCCTTGTACGACCAAATACGTGCCGTCCCGTCGCTAGAGCCACTGGCAAAGCAGCCGCCGCGCGGGCTCGCCGCGACGGAAAGAACCAAGCCCGTGTGGGCTTGCAGCGACATCTGCTGGCGTTGGGTGTTGGTGTCCCAGAAATGAATGTCGCGATCCTGCGATCCGCATATGACCCAGCTCGCGTCTTGAATCACATCCACGCTGAGCACGAGGTCCTACAGGAAAAAGAGTGAGCGGCCATGCCGAGCATCGTCAGCAGCAAGACACGGTTCACGCACCTCGCAGCCTTGGAAAGTCCTGACACATCGACTTTCCAAATCAAGGACGTTGCGCGAGCAATTGAGCTCCCACATCTTGACCGTCATGTCCCAGCTGCCACTTACCAGGCGGTGGCCATCCGGCGAAAAGGCCACGCCGTACACGCTGTTCTCGTGGCCGCCGCCAAGGGCCGCCTCGTTGAAGTGCTCCACGATGGCGCCCTGTTGCATGTCCCAGACAGATATGCTGCTGCCAAAGGTGGCGACGGCGACGAATTTCGAATCGGGAGAAATGGCAACGGCAGTAACGCAGCCGCCGATGCTGAGGGTTCCAACGTGGACGCCTGCCTCGGGATCCCACAGCCGCACCGTGCCATCGCCGCCGCCGGAAGCAATAATGCGGCCATTGCGGGCAAATGCCAGTGCGTATATTTCCGCCTCGTGGCCGTATAATGTCCAGTGGGCTGCGGCCTGTTGAATGTCCCAGACCTGTAACCAAGCCTCGGTGAAAACATGCACCCGCAACGGGCTGATATGCCACTTACTCGAAGAACCTTGTCATCACCAGCAGTGGCGATATAGTGTTCATCAGGACTGAAGCAGAGGCTGCTAATATGCACATAGAAATGCGTCTCATGTAGCAGATAGCGATATACTTCTCCAGTCTGAACGTCGTAAATCTGGACCGAATGGTTGCTGCTGGTCGCGACGTATTTGCCGTCGGGGCTGAAGCAGACAGACAAGACCTCGTCATTGTGGTGAAACGTGTGCATCAAGTCAATGTCAAGCAGGCGGTGAGCGGCCGCGTCTAGCGTTACAGTCCATCCGTGGTCCTTTGCTGTGGTGCTCTGTGATGATTCGCTGCTCGGTTGCGCGGGCTTTCTTCCACTCACAAGTTTCTGTTCCGATGAGAGATCCCCGATGGCCTTGGCAACTTCGACATTGCCAGCTTTCTCTTCACGCCTTCTGCATTCCGCCAGGTCTAACTCGCTGAACCTCAGCTTCGAGCCAGACAGTATCGCCCTTGCTACCGAAGGCTGCCAAGCCACCATGGTCGTCATGACGAAGGAGGCCGATTTGATCTCGGTATTGCCCGTTGATAGGAGTAATTCAATAACCTTGGACCTGCTTTCACCTGTATGACGGAGGGCCGCGAAAACACACGACTGGTCAGCCAATCCATTGAAGCCATTTTGTAAAAGATATTCCACCAAAGCCACATGTCCGGAGGCGCAGGCTTTGCACAATGCGTTGGCATTTTTTGGGTAAATGTCGACCTTTCCAGAGTTAAGCATCGATCTGACTACATCGAGATGGCCGTGCTGGGATGCGAGGGTAAATGGCGTTTGGTTGTTTATGTTCGTCAAGTTTGGCGAGATTTCATCCTGCGTGAGAAGCAAGTTGACCGCATCCAGCTGCCCGGCACCAGCTGCAGCATGGAGTGCTGTCGGTGCCGGCCATCGCCGGTGACCAGTTTCGTTAATATTTGCGCCTCTCGAAATCAAGAGTCTGCAAACACCAACATGACCTTCCCCGGCCGCAAGATTTAACGGGGCCTTGGATTTTGTGCTTGGTTTGGTGATATCATACCCCGAGTCTAGAATGTCCCTAACGGCTTCCACGTCTCCTTTCAGGGAGGCCGAATAAATACTCGTACTCTTTGCTGCACCCATCCTTGGAAACCGAATACCATCGTCTTGCTCGTCGTGGTAGTTCTTTTTGTGCCGATTTAGGTTCGCAGGCGAGCTAAAACCTAGCTGCGACGCAAAGCAGCCGTCGGAAGTGCAATAGAATGGAAGATCATGGCGGCTGACGTGGTTTTTCCGTTCCTCAGCAGTTGCAATGCCTCCCATGAAGAATTTGCACCAGGGTTTGAAGCACTTGTAGTTTGATCCGACTCCATGGAGGTTCTCAAAGACATCATCCACAGCCGAAGTGGGAGGCCCGTCCTGGATCTTCTCGATTTCTCGACGGATCAAAGTTGTTCGGAATTCGATGCTGAGATGGCTATTTCGCTCCCGATCATCCTCCGAGAGACGTTTAATGGCTTCAGCTGCGCCGCCATGGTTCCCCGTTTCGTCGTTGCTGTTCATCATGTACGACTTGAGGAAGGTCTGTGCTGAATCAAGAGAGGTTTGCAACCAAACTGGATCCAGCATCTCAGAAGACTGCACACATCCGTGAAGATGGTGGAACCAATATTGAACCGTATAGTCTTGAAGGGCGTAGCAGCCCCGGGTTGCATGCAGCTTAATTTCATCCTGTTCGATCCCATTTTTGAATGGCTCCGAGGTAAGATACCGGGAGCAGAAGATTGAGAGCTTGGCGTTCTCAAGTCTTGTGTCAATCACGTTTCTCGAGATGAGATAGCTAGAGCAGGAGATTGATTAGTCTTCGATCTTCTAGGCAACCGGAAATATGTACCATGACTTACTGCCGAGCTGTCTCGTGCACAATGTGAATGACGGCCTCGGGCCCCGTAGGAGTGCCGCCGACATGATGCGCGTCGACAAGAGAGCCGCAAAGTTCCTTGAAGCCGACCTGTAGGCGCTCGTCATAATTGACCTCTCCCTTCACCGGATCGATGCAGAAGAACGCCTGGATCTCCCTCCACAAAAGCGCTCTCTTGGTACAAGTGACCAAGGCCAAGATCCTTTTCGAATCCTCACGCTCTGCCTCGGATGACTGCTCGAGGACGCGGGAAACGACTCTCTCGAAACTGCCGTATGCCGATAGCATGAGTATCAGCGCCCATAGCAGCTGCTGAAAGTCAAACATGGGTTCGTCAACGTACGCCTTTTCAAGTCCCTGTGGAAATGTGCCGGGTTCGAGCTCCTGTTTCAAACGAGAGAGCCTGGTTTGGTGTAAAAGATTGTCTAGCACCACCCGAACATACAAAAACATGCCTAGAACTACTTAGCGCTGCCAGAACTGGGGGGAGACTGAGTGCTTACCTTTTGCTTCGTTGATGACGAGAGAGAGGATCTCCTGCCTCATCGACGAGGTCATCTTGAACTTGTCTTGAATCTGATTGCACATCTGCTGGCAGTACTCTTGGATGTCTTCCTCATGAGCGGATGTCTCCAAGGAGATGGAGGCTTGAGACGAGAGCAACGCGTCCAGCACACCGTCCCGTTGACCAGAAAATATGATTCGCAGCTTTGCGTATTCCTCACTGAGACCCGAGTTGGTCATGGAAAGCAGCCACTCAACTGATCTCTGCGCCTCTCCCTTTGCACACTCATCCAGGCCGTCTATAATCAAGTACGTGGCGCGGTAGCCTCCCAGCGTTGTCTTTACCAGCGTCTCAAGTGTTTTCGTAGATCGGAGGTTGACTTCGGCAGAAGACGAAATGCTGTCGAAAAAATGGTTCGAAATGGCCGAGTCCTGGTTGATAAATTGTTCCAAAAGAGCACGCAGGAGACTGTTGAAGTCAGTGTTGCTAATAATATAAACAATACGTATATTGGCAATATGGACCCCTCGCAATATTATTGTACTGTCAAGAGGTGCGTATTGTATTGCGCAATATGGCATTGGTCCATATTGTATTGTATTGCCAGTGACCCAATATATTGCCAGTAAAACAATATATCCCGTATATCCCACGTGACCCTCATTATTCAACCGTCGTTGCTGAAATATCGTCACCCTGAAAATCCTGTATCCCAAACCATGACTTCAAGCACTCCAATGCCTGAATTACATCACTCCCAAGTCGATTTCGACGGTCTGTGATGGTTATTTTTGCCCCAGAGAAGAGTCTTTCGGGCTCAGCAGACATTGCGGAATTGACAGTATATCCACCGCCATTTTGCTCAGGTATGGGTAGTTCTTTTGCTGTGTTTCCTCCAGCCACCATGCGAGGGCGCTTGTGAACCCATAAACCCGTTCAGACTTACAATATCGCTCGTACTCGTCTGTGATAAGTGCTGGTTGTAGGTGCTTGTTTCTCCAATTCAAGAACTCGTTCGTGGTCGTCAACGGAACCTCAGATAGAAGGCGGCTCCACAGGTTTATAATCATCCCACAGTGTCTCCATCAGCTTCTTTGACGAGTCAGCCCACTCCTTCTTCCAGTTTTCGTGTATGTAGTGCCATTTATGCGAAGGGTGAAGCACAATCGCAGCGACGTAGGCAGGCGATTCGTCAGTAAGACAATAGTACTTATCCATCTTCGCCCAGCCCGAGTTATACATTGGTGCCATAATCGGATCGTCGATATGTGCCTCTTTTCCTGCTTCAAATTGCGCCAATACGAAGTCCATAGCCAAGAGAACATTGTCAAGAGTTGCAAACGATGACTCAAGGGCCTTTGTCGTCATTTTAAGCTTCTCCAAGAAAGACTTGATCTTCTCGAGGATGACCCACTCCTCGGGAGAGAGCTCGTCTCCGGCACAATCTCCTTCCACCCATTTGTTGAATATCCTCGACTGCGCCTCTAAGATGCAAGGCCGCTCGTAGCATGGTGTACCACGAACTCCACCTCGTGTCATTATCTCGCGCAAGCTTGCGATTATGGCTGATGGCCAGAAACTTTTGGCGACGCTGAACACTACTTTGGACGAAAACCACGAAGTTGTGGAGCTTGCCAAGGGACCCTTTTCCGCCACGCCTCGATCTCTTTTAGTGTCACATTATGCCCATCACGTTCGTCGTCTTTGAGCTTCTCATTATCGGTAACGAAGAGGAAAGCTTTGGCGGCAAGGTTGATAATGTGACCTTGGCAGCGGAGTCGGTGAGATTTGGGATCGTATCGAATGTCATATCGACGTAGAAGGCCTGTAGATGTTAGGGCCAGTCAGAAAAAACAGTGCGCCGTACTTACCAAGGAAAGAGATCTCATCATTGTATCGTTATTGCCTGCATTGTCCATCACAAAATATCCAAGGTTGGAAGCAAACCCCAGTCATCAACCACTTCCAAAATTGCCCTTGCCAGGTGATATCCGTCGTGCTCACTGTCGATGTCTTTCAAAGCCAAGACATGGTGTTCCAACTGACTGTCTTCTGCAACGTAATGAGCAACTACGCCTAAGATGGCCAAAGAGTTGGGGGAAGTCCATAGGTCGCAGCTGATATGAATTTTTGACTTTGCTGACTGGATGCGCTGCTTGACCTTCTCCTTCTGACCTTCGTACTGCCGCATAATCCATTTCTTGATGGTCTCGTGTGTATCTGGAAGCCAAGTATCGATATCGGCGTTGAGGTAGGCTAAGAATGCTCGGAATTCTGGGCATTCCACAAGCCTAAATGGGAGAGAACAGGACGTAATAAACCTTACGTATAAAGCTTCGAGCTGGTCTGGGTCGATCGAGTCTCCGGATTGATCGTTGAGCCGACGGCGTTTTCGGGGATGTTCTTTGGCCATAACACGAGCTATCTCGAGAATAGTTCGTATATTCGTGACTTTGGCTGTTCGTGGCGCGCCTTTTGGGAGGCCGTGACCGTCAGGAGGAGGATCCGTAAGGTGCTTGGCTGGGGCCGCAGTTCCACCGGAACAGCAATACGTTTTGTCACAGTGTTTGCAGCGCCATTCTTCTTTTCCGGTCCGCTGATTGTAGTATTTCGTCTCTATGTCCTCGTCTGGCATATGAGAAAAGACCCATGATGTTCTTGGCTTGGCCGAAGGGTTTATGGAGGCCGTGCGAGGTTGCGACGATTGGCATTCAGTGGTTTGGGTCTCATCTGGATCATGCAACCGTGGGCTGGAAATCTCCGAGTATTCGTCTGATATTGACGAATCCCGTCGCGGCGATGTTTGAACAAAAGGCAGGCGTTGTTGAGGCATCGAGATTGCTTGTAAGTCCTGGGGTGGGAAAGCGGGGTTGAGGAGGAAAACAGTGTTTGGACGGCGAGCCGCTACCCTGTAGGTCTGGATTTATACATACATTTACGCGTTTCCGTGCGCCAATAGGAAGATTTTACGTCCTGGAGGTCCGCCAGACGAAAAACAATACATAGAACATGCTTATATTTACGCGTGTATTTTGACGCGTCATCATATTGGCGCGAATTGGGAACGGAAAGGCGAATGACCACCAACCAATACAAACAATACAAGCCATATATTGCCAGTATGGAAGGCGCCATATTGTATCGTCACAATATGACGGCGAGCATATTGTATTGGTACAATATGAGAAATCGCGTATTGTATTGTATATACTGCAGTATACTACTTTATTGTCATATTATTAGCAACACTGGTTGAAGTTGTCCTTGTCCGGCTGCCCCTGCTTGAAATAAAAGTAAGCAAATGATTTCTGAGCGTCGTCGGGATGAATCTCATCCAGGAGCCTCTCAATGACGCTTGACATCAATGTCGTTTTACCTATCTTTCCATGAGCATTGTCAGGCTCTGATGAGCGTAGCCGGCATCTCACCTGCACCTGGTATCCCATTGACGTATAAAACCTTGTGGCCAGGAGAGCTGATGTCGAGCCAAGACCGGAACTCAGGCTCCCTGAAGATCCACTGGCCCGACTTACCACCGTATCTATCTTCTGTGGAAATCTCTTGATCGAGGTGATAGTTTGGTGCTTGCAGCTTTTCCTTGATCCGGGATACTCGGGCATGGTGCCTTTCAAGGTTTTCGATTGTTGCCCGCTGTTCATGTTCCTTGTATAGGGACCGGATCTCGTCTCGCAACATCTGAATTCCGTCTAGAGAGGCCGAAGCCTTCTCGCTTTCCAGCAAGTCTCTACGTCTGATGAGGCTCTGCAGAATGGGATTGAATCGGGTGCCAAACGTTTTCCACGTTGCATCGAAGACAGTTTTCCATCCTGCGAATCTTAGCATGCTACTAGAGGGGAAACTGGAGAGACATGCGCACTTGGTCGGTTGAAGACGGACAGCGCCTCATGGTGAAGTCTCAATATGTCTGAATAGTAGTCCTCGAGCACGGCTGCCAAGGTCGAATGGCGCTCAAAGGTGGCTTTGTAACGCACAAGGCCAGGAATGGCGTCTCCAACCTGGGAATAGATACCAAGCAGCTTGTCGAACGAGTCGAGATGCGAATTTGTAGTCTAGGCCAAGATTAGCCCTGGTCAGACAACACATTCGAGTGGCCCGGCGTATTTTCAACATGCAGGGCCACTGACGACGAGAAAGAACTTTATTGGGCCCTATAAGCGATTAGCAATCGATGGCAAGTAAAATAGGATGCGAATATATACCCAGATGAAGCACACAAACACATTCGCGTTCAGAAATACTTCCATCACTTGACCAAGCTGCTCCATGGCCTCAACAAAGGCCTCGAGCCGCCGCATGTAGCGCAGCTTGCCTTCTCTGCCCTGTTTCAGCTGTATATCCCGGACGACCTGGCGGACATCTTGCAAGGTGCAGACCGAGAATTGCTGCGCCAGCGATGGTGAGAGAGATGCCTTGAATTTCACGAGCGCGCGCTCAAAGCTGTCTGGGTTCGGGGCAGGCATTGTCCACAGAGACAGGTGCGACTGGAGCACAATCACCTTGCTCGGATAGTCTGCAAAAGGAAATGAAGTCGGGTATGAAGTCAGTCACGGCTGTGGTTGAATGTGATGGCGTCGGACGCCAAGCAAGGCAGAATCTGTGCTTCGAGATACTGTCATGATTATGTCAACCTCACTACGAAGTACGAATACACCCTCCTCACACAAGCTCTTAGCTAGCCCTAGCTTTCCTTGGTGCCCAATGCACCCTGTGCCGTGCCTACAACAGATACCATGTGTTAAGTCACCCGTGGCTGTTGGCCAACTGATGAACCCCTAGCAAAGGTACGGATACATGTACTCGCTAATGCCTCTTCAGCATCATCACCATCGACATATTGTGGCTGCGGCTGAGCTTCGGGGCGCAGTGAGCAACCATGACAGTGCTCCGCCACCAGGTGAGCCGCACATATAGTGATGGGTATCCTCTGCCGCCGAGCCTGCCGACTTCTCGACAACGAGAATAAGAGGAATCCATCCCAGCAATGCTGCCGCCAAGTGTCAAGCGACCGCATGCCGAGCTCGCAGAGGCTCCTCTGGAGAGCACAGCTCTGCTACGTGGCGGCTCACTCGAACTCGAGTCAAGCTCCCTCACAGAACTGCCGTCTCTATTTGTCTCGCATGCCGCGAATCATCGTGTTTGCTACGGCTCGGTAAGTTGGCGCCGCCAGGGTCAACCGCCCAACCTCTCATTCTGCATGTAGTTGTACGAGGTGGCTGCTGCGTATTTGGCCGGTGCCAGGATCCCAGACGACACGTCTAGAAACACACGCGCCGACCCATTCATGACTTGCTCGGTCCTGCCCAAAGACAAGCACCATGTCCTCCGGCTCGGCAATGGTCCCGATTTTGCGGTTCTGGACACGCGCACCTCCGCCAAGTTGAATTCTTTGAACGGCATGTCTTGTCTTCGTTTCGAGGCTATAATCGACTCTAGCACTGTTTCAAAGCGGCACAAAGGCGCAAAGCGGAGAGTCACGTCGTTTAATCTGTCCATCAACATCTCTGGTCCCAAGTCGGCTGCCGACGAGGTTGCTACTCGGCTTGCAAAGGCCTCAGCGTACCTCCAGCACCCGCACACCCTGGATGCAGAGAGCGAGTACTACAATCCACAGCTGCTCAGCTTTTCCGATGATGCTACAACCATGAGAGACTTGATAGGTATTGGCAATGACCTCTCCTGGGCAACTAAGCGCAGAATTTCCGACGAAATCGGAATCATACTAGACTCCCTGACAGATGTGGCCACCGAGTGCGACCTACAGCCGCCTGAAGGACTGCTTTCGAGTTTGACAAAGTTAGGATGCTCATTATAGAGACTGTCTGTGGAGAATACGGCTGCTCACACCAAATAGGCATCAAGAAGACGGTGTGCGTTTCATCCTACAGCGCGAGACTGAAGCGTTCAGCCAACAGTTGACAGACAAGATGTGCCCTGGGACCTCGACAAGGTACGTTGTTATCTTTTTCCTCCCGGGAGGCTGTCATCTACCAACACTTCGCAATAGCGAGGGGCCTCAGGACAAATGCTACGGCGGCTTGATTGCGGATGTTATGGGGCTTGGTAAAACTCTCACCATGCTCGCAGCGATTCTGCAATCCCTACCGTCAGCAGACTTGTATGGGAGCTTTTACGATGGTTCCGCTGCCGGAGACGGCTGCAAAGTCCGCACCAAGTCGACCTTGGTGGTTGTATCATCTGCTCGTGAGTCCGAAAGCTAGACATCAAGCCCCGGGAACCAAAATAACGTCGCTACGGCAGAGCTCCTTGAAAGTTGGCTGTTAGAGATGCAAACGTTCGTGACCCAACTCCACTCCATGTTCAGGAATTGACTCTAGATAGCCACTTGGTCCCAGGGGCCTTGGACGTGGTCACCTTTCACGGACAGCACCGACCCCAAGATGCAAGCGCTCTCGTCTCAGCCCACCTGATCTTAACCACTTATGCAACGCTTGCAGCGGAGCACAACGGGCTTGATGTTCTCCATAAAATGGACTGGTTTCGTATAGTACTGGACGAAGGTACGCCGGCCATCTATCTCGTTCACTCGGTACGACCAGTTCTTTGCGTAGCTGGAGTCAAGCTCGGACAAAAGGTAGCTAACCAGGGAAAGCCCATTGGATTCGAAGCTCGAGCACCAAGCAGTTCCGTGCCGTCTCGAGTCTAACTACAAGTAGGCGATGGTGCTTGACGGGAACTCCCATCCAAAACAAGCTAGACGATCTCACGTCCCTGGCTGAGTTTCTCCGACTACGTCCTTTTCCGACCAGGGCCGCGTTCCAGAAACACATCCTGGGCCCGCTTTCTCAGGGCGGGCCGGATTTTGCGAATCCCCTTCGAACTTACTTGCAGGCATTTTGTCTAAGAAGGACCGAGAAGCTTCTCGATGTCCCAAAACCGTCCCAGGATATCGTATTCCTCGAGTTTTTGCCCGAAGAGAAGAACCTTTACGATCGAATGCTTGATCAAACCAGGCGTGAAATCGATGACGTGGTCAGCAAGAGCGATTCCATCAAAAAGCATAATAAGCTTTTCACGGCCAATCTGAGAATGCGCATGCTCTGCAATCTCGGGACTCTATCGCCTGCCAAGCCAAGGGCAAGTCGTCTCGGGCAGCGAGAAGACACGGGATGCGAACGTTGCTCAGCAACCGACGACGACATTTCAATGCTGCTGAGCTCATTCTTGTTTTGTCCAGACTGCGGCCAGCCACTCCATGTGTCGAGCCCCACGCCCGATTTTTCCTCTACGAGACGTAGCAGTATTGACACGGCTCTCGAAGACACATTTGCATGCCAGGCGTCGACTCCTGCATGGAACGAAGACTCCCCCCCGCAGAACCTCTTCTCAACAAAGCTATCGGCCGTGATGCAGAACGTGGCAAAATGTGGACCAGATGTCAAGCAGTGAGCAGCATGATTGGCCATTTAGCAGTGATATACCCCGACTAACTGTGTGAGCAGCATTGTGTTCTCGTATTGGACATCTACGCTGGACCCTCTGGCTCAGCTCCTAGACGAGGGAGGGGTCGCCTACGTTCAGATTGACGGCCGAACGAGTTATTACGCGAGGTCGAACCACCTCAAGGCGTTTCGAGAAGAGCCTCGGTTGACTGTTCTCCTCATGTCCATCGAGACTGGCGCCCTAGGGTAGGCGGACTACAGTCGAACAGTTGGCAAAACGACATATTCTCACAAGCAAACAGTCTAAACTTGACAGTCGCCAATCAGGTTCACATCGTTGAGCCGCAATGGAATCCGTCGGTAGAAGAACAGGCTGTTGCTCGAGCCTTGCGCATGGGCCAGACCAAGGAGGTTACCATCCTGCGGTACATAATGAGGAACACGATTGAGGAGGTAAATGCAGCAGCAGTCTACTTTGGGCAGCGACAGGACAGGGCTGACGCACGGCAGAACATTGTCCAGCTGCAAAAGAAGAAGAGAACACTCGCTAGATTCGCCTTCGATTCAGGAACCGAGGACGCTTGGGGCAAGAAAATCGAGGTGAGGGACGAATACGTGTAACCTGCCGACATGGCGTGAGCTGACACTTGGCAGGAGCTGAAGTTTGTCCTGGGCGTGGAGTCGGTCTAAAACGGCACGGTAAAAAGCTGGTAGGAGAAGGCGACCGGCTGATGTTTGCAAAATAGTCGTGATGTTGGACAATATATAAGTCGGGGACGCAACACGCCCTACCGACCTGGCCTGCACTAGACCCCACGACAGATCCATCTCGTTGTCGGCATCTCTGCAGCGAAGAAATGAGGAAATTGATGTGGATAGTCTTTCATCGAGCCTGCCTAAGGAGTAACGACATCGCCCACATCTATCTATCCGTGCCACGCCCCATTTTTTTGGAAACTATTAGAACTCGCAAGCTCCTACCTAAATTTAAGGCGGCGAGCCTTCTACGCCTTGGCTTATTGGAGTATTATCGCCGGCAGCTTAACTCTATAGCCGTCTCGGTTATCAGCACGTATTCCCCGACGAGCTTAAGGGCCTTACGCCGGTAGAGGAGAAGCTAATCGCGTTAAACTCGTCTTATAGGTTCGTTATAAGATATAACGTCTTAGGCGGGCAGAAGTAGACGTTAGGATACCCTAAGCACGTTAAAGGTTATATCACGGTGTTCCCGAACAACGTGCAAGAACTGGTGACGAACGTGCTGCCATACCCTCTCTTGCAGGTAATGGACGAGATCCATATCTCGTGGCAGGGGGCGGCAAGGCCGACACCGAGCGACTTGTCAAGTCTCCTGTCGGTGAGGTGGCGAGATCTAACAAGTAGTACTCAATAGCCCCCCTGGCCTGTGGCACCCGCTTGATGTCGCGTCAAAACGCAAAACGCGTGTATAGTCAACATAACGAGTCGAGTTTCCATAATTCTTTAATTTTTCAGTTGCCTAAACGATATCGGATATCGTCGACTGGCGTATCGCGTATCACGTACCGTATGTCGCCAAGTTATCGGATAACTCATGGGCAAGACATGCAGGTAGATGGGCAGGCATGTCTGGCATTCTGCTATGCTACCAGAGTAACTTAAGTAGGCATTACACATCGTCGATATGTCATTCAACATTAAGAGCCCAAAGCCAATCCACCCAGGCACCGACTCGACCTAGCCCCGGAGAAGAGCCATCAATGCCGCTGCTGCAAGCGAATGTCCATTTGCCTAAAAGACTCTGTGGGGTTGGCGACGCTGCAATATTCCTTGCCAAAGTCAACGAAATATCTGTCCCAGCCCTGATTGTTGACGTTCTGGGCCAGCGCGACGGCGCTAGCGATTCCAAAGAAGTCGAGGCCCTTGCCGTCTTTGCTCAAGTCGGCACACAAGCAGGTCTGCTCCTTCTTCAGATTTGCGGGCTCCCGTTCATGTTCTGGCGGAACGTGGCAAAGACCGTGGATGTGATCCTTGACCCTCTCCAACAGGGCCTGTCTACTGTCCACTAGTTGAGCGGATGTGCCATGCAGGCAGACGGCAAGGGCGCTGATGATGACGGAGGACTTCATGGCTGCGATGGATGTGGTTTTACCGCCTCAAGAGTTGGATATGTGTGGTCGGATGGCTTTCAGTGCGGATGAGCAAAGGTATAGAGAAACTGGTTCACGAGGAGGATAGATGCAAGCTAGACGAGGCCCAGGGAGGATATATATATTTGGTGGCCATGAGGTCGACTTGAAAAACACCACCGCCATTGACGGCTCGGTCATTTGCCGGAATCCGGTCACAGTCGAGCGTCTAAAAGAGTTCATTTATCACGACACGGAGCCGTAATGCCAAGACGGCATTTATGCGTGGAGAGGATAAGCCGGGGGAGCTCAAGCGAGGGCTCAACGGCTTGTTTTTTTATACGTAACGTATATGCTCGAAGCATGAAGTCATCGTGGCCCACTGCATGACGTGGAACATTCATGGCAAGGCGTGTATCGCACCCCGTGATTCTGGGGCCACTTATGGGCTGAGAGCATGGCCTCGAAGTCGGGAATCCGTGGAGGATTGGGCGGGGGGGTGTGCATTCGAAAACCCCACATGATTCCATCCAGCTGAGGGTCTACTGGATTTATACGGCAACTCTCCCCTGTAAAAATTCTTCTCTTCTGCGGGCTGTTAGCAGCCTGTTAGTGGATAATTATTTTCAGGTCACCCGACCATGCTTCTGCCTCTCTAGCCCTAACGGGGCTCTAGCAAGCACCAAAAGGCAGACTTTGGAGAGTTCGTCTCCTCTTGGGAAGCTGGTCTCGAATAACGGCATGCCTCGCGCTGCCTCGCCTTCTGCCGCCTCGCGGCATCGCCTTCTTCTGCCGCCTTTACTGGCTGGCCTCGACTTCTGCCGCCTCGCGGCCCCGACCTCTTCTGCCGCCTCGCGGCCCGACTTCTTCTCGCCCTTCCTGGCACGCCTCGCGCTGCCTCGCCTTCTGCCGCCTTTACTGGCTGGCCTCGCCTTCTGCCGCCTTGCGGCTCTGCCTCCTTCTGCCGTCTCGCGGCTCCGAACTTTGCCGCCTTGCGGCCCTTTCTGCCGCCCAGCGGCCACGACTTCCTCTGGACTGGTGGGCCGCGGGGCCCTGAGGAGCTACAAGAGCCTAGAGCTCAAGGCCTCACCAGGTGTCCCCGGAGCTGCACACCAATCGACAACACCTCCACCACCTGCTTGCTACGAGGAGCAGGCACGGGGACTTCGCCGACTGTCATAACCACGAAGTGGCCCCGGATCGAACGCTCCTGCGGGAGAAGACAATCGCCATCGGGGCGAATCCCCGACTAACATTGCTACACTCTCTGCTTCCTTTTTCTTTTCTTTTTCTTTCTGCCCCGTAGGCCCTCCTCGAGGGGGCTTGCGGCCGGCCCATGACTTCGTGGGCTTTCTCAGTCACCCGGCCTCGGCCAAAGACTGACTACTATTACGGCTTCACTGCCGTGCCTGGAACCCGCTGACGGGGGAAGGGCCCCGAATTTCCGACCGGCCTCAGAGCCTCAGAATTGCTAGATGGAGTGGTTAGGTGCTACACACGGTCCTTAGTCCAGGTACTCGGGATATTCTATGTATCTAGTCTTCTCTAGCCTAGCACGTCTTTTGCCCTTATAGGGATGTCCCAGACGGTAATCAATACTACTACTACTACTACTACTACTACTGGATTTATACGGTAAACTATAATAGACCGGGGTGGTGCCATCGCCTAGGACTTGGCACTTGGCACCTGAGCCTGGTCACTATTAGTCTTTAGGATGCGAATACTCTATACACATGCATCCGCGGAGTTACTGTACATACTGTATGTAAGATCTTTGCAAGGACCACTCAACTCCCTGGGTAGAGGGGACTGGAAATCGGTTCCTGCCTGGACCTAGTTATTAGCAACATTCTCGATAAGCCAATTGCGTGTAAATGACCAGATGGATACTTTTACGTAAAAATGGTGAATAGGCCTTTAAAACATGGTAATTGCTTGTTAATTCCGTTCATGCTGTTGCAAGGATATCCTGCGAAATCTTTACCATACATGTCCAGATGCGAGAGGATACTTATCTACCAGAAAGTATGATAAGGGGGGCAGAGCGGAAGCTACCGCGAGCTGACTCCGGCTCCGGTGGTGGCTGACTTGAGGATCTTGCAGATTCTGTTCCGGTCGTGCGGTGCCCACGCGCAGTCGACACGCCAGGAAGCCGGTAATACTACCAGGATAGCGCCGAGAACAGCCAGCCTGCAAGGCGGGAGACTCGCATTCACCGCTCAGCCCATCGTCTCCACCGCCTCCTCCTTAGAAGTATGTAGATACTCGAGGATTCGGATATGGCATGATTTAGAGCAGATGCATCTGCGGCTACTGGAGCTAAACGAGGTGGTGCTGACAGGAAACTACGAGACGTGAGTCAATACTGGACAGCATCACACCGCCATCCATGTGTAGGCTAGCAACGCTCCCGCTATCAGCTCCTGTCCGCGATTCTAGAGTCCTGGATATTCTCCTCCTTATACCCGCCCAGGCACCTCAGCAGCGGCGTTATCGAATCGCACTCGGTACTCCTCTTCATCACCAGCGGCCTCCCATCCTTATCCAGCCGCGGATAGAAATGGCACCGGCCGGGGCCCTTCCAGTTGGCGCCGTGGCAGAGCGTCTCCTCGCCGCGGAGCCTGGCACACTCGGCCAAGCTCTTTTCCTGGGGAAAACTCTTGATGGTGTCGTGCGAGCTGTGCTAGCAGTGCCTGCAGCGCAAGCACGACTGGTCGCCGCCCGCGACAACCAGGTTACCGTCGTCCTACCGGCAGCGCATCCTCGTTGACCGTGTCGCAGCCCTTATTGCACAAGGACCAGGCCCCCGCGCAACCGAGCGAGTGCTCGCTGAGAAAGGCCCCGGCACGAATGGCCGGGTGGTTGGCGCTGGTGCTGAGAGACAGCGCTTGGTGCGCGGCTCGTAGTCGACGCTGCGGCACTCGGGCATGACGGCGCAGGCAGTTATGCATGTCTCGTAGGATTCGCGGCGGTCGTCTCTGAGGTATTTTGAGCCGTGGCGGTGGTTGCAAGAGATTAGGAAGTTTTGCATGCAGGCCGACGTTGGTCAGTTAGCCGTGTAAGTGGCCGCAACTTCGCCCCTGACTGACCTCTCCCGTCACCCCTACGAAGAGCCGGCCATGGGCATACGGGCACTCGGTCGAGCACATTTTAGAAGTCGCAACGGCGTCTTCTTGGCGGGGGAAGCGTGACAAAGACATAGTGCACCCGGTCAGCTTTTGTGGTGGAAAAGCCGCCGTTAACGTACATGCTGCAGTTATCCTTAGGCGTCGTGCTATCGTACGAGACACTATATTCACTATAAGCGACCGAATCGTATATTTAGGGGATAAGGATAACCGATCTTCTGCACTTCTTATTTGCATCGCATATCTCGACGCAGTTCTTATAGCTCAAGGCAGTCCCCTGCTCGACAATAGTAGCCGCGCCGGTATTAGGGCGGCATAGCGGATAGCACCAGGTGTCGTTAGAGCCCTCCCAGGTCTTGCCGTTGTCTGATAAGCCAATGTCAGCGCGTTTCTGCGGTTATTAAGCATACCCTGCCGCGGGACCTACTGGATGGGCAAGCCAGGTCAGAAGCAATCTCCGGGTCCTTCTTGGCCTAGGTCTCGCGCACATCGGGGCACAGGGCCGGATACCAGGCATCTCCCTTAGTCCAGGCCATGTTCTCGGACGGGGCCTTTTTAAAGAAGCACGTTTTATCCTAACGCTTCCAGTCGCAGCTATAGCACTCTAGGTCCTTAGCACAGCGGTCTGCACACTCCTTTAACGATAGGCAGGGCTCGCTCTTCTAATGGCCCCTCCTGTGTCCCGTGTCACACCGCAGCTCGTAGGTAATGTCGTTGCTAGACTGAATGTCAGTGATTCGGTCCCATCACCTAACCAGCAACCGGGCCATACGTTGTGTATTTCTTATTCCGGTCGGCCGGACACGTATACGGCGTCTAGTCGCCGTTGCCGCCAGTGATGGGCTTCTGGGTGTTTCCGCCCGGGATTTTGCTAATTGGGGGGGCTGCTGGTCCTGGACGTTTTCCACAAACAGCGGGGTTAAGGGATCGGGAAGGTCAAAGACATCACCAGTCTTCTTCAAGGCGCACTTCTTGCTCTTTCCTACAAAGATGCTATGCGGACATTGCGCGCTCTGCGCATACCTCTCGGCGCACTGGGCAAGACTGTCGCACGGCTTCTCGTCCTCTATGGGCATGCCTCGACTGCCTTTGCCGCATCCAACTTGAACTTTCTGCCGCCTCTAGTAATCATCGGACATGTCAGCCAGGCCTCTGATTCAGCAATTCTCACTGACATACGTAACAAAAGTCTGTCCCTTGTCTCCAGGGCAGGGATATTTCGCTTGGGCGGCAACAAGGACGGTCCATTCGGCCGTAAATAGCACGGTCAAGACCGAGAGAACTACGACCTTCGTGTTGGCTCTTGCAAAGGGCAAAGACTTAAGAGGAAGATATGTTGCGCGATGACCAGGAAGATTGTTGGAGTCGGAGGCGAAGAGTACGACTTCAAAGCAAAGGCGTGGTCATATCACGGACTCTCTCGGTTAAGAGAACTTCAGACAGGAACAACCAGTCGTCGCCTGTGTTTACTTTTGCCTATATAATATAGCAGTTTCCTTATATAATAATACTTCCTATTGGCAAAGGCGCCAGGGATTTATTAGTCCAATTGGCTCTTTTGGCCATTTCTCGCTGAACTGAACCCGTGACCTGCAGTAATTACCACACAGGTATTGCAGAGTATCTCGGAAGAAGCTCTGCACAGAACCTGCGGCCACGACACAATGACAATCGAAGCTATCTAAAAGCTGGGGAAAGAAAGGGAAAATGGAACCGGACTTGGCCAGGCTTGGGCCCAGTCGGAAATTCTATCGCGACCCTGGTCCTGTAGGTCCGAACGTCCTCCCGAGTGCGTCTTCACGGGCATAGTCCGTGGAGCTCTATCGGCGCAGCCCGTTATATTTTCAATGGGAGCACGAAAGTTTGTATACCATCCGATATGGAGCCTCTGGAGGCAAGCGCCTATGGCAGTGTCCTATATTTTAACGGCCTTCCAACGATGCTGAGTCGTGAAATCCGAAGACAAACCGACTGCTAAGATTTGCTCGACCCAGACTGGATTTCAAGCCGGTGCTGTTCAAGGATCCTGTCCATTAACGTCAGGTCGCTAGTTTTTGCCAATCCCACATTATCGCTCAACCATAGCTCTTGGCTTTCCCAGAGTGGTACCCTGTGCCACTGTCTCCGTGATATATGTTCCCGCATAATGCTGTCAAACCGTTCAGGGTGGCTCTTTAACCACAATCTCTCTTCACGTGAGATATTCTTCCTGTATTTGATCTTCTGGAAGACCATGTATCTCATGTGCTCGTTCCATTCCATTTCATCCATCTCATCGCGGAGCTCTGATGTCGTTTTGCCAGGTGTCGTTGGGGTTATCCTTTTCTGCTTGAACGGAAGGGTTCTGATGTAGTTTTTGAGATGCGTCCCCACATCCCGTTTCCTCCTATTCGGTGTTAGTTAATGGCCTTATGTTATCCGCGGATTCCTATGACGTACATGGTCTCCCCGCTCCAACGGTATGCGAGAATAGGAATATCCTCTTGTTTTGTGCAAGGCTGGACCGTCCCAGTATCTAGTAGGAAATCTACTTTTTCGCCATCCAGATGAGGAAATCCAGTAGTTCTTATGAAATCCATCCCTTCATCCATATTGCGCCCCCATTGATGCTGGCAGATGAGATTCCCAATTGTTGTCACTCGCTGGCCTGGTTCTCCAGGGATCTTATTGGAGATGCACCTCACAGCAATCCGAATTGGACTCGCCGGGGCTGGACTGGCAATCGGATTTGCAACATAGTCTGGATTGTTGGAAAGCGCTTGTGGTTCAGATTCGTTATCTTTGTAGCGAAATCCAGCCTTCATAGTCATCTTTGGTTAAAGGGCCGTGAACTTTGTGAGGATTAGAAGGAACTGTCCGGGGGGCTCCTGCACAATATTCTTTATTCTTCACTGGAGTCACCGGATGAAGAATCATTTGAAGTTGGCGGTGTGAGATATTCACACTCTTGACACTTTCTGGGCTCCTCCCGAGTTTCGTGGGCCGCGTCCTGATCGAAATTAGGACAGTCCGTCTCGTTCTCCCCCTCAGTCCAGTTGTCGCAATGGTTCCAGCCCGCTTGGTCGTCCCGAGCTGGTATAATATGTCCGCAGGTATATCGATACCAAATCTCTCGGCACATTATTTGCATGTGGTCTCGAGGCTTGTGGTTATGTAGTTAGATGGAAGATGGGCAAAGCGGGGCAGTAATTTGGATCACGGGCGGGTACGTCCGGCGGCTGATGCGGATGCGGATTTTATTCCCCCCGGAGGGAAGCCTAATTGAGTCCATCCTCGTCCACCTCAACCTCTCCCGTCGCCTCACCCCGGCGACTCAGCGTTGCAGCTCACGACATCTCACCATGGCTGGTTCCGGTGTGCGCCAGTGTCTTCGCAACGTCACCGTCTACCTGTTGCTGCTTGTCACCATCTCCACGCTCGGCCCGCTGCAGTTTGGCCTCCACCTCGTGAGTCCCTGTCAACGCCCACCATTGTCTTCCATCGAGGCATCACCAACTGATTGTCGCCTCTAGGCCGAGCTCAACGCCCCGCAAGATGTCATCACCTGCCGCAAAAAGTCCGTCTCGATCGCTGCCCGCCTCTCGACATGGGTCACTTCGTCCCGCCCCGGCAAGAACAAGAACCCGTCCCCCGGCCTCCTCCCCGACTGCATCCCCATGAACGAGGCCGCCTTTGCCACCATCTCGTCTCTCTTCACCCTTGGCGCCCTCGCCGGTGCGCTCGCTGCTGGGCCCCTGTCCTCCAAGCGCGGCCGTCTTCCCGCCATGCGCGCCACGGCTATCCTCTACGCCGTCGGCTCCCTGATTGAGGCGGTCGCAGCCAGTGTCTGGGTCATGTCCCTGGGTCGTCTCATCTCGGGCCTCGGCGCCGGCGCTTCCACCGTCATCGTCCCCCTCTACATCAGCGAAGTCTCTCCTCCCACCGAGAGGGGTCTTTTCGGGGCCATGACCCAGGTCTCCATCAACGTCGGCATTCTCTTCACGCAGATTCTCGGATACTTCCTGAGCTACGGACACGAATGGCGCTGGATCCTCGGCGCTGGGTTGTGCATCGCCGCCATCCAGGCTACTGGCTTGCTTTGTGTGCCCGAGAGCCCGGTATGGCTGGCCACTCACGGAGACGTGGCCGGAGGGAAGAGGACGATGCAGCGGATCCGGGGCAAGAGATCCGATATCCAGGGCGAGGTGGAGACGTGGGGTTCCGAGGGAAGCTCTCCGGCCCACGCGGAGCATGAGGGTCTGCTGGCCGAGGCGGATGCAACGGAGCCGCCTTCTCACTCGTTGACTGCATCAAGGACGCCGGCCCACCTCGGCTTCGCGCAGGTGGCCAAGGACCCTCGCTATCGGCCAGCAATCGTTGCTGTTGTCGGCGTCATGTTTGCGCAGCAGATTTGCGGCATAAACTCGGTCATTATGTACTCCGTCTCTCTCTTCTCCAACATGTTTCCGACCTCCTCGACCCTCCTGACTATTGCCATTTCGGCCGTCAACCTCATCATGACGGCTTCCTGCGCGCCGCTGCCGGACCGTCTCGGCCGCAAGGCCTGTCTACTTCTCTCCATTCTGGGACAGGGCACCAGCGCTCTCGCCCTCGCCTTTTCCGTCGTATTTGGGGTCAGGATTCTCTCCGTCATCGCGGTGCTGTGCTTTGTCGGCTTCTTTGCCGTTGGGCTCGGTCCGGTACCATTCGTCCTGGCCTCCGAGCTTGTGGGCCAAGAGGCCGTGGGTGCGACGCAGAGCTGGGCCCTGGCGGCAAACTTCACGGCCACCTTTCTCGTCGCGCAGTTTTTCCCCATCATCAACACGGCGCTGAATAATGCGCTCGGCGGCCACGGCTGGGCTTTTTTTCTCTTTGCTGCACTGGCCGCCGGGTCGGCCTTGTTTGTGCTGCTCAAAGTGCCCGAGACTCGCGGCAAGAAGGACATGGATGAAGTTTGGGGCCGAAGTCGACGCGTGGATTAGCAAGCAGATTGAGACTCTTCTCGCCAGCTGCACCACTTCTGTTGATTGCAAGCACCTGGCTCAACGGAATGTGTATCTGCTGTTGATGGTCTGATGCAACTGTAGAATGCCGGCTTTGACGCCGTCAACAACGTAAAGCTTGTCCGCTCGCTCGTGGCCGTAGACGTCTCGCGCGGCAGAGCGGATAATGTCCTCCAGGCCAGCCATGCCGCCGCAGCCCATGACGACGCACGCCACGTTGCCTGCGCGGACCAGCTGCGTCGTGGCCGCTCTGAGCTTAGCTCGAATTTCGTCTGGTGAAACGGTGTGAAAGTCGCCGGCGGTGAGGCCGGTGGAGTAGACGCCGCAGAACTTGCGATCTTGTGCGTTGCCGTCGCGGCCGAGAAACTCACTAACACCGTCTGCGAGGTGCTTCTCCCAGAAGTCGCCCGTCGTGAGGATGCCCCACTGCTCTCCGGTGGAGTCGCTCGAAACAAGGGACAGGGCAGATAGGATGCTCGCCTCGAATATGCCCGTGACGGCCAGGCGAGGGTGGCGGACCGACAATTGGGCCACTAGGCTGTGGACACTGAAGCACGCGACAAGCACGGCGTCATACTTGTCGAGGTTGAGTCCGCCCATGCCGTCCAGGATGATGGTGGTACTGGCCTTGATGTCTACATCGTCATTGATGCTGGCGGGTGCCTGGGCTGGGGCCGTGTAAGTGTCGATTTTGATGGTCTGGGTCCAGTATTAGGTATGGGGGGCCTTTAGAGGGTAGTTTGTTGCCGGCGTACCTGCGAAACGGGAGTTTCTTGAGCTGCGAGGGCCATGGACTGGGTCATGGTGATGGATGAGTTGGGGTTGAGCAGCAAGATTCTCATGTTGCCGCCGCCCGTGGATGTTGCTGCCGCCATGGTGGTGATGATGGGATGAGGTCCCTTTTGTGTACTCGAGGCGTGACTCCAAGGAGCAAGGTACCACGCATTGTTGAGCGCGGTTCCTCGAGGTCGACGTTCCGAGCCCTGGATTGCTCTCGCGGTCGAAGAAGCTGCGGGGTATCACGTGACGGGCCGCGGCATGACACTTGAGGCTCTAACAGCAACCAACCCCACATCAACCACCGTCCATCTCCATCCACCCATCCATCCACCTCTTGCTGAAGCCGACGGACGCCATCTCGCATCGGAGCTGTTCGACGCCGACCAAACCACCGGCCTGGGCTCCGCCGGCGCTGTTCCATCCGCAGCTATTTGTTGCTTTTTGCTGCAGTCATGGGTAATCCACCGCCCATTGGTATGTTGCTTCTCTCCACGACCCCGCCTTCGTCGGCCACCGTCTCGTACACGTAAGCTCCGAGTCGCTGACAGCCTCTTCCTACACGCAGTTCTTGACGGCGGCACCGGCTTCCTCAAGGTCGGCTACGCGGCGCAAAACTTTCCCGAGCACCAGTACCCGTCCATCGTCGGCAGGCCCATCCTACGATCCGAGGAGAAGACGGATAGCGATGTCGTCATCAAGGACATCATGTGCGGCGACGAGGCCGCAGCCGCCCGCACCATGCTCCAGATCAGCTACCCCATGGAGAACGGCATCGTCAAGAAGTGGGACGACATGCAGCATCTCTGGGACTACACCTTCCACGAGAAGCTCAAGGTCGACACAAACGGCCAAAAGATTTTGCTGACGGAGCCGCCCATGAACCCGCTCAGGAACAGGGAGCAGATGTGCGAGGTCATGTTTGATCGCTACGGCTTCGGCGGTGTCTACGTCGCCATCCAGGCTGTCCTGGCTCTGTACGCGCAGGGTAAGTCCGCGTGGCCAACATTGCGACATGCAATCGTGCAAGGGGCCCGCCCAGCCGGCATATGTGTTTGACATTCAGACACTGACGTGTGGTCAGGCTTGAGTTCGGGAGTCGTCGTCGACTCTGGCGATGGCGTCACGCACATTGTCCCCGTCTACGAGTCCGTCGTCCTCAACCACCTCACCAAGAGGCTCGACGTCGCCGGCCGCGACGTCACGCGCAACCTGATAAAGCTGCTCCTGCGCCGCGGCTACGCTCTGAACCGTACAGCCGACTTCGAAACGGTCCGCCAGATCAAGGAGAAGCTGTGCTACGTGTCGTACGATCTCGAACTAGACAAGCGGTTGAGCGAGGACACGACGGTTCTGGTGGAAAACTACACGCTGCCAGATGGGCGAGTTATTCGCGTGGGAAGCGAGCGCTTCGAGGCACCCGAGTGCCTGTTCCAGCCCCATCTCGTCGACAGCGAATCGCCGGGGCTAGGCGAGTTCTTGTTCAACACGATCCAATCCGCCGACGTGGATATCCGCTCGTCCCTTTTCAAGGCAATCGTGCTGTCTGGCGGCAGCAGCATGTATCCGGGCCTGCCATCGCGGCTGGAGAAGGAGCTCAAGCAGCTGTGGCTGACACGCGCATTGCAAGGCAACCCGGAGCGGCTGAGCAAGTTCAAGGTGCGGATAGAAGACCCGCCGCGGCGGAGACACATGGTCTTCCTCGGCGGCGCGGTGCTGGCCAACATCATGGCGGACAATGAGAGCATGTGGGTGACCAAGGCCGAGTGGGACGAGCAGGGACCGCGCGTGCTGGAGAAGCTGGGGCCGCGGTAGGCGCCAGACGAATGGTCATGTTGATGTTAACGAGACAAGTCGAGACGAGGGGATGGACGGTGCCTCACGGCCCACAGGTGCATTAACTAAGCGCCCAGGACACCAAGGGCGGTGCGTACTGCCATGCTGGGAGCTCCCTCACGGAACGCTAGAAGGATCATGGCTTAGTGACGAGTTTGTTGTCGCCGGCCTTGGGTGCTTGTTCCTCGATAGAAAGTCTTTGGTCTGTATTCGGTGTCAGTGGGCGGCAGGCATCGTGGATAGACTCTCAAGGATGACGCGCACCGTCGAGCTCGAAGTGTCTGTAACCAGCTGCACCTGGTGCTCCGCTCTACTGGCTGGGGCGAATCAACCCAAGCTCCAGCATAGTCCAATGGTGAATTGAGACAGTTCGAGGGACGTTTGACGTACGACTTTCCCGTGCATCGAGTTTTGAACCCTTGGGGCTTTTGGAGGTCCAGTTCTATTCCTTGGCTCTCAAACAATCGGCCCACTGCCGCAGCTCGTAACAGCAATCCCCCACAACTGCCGACAGAGGAAGATTCTCGTCACAGTTATCTCCAACCCCCGGCCAGGCAGACCTACTCTGCCTGAAGCCCAAGCTTTTGCAGGAGCACCAGGGCCTATAGCCGGTTCCGTTGATACCGGTGAGGGTATACGTCGATATGCAAGATGAAGGCGTTTGCGAAGTTGGACGGGGATCGCGTGCGGAGCATCCTGCCCAACTTGAGGGCTTGATTGACATGCTTCAAGGAAAGATTTGTGTTGGCTGATATACTCGTCGTCGCTTTTGCTTGCCCATCGCTCTCATGAATTCTCGTCGACCATGCCTTCGAGGGGAAAAGGCCAGCGGCCGATTGGGAGTTTAAGGCAAAACCGCTCAAATCGTGAGGTCCACTCCACTTAGATAGATCAATCCGTTTGAGTTGGCCATTTTGCTGAAAATGACTCACAAAGATACACTGTATAGTGACGAAAAACTACAGGGTGGGATTGCTCAGAAATTATTGCTCAAACCTCATCGGCTTGCAGTGAGCTACGAAACACTGGGCGAAAGCTTCGAGAGACCAGGAATGATTCTACAGGTTTTTTTTTTCATAATCGTCCGGCATCGTCGACGAGCCCAGCTTCTTTGACGAATAACCGTTACGGGAAATATCGCAGCAGACCGTATCTCCGAACCTCTCCCCAACCACACTGTTTGATTTGCGTTACTTCCGAGAAAACTCTCAATCCTCGGTCCTGCCTCTTAACATACGGGTAATTATCATTGCCTGTTGCTTGTTCATTGCTGCTTCAAGCATGGCAACGTCTACGATAAGGCAGAAGCCAGGGACTATCACAGTTGACGGCTTGAGGGTTCGCAAAAGCGATTCAGCTCCCACGACTCACGTTGATCACGTCGAGTTCCAGCTTACGCCGATCAACAGCAAGAAGCAGCTCGTCTGGTAGGCCAGAATCTAACTGTTCCAACGCCGGACGAAGTAGCCAGTTGCGGAGACTCCTATGGTTTCTCGCTACTTTCCGTCTCGCACACGATTTTGCGTTGGCAACCGAGCAAAACGCCCTTGTCGTTGGCAGCGTGAAAACGGCGAACTCGTTTGCATCGACAAATTATTCACTTCCCTGCTGTGCTCACCTTTATTCTTGGAGCCGTCTCTGCCTCGTCTTCTCCGATAAAGACGCCGAAGCCTCGACTGGATGTGACTTGAGAACGCGGCGCCAGAGCTTCTCCGGCCTGTGTGCCATTTTCTCCCCCGTCCCTTTCCTTTTCCCTACGCGGCTTTCTCGTTTTCCGAGGAGCCTGTTTTGGGCTCTCCTCCCCTCTCGCCAGCACCTCTCGACGAGGAGAAGGCGTGGCTCACACGAATAGATTGTCGTCAATGTCGGTAATGGCGGCCGTGATAACGCGCAGCCTCAGGGCCTCGGACACCGGGTCTGGCCGGAGCTCACTCTGAACGGCGCCCACAACAAGCGAGACCTAGCCAACCTGCGGCTCGTGAACCACCGGTTTTGCACCTTGGCCACCAATGTCCTCTTCTCGCACATCGGGGTGTCGTATGACGTGGATAAGTCGGACGAGGCCAACGCCGCGCGGCTCAGAAAGCTGCTTTCCCTCAGCGACGACATCTACCATAGCAGCAACCGCCGCGTTCGAGTCAACTTTAACGTGCCGGCCACCCCGCAGCAGCTCGACCAGATCAACAACTAGCTCGCGGACCTGACGGTGGTGCTGCCCGTCGATATGGCACGGTGCGTCATCTGGAGACGCTGGCGCTGCGCAACGTGGAGGGATACGCGCAGCTCGCCATTGACCAAGCCATGACCATGTAATTATGCATAGTAATTAGTGTGTTCATGTCTGGAGAGCCAGCAGTTCGCACCGTGTAGCATACGCCTGCAATATTGACTACAGCTCCAGGCTGCAACTCATCCTCTTCATCAACCCTCCTCACTCGTCCACGCTGAACTTCGAGCTGCCCATCAAAGAATAGCAGCCGCTTATGCCTGTCATGACGGGTGACGCCCAGGACAGCAGCTGCGGCGCACAATGGACTCTGGCCCAAAGACTGCGCTCCCGCAGATTCATCGGCCAAGATGCCGTTACCGCCATCCACGGACGAAAGCTGCCTCTCCACCCCGGGAGGCACCTGTTGCGATTCAGTATTGTCCGCGGCATACGGCATCACCTTGAGTTTGCCACGGGGGAGGCTGCTGTCTTGAAGGGACTTTTGCCCGCCTTTACCGCTGCCATCAACGCCAGACTCATCATGAGCAACCGGATCCCAGAGACGAAGGACTCGCGAGAAATGCCGTATTGCATTTGGCATCCCAACGTGCCCTCGGAGGAGACTTTGCGGCAGTTGGCTGTGCGGTATCCTGACATGCGCTACCATGTTGGCAGAAGTTGCGCCGTCGCGGGCTACACGGCGCTGCACAAATCTCTGGATATTCTGCCAGAGGTCGCCATCGCAGAGGAGGCACGCGAGAGCGGCAGCCTGGAGATATTCGAGCACATCATGAAGCAGCTGGTAAAGTGGAAAGTGTTTGACGACTACACCGGCACGCTCTCGGCACCAACGCCTTCTCCCCTGAATGGCGATACTGTGGTGCGCAGAGAACTCGACTACACGCAAGGCTTCCGGAAGCCATCTGGACGCATTCACAGCTAAGACGGCGATGCAGATCGAGACGACCCATCAGAGGACGACTTCTTTTCCATCATGTCGCTCTTTGGCGAAGCCTACGGTTACCATCCTCTTGCTCATAATGTCACGGGAGACCAGGGCCTAGACGCCCCTGATAGCTGCGCCGATATGACCGAGTTTCTTGCCAACAAGCCCGGGTCCGCTTTTCCAGTCTCCAAGACCGCGCTCGACCTCCTGAGCAACCCGCTGCCTGCAGATCTGCCAACTTGCGACAAAGACGTCTTGATCGTCATGGCGGCCTACCGTGGCGACCTGGATCGATATTGCCGTTGCATCTGGTCCACGGCGAGTTTGAAGCCATTGTACGCGGCGTCTGTGAGTCCACCTTGAGCCTCGTTACTCGGCTTCGCTGCTAAGACCCATCCCCAGACCACAACACTCAGTTTGCAAAATGGTGGTCAACCCAGCCGCCGCCGGAAAGGGGGCACGTCTCTCGCATAGCGACGGCCATCGTCGCCCGCTTCATTATGAATGATGACATCTCTTGGGCGTTAACGGTCGGCAAAGGCGGGTTTGGTCATTGGGAACCGGACTACCCGGGCCTGATTTTCTTCCCCGACATCGCCAACTCGGATTTATATGAGGCTCTGGCGCGGGCAGTCCCCGCCATGAGACCGGCCGTGGCGCGCGCGGCCATATATGCCAACTACAAAGCCCTCTTTGACTTGGTGGTGACGGGACACAACGACGACTTTGAAACAGTCACGCCGAATCCTGCGCTCTATGCCGAGGCGTTGCAAAGCCCAGTACCACACTACCGCAACATTCTAGAGCGCATCGCCCGGGAAAGGGGTGTATTGGACACCATCAAGGAACCCTCACGAGATGTTTTTTCGTGGGAGCAAGCGTCTTTGCGGAGATGGGACGTCCACGTCAAGCATAATGTTCTCTACGCGGAAGTTTACCGCTGGCGAGACATTGTGGTCGACTCCCAACCCTGCGACATGGCCATTTATGACGGCGTGCGTTGCAATGCCATGGGGCTTGAGCGATACCTCTCTCCCAGAGGAATGGCGACCTACGGTAAAGGACGTGGACGAAGATACGGGAGAAAGGGAGCTTGACTACAAGAGTTGACCGCCCGGCTTTCCAGAGCTGTTGAAGCGGGAAAGCAAGACTATCAAGGGCCAAATACAGTGACAACTGTCTAGGCCCTTCCAAGTCTGCCGGCGTTCCATGTCTTGGGTCTAGGACCAGGGCAATAATAGACAGGAACGAAATAGCAAACGTTGAGCAGCACTTCATAAATGGCGGCGGTAGGCATCTATCTTTGCGTGAGTACTTGCACATTTCCAGATAACCATCTAGACATGTGTGAGTTCGAACATTCCGAAACCCCGAGGAGCAGCTCGACGTGACGAGCCATCGATCAACAGGCATGGAAACCCTGCCACAACGGACATGCAAGAAATATTGGAGTTCAATTTCGGGTTTACGAACACGGCGTAGCAAGTAGCCGCATGCAGGCTGCGGTGATACAATCGAACCCCCTTGACGTTACATGGGAAGTGGCATGAAGTGGTAGTGGCCTGCATTGGGCTGTTCTCGGTCATTCGAATCCAAAAGAGGACGTTATTTCCGACAAGTTGATGTTGGGTAATGGACCGGAGGCTCTGTCGAACAATTGTTCCAGACTGTTGGTAAGCCAAATGCAGGTGGTGCAGCAGGACTATTGCTCATCGGGCTGATGCCAACGTTGGTATCAACAAGGTCACTTGAGTTTCCCAAAGGCAGCAGCCCGCGAGCCATGACTGCTCGGGCGGAACAAACGGCAACACTGTGTGCTTCGGAGCGAGAGGTTAGATGACAATTCACTCAAAGAAGCAGCTAGTATGTATGATGCACCGCAAAACTAACCTCGAGCAGGCCCGGGCTCCGGAGCGGGCCGTAACACCGGGAAGAGCATGAGTGATGACTGGAGGGCGGGAGAATGGAAGCTACTCGTTGCCCGCAGCCTGCTGGAATCGATACATAAGCAGTTGGCGTGCGTGTGGAAGCACCCAGTTCCGCAGAGCCATCCTCGTCACATCAACGGCAGTACTCGAATCGGGCAACAACGTGATGCGGTGCTTTGCCCAGCTGTCTCTCTTCTTTGCCCTCGCCGCCCCCGCGGTGGCTGTGGCAGAGCAGCATGAGGCCGTGAGCCGCCCGAGAGCACGCGGACTATCACCCGAGTTGCAACATGACCCTGCCACCACCAAGTAATGCTCCTTTTGGTACGACAACATCGATGGCAGCATCAAGTGTCAAGACGTGCCTGCTAGCTTTGGGATAAGCGAGGATAAGTGGAAACGCTGGGTGACTTCTGCCGACAGAAGATGGCGCTCATGCACATGATACTAACGGCCGCGATGCAGAACCCATCCATTGCCAAGTCTTGCGACAACTTTGCCATTGATAGGTCTTACTGTGTTGAAGCTGAGGCGGAGCCTGTAACCACGACGACCGCGTCCGCCACTTCAACCACAACCACCGATTCACCTTCTACCACAACGGCAGCGAAGCCTGACAAGTAAGCACGCCATTCACCTTTTACACGGTGAAAACTAGACGCTAAGCAAGCGGCATTAGTGGCATTTCCACCCCGACGCCTATCCAGCCAGGCATGGTTGACAACTGCAACAAATTCTACCTTGTCAAGAGTGGCAACACCTGCCAAAGCATTGCCCAGGGGAGTGGGATCACGCTCAAAGAGTTCATGGCCTGGAACCCAGATGTTGGAGCAACCTGCACCAGCCTGTGGCTTCACGCACACGTCTGCGTGTCCATCAGCGGCTACACGCCCAGCCCGACCAACCCAGGAAACGGCATCGAGACGCCGACTCCCATACAGCCCGGAATGGTTGGCAACTGCAACAAGTTTTACCTGGTCTCCCCAGGAGACAACTGTGATGGCATTTCTAGGAAGAGTGGCATCACGGCTGATGACTTTCTCAAATGGAACCCCGGCGTTGGCGGCAAGGCTTGTACCAGCCTCTGGTTGAATTCATACGTTTGCGTGTCAGTCGTTGGGTATAAGCCCACTCCGCCAACTCTGCCCACACAGCCCGGCATCGTCAAGCCATGCGACAGGCTTTACCAGGCCATCTCTGGCGATACTTGCCAGGGCATTGTGGACAAGCACAGGGGTTTAAGTCTCGGCGATTTGAACGTTCCCCGCGGCACCTCGGCATATGGAACACATCTCTGACCATAGACAACAGCTACAAGTGGAACCCTGCCGTTCATAGGGGTTGGTTTCCATCTCCTTTGCTGCACGGCATCTTATACCCCTCGAACTAACCTAAAAACTAGACTGCACTGGACTCTTGGCTGGCTACTACTACTGCGTCAGCGTCCCGAAAGCGTTCCAGCTCGAAACCCGGTACCATGCGGGTTGCACTGGCGACGTGCACAACAGGGTCACCGTTGAGAACGGCAGCGATGGCCTATGCATTGACACTCAATGTGCGGCTGCGTCTACGAATATGGCCGTGGCGGGCTCGTGCCCAGACGGACAGGTTCAGTTGAGTTACTGGGAGAAGCCGGGTTGCTCGGGTAAGTGGTTTGGCTACGGCTATACCAGTAGGGGTACGTGCCACAAGCTATGGACAGAGGGTTGGAAGTTTCAATCGCTGCATGTAAGGTGTGCCAGTCGGAGAAAGAATTGTGTCACTAAGGGGAAATGCACTTACGACCCAGAGCCAGCCAAGGGCGTGTGCCAGAGGTAGCAACCCTAACTGACAACTTGTCATCGACCCCCACAGGGCATCTGCAAGAATAGAGATTCGTCGTCCAGAGAGGGCCGAAGCGGAAGAAGATTCGAGTGGACGCCAGGCTGGCGTTTGAAAAGGCTGTCGAACTGGGCGGCTAGGCCCTAGATTATAACTGAAGGGGCACTATGCGGACTCTCCTCGGCAACCACGCCGATGCTATGGAGGACTTTGATAAGAGGCGGGGATATATGAGGGTGCCGTCGGGGTCATTCGGGGGCGAAAAGACCGACTGGACAGTCGCGGCCTTTTCGGGAGTCAGGCACTCGCCGGTCCGAGTCTCGCTGCAGGCGATCTACTTGGGGCAATGCTTGCAGAGATCAGGGTCCTCCGAGATGCCGTCCGTCACTCCATCCAGGGCACCCCATTGCCGCAATACTCCATTGCCAGTCGACGAGGCCATGTGCACCGAGCGGTACGCAGAGTCTTCAAGTATGCCATCTTTTGTTCGGAAACGCCTCGCCCTTGTCCCCAACGTCTCCGTTGCGTCGTTAACTGGTGTATAATAGGGCGATGGACGGATCTGCCAAGGCCACGGAGCAGGCTACGGAGCAACCAGGTCATCCAAGGCACTGCCATCGCGTATGAGCCTTAGAGCCGCCTCGAGGGCGCTACGCCCACGCCGTGTTTGTATCCAGACACCATTGGCCTGTCTTTCAAAGGATCCAAAGACTCCAGCTTACGGGGTAGCGGATGTGACTGCTGTCGCCGAATTCTCCTCCGACAGACTCCTGGTTGGACTTCCCTGTTGAAATACAGCTCAACACGTAACCGTGGCTTTGGGAATACACTCTGGCAAGAGTAGTCAGATGACTGAATCAGTCGTCAGATTCGGGCATTGCCATCCCCCGTCTTCCCTCCTCGCTCGCCCATGCTAGCCGCGCATCAACCCACCGTTCCACGTCCTCAGAGCCCCAAGCTTCCACCCCAAGCTCCAAATGGTCTGCCCACGCCCGGAATGGCTTTCCGCCTTGGTACGCTTTCCTCCACTCGGCGTCACATCGAGCCATGGTTGCATGGAACGCGCCCCAGAGCCGGCGCTGATCAGCAGGGCTGCCCCCATACCACGATGCCGTGTCGCCGTCTGGATCAGGGATCCACTGCGGTACCGTCGCCGCATACCAGAGTGGTGCAGTCGAGGTGCCCTCAAAATCGATATATCCATTCACCTTGCCAGTGTACTCGTCGATCTGCATGGATGTGAGCACGAGCGAGCGGGCAGTAGCGAAATACTTACGAGAATGTTGACGAGTCGAAAGTCGTCCAGTCTCAGTGTGAATGGCTGCTCTGGCGTCGAGGGGCCCCCGGGATACACGGACGCGTCGCCCGGATAGACGGCACAGAGTTGGATGCCTTTGCGGAGTGCCCGCTCTGCCCTTTGCAATGTTTCACGCTTCTGTTCATTATCCGGCTCTTCCTTTGGCTTGTCCTCGTCATCCAACAGCCTCATAGTCTCTTTGGGAAACTCGGTGCACTTGAATAGCAACGCCCGGAGATGGTGCGCAAGATAGTCTCCAGCGCCGGTGAAGGGACCACGTAGGGAATGGAGACGGGTAGATGACGAGGATGGTAGGGTGTGCAGGTCTGTGGTGGGATAATCGAGAATACCGTCCAAGGAGTGAAAGAAAGGGCCGGTGACGATGGGGCCAACCTCGTAGCCGTCACTGGCAGTCGACGAAACGGATGAAGACGAAGATTTCGATGCAGAGGGAACACAATATAGAGACCCAGCCTTGTCGAACCGGATCGAGAAGAGAGCAGCGAGGTGCTCTGCGACCTGGACCACGACGCTTTCCTTGATGTCCACTGGCAGCGTCTGCCAGTTATCAAATGCCGGGACACCGGGTATCTGTCCCATGTCGTCAGCCTCAGTGTTCCATTCACGGCGAGAAAAGGGTCAAAAGGCATACTTTCTGCATGATCATGTATTCAGCGCCAACCGGGTTCGAGGCATCGGCATTCCAGACTGACACCGACGGTACGGGGACTGACGTGTGCGAAGCGATATATCGCAGCGTCGCAACCTAGCCGGGTGTTGGCCAGTGCACGTTAATGTTGTTGTCATGGTTAAACACGGACCTCTGACTTTAACTTATCCCTCGGAAACGCAGGCGACGCGACTCGAGCGACAGCATTGAGACTCTTGCCCGGGTGCACACCGTCGCCTGCCTCGATGATGTCGTAAACCTGGAGCAATTGCCGTGTTAGCAGTGACGACACGAAACACGATCTGGCGTTGCCTTGAAACCAACCTTGTGATAGCCGCCCTCTGCCAACTTTACCAACTCGCACTTGACACCGAAGTGTGCGTCCACGACGTCGCAGAGGCGGGTGAGACTGAATTCCTCGGGCGCGCCATTCTCGTAGGTCCATACCGAGGTCGTCTTTGCGTGCATGATGAAGCCGTAGCTTCGAACTATGCGTGATGGATGTGTGTGGCGTGGTACATGGATCCAAAGAACTGGCCTGCCTTATCCTGCCTGTGGCTATATAGGCTGTAAGAATACCAAGCGGCAAAGTGGTGAGATAGAAGTGAAATGAGCTCGAGGAGTCACCGGATAGAAAAGAAACTTGTCAGTGTATTGTGACGATGAAGAGAAGAGGTCCGTTAAAGAGGGGCTAAGAAATGCTGGGCTTGTCATGTGACCAATGCTTACGCAGGGCCTATCAGGCTGCAACATCCAACGTTTATATCGGGGTAAGGTCTTTTTCAACGGCAGAACTCAGTGGCACGCGCGAAGATTATAACCCAACACTTGGCCATTGCAATTTGGATTTCAGCTTTCCGATCCATGCGAGCAAGTAAGTAGAGAGTAGAGACAGTTGTGTTTGAGTTTACAAAAGATACATGTCAGGACTCAGGAGACAGCGTCAGTCCTTCTCGATGGCCGACCTCACCGCATCACATTGGACACAACTCTCCGTCAGCATACGAACCCATTTCGAGTGCGTTATTGCCTGCACCTTGCCCGATTTGGTCTTCGCTGTGCCCGCGCCCGCACAGACTGCCTGGTGCTCGGTACAGTACCCTTTGGCGGCAATACGCTTCGTGGATTTTTTGCAGGTAGGGCAATGGTGTTTGCTAGGCCAAGGAGGCATCGTAGTGGGTGTGTTGACCGATGACGAGTTGCGCTTCCAGCACCTGGGGAGATTATAGAGAAGAGTAAGGTAAGGCACAGGCCCAAGGACTAGGTAGTATGAGTCTTGCTGCCCGCTTCAGGAACACAATAGTTGACAGTATTTACATTGGGCCTAATGCCCTTATGAATGTTGCCAAAAGAGGGGTCATCGTCAAAAGAGGGGTATGCCATCTGTTGGCTTGTTCCCGTCCAGTCGATTCAGGCAGTGTAACGGCTGGGGAGAGACGGCGGGATGATGAATGTGATGTGTACTATATGATGATGTCGAATAACCCCCGCCAAAGAGTCGCACGACCTTCTATCAACATACAATGTCGTGAAAAGGGAACCATTCACGTACTTGAAAGGTATCGACGCATCATCACCGGGGAGGAAACATCCAAGACTCCAGTATGCTCAAGCCGCCCCTGTCGCACGATTCATCAACCGACAACACACTACGGGGTCAATACCCATGCAGCACGCAGTGTCGCACTGCTAGAACTGGCTGTGCCCCCTGTACTGTACAGTGCTGCAGCTACGTTGAAGAGAGAAAGCAGGAAGTGCGTGGCACCGCTAATTATCCTTGGACCAACATGTGTCTAATGAGCTCGGAGATGGAGTTGTCAGTTGTATCGAAGTCCGCAACTGCCAAGCAATGCACTCCAAGAGGAACTGTAGACAGCCTACTTCGAAATAGAATCTCTGCTGACAGGTCGGTATGTAGAGCATGAGTGAGACTAGACTACGAGGCTATATACATACACACACCTCTGGAAAGATTCTATCCCACAGACGTAATGTTTTTTAAGGGTAAAGGACGGCCAACGACCTTCCAGAGGTTTGAAATGGCTTAGAGGCGGTGGTGCTGCGTCTAGTACGAGGAACATCTGTCCGTCTTACCGAATCGGTAATGTTTGTTATCCCTCCCAGCATGACGAGCGACCAACTGCTTCGTCCGGCTATGTACTTCTTGATCCATGGAGTCGTTGCGCGCTGGCACGATGACACTGCTCGGCTTGATGCACGGCAGGGACAGGTACTCCAAGGGGCCCAACGCCTAGCACCAGGCCATGGATGCAAAGGCCAGCCCTGAAAAGCCGTGGTAGTCAATGGAGCCCTCGTCCGCATGGACGTGCAGGTCGCGGTGCCAGGTGTCGTCTGTTTAGCTAAAACTGTGTCCGGGCCTGTTGTCAACTTGTCTCGACTCTCGACTCTCGAGATTTGGACGGACAAGAGATTGCGCTGGAAAGGGGGCTTGAGCTCAGCGAAGCCAGGGCGCCCTTCTCGGCATTGAGAGTCGGAGTAGCGGCCCTGCCAATAGTAGTCGGCTCTCTCCGTCATGGAGGTTGGACCTGTGCCATCTTGCCGAGTCAAGTCGGTCGGTTTAGACACCAAGATAGGAGGTAGGTAATTAGTCATCTGACAGCTCGGAGGCTAATTACTTGTCTGGCTGGGGTGAGTCAGCCTCAGCTCGCTTTAGGGAGCCAATAGAGGCGCGGACCCCCGCGCCTTTAAAGTCGGCGCGGACGTCCGCGCCTGTTATGTAAGCCCAGGCGGAAGATAGTCGGGCCGCCCCCTGACCTGTACTCTCCTTTTCTATTGCATGTGGCAAACTGTCGCACAGAGAGCCAGCCTCATATAGCATACCATCTGCGCTCAGAGTAGTTGTCCGCGGAAGCGATGCTATAATCCGCATATTAAGGTCGAGCGCCTGCATGCGTGGTGCTTGGACCCCATTGAGGCCAAAGCTCAAACGCAGGCTGCATTAAACCTCGCAGGCGGCCTCGGTTACAAGGGTTCTGCACCACGTCCACAAAGCAGGAGTTTCCTTTCCTTTGTGTATAAAGAGCTGCTCACTGTCGTGCACTACAGCTAGCTCTTCAAGATAATTCCAATATGGGGCTTACTGAATTCCCTGACGATTGCCTTCCTCCTGAGGGCCAGTTCGACTCGCGAGAGTCTCTTCTTGCCTCAATTAATGCGTGGGCGGCTCCAAGAGGCTATGCCTTCACCACAGGCAAGTCCACGAGAGACCCGAGATCGGAAGACGCACAGTCATATTTGCCTGCGATCGTGGAGGTAGACTTGGGGCTCATACAAGCAAGGACCAGAAGCCAGCTGATCGGCAACGGTCTACAAGCTCCCGTATCACTGGATGCCAGTTTTCCATCAATGCGAAAGAGAGCCTTGATAAGTCGTACTGGTATGTCAGGCATCGCCCAGGCGAGGAGAAGTCGGTCCACAACCATGAGCCCAGTCTGCATATTACAGCACATCCAGCTCATCGTGCCCTCTCCTCAACTGACCAGTCAGCTATTGGGAACCTCTCAAGCGCTGGCATAGCACCAAAGGATATCCGGACATATATGCGCCAGAGCTCTCAGACTGCCCAGGAGCGACACAGCAAGACATATATAACTGTATCGCACAGCGCAGACGAGAGCTCCTTGCTGGCCAGAGCACAATGCATGCCCTTGCCAATGAGCTTGACAACGAGGGGTTCCAGAGCCGCATACAGCTTGATCATGATGGCCGAGTCACAGCAGTCTTATTCGCACACCCAGCGTCTCTAGGATACCTCAACGCATACCCAGAATTACTACTGCTAGACTGCACATACAAGACGAACAAATATAAGATGCCACTGCTCGATATGATCGGCGTTGATGCCTGTCAGCGGTCATTCTGTATTGCCTTTGCCTTCCTCAGTGGTGAAGACGAAAATGACTATATCTGGGCACTGGACCAACTCCAATCGATATACGAGTTATATGACATTCGCCAGCCATCGGTTATCCTGACAGATCGCTGCCTCGCCTGCATAAACGCAATTTCCCGGTGCTTTCCTGCGTCCAAGTCTCTGCTTTGCATCTGGCATGCGAATAAGGCGGTGCTTAGCTATTGCAAACCAGCTTTCGACCGTGACGATGAGGACTCTAATAGTGATGAGAGGTGGGCTGAGTTCTTTGGGTATTGGCACTCAATCGTGGGCTCGAAAGATGAGAGACATTTGATCAACAAGTTGAAGAGCTCGAGAAGCGCTTTGTGCCACGATACGTCAAGGAGGTTAGCTACATACGGGAAACCTGGTTGGACCCGTATAAGGAAAAGCTCGTCAAGGCCTGGGTCGATCAATATGCTCACTTCGGCAATGTGGCTACTTCCGGGTGGAAGGCATCCACGCATTATTGAAGAGTCACCTTAAGAAGTCAACATTAGACCTCTTCGAGGCAACGAGGGCAATCAAGCAAGCTCTCCTCAACCAACTGGCCGAGCTACAAGCCAACCAAGCCAGGCAGCATATACGGATGCCAATTGAGCTCTCTGGAACCGTATATAGCACGGTACGTGGCTGGGTATCACACGAAGCCTTGCGACAGGTTGCAAAGCAACACAAGCGCCTCAACGAGAAAAACACCCCATCTTGCACAGGCAGCTTCACCAAGTCTCGCGGTCTCCCTTGTGCGCACGCATTACAGTCTCTCATAGTGGAAGATCTGCCCCTCCGGCTACAACATTTTCATACACATTGGCGCCTTCGACGGGATAACAAAGAGATTGGTCAGGTCCTCATAGAGCCTCGTCGGCGACTAGACCAACTTGTCGCCGCATCAAGGATATCACAGTCATCCACACAGCGCGAGCCAAGTGCATTTGAAGCCATAGAGTCAGATCTACGGCCAAAGGCGCCGCCTACATGCAGCAAATGCCACCAGCAAGGGCACATCATGACATCTCGCAATTGTCCTTTACGCTATAGCGACATACTGCAGCGGGCAGAGGCACGGGCGGCACAGACTGCAGAGACTGCAGCAATTGCAGGGACTGCACAGACTGCACAGACTGTACAGACGGTAGCAGTTCCAGAGACTGCGCAGACTGCAGCAGTCATGGAGAAAATGACAGTTGCAGTCACTACGGTCTCTACAGTCTCTACAGCAATTGCAGAGACTACAGAGACTACAGAGAATCTATTATATGATGACCCACGAGCCATCTATCAGAGGTATGTCAGGAAAGAGACTCTTGGTATAGAGCACAGCCTCGCGGCAGTCTCAAGACCAACCAGGCATACCGAAAGGCAATGGGCTTGCCATTGCGCTACAGCAAGACTGAATATGACTGGTGCCTCGACTGGAAGCAAATGTCAAGGAGCTGCGGCTCGAGGCAATGGACCAAGGTAGAGATGATGGCATACCTTGATTGGGATAAGGCAGAAGAAGAGCGATTAGATGCCCGGGTGGCCGAGGAAATTCAGGTGCAGCCTTTCTCACGAGAAAGAGGTACTGCAGGTATATGGGCTGACTGCGAGAGAGACTCAGAGGAACAGCAGGCATTTTATTCACATATATAAGTGGTGATGATGCCGGCGATGCGAAAATGTGAGGCAGATCGTGAGATCACCGACATGCACCGGCGTGTAGCACTGTAGCTGGCCAATTTTAAGGCGGTGAACTTCCCGCGCACCCTCCCTTGCCACGCAACAGCGGCGCCCTTTGCGTCACGTCAATCTACCAAATAGGGAAGGCTATGGGTTCGAACCTAAGGGATATCCTCCTTTGCAATTAATTGAAGCTATATGTATGCAGCAAGCATGCTGTATCGGTGAGGCCGACTGCGAGCGCAGTTGGCGGCGGCCCAAATGGCCTGCCAGGCTTACATAACAGGCGCGGACGTCCGCGCCGACTTTAAAGGCGCGGGGGTCCGCGCCTCTATTGGCTCCCCTCGCTTTAGCACGCATTTTCAAGGCAGACATGTGACTTGCTCGCTGTACCCCACAAAACAAGCCCAACCAGCCTCTAGGTAGTTACAGTGTGTACTTACAGTAGTAGGTATTAGCTAATTAACGGCCCATCAACCAAGGAAGAGGGACACAGAGAGAGACACAGAGAGAGACACAGAGAGACACACAGAGAGACACACAGAGAGAGACACAGAGAGAGGCGGCCGAGGGAGAGAGGGAGAGGGAGAGGGAGAGGGAGAAGGAGAGAGCCGATTTGAGTTTTCTGGCGCGCGCACTCGACAGCAGAGCCAGGAACTCTCTTCAGCTACTCTGCTGTCTCTTCATGACATATACATGCAAAGCGACTGCGTGTTTCATCCCGTCGCTGGCTCTCGGACGTCTGGTGGGAAAGGGGGGTGAATCTTCATCATCTCACCATCACTATCGGCCTCACCACCGCCTCTACATACATCTCCTCTGCTCTCTTCACCCCTGTCATCCCCCCGCACATCATGAGCCTGACGAATCCGCCGTCGGGGCCCGGTTCCGTGAGCGCTGGTGGAGCCAACAACAGCAGCAGCACCTCCAAGTCGCTCAAGCGGAGCGTGCAGGCGGCGTTTGCTGGTACGTTCCTTTTTTTTGGCCCGTTATCCAAAACGTCTCCTTTGTGCAGTACATAATCCCCAGCCTCGTGATCTATCTTGTCAATTTTTTCCCTTTCTCTTTCTTCCCTCCAGCACCCAAATGAGCGAGTGAGTGAGCGAGAGAGAGAGAGAGAGAGAGAGAGAGAGAGAGGAAGGAGGGGCGACAAACGGCCACTCGCTTCCTTCCTTGCTCCCCATCACTCTTCTTTCCCTCTCCTCTCTCCCCATCTCCTCTCTCCCCGTCTCCTCCTCCTTCCCCGTCTCCTCCTCCCTCACCGTCTCCTCCTCCAACCTCACTTCTGCATCGCTCCCCCATGGCACCGTCATCATTGCCGAGTCTCCCCCGACCACCATGCCGCTTCGCCTGCGCCAAGGCGGCCTCGCCCACCACAACAAGCCCTCGTCGTCGTCGGCTCACCGTCGCTCGCCCCCAGATCATCATGACCGCCCCCCCGGCTTCCAGCCCCGCGCCCGCGTCACCGACTGCTACCGCATCGTTGGCTTCATCAGCAGCGGCACCTACGGCCGCGTCTACAAGGCCGTCAGCCGCAGCCCCGCCTCGCGCAACCCCACGGCCGCCCCCTCCCCGTCCCCCGCCGGCGCAGAGGTGGCCATCAAGAAGTTCAAGCCCGACAAGGAGGGCGAGCAGGTCAGCTACACGGGCATCTCCCAGAGCGCCATTCGCGAAATGAGCCTCTGCAGCGAGCTGCGCCACGCAAACGTCATCCGCCTCGTCGAGATCCTGCTCGAGGACAAGTGCATTTTCATGGTCTTCGAGTACGCCGAGCACGATCTCCTGCAAATCATCCATCACCACACCCAGCAGCCGCGCCATCCCATCCCCCCCGCCACCGTCAAGAGCATCATGTTTCAGCTGCTCAACGGCTGCCAGTATCTCCACACAAACTGGGTCCTCCACCGCGACCTCAAGCCCGCAAACATCATGGTCACCTCGGCCGGCGAGGTCAAGATTGGCGACCTCGGCCTCGCCCGCCGCTTCGACAAGCCCCTGCACTCCCTCTTCAGCGGCGACAAGGTTGTCGTCACCATCTGGTACCGCGCCCCCGAGCTCATCCTCGGTTCCTACCACTACACGCCCGCCATCGACATGTGGGCCGTCGGCTGCATCTTTGCCGAGCTGCTCTCCCTCAGGCCAATCTTCAAGGGCGAGGAGGCCAAGATGGACAGCAAAAAGACAGTGCCCTTTCAGCGCAACCAGATGCAGAAGATTGTCGACATCATGGGCCTGCCCACCCACGACCGCTGGACCCTGCTGCCCACCATGCCCGAGTACGGCCAGCTCAGCACGCTCCAGGCCCCCGCCTCGCACCACCTCGGCCTGCACCCCCACCAGCAGCACCACGCCCACCATCACGCCCACCACCACCACCACTCGTCGTCGTCGGCACGCGCCGCCGCCGGCTCCAACCTCGAGCGCTGGTACTACAACACCATCTCAGGCGGCTCCTCGAGCGCCGCCTCGTCGTCGGTCCCGTCGCTGACGTCGCTCGGCGCCGAGGGCTACAAGCTGCTCGCCGGCCTGCTCGAGTACGACCCCGTCAAGCGCCTGACGGCCGCCCAAGCCTTGCAGGCCGTCTTCTTCAGCACGGGCGACCGCGTTAGCACAAATGCCTTTGAGGGCCTCAAGGTCGACTACCCGCACCGTCGCGTCAGCCAGGATGACAACGACATTCGCACCAGCAGCCTGCCCGGCACCAAGCGCAGTGGACTGCCCGACGACTCGCTGCTGCGGCCCTCGAAGAGGGTCAAGGAGTGATTGTTCCCGCCTCGTTTCTCATCACTATTTATTTCTGGGTCGCCATGTATATTGACTCTGGACATTGGCGCGGGTGCCTTGGTGTTTGACATTTACGGCATATACTGGGCGGGATCGGCGTTGGGAGTGCTTTGGTCTGGACAATAGTCTCGTGTTGGAGCGAAACAAGAGGGCTACTTTTCAGTGAGGCAAGCGAAGGGTTACCTTGGAGTGAGACAAAGAGAAGAGCTGCATTGGAGCAACAAGAACAGGCCCTCTTTGGCAAAAACAGGCGACGAACGCGCCGCGCCAGACGTTGGCCTAGTATTAGCATCTGAAGGTAAATAGAAAAAAAGTAGCTCCTCGCGCCTCTCCGTCAAAAACCGCTCTCTTCCGTCTACTTGCTCTCGCCTTCTCTTTATCTCCTCTTTATCTTTCCGCCTCTCTCTCGCTTGGTGCCTCGCCCTTTTTCGGAGACCACTACGCCTCCGGCACGCTGTCAAAATATCGTCCTCGCTTTCTTCCCCGCCGGGACGGGGGAGGGGGGCCTTTGAATGGCCTGCCTTGCCTGCTCTGCCTGACCTGACTCTCTGCGGGTATTTTCAGACCAAGGAAAAGGTTGGGGGGGGGGAGTGGGGGGGGGATTCAAACAAAAGGAAAAAGAAAGGGAAAACGGGGGAGGGTTGAAAAGGGGCGGCGGAATGGAGAAGGAGAGAGGAAAAGAGAAGACGAGGGGAGGGGGAACAGCGCTTGAGATGGCGGGATTTCCGTGCGAGACCGCGCCCACCCAACGGAGGCAGCCGCCGAGCATGCCTCTGAGCGGCGGAAGAAGCGCATGGTTGGTTTTTGTCCTTGGTCTCGATGCGGATGGGAGCAGCGGTGCCGTCGCAGGGTCGAGTATAGCGCCGAGGGGGGGCTGGAGAGGTGTGTCGCCAAGGAACCGCTTTGGGCCTGGACGGGCTGCGTCAGACGGGGCAACGTCTCGTCTGGTCCTTGATGCCTAACCGGCCGCGTCATTGGGAGAAGGGTCATCGCTTGGGTATCCCGTAACGGACTGGCGTTGCTCTCCCGGGATATATGGAGGGGAACGAGGGGGGGCAGGCTCGCAAGACGCTCCATGTCCCCTCGTGTCCCTTTTCCTTGCTTGTTTCGTCTATTTTTCAAATTCCCCTTATCTTTTCTCCTCCGTGCACGCCCGTGTCCCCCCGAACATCGCGGCGCTACTTCTTGACGGGCGTAGGCGGGGCCTTGACATTGTTGGACAGCCAGGCGAGGCCTTCGAGCAGGCCCTCGCCCGTGGTGGCGCAGCTGGGCACCACGTACCAGACCTTATCCTTGAGCTTGGATAGCTGCAGGGCCTCGGTCACCTCCTGGGGTTTCATGGCCTCCTTGAGGTCCTGCTTGTTGGCAAAGACGAGCAGTAGGCTGTCCTTCATCTCGCGGTCGTTGATGATGCGGTGCAGCTCCTGGCGGGCCTCGTCGATGCGGTTGCGGTCGGCCGAGTCGATGACGAAGATGAGGCCTTGGGTGCCTGGGGGTAGGAAACAGAGTTAGCCTCGCTTGTCACGCCAAACGGCACACGATTCTCGCACAAGGGGGGGAAGAGACGACGCACCGCTAAAATAATGCCTCCACAGAGGACGAATCTTGTCCTGGCCGCCGACATCCCAGACGTTGAATTTGACGTTCTTGTACGTGACCGTCTCGACGTTGAAGCCGACGGTGGGGATGGTGGTGACGTCCTGGCCGAGCTTGAGCTTGTAGAGGATGGTTGTCTTGCCGGCGGCGTCGAGCCCGAGCATGAGCAGGCGCATCTCCTTGGAGCCAAAGATTTTGCCCATGACCTTGGATAGCTGGCCACCCATGACTGCGGCTGAGGTCGTTGTCGACCCTTTTTCTCTCTGCGCGCGCGCGTGTGTGTGAGTATGCTTTGTATGTCTCTTTCCGCCTATCGACACGAAGCGACTGTGCGCGAGGGCGCGCTCGTCTGCGGACGGGGGGGAGGCGAGAGGAATCGCGCTCGCGGGTAATTCGTCACCCAAGATTGGTCGCTGTAGTTTTGGCAGCGCGGTGGCTGTACGGAACTCGATAGGGGGTCTCTCGAGGGATCAGACCAGGAGGAGTCACGGATTGGGGCGGGGACGAGGTAGATGGGAGGATAGAATGGCCGAGACGGCAAGCGGACGAGCAAAGTTGAGGGATCCTTCTTGTGAGGGAAAGGGGGTCGACGCGCGGCGAGTCGAGGCAGGCACGGACGGAACAGAGGTGCAAGCCAATGCGTGCGGGTGCGTGTGACGAGGAGGGATTTTCTCCGGTCGTGGTGGATGGTGGATGGTGATGGTATGGTGATGATGGCGGTGATGGTGGTGGTGGTGGTGGTGGTGGTGGTGGTTGATAGGAATTTCCAGGGGGGGCCAAGTGACCACGGGGTTCGGCCAGGGTACCTCGCCGAGTACAGCACCAAAATTCATGGATGGGCCCCGTGTGTTTCAGATGCGTCTGCGTTTGAGATGTCCTTCTTGCCTTGCGCAGCTTTTTTCTTCCTATCTTCGTCGTTTCCTGTCCTTTACATTTTGAGCTACCGAAACAAAAAGAACGAAAAAGCGCCCTTTCGAAATGGGCTGGTCTGGTCGTATGTAAGGTACGGGAAAAGGGAGGCATGCCAAGTGCCATGATCCCTACACAGGTACTCCGTACTGTACTTTGCGTACAGTACACTGGCGCTGTAGCAGCGGGAGCATGAGCCCTGTAGCGAATGGATGGGTACCTGCAGCCAGGGGCGCGTCTCCATTTCAGCCACTCGTGTCACACCCGAATCTAATCCCATCGCCATCAACGATACTCGGCACGGGCCAGACCAAGGCCCGTCATCAAGGGACGCTGTTCAGACTTGAAAGTGGAAATGCCAGTCAGTCAGTCTCGCAGCGTTCGACAGGGAGTCACGCCTCGTTCGACCCCTATCATATGCAACACGCGCGCCTCATCACGGTGCCTGGTCTGATGCAATGCCACCCGCTCATACATACAAGTACCGAGCACGCAGCTACTCAAGGCAATCAGGGTGCCTTTGCATATGCCCCTGTGCATCTGTAATTGGTTGCCGTCACCTCGCCGTCTCTATACTTGCACTGTACTCCCAACGCCCGCATGGCTTCTGCCGCCGACAACAGACCATCCCAATCCTGCAAGCAAGCCCCTTCATTTCAAGCAAAGGGGACGCTGAAAAGTAAAGAAAAAAGTAAGCAAAAAAAAGATCGACTTCACGCCCGGTATTCAATGACAAACCGCCGTTCCACCTGCTGCAGCGTCGTAGAGTCGTTTTCGCCCTCAAATTTGAGGTTGACGCGCCCGTCGCCGTCCATGCTGTGCACCTCGGCCTTGTAAAACGTCGTCGTGTTGGGGTACAGCGCAAGCACCACCTTGCCCGCCTCCCAGTCGCGCAGCGTCGCCGCCTGACTCTCGGCCGTAATCGCAATCATGTTGCTGGCGCTCGAGCGATACTCCTTTTGCTTGCTCTGGTCGTCAGGCTCAATGTCCAGCACCCGGTACCGCCGGCTCTTGCCCTCGCCTAGCACCTGCGCCACCTCACCCAAGATCCAGTCTGACGACGACTCGCCACTCGCCGCCTTAGGCTTGAACGCCACCGCGTCACCCTTGGAGAAGACCACCCGCGACCGGTTGTTGTTGTTGCCGCCGCTGCCCCCGGGCCCCTGCGGCTCCACGCTGTCTGCCTTGGGCGGCATGCTGTCGCGATCGCGGTTGCTCGACCGGTCGCCGTGCTTGCGCGTCGACGCCGACGAGCCGCCGCCACCCATGGGGCTCGGCACGGGCGAGTCGCCGCCGCCATCAAAGTCATAGAGCGATGCGGTCGCCGCCGTGGCCGCGGCGGCGCTGTCGCGGGCGGCGGCCCTCTTGCTGGGCCCCATCGACGTCGCGGCCGACGCCTCGGCCTGCTCCTTGGCCACGACGACGGCGCGCAGAATCTTCAGCTGCTCCGTGACGGCCTTGAGGCTGCTCATGTTGGCCTCGGAGAACTTGACGCCTTTGCGGCACAGCTGCTCCATCTGCTTGAGGGAGTCGGCGGGGACCTTGTCCGGGTCCGTGACGCCGACGCGCTTGTCGAGGTCGACGAGCTCGGCGAGGCTGTCGTTTTCGGCGTTGATGCCGGCGACAATCTCGGCCATCTGCAACTTGCAGGCGTCCCAGATCTGGGCCTCCTCGCCGTGCGAATTGTTGCCGTTGTTGCGGTTGGAGCCGCGGCCGCTGCGGTTGCGCTGAGACATGGCCTGGTCGTGGCGGGCGCTTGGCGTGGGGGGGTTGCTGCTGCCGCTACCGCTGTCAAGGCCTCCTCTGCGCGGCGGCGTCTGCTGAAAGTAGGGGCCCAGTTCCTCCTTGAGCTTGTCGAGCTCCCTGCGGAGCTGCTTGTGCCTGTCAGCCATGCCGCTTTGCCTGCCCCGCCTGCACGGTCCGGGTCTCGGAGGTGGTGGGAAAATCAAAACAGCGACAGAATTATGCGAGGCAATTCTCAAAGGATAAAAAAAAAAGAAAGGACGCACAAGCCGCAGAGGAGCCTCGGCCCTCAAGCCCGGGCGCCTGGCTCTTGCGATGGACGAGACATTTTCGGAAAGGGAATCACGGCCGAATACAATACGACTCTGGACAGGGGCAGCAAGTGCCAAGGCCATGGAGGGGAAGGAAGGAAGCAAGAGCAAGAGGATGGAGAAAAAGAAAGGAAGACGCAAGTCGAAGAGAAAAAGGAAATAATAAACAACTCACGTACTGATTGAGCCTGTAATGATGGTGAGGACGAGGGTGAGGGAGGAGGAAAGGGGGCGAGAGGGAGAGAAGCAGCGAGGGAGCGAGAGATGGTGCCCTCGAGCAGACGTCAACCCATTTTATATGTGAACCCACGACGCGAGGCTGCAGGTAAAAATGGCGGCGGCGGCGGCGGCGGCGGCAGCAGCTTTTCTGTTGGGGAGAGAAAATGTATAAAACCCTTTTGAAGCGCGCCGCCCCGGATTGTTGGCGGGACCAGATCAACAAGGAGGTTCTTGGTGGTTCATCCGAGACGAGCGCATCGACGCCCCGAGTGTCGGCAGAAAGACGTCGCGTGACCCGACTCGGCAGAATGCGGGCGGTGAGCCGGCGGCAGGTACATTTCACTGCCACAGGTACTTGATCGGAGCTATGAGAATGGTGGATGCGGCGGGTGCCCCAGTGTTGCATCATCTCGTCGTATGTACCTGAGGACCGTCGTCATGTGACTTGTAAGTCTGCCATCCATCCGACCTACTCTCGTCAGCCTCATTTTCCATCTGCCTCATCTCTTTGTATGGTTTCCACGGCCCGTCACACAATCCTACAGCCTCTGCCTGTCCGATGCGTCGTCCACCTCGCAAAATGCCTTGAAGGTCGTAAACTCGCCGTCGTCCCCCACCGCCCCGGCCTCGAGCACGCACTCGGCCGTCGACCCGACAAAAAACACGTGGCCCTCGCTCACGTCGAGCCTCGTCGTCCCCACCGCAATGGTGCCCTTTCCGCTCGTGCACATCACAATGCTCGGCCCGTCAATGGGCTCAAACGTTGCCTTGGCCCCCTCGCCCCGCAGCAGCGTCCGCACCACGGCGAACTCGTCAATTGGCGGGTCGTAGAGCACTACGGCCGACCCGGAGCTGTAGGCGATGCGGTTGAGCGTCGCGTAAGGATACGCCGTCGGGACCATCTTTTGCTCCTCAATCGGCGCGTAGTTGTACGTCAGCATGTCGACGAGCGTCGCCACGTCCTTGAACTTGGGCGTCAGCCCCGCCCGCACCACGTTGTCCGACGCAGCCATGCACTCCATGATGTCGCCCGACACGTAGGCATGGATGTCATCGGCCCCGAGGAAGAGCGCCTCGCCCGGCTGCAGCGTCACAAAGTTAAGCAAGAAGAGCACCGCTAGGCCAATGTCGTGCCCAAACTGCCCGTGCAGCCGCGTCACCAGCTCTGCCAGCGTCTCGCCCGCCGTTGACGCAACGCCGCCCCCCGCAAACTTGGCGCCCTCCGACTTGGCCAAGTCGACGAGCTGCGGCAGCTCGCGCTCGAGGCTCTCTGCCGACGACGACATGAGACCGCCAAACGCCGCCTTCAGCGCCGCCTTGCAGGCCTGCTTGTCCTCGCCGTTGTCCTTGGCGGCCGCCCGGGCGAGGCCGCTGGCCTTGTCCTCCCCTACCAGCCGTCTCAGGGGCGGCAGGGTGTCGAGGAAGTGGGCCACCTCTGCGAGAGGGCGAAAGCCGCACAAGCCCTCAAAGGGGGTGATGGCAATGGCCATTTCGGGCTTGTGGTTGTCGTCGGGGTAGTTTTGGGGGTCCCGGGCGTGCAACTGCTCGGCGAGCTTCTTGTTGGGGTGGGCCTGGATGGAGAGGGCCTTGTTGATGGAGAGGACCTTGAAGAGAAAGGGCAGCCTGTCGCCGTAGCGTGCCGAGACGGTGGTGGAGAGGAGGGCCTTGTTGCCTGTGAAGAGGTCGACGAGGGTGCGGCCGGTGGCGAGGTCCTTGGATGGGTTGGAGGGGTGTGTTCCCATCCACAGCTGCAGAAACGACGGTCAATCTTTCTCCCCGTCTCTGGAGGAAGCGCGCGTACCTCGGCGTAGGGCTTGCCCGGCTCTATCGACAGCGGCTCCGAGGGCGTGGCGGCGGCGAAGCGGGCGACGGCCGAGCCGGAGCCCTTTTTGCCCCATTCGTACGAGTTGACGCCGCACCCGAGGCGGAAGAGGGGGACCTGCATGGCGGGCGCTCGCTCTCTGGATGTTGATGGCTGCTCTATTCGGATATTTCGTTGGCGTCGAGGTTCTTCTCACCAGTTGATCAAGGACGAAGAGAGAGAGAATCGCCGTCTGTTGTTGATGGGAATTGGAGCTGTGCCGGCGGGAGAGGACGAGAGGTCTCGGGCAATGGAGGGTTGAGAATGGCCGTGGTTGTCCAGCTGGCTGAAGCTGGTGGTGACAGTTGAAGCTACTACCACCTACCCCGCTATGTGGAAATGACCCCGCCGCCACTGGCCGCTGCCGATTTCCCCACCGGCAGCGAGCTACCCTACACCCACGAGAGCTCCCACGAGAGCTCCCACGAGAGCTCCTCCAAAGCTTCATCTTGACCTTGACCAATCGCCCATTTTCGGCAGGACGACATCTACAGGACAGGCCCGGGAGACTGTGAATCGAATCTTGCAACAGAAGCCCTCAACTCAAGTGTCCAGATAAAAAGAGCTGCCCTCTTCCTCGGTGAAAACCAGTTTACCTCCTCTATCTCACCAGCCTCCTCACCTCCCCCCTCCCCTATCCCGTCCATCCACCCACCCCATCTCCCATCTCCCTCACTCATCATCGCCTCGCCCCGCCTCCCGCGTTGTTGGCACCCGCACCCGCCCTTGCAGACCGCCTTTCTCCCGCCTGAGCGTCACCGACGGGCACGTACATGACACCTCACGCCCCTTGCGGGTGGCTGCCGTGCCAGATCGGGACCGGAGCCTCGGCCTCGGCAAGACCCCCGTCCGTCCCGTCTGTCTGGGGTCCAACAGGAGGGGGCAGGTTTGCGTCCAACAGCCTTGAAGGCGGGCCGTCGAGGCTCCCGCCGACGTGCAGAGGACGATGGAAGAAGCATCAGACACGAAAAGAAGGAGATTGCAAATGCATGAAAAAAGGGAGAATAAACACACTCAAAAGACCTGGCGGTAGTCTCCGTAGAGGCCTGGACCGCAATAAAAAAGAAAAGGTCAAAAATAATGACATAAAAACCCCTTATCCCGTTGGCCCTCCCCCTTGTTGGCCCCGTCACCCTTGCCCTCCCGCCAACAACAGACTCAAGCCCGCATCTTGACCGACGACGGTGGCTGTCTGCCGTCCCCTGCAGCCCCTCCCTTGTCCGCGCCCGCATCTGCGGCAATGATGCACCCCTCGTGGGCGCTTCCGCTCTGCTGCTGCTGCTGCTGCTGCTGCCGGCGGTGGAAGATGTACGACGGTTGGCCGTTGTCGTGGGGGGGGGGCATTCTCGTCGAGCCGGAGTCGGCTGTCGAAGCGGACTGGTGAGGCTGGCGAGGACGTTGCGGGTGTTGGTTGTGATGGTGATGATGGTGTTGATGGTGTTGATGATGGTTGTTCTGGGGGAAAGCCGACTCCGAAAGCGCACTGTATCCCGTCTCAGGTCCCGACGACGCCCGCAGAGACCCCTCGGCGCCCGGCAACAGCCCTGACGACGCCGCCGTCACAAACACGTCGCCCGCCCGGCTCATCTGCCCGGCCATGCTCTGGCTTCCATACGGCAGCTGGGCGCTTTCGAAGCCGTGGTATCCGCCGCTCACCGCCGACGACGATGAAGACGACGAGTCCATCGCTGCTGCCGCCTGCTGCGGATTCCTCCTGTAGTCTGCCGATGCCGATGCCGCTGCCGCCGTGGCGCCGTCCGTCGAGTACGGCGAAGGCGGCGGCTGCGGACCGGGGCCGGGGCCGGGAACGGGCAGCCCTCGAGCTTCCCCGGGCATCCTATGCGTGCCGGTGCCGTTCAGCGAGCGAGACTGGCCCGGGCTGGCCAAGCTCTGAAACGCTAAACCCCCCGTATCCGCACCGGGCCGCTGCCGCATTCCCGCCACGGCGGCGGCGGCGGTCGACACGTTGCCGTACGCAAAGGGGCTCTCGGCATCCACGAACAGGAGCGGTCCGCCTGGCTGCTTCGCCGAAGGCGTGCCAGAGGCCAGGCGGTAAGGCGTCGCCAGGTAGGAAGTGTCGGCCACGGTCTGGAACGACGGCGGGCACATGGTGTAATCCACGCCTGGATCGTCGGCATACCCGCTGCCCCATCCCATGGTGGAAGCATGATAGTGCTTGCTGCCGCCGCCGCTGCTACTGTACGAGCTGGCCGCACAAGCGCCGCCTCCTCCACCAGCTCCACTGCCCGCTCCTCGGTAGCCAGACAAGGCCGTGTTCTCAGCAAGCCCCAAGCCGCCGTCCGTGTAGGCACTCAGGCTCAGAATCGGCACGGCCGAGGACCCGCGGGCCTGGACGAGGCGCGAGGCGTCGAGATTGTACGAAAAGTCTCCCTTGGCCGGAACTTCTTCAGATAAGACCTTAAAGGGGGGAGAGAGGTAAGCTTGTAATTCCTCACGGCGTCTTGTCCCGCCATAACGAGTGCAATGGAGATAAGGCAAGGAAAGGGTAAGCAAGGCATCGGACGCATACACGTAGGAACCGGCAAGACTCGGAGCCGGCATTTCTGCAGTTGACGCAGGGAATGCCGTTTCCTGCGTCTCCGCTGCATCGAATCTTTCTCTTGCGACAACGGCCACACTATCCTCGCCCACTTCCATTAGCTCCCGTCATCCATTTATCAGGGTTGGGCGTTCCAGAGGGGGAGGAAAGGGGGAGGGTCAAGCAACAGCGCAGCAAGACGACGCAAGCAAGACGGGATATCTTCTCACCGCAACAGAGATCCGCTTCCTCTGGGACGTCGTGTCATCCGCCCCGTCAGGCATCATGGCAGTGCAGTTCGGTTCGCGGTGCTCAATCGCCCTGCTGCGCTCCACGTACGACGGGAGATATGGTGTGCGCGGCTGGTATCGCCTGGCGGCCGCGCTCGTGGGGAAACAGGCCGTGGGGACCATGGTGGCGAAGTAAATGAAAAAAAGCTGTTGCCGGGTCGATAAATTTCGAGCCTTCGCCGCCCAAAGGCGTTTGCAGGGCGATGAGGCTGTGCGGGGGGTCAAGGGGACAGTGAAAGAGGACGAGGTAAAAAGGGGGGGCACGAGCTGAGGGCAAGCAGATCACCGATCAAAGCTCGATAAACAAAAGGCTCTTTCTCTCTCTCTCTTTTCTTATTTCCCCCCTCCCCTTTCCAAAGGCTCGTTCACTCCCGTCAACGGCGGGTTTTCCCTTTTCAAGCACGGGAAGGCGGACTTTAGTACTCGTTGTCTGCGTTTGCTTGCGAGCCCGCCAACTCTCTCTCCCGCCTTAATCGGTGAGGAGGGGGGTGGGGGGTGTTTATCAACTGACAGGTGTGTGTGGTGTCCATGTGTTGCCCTCACCAGAGACGAACCGTGTGTCCGCCGCAGGGCTGCTGCTGCTGACCAAACGACGAAAGGGGGGGGGGGGGTAGAAGTAGAAGAAGAAGAAGAAGAAGAAGAAGGTCCTCTGTTGCCTCGTCTGTGTGTGCCCCCACTCTCGCTGCTCTCTGCGCATACGAGTGGCGTGCCAGATTGGAAACGACAGGGGGAGGGGATCACCGCTGGGCTCCTCGCAGTCGATACTTGAGGAACCGGAGAGACGGGTGCTTGATAGACGTCAAAGGGGGGAAACGCAGAGAGAGGAGACGTACGGTCGGCTCAGGGCAGCATCTGGTAGCTCCGTCATGTCGTTGCACTTGCTCCCCCCCTCGTGTACGACTCTGGCCGCCCCCGACCTGAGCCTGTCCGTTGCAGTCAGTCCGATGCTCCGGCTCTGTTTGCATAGACATCTGCTTTCCCGCCACACCCCCCACCCCCCTGGCTCTGGCGCTTTGCCGGCGATTTGCAACGGTTCCCGTCTGTCGTCCGTCCTTCCTGTATCCCCCCCTCCCCAACTCTAGATTGGACAAAGAGACCGCCTGTAGATAAGCAAAAGTGACTGGGTGTCTGAGAAACGGTGCCAGCTCTCTGAACGTGCCTCCCGGTACACGGCATACGTCACTTGCCAGCTTCTTCTCCTTGCCCCGGGACCCCGACCCCCTTTGCTCACACCACGATTCACATCCGCCACCCTGCGATTGTAGCGGGGAGTTCACACATAGACACAGACACCCGTTGAGGGGGAGTAAGTATCCTCGTTGGTCCCCGAGGCCTTGTTGGAAGAGGAAAAGACGAAGAGGGGGGACGAACAGGCCATGGTCGTGTAACTGCAGGGAGACGAGGGTCCGGCGCATGGCATCCAGACATACAACGGACAGGGCAACTCGGCCGAGAAGATTGCTTGGACGTTGGATTCGGTTGACGCTTCATGCCGCCGGCCAATCTGATTAAAGTTCTCATCGTCTCAGACATTTTGAGACGGCGGCCCTGTCGAAACAACACACACGCGCACCCCTCCCCCCAGTCTCTCCCTCTCCCTCCCCCCACGACGATCTCTTCTCCTCTCTCGAGCGATTACCACAGCCGCAGTTCGCCGCGGCTGACTAGGAGCATATGCCCCCTCCCCCCCGGCTCCTCGCCTGAGCTGGTCGGCACTTCATTGGCCCTGACAATCATCACTCCACTCTCTGAAGCTCCGTGGCAATCATGGCTCCACCCTCCGAACCTCGGGCGGGTACACGCCTCATCCCGGCTGGGCACTTGTGGGAGACACCGCCTCGATCGTGTAGACTCGTCTGTTGTGCCTGGAGACGTCCTGCCTCCACTTCGGCCATGCCCTCCGACTCTCCTTCAGTCTCCTGCCTCGCCGCCGTCTGCTCGTTTCAGCATCACCACGAGTCCATAGAGTAAAGGCCAGTATCAAGATAAGCTCCAGCTTTCAGCACAGCTCGCCAACGGCCCATGTGAAGCCAGACGAGCAGGATGCAGCACACCACCCTCATCGTCATATGTATGACGGCCGGAGGATGCCCCTGTGGACTGCACGCCGTCGTACGAGATCGCGGCCCAAGCAACACACGCCACGCCCCCCTGCAAAGGTCCTGGCTGGACCTCCAAACGCACAAACGTCAACAGGTGTCATGCACCTCAGGGCTCGCTCGTCAGGGGAGGGGGGGTATGCAGCAGCAGATGCCTCCGCTACCTTTTGCCGTGTAACCGAGCCCAACAGTGTCGATTTCGTCAAGAAGAGGGGAGACGAGAAGACAAACCCCCGTGCGGATCTTCATGGGCTGCATCTATGGTGTGCGGCCAAACGCCCCGGCATGTCGGCGAGATAATAACCCCCCCAAGACGGGTATAAAAGGAAGAGGGTGGGTCATGTTGCTGAGTCGTTTACACGCTAAGTGGCGCATTCGTCGCCGAGCGGTCGGTGCGAGGTTGCAGATGGGACACGTGCTGCTCAGACAAACGGCGGAGGCTTTGCCCTCTCCTCCGTCAGGGCCAGCCTCCAAGCCCTGCCCCGGGAGGGACGTTGACAGCCGACTTGCACCGTGAGAGTCCTCTTTGTCGAGAGGATCAGCGGTGATGAGCCGCATGGGTAGAAACACGAGCGTCTTGCTCTCAGCGGCGACTCAGGTCTCTGCGAGTTGGTACCTAAGCCGGGTCTGAGATGCTTGGCTGCGCATCTTTCAGCCTCAAGTCCCTTCAGTGTTCTCTCGACGCTTAACTCCGACCAGCCCAGGGTCAAGACCCAGTAAGAAGAGGAAAAGGGCACACGGGGTTTGTCACCCCATGGCCTTGTTCGACGGCTAGCCCAAGCCCGACATCTCGCGGTCGTACAGGCGCAAAGGCGCCACCCAAGGTTGGCAGCTCGCTCACTCTGGCCCTGCCCTCGCGTGTAGCAAGGCGTGGTGCACTGATTTGACGCCACGAGTTACGCCAGGAGCAGCGAGTTGTTGCTGCGTCCGAATTCTGTCTCGACGCAATCTGGTGCGCAACACCAAAGGTGTTGTGCCCTCGCCGACGCGTGAAGGGCAAGCAGCCGCAAGGAACTACTGGCGCCATGTTGTAATTTTAGCATCGTCGTCGACCGATTACCGGTGGTGCTCCGTCAAACCGGACGCCAGACGCTTCTCGGCTCCAACACAGTGTCGTCACTGACGATACGGGCTGCAGGCCAAGCAGGCTAGCGAGCCCTGCTGCACGTTACTGAGTCCGCCACCTGAAGACGGAATTGGGCCCTGCAGCGATATCGCAGCCTTGGGTTGGAGGACCCCCATCCTTATCACTGGACAGCAAGGGGGGTGTGCTGTTGTTTATCCCTTGATGGTCGTTGGAACAGAGCGCTCGGTTGCCTATCCAGCGGCCCGTTGGTGCTTGGCTGTTGGCTCCGTCCGATGATGAGCATCAGCCACATAAGCTCAGACTCGTAGACGACCAGTGATCTCGTCAACGCGGCCCACAAGGCGCCTTACGCTAAGGATTGCCTGTTTGCCTGAGCACGTTCAACAAGACACCCGCCCCACGACGAGTCCTGTCGTGAGCGGCCTCACATCCTTGGGACGACTTGGACAACCGTCTCTTCAAGGCAGACAGACGGGTCTTGACATGGGAGGATGCTTGCCTGTAGGTGTCGAAAGCCCCGTCCGCCTTACAACTGTCTCACCTGCCGGTGAGAGCGACGCCATGCCCATCTTTTCAGCGACTCATCGGGTTGGGTCGCCCGGATCGACCAGTGGCAGCGTTGGGGTCTCTGCTCGCCTAGAGCACATAGTGGCTGGATATTGACCCTGCCCTGATCAATCACACCGCGCTTCTCGGAGCATCGGGAGGGACGCACTCGACATGACGCTTGCTGCGTAGTCGGGTAGCCAGCTAATGAATTTGCTTCTTGTTGGTGCCTCTGCCAACCCAGGCACGGCGTTTCGCCGCGTATGACCAGTGAGAAGTGTCGACGGCACTGTTCGTCTGCGGCGCAGTGTCGAAGCTCCGCCAGAAAGCGAGGACCAGGCCGCCCGAGGACTCAGGCGTCTGCCATGGCGTGACGATATACGTCGTGTCTAGCAGGCGGCCGGCGCAGAATGCCTCTCCCCCTCCCACTGTCCCTTCTCTCCCCCGTGGATTTACAGGCCGGCTACGAGGGACCCGAGCGTCCGACTGGCCCGCGTTTCGTACCACGCCGACTGCGCAGTCAGCCGAGGTGCAACGTCTGCGGTACTGGCGATTGGGCCGAGGATCGAGGCTGCCGGGGGGCACATCTGGCTCCCCCTGCGCTAAGGCAAGTCATGGCGGCATTACTGACCTGCGCACGGTTCGACGACGTGGTTTGGGTCGCTGTCTTTGTGGTGAGGCGAGGGCCTGACGCCGATGCAAAGGAGCACCGGCTCCGGCTGCAGCAAGGAGACACCGACGGCGCACAGAGTCCCGTTGCCTGGCCCGACGCCGAGGTCGGATGAGAGATGGTTGAGTTGCGGCACGTCAAGTTGGCCTCAGTCTGCCAGGGAAAGGCGGACGCCGCAGTTAGTGACACATGCAACGATTCGCAAGCGAGCACCGCCTGGAGCCTCTGAGGTGCGTTACTCGGCCCTGTGCAACGAGCGCAGCGGCTAGCCTTTGCCAGCATGCCTCTGCAGATGCCAAACTCATTGATACGTCGGGAAACGGTGACGGTTTCAGCAGCACGAGAAAAGTAGCATTAGTCTGTATCACCCGTTTCCCAACGGCTGGCGTCTTCCTGTTGAAGATGACCGCGGTGCTAGATGCGTTACCAACTCGGAAGAGGCACCGTTCATTACGCTTGGACTAATAGAAAAGATCCTCGAGCCCAAGACGATGAGAATCATGACCCGTTGCCGAAGTTCGTTGGTGGCGCCCACGGCGCAGCCCTTGGCTTCATGACCCTAGACGCACAAGAAATTTGCCTAGAGGGCAAAGCAGATTCATCGACGGCGCCGGGGGCGCGATGGTTTAGAAGCGAAGCATTCGACGCAGCAGCGGGATTGCAGCGAGATCCTGAACGAGAGGGTTGCAGTTACACATTGGCCCCCTTGCAGGCTGCAGAACATAGTGCTAGACAGCTGGCAACTTTCCTTTGGCACGAGAGCCGGAACCGTTTGAGCGCACGGCGTGAGGAATGAGACAGCTGTCGTCCGACGAGCTTCTGCAGTTCCTTGACCCGTGAGGGATTGGACGAGTGCAAGACGTGCCATACGAGTAATGTGCGACCATGTCACCAGCAGCAGACACAGCTTTGACTCCGTACCCTGGTGACGCCCGCCAGCCTTGCCAGATGCCTTGAGCAGTATATCATGAACAGCGGATGGTTTGTGCTCCACCTGCCTGTGATGTCAACAGAGGAAGGGAAGGGGGGCGAGACAATGGCTGTCGAGGCGCCGTCTCCTTTGGCCCTTGATCTCGTGGTCCAGCACTGAGTCGGCGAGCATCACCGTGTCGACCGATACGAATCATTGCGGCGGCGGTCGTAGTGCCGGTCCCTGTCTCTGCGATCCAGATCGGCCTTTTCGCCGTCTCTCCTTCTATCGTTGCTCCTGTCTCGCCTTGGCGGGCTCCGACTCCGACTTGGCCGACGTCTCGTGGTTCCAGAATCCCGTTCTCCGCCGCGTGGACGTTGGTCGTCCCCTTGTCGGTCACGGCCGCCACGCTCGTGCCGTCCCTTCATCTCCTCTTGGCCGTAGACCATACCATACTTGTTGTCCGTGGTCCTGTCTGCCTGAGCGCGGTACTGTCGTCGCTTCTCCAGTTCCTGCACGCCGCCCCAACCCCCACGTGAGGCATTCGTTTTGCGCTTGTTGTTGGTGTCCTTTCTCCACACATCGCTCAGTCTGCTGACGCTTTGCGAGAAGTCAACGTGTATCCTCCGGTCGTCAATGAGGACGCCCTGCATCTTGAAATAGGCCCCTTCACACGACGACTTGTCCTGGTACTCGATGAATGCATACTGCAGGCTGTCGCCCGTCTTTTGATCCCGGATGACTTCGCAGCTGAGAATCTTGCCGAAGCGTCCAAAGATGAGCTCCAGGTCCTCGTCCGTCGTGACGGGGTTCAACTTGCACACGAAGAGAACGTTTTCCGGCGGCTTGACCTCGGCAAAGGGCAGATCGCCCATCATCTCCAATGTCAGCGCCTGGGCCTTGGCTTCTCTGTCGCGGCGCCGGCGCTCAAGCTCCTCTTCGTCGAAGCCGTCATCTGCGTGCAGAGCTGCCTCGTCGGCGATTCGAATCGTCTTGGCCTGCTCTGCCGTCGGGGGCGGACTCGAGCTGGGCTCTCTCAAGCCCGGGGGGTCTGGATAAGGGTCGTCGAGCACGACGGTATGCTTGATGCGGATGTCGATGAGGGGGTAGCCCTTGTCGTCGACGATGGCCTCGTTGATCTTCTCCAAGGCATCGAAGCCCTCGACAACCTTGCCGAAGATGGCAGCCCTGCCGTCCAAGTAGTCCGTGTCCTCGCCGAGGGTGATGATGAACTGCGAGCCCGCGACACGCGTGTCCGGGTCTGCGGTGAGCGGGGCCGTGGCCATGCTGACGGTGCCTCGTTCGAGATGCTTGAGCTTGGGGTGGAAGAAGGCGGGAAAGGTGCGAAGGGATGGGTCCGTAGAGACGTGGCCCCAGATGGAAGAGCCGCCGTCTGATTGTTGGGACAGGGGGCCGAGAGGATCACCCGTCTGGAAGGAAAAGTTCTTTTGGACCGAGTGCACGGGGGAGAAGTTGTAGTATTTGGCCTTGCACAGCTTCAGGAAGCTGGGGCATGTGTTAGCCGGCGGAGTGGCGAGGGAAATTGAGGGGAGGCGTGTTTACTTTTCGCATAGCTTCGGCGCATGGTCGACGAGCAGGTCGATGACGATGTCGCCGACGCTGGTCTCGAGCAGGACTGACATGGCGGGCGTCGGCTGCGAGCAGTCGTTTCGAGGCGCGTTTTCAGGCAGTCGTTCGTGACAGTCGTTTGGGGCAGTCGTGTGCTAGCAGCCGGTGATGACGGGTATGCCGACGAAGAGGTCGTCGAGATGAGCAGAGAAGGACGACTGCCGACAACGTCTGCAAGTCGATCCCTACCAAGCTAGCTTTCCCACGTGCGCCGCAGGGTTTATGCGAGCGCGACGAGGAGACGACTTGCCGGCGCATAATAGATATTCCGACCCGAAGGGCTCTCCGTCTCCTATCGGCAGATGGAATGACGACATGTTTTAGCTTGCGGCCAAGTGCGGCAAGACACGGCATATGCAAGCCATTTCTCGCGCAGCCTCTTCACTGTCTTGATTGTCAATCCCGTCAGCCGCCATGTGGCCTTTGTTGAACCCGTACCTCACGACGTCGCGCCCGCTCCGGGGTACTTTGATGGTCGCGTGCCCTTGTGCCTGTGCCTGTGCCTGTGCCTGTGCCTTGCCGCTGTCGCATTTTCCGGGAGCAGATCAAAGATCAACGAGGAACCCTACAAATTAAGCAGAAATGCATCATGTGAAACCGCCCACGGCACATATACCTAGGTCGGCACACCCGCCCGGAATGCCCTTTGCCGGCAGAGTGCCTGCTGCAAGTATCGATTTCGCCACCCATTACAGGCAGCTGGCGAGGCACCGAGGGCATCCAGCGCGCCTCCCCACCAACAGAAAGTGGAGCGGCAAGGTCATTGTGCAAAAGAACCAGGATACCATTCCGAGGCACTCGCACCTCCTCCGCCTAGCCATATGTAGTCTGCCGAGCGTTCGTCCTGTCACGGCGGGAGTAGTAGTTTGTGCGGGGGAAGTGGCAGAGACCAATGGCCAAGGTCCGTGGGCAGTCAACGGCACACATCCCCGTCTCTTGGCAAAGGCTTGACGCCGGAGCCAAGGTTGACGCCGGAGCCAAGGCCAGGGTCCCGTCCGACCGACGAATGACAGGGAGACACGCCACACCGCAGTGCATCGGGCGTCTGGGTTCGCGAGTGTGTCTGTGTGTGCGCGTCTCGGGTCCTTTGTGAAGCCCTCTGTACATACGGATGCTGCATTGAGTGCAACGCTCTACAGACTACACCCAGGGCTTTCATGTTCTAGAGCCACAATCATGTCTGCGGACGTGCATGCGGGGCGACAGATAAGGGCTGCCTCGTGTGCCGACGCGTATGTGTGCTCGCATGCGTCTTCCATGCTCGCTGGCAGGCAACCCGTGCATGGAGATATTGGAGGGAACATTACAGAAACTTCGCAGCTGAATTGCGCTGGTATCGATAGATTTTGCTGCTCCACAAGCGTGAACAGCGTGCTGTATGATTCAGTACACCAAAAACCATGACGGACTCAACGCCTAGTCGCCTTTTCCCAGCCGCTTTCATGCTCGCTTTCTGCAGACAACCAGCCTCTCTCCAGGCTTTCCGTGCATGATATGCCCAGGATGTGCATACGGTGCCGACGAGTGACCGAGTGAGAACAAAAAAAGTACATGAAACATGCGCCGACTTTTGCTCATGCCAGTGGTGATTATGATGATTATGGGAAAGGGAATAAGATAGTAAAACGCTTTTTGGGCTTGCTCACGCCGCGCTCGTCGTCGACAGTTAACTGTCGTATCAAATCACCACTCAGCCCCGGGACAGCCCCGTCTCCGACGTCCGGACCGGAGTTCTTTTTCCGTTTCCATCAGGCGGGCCTGGGCCCACATGCGCATTGAGTTGTCGCCGCGGACCGTGTCGGTGTTGAGGAGCTCCGTCAGGGCGCGCTTGATGCTCTCGTTGAGGGCGAACAGGCGCTGCTCCTCGGCCGAGATCTCGTGCAGCGTCTCCTCGTCGATAATGGTATCGAGGGCGACGGGGCCGCATACAGGTTTCCGCCACCCGCTGCAGCGCGCCCTTGGCCTTGTGTGGTGCCGCCCGCTGGTGCGGGACGGCAGGTTGGGCGATGGTGGGCTGTAGGAAGACGAGGAGCTCGAGGAGCGGGTGGAGATGCTGCTGACCGAGGACTGGCGGGGACGTATTTGCTGGAGGTGGGTGGAGAGCTCCTCGTGTTGTTCCTGGAGAAGCATGTATTCTTCCAGGGCAAAGACGCATTCGGGCACCTGGTCCGGAGACAACATGTTGGCTAGATGTGATGAGGGGTGGAGAGTAGAAATGCCCAGTGTTTGGCGTCGAGATGGCGGCGGTAGGACACAGAGCATCTGTGGCGGGCAGTTGAGGCGCCGAAGCCAAGGCCAGTTCGAGCTGTGCAAGTTGTGAAAGGCTGAGAGAGACAAGTTGGAGTTGCTTAGCGATTGAGAGACGGCAGCGAATGTTATGGTCTTCTGTTGGTGTGGAAGCGGGACGGGATGCCGACGTCAACGGATCGATCAAGCAGGCAGATGGAATCGGCGCCGTGATGAGACGATAAATGTTTGTGAAGATTGCGGAGGAGAAAGGCGGAGCAAGAATGGCAGGACGATGCAACGGCAAGAGTCTGGAGGTGTGGAGAGGCGGGGAATAAAAGAGGAGGAGGAGGAGCAGGAGGAGCAGGAGCAGGAAGCTAGCGCAGAGGGTTAGTTGCAGGCGCGAGTCGGCGGCGACGGGAAACGAAGGCAAGTCAACCGGGGGTGGGTGATGCCGAAAATAGAAGAGGTCGAGGGGGAAGAGTGGATGGAGTTGAGCTGATAACGTGGAGGAGTGAAGAAAGGAGAAGGAAGATGATCCTTTAGATTGCCTTATTTCTTGCTGAATGAAGGACGGTGACGACACGGGCAAGGTGGTTGCGCAATCAAGGCCACGACAAAAGGGCAAGGACAGGGGGCCGAATTCGGACGATTGGGTGATTTCAGTTTGTTGGGCGCTTCGCCGAAGGAGAGGATTTGATTTTGGTCGTCCACAACGTGCACAACGTGGTGGAGAAGACGATGGATTTGGCCACGGAGCAGGAGGGTGGCATCGACTTGTTGAAGTAACTGCAGCAGAGCAAATAGCGCCCTCCCACGTCGTTTGTAGTGGATGGATGGCGCCGGCGGCACCGGTGGGTGGCGGAGAGACGGCCGACAATGGGTCCACCTCCAGGGCAGTCCGTGGGGGCTGTGCCGCTGTATCTGCTGTCGCCACCAGGGCTTGAAGCGAGATAAGGCAGAGGTACTCCGTACCGCGGAATGCTCTTGACGCCCTCTCGACGCCCTCTTGACGCCGCTGGAAGGCGAAAGCTGCGCCAGAGCCGATCAATTGGCGGTCGGGCACAAGTCGTGCAGCACAGCGGAGAAGCAATGGCTGTTTGCGGCGCTCGTCCCTATCGTCGTCGTAGCGTGGCAACGTGCAGGCGAGCAGGAAGAAAGTTTGACAGATGATATCGCCGACCATTCAGGAGTCTCGATGCAGCTGCGCCGAGTCGGGTGCGGCAGGCGGATGTGGCGCTGAATTGACTTGACTGACGGCCCGGTCTCTTTGCTTCGAGCAGCAGCAGGAACAAGATAAAGGTCGATTTCTCGAGAGACGCCGTAACGCAGCAGGCGGCTTATTAACAAGTCCCTTTTTTTTGTTTACCTCTTCCCACTCCTCTCCGACGAATGTGCTTCCAAAGGCGAGGTCCCCCTGGCCGCGAGAGCTTAATAAAATGGAGCCTTTTCGGACTGTTGCATGTAACTCGACTGCAAGGGGCGGTGGAGGCGATACCGTGGATGATGATATGAGCAGATTGCCAATTTCAATGGAGGGGCCTGATTTGTTTTGGGCAGAGTGGAAGGTATAAGTCGACGGTGACTGAGAGACCGGATTGCAAGTTGAGGCCATCTCAGTTCTACAGTAAAAGCCTTTTCCGGCGGACTTGGCACTGCTATTTGTATGGCTTTGCATCTGCTAGGCCTTGTGCAGCAGCCAAATGCGGGGGGGGGGGGTTCAGAGTCAAAATCGAGATGCAACCATCGGATTCCTTCCTTCCTTTACCCCAATGGAGTAACACTGCCTTTGCTGAAGCTTCAAACGCTCTCCTCCTCCAGCCGCCCTCAAAGCCATCGCCTCCTCCTCCTCTTCCAGGGGCACTCACCCTCTCCCGCGCGCTGACGTCGTGCCGTCTGCCAGCCCGCGCACGGAGCAGCATCCACCACCGTCCTGCTCGTTGCTTCATCCCTGACAGGGCCCTGACAGGGAGGAGGCACTTGACAAGATTGCTTGATCGTCCCCCGCACTGTCCGCCCCGTGGTGTGCGTGCTGTGTTGCGTCTTACCTGGTGATTCATCCGGAGTCGCGAGACAAAGTCTCGCCATGACGACAATGCCTTGCTGAGTAGCGAAGTCGACATGTACAGTATTTGCTCCTTGATGGTGCAGAGATGCGCATACCTATTGTGATAACTCACTTCGCACCAACAGCACCGGCAACCCAACCCAATCCGACGCAAATTCATGTGGCCTTCTGACGTTCGGCAGTCAATGTACAGTGCCTACAGTATCAACCAAGTCGTCATGTCCACGTTCCGGGCACAGAAAATGGCTACGGTAGGCCGCAACAAGCCTGTCTCGCATGCAAAGAATGCGCCATCTCAAGCTTCCGCAGCATCGGATAATATATTACAGAGTATTCATTTGTACAGTACAGCGGCCCAAACCATGGGTAAATGAAAAAGAATCGAGACCATTCTTTGCCTCCTCGACTTTTCCCCACCACCCCCCCCCTTCCTTCAACTCTCCCCGTGGCCACGCCTCCCTCCTTTCCTCGCGCAGAGGTCGGACCTCGAGCCCATGACTTCATCCGCTCAAGCTTCTGCTCCACCGCCGGGAGTCCGTGCCACCACGCTTTCCACCTCATGGCTCCCCCATCACGATTCCAGGGCGTCTTTAGGCTGAGTTCTACATGTGCTGGTGCTCGTACAGTATCGACATACGGTATAAAGACATTCTCTCTGTGCAAGGGAGGAAACATTGGCCTTAATGCTCTCCGTTGGCTTCATACTGTGATCTACTGCACATCTGTACGCAGAGTCCTGCGGCTTGCTTATTCTGCTACGTCTCGTGTCTCCGCCAAACGGGGCCCCGCCGAAAAAGCCCCAGGACAAGCCAGTTTGCTGGACCAGACCGCTTCGTACCGGATCTCGCATGCATTCATCGCCAGGGGGGGCCCTCACGGTGCTTACGCAAGCCCGTCGAGCGGCACTTTAGATGAAGTCCAGTCGTTTTGCTATGACGACACGCGTCCTAGCGGTATGACCTCACCCGGCCTCGCGTAAGATGCCCTCCTCGATCGATTCCCGTGCGCGCGCCCAGGCTCTTTTGCGGTGGCGAGGCTGCTCGTCGGCGAAATCATTGGCTCGCGCTACGCCGGCCCAAGCAGCTTCGCGGGAGTGTGATACGGGGCCAGGCACGTGCACGCATATGGATGCAAACAAGCCAATTTGAATCAAGCCCTGGATACCCTGCAGATTCGAATGGCAACCTGGTCGGCGTAGAACGGCCCGTCTTGCTGCTGTCTGGGCGGCACCGGGAACCGCAGATCTTCGACGTCGAGGCTGTTGCCGTGACAGGCACCCAGGAACACCGCAGAGGTGTGCTCGTTGCGTTGTGTCGCCGATATGTACGCCTCGACGCCGGGATACAGCCCCAGGAGATACATCAGGGTCTCGACCAGCGCTGGGATCATGCTCCGGTCGTAGGTAATGTCGGCGCCGAGTATGACATCTACAGGCGGCCCCCCGCTCACCTGCCCGTCCTCGTGGCCCCACTTGATGTTTTCGAGGCTAACGCGCGCCGTGTCTTGAACGTGGTTAAGGGCCATGTTGTCGGCAAGGTTGCTCATGACGTCGTCAGACCCATCCGAGGCGATGACGTGAGCAGACGACAGGTACTTGGCACACAGAATAGACAGATAGCCCGTGCCCGCGCCCAGTTCCAGGACGCGTTTGCCAGCGACAACGCCTGGATTCAGGCACAGATACTGGCCGAGGTGAAGCGCCGCCTCCCAGGTGCGGAGCCCCGTCGTCCCGGCCGCGGATATGAGCGCGCGCTTCTCCAGGAGGGTGATGCCGGGTGCGTTGCCGTCGCCACAACGGGATGCGCAAGCCAACAACGGAAGACGGTAGGTGACGTGGCACCTTTCCTGCACCGACGCCTCCTCGGGGGGCAGCGGGTTGGCGAGGAGCAGCGCGAGAGTGGACATGAGGTGGTCAGAGACAGCCTTACGAGCAAGTCAGAATCAGGGCATGTCATGAGGCCTACGGTGCGGACCGGGGCGCCAGACTACGAGACACTCACATGCTCGTCCCAGTCGTCTATGGCAGCCTCGATCCGGGTCACTAGGTCCTTGAGTGTCTTGGCCCGGTATCTCTCCGGCGGCCCGCACCGCACCGCACTGTCTGCAAAGAGGCTCGCGTAAATGGCATCTTGCACCTCGGCCAGCCGTAGAATCTGGTCCGGGGGGTATTCCAGCTCTGGTTCCAGTTGGAAATATTGGCGGCAAAAGCGATCCACGAGCTGCGCCCAAGAGGGGGTCATCCCGGGCAAGGCGGGTGAGATGGCATCGTGAGGCGGCTGTTTGGAGCGGGATCGAATGTTGGAGTTGAGTCTTCGGAGAGGTACCGGGAGACAAGTACCCTCGGAGAGCGCCCGAGGACGTCCCGGAGCCGTGCTCTAGTGCACGTGACTGGGGCCAGCCAGGAAGGGAGAAAATAATTGTGCGGCCCCACCTCGCACCGTGCACCCACACACGTGCACGCTTCTGGCCACAACCGCTTGTTAGGGTTGGACCCAGTTAAGCGACACGACGGGTCGGAATTTTCGCTCTCCTGGTCAGCAGCACTTCGCGGCAAAGCCCTCTGCTCCCATCCACGACTTCAGACAACTCCTCCTCGTCACCACCCCCGGACGCACCAGCGCAACACCGCAACCATGGCGGACAACGACAGCCCCGTTACCCTGCGAACCCGCAAGTTCATCCGGAACCCTCTGCTGGGCCGCAAGCAGATGGTCGTGTGAGTTGCAGCCCGTCCCTTGAAGCCCGCCCTTTGCTCCACGACGCCCGCCGCCTCGTCGACCGTCTGTCAGCCGCAAGCCCGTCTCGCTCCACGAATTCTACATTGGCTGGGGGAAATAGTCACAATTGGATGGCTCTCGTCGCTTCTCCCTCGCTTCTCCCTTGCTCGAAGACGAGAAGTTGATGACTTGGCCATCGGGCAGGCGGCCGGCAGACGGTCGCGGGCAAACTCAGCAGGCAACGAAGAGGTGGCCAATCGGCAAACCAGGGCAGACTGAGAGCGGACGAGTGCTGACCCGCCGTGATACAGCGACATCCTCCACCCCAGCCGGGCCAACATCTCCAAGGAGGAGCTCCGGGAGAAGCTGGGCGGCATGTACAAGGCCCAGAAGGGCCAGGTCCAGGTCTTTGGCCTGCGCACTCAGTTCGGCGGCGGCAAGACGACGGGCTTTGCCCTCGTCTACGACTCCCCCGAGGCCATGAAGAAGTTTGAGCCTGCATACCGCCTGGTCCGCGTCGGCATGGCCACCAAACGCGAGCGCGCCAGCAGACAGCAGCGTACGTCCACTACCCCGGCCCTCCCACAGCCCCCGTGGCGCATGTCGTCGGAGTCTCTGGGTCGTGTGCTGACGGAGGTGGCGAAACAGGCAAGCAGCGCAAGAACCGACAAAAGACGCTGCGCGGCACGGCAAAGGTCAAGGGCGCCAAGGCGAAGAAGGAGAAATAGACGGGGCAAGTCTGCTGCTGGTCGTTGTAGAATCCATGGGTTTGGGCATGGGGCTGTGGCATTGGGCATTCTACGGTCCTACGGGTGCCGGTATGCCGTCGGCGCACGCGGGCTGGCCGGCGAATCACCTCTGAAAACAACTTGGGGCAGGGAGGGCTCGGGTCCCACGGTGTTCCTCGAGTACGCTAGCATGAAATCAAGGTGTCTGTTTTTCCTCGGTTTCCAGAGCACGACAGGTCCAATAGTATCTTGCCAGGAGTGCCGTCGGCCGTGACACGCCCGGGATGGGAGGGGTGTGAGTCGAGGTGGACGTGAGGGCACTCTGGTGAGGCCGGACTCGCAACCGGAACGAGAGCTTGTGTAAGAAGATGCATGTTGGTATGTTGCGGCATGCACTGTCAAGCAAGAACATGGCGCAGTGCCGACCAGCAGCTGGGTATCAAACTATCAAAGACGAGGCGAGGGTTGCCCTCTCCCGCTACATGCGTCTTTCCCGTAAACCTTATTTCTCCCCAGCCCGTGCCCTTCTTTTTCTCTCTCACCCTCCGACTCTCCCGAGCCGGGCCTTGGGACATGTAGGTGTCGTTTACCATCTTTACGCCCACTCCCGTCTATAAAGACCATTGCATTTCATAAGACATGTCATCATCATCGTCGTCTTCGATCATCAAGCAGCAGCAGCAGCCGCCGGTTCTTCTTCTTCTTCTTCTTCTCCTTCCTTGACAAGCTCAGGTCATGCCGAGCGCAAACACAGCCGCCAGACACGCCACGCCCACGACAACAGCCGCGGTGCTCGCCGTCTGCGGCGGCGCGGCGCCCCCCGTGCGCACGAGGGGCACGTGCCAGCCGCAGTGCGCCGAGGCGCCGTCGCCGCCGACCGTGTTGCAGGCGTAGTACGTCTCCTGGCGGAGGCCCTGCCTGGCCAGCACGGCGTCCTGGTCGGGCGCGGGGGTGACGATGGGGACGTACGGCGGCGGCGGTGCCGAGTCGCGCGCGAGCATGTGGTGGCGCGCTGGGTCGTGGGCGGACCCGAGGGCTGCCGATGCGGATGCGGGTGCCGGGTCGGGGGCCGTGGTGCTGATAAGGGCGACGGGTCCGGAGCCGGGGACGAGCCGCGCCGCGCCGGCGCCGGCGGCTGCGCAGAGGAGGAGGAGAGGCGGGACGCGACGGCGACGCATCGTGGCTGCAGGCTTCGAATCAAACAAACAGGCCCCAGCCTTTCTTTCGAGTTGCAAATAGGCGAGTCTCGGTGGTGCGAGAGTCAGGGTCGGCCAAGGCGCCATTTAAAGGCTGCAAGCTCGTGGTCCAACTTGCGTCCCTTTCTCGCCCTTGTTTCGCGCGTCGCCGTGGATGGCTGGTATCCTGTACTAGATTAACCGCCTCGACTGCGGCAGGACTCGATGCCGGGGTGAGTCAAAAGAGAGGGCGATGTTGCTCCGGCAGTTGGACGAATATAGCCGGGCATCGCAGCATAAATACCGCTCGCACACTACAGTATATATATATTATGTGTGTGTGTGCGTGCGTGTGTGTGCCGTGAGCCAGTCATGTGGCCGTCAACTCTAAAAACAGGCCGGATGGGCGCACCAGACATGACGCAACCCTCTTTGTCGCCCTCTCTGCCCTTTTCCCTTTCTTTTCCGGACCCTTTCTTTATGCGTCTCCACACCCTCGCTCTCTGTCCAACGTCTAGACCAGAGGGCGCGCGCACTTGGCGGCCAACCACCATGCATGCATGCAGGGTCATTCCGACGCAGAACCATTGGGTCGGGAGGCATGGATGGGGTGAGGCGCAGAGAAGGAAGCGGGAGAAAAAGAAAAGAAGGGCGAAGAAAAATCCAGATTCTGGGGCGGATGCGTGTCAGTTTCAAAGAGCTCGAAGCACCCACTGTGCTACTATGCTACTATGCACTCCATCGATAGGTGGTTCCGGATGCCGTACGTCCCTGGGAAGCTACCTAAGCACCGTAGGTATAGTTACATGGGAAGCCGGCTGTCTGTAGCGCCTGGTGGCCAATCCTCGCCACGCCCCATACGAACCCATCCTCTCCCGCCCCTTGAGTCGTTTGAAACCGAACATCCGAAACGCCTTCTCTTGGGCCCGCCGTACATGGGACTCTGTATAGCGTGCATAAAGCCAGCAGCATCATCATCAGGCCACACAACTTACCACCCGTCAGAGCGAATCATCCAAGAACAAAGCAGGCAGATGTCTTTGCAGCACTGTACAGTATCAAGCTGTGCGGCTCGTTGCGTGACAACAGGCCTCTCCAACTGCTCCATATGCTGCCGCTCAAGCCAGCACAAGCAATCATGACGACTCGCACGATGATCATCTACCGCCAGTAATACACGGCCAAGTCGGCGACCATTCCCCTGCCCCGTCAGTCTCCCCTCTCCTCACCCTACTTCTCCTCCGGCATCCGCACAATCTTGGGCTCCGTCATCTCCGCCCACGAAACCATCCTCTCGCCATCGTCCTCACCCTCGTCGCCGCTGTCCGCGTCCGGCATCTCGAACTTGTCGTAGATTCGCTTCCCCGCCTCGTCGAACATCTTGCTCCTGTCTTCGCGGTCCCGCATCGCCAGCAGCACGTAAAGGTTCGTCTCGTCGCTGCCGCGCAGCACCGTGCCCGTCTGCTGAACTACCATCGGCTGCCACCTCGTCGCCTTGGACATGACAATTTGCTTCCACGTAATCACCATGCCGTCCTTAGCCCCGCCAGCCTCCAGGTCGGCGAGGCTGCCGACATCGGCCGGCAGCGAGGGGACATCATCTGCCTGGGCCGTGGTCCCTGCGGCGTTGCGGCCCTCCGTCTCCGAACTCGGCGTCTTCCCGGGCGCCTCGTCCTCGCCCACTGCGCCCAGCCCAAAGTGGTCGCTCATCAGGCTCTTGATCCTCTTCGTCTGGCCCACGTCCTCCTCCATGTAAAGCCCCGAGTCGTCGTCCCCGTACCAGTCTTCGACAAACTCTTGCGACGTGCGCTTCCGCTTCCGGCAGGCTCTGCCTCGTTGTTGCGGGTCCCAGCGCTGCTCAAACGGAAAGGGGGGCTCGCTCAGCACCATGCCTTGGTGGCTGCACTCGACGGCGCGATACGTCACCCTTTGCCGCCAGTCTTCAATGTCGCAACCTGATGCAACCGAGGCATCCTCACTGGCCTTCTGGCCCTCCGTGAGCCGCATGTTGTTCAGCGGCCGAACGTCCTTCATCAACCCCTGCTTGATTTTCTCCTCATCGGCCCGCGTCTTGGGTGCCTTGAGTCCGAGAGAACCAAAGAGCAGTCGCCGACCGGCGCCCAGATCGACACGCGACCGCCGTCGGTCAGGTGTCGTGCTGGGAGCGTCCCCATTCTTGGTCTCCTCTGCGCCGTCGTCGTCTTGGGTCGCCTGGACATGTTGGCTGTCTTTGGCCAGGTCCACCTCATCATCAATCCTGCGTAGGAGCTGCTGTTTGCGTACTTCAAACGCAAAGGCCTCGTCCCTCTGAACAGCCGATGCTTGCCGGCGCTTGTCAGCACTTATCCGGGCCATGCTCCTCCTTCTGCGAGCGTTCCGTTTCTGCGTCTTTGTGCGGCCAGATGGCGCACCAGGCGGCACGTCTGATGCTTCCTTGTGACCTTGCGCTCCCTCGCGGCACGTATTTTGTGTCGCTTGCCGGCTAACCGAAGCGCCAGTGCCGTCGTTGCTCAAGTCGAAATCGCTTTCGCTCCCGTCGCTGCTGCTAGAGTCACTGCTACTCTCGTCATCGTGGCTCGACTGCGTGCCGATCGGAGCGCCAAGGTTATCCTCACTGGAATCGGAATCGCTGTCGCTCTCGTCGCTGCTACTCTCGTCATCGTCACTCGAGCTGGATAAGTCGCTGGACGAGTCCGTGCCATCTGAGGATGTATCGTCCGAGGCACCAATGTCCGAGGCAGTATACTCCGTGTTTTCCGTGCCCCTATCTGCATCCTCACCAGTTGAGGAATCGCGTAGCCCCTGGTCTGTACCAGCGCCCAATGGCGGATGGGTATCTGGTGGTGCCATTGCGACGGCTGCATCTTCTGGCCCGTCGCTGCTCTCGACAACCTGAATCAAGGGTCGCGAGGTGATAGACATCTGGCGAGCGGATTGATGGTCGGGGCTTCCCGAGCTCGGCTGGTGTCCGGGAAAGAAGAGCCTGATGACGGCATTTGCCATCACGTCGTCGAAACCAAGAGCGGGCTCGTGAGAGCCACTCAGAGCGTCGTACGCCTTGCGGAGGTCTTTGTGTTGCCGGAGAAGCTCTGCCTCAATGGCAATAACGGGTGTCTGAGGAAAGGCTGCCCTTAGAGCCACGATTCCATCCAGTGCTCCGAGATCTAGGCCGTTCGCAGTTGGGGCTGGCGCCTCGATGACCTGACCGTCCGACGTGTTTCCCGGACCATTCGCAGGCATGACATGGCCGACAGCCATGTTGTCGTTTCTAAGGTGACCCAGTTCCTCGGCTACCTCGTCCTGGTCCTCGCCCGACGCATCATCGAATTCTTCGTCCACATCCTCGTCGCATTTTTTGTCCAGACCTTGTTCGAGCTCTTCGTCTAGATCCTCGTCGAATTCTTCATCCAGATATTCGTCCGAGTCATCTGAGCCCTCTGCAAGCATGTCGTCACTGCTCATGTCTTGCTGGGCACGCTCCAGAAGTAGCCGTGGCTGTGGAGTATCAGGTAGTTCGTCTTGGTCATCGAAGTCATAGTTGCCGCCGCAGTCGCGCGCGGTACGAGCTCGCTTGCGAGGAGGCAGGTCGAGGGCCGGGCGATCTCGCGGGGTCCTGAGCCAAGGCCTGCCAAACACGAGGCCGTCGACGAGGTGTCTGCCGTCGGCGGAAATTTGATGGCGGCCACTGAGGCGGCGTCGCTTGAGATCTTCGCCGTGAAGACAGCGAATTCTAGGACCAGCAGCTCAGTTTCAATGCTTTCTCATAGGGGGTTATGGAATCTGCGCACAAGATGTGGTCATCATTCTTCAGGATGTGCGGAACGGGTTGAAAATGAAGGCATTCGTAGCTTCCACCAGTGCCGTCGGCAAGCTCCACAACGTAATCTTCGAGGCCCCATTCGCCGCTCTCGAGCGGCATCACCTCGTTGATCTGGGAAAGAAACTTGGAAACGGTCAAGTCGTGGGAGCGGGCGCAAGGCCAGATGAGCTTGACCTCGGGCACGCCATGGCGCTGCACGGAGACGCGCAGGCGGATGAGGTCCTGCGACGACATGAGGGCGGCCCTAGGCGCGATGCATGACTCTGTTGTCGCTCGTGGAGAGAAGGAATCGAGAAAGGACGCAGAGATGTCGAGAGAGGGTGGGCGAGGCGAGCGGCAAAGACGGAGGCGAAGATGGGAGCGAAGGGGGAAGTAAACGAAGGGAGGAGAAAGGTCATGAAAAAAAAAGGCAGTTTGCTAGCGGGTGGTGACGCGATGCAGCTAGCAAGTGCGCCTGGCTCGGCAGGTGCAGGCACCAAGAAGCACACCATGTACCCGTGGCCCCGCCAACAGGTACCTCTAAGTAGCGCTCTTTTTTTGGGCCGCAAATTCAGGCCCTGTCTGGCCGGCCATGTGGCTGGTTGCGGCCTTGTAGAATTTGCATCAATGCTCCCTGTATCAACCCGGCGCCCAAATTGAAGCTATTCATACCGCGTTTTTTGCTATACGCCCTCTTTGCAATGGAGTCTCTTCTCTCATCGACCTTTTCATCCCTCCAGGCTGCACAAGCAGCTTGTGATGGGGTTGCAAAGGAACAAGGCTACGCCCTTGTTGTGCGTACGAAGAAGCCCAATGCAGCCGCCCCGGACTACGCCATTTTACGCTGCTCAAAGGGGCGTAAATACGTGAGCAGCCGCAAGGAAGATATCGCCAAGCGCCGCAAGACGCATACGCAGAGGACAAACTGCCTTTTCCGGCTGATTTTGCGGCTAGACCAAGGAACAGGCCTCTGGTCAGTCTCTTGCCCCCCTAACAGCCAGCACAACCACCCGGACGTTGCTGCAATGGCCCAAGCAAAATATTGGGATAAGGTGGAGGCAGCAGTCGAAGAGGAAGAACGGGCACAGCGGGAATTATATAGGGCGGGCCTCCTTTAGAGACACGGGCATCACAACGCCGTCGGGGCGCCTGATACATAATTTCCTTTATATCGCGATAGCTTCACTTTCTTCTGTGCATTTGGTGCAGGCGGCTCTTGCCTGGGTGCGCAGCGTAGGCGCCACACTGCCCCACCAGGCGAGGTGGCCGGTTAGTCTGAGAGGTGGCCGGCTAGACAGGACCCAAATTCACACCGTATATAAGTACCTAGGTACCTACATAGGTACTCCCAGATGAGCCTGAGGTAATTACTTTGCAATACATAAGCCCCCGATTTACCAACCTCACCGCGCTCACCGCGCTCACCGAACCGTTCATCATCAACCCTGTCGAGAGCAAATCATTCTTCAGGAGAGTGACCGCGAATGCTCGCGCATCCTTAGTCTGTACATGAAATCTGTCTCTCGTCGTCAACTGTCCTCACGAGCAGAATATCCAGTAGCCTCGCAGGCATTAGCCTCTTGCACACCTCGAAATCTACCGCCCAGTATCACCATCGCCAACCAAGCAGCCAAAGAAATGTCAAGCCCGCAGCGCTCCCAAGCAAGATGCAAACCCACAGACTCCACCCATGTGTTCCTCAATGTCGTCCATCTATAACTCTCGCCCCATGTCCAACATGTGGCCCATCTTTTCAATCTGCAGGTATTGCTCCAGTCAGCACGGTAACGGCAGAAACTCAAGTACAAGAGAGTGAGGGCTCTGACCTTGGTCTTCAAGTATCCTTCCACCTCCTGGCTTCGGAACCCCCCCTGGCCCTTCCACGACAGCGGCACCATGGCCACCCGCTCCTTGACGACAACCTCTCTGTTGGGGCCCTCGACGGCGCGGATCTTATCCGGGTTGTTGGTGAGGAGCCGCACGTCCGTTTGGCTCAGGTCGCGCAGCATCGCCGTGGCCAGCCCGTAGCTCCTCGCGTCGGCGGGATGCCGCAGCAGCAGATTCGCCTCGACCGTATCCGACCCCAGGTCCTGCAGGTTGTAGGCCTTGAGTTTCTCCCCGAGACCGATGCCCCGACCTTCTTGCCGCAGGTAGATGATGATGCCGCCGCTCGTGTTGCCCGGCAGCCCCATCAGCCGCGCCGCCTCGTCGAGCTGCTCGCCGCAGTCGCACCGTGCCGACCACGCCGTCTCCCCCGTATAGCACTCGGAATGGATCCGCACCAGCGGCGGATCTGCCGGACGGGACGCCTCCGCCTCGTCGCGTGACGCGTTGGCCGTCACCATGCCGCTCGTCGTCCGCCCGGGGTACAGCCTTCCGGTATATGCGCCTCTGACCATGCGATCCATCTCCGTCTCGCCCTCGCGAGGCGCATCGAGGCTGCTGCTCCGGATGTGATTCCCAAACACAATGGCGAGGTGCTCCTTGTTGTCGACGTCGTTGGTGTACAGGTGCAAGAACATTTCGGTCCCGGTCACAGTGGGGATCCGGGCGCGGACGATGCATTGTACCGTGGGCAGTGTCTGGAGCAGGCGCGGCTTGTTGGGCCCGCATCCGCCCGAGGGGATGGAGCTGTCGACGGGCACGCCTCGTGGACCGGCCGTCGTCGGCGTGCGGGTGCCCGGCGTCTGGGGAGGGGTGAAGGCCGGAGACAGGAGAGAGGGCGGCGGCGGGGGCTGCGCTGCGCTGGGGGCATCACGACGGCTGTGCGACGATAGTGATAGGTCGTCGTCGACGTGCTGGTGGCCTTCGACGGCCGATGTGCGAGGCGAGTAAAAGGACGGCAGCTGGCTCGGCTCGCCAGCGTCGGATGGAGACCCGGACGGCATTTCGGAATTCTCTTGTTTCACTCTTGTCCGGTCTTCTTTTTCCTGCACCGTCGGAGCCGAAGGGGGCAATTCAATGGATGTCGTCGGCGCCTCCGAAAAGGCAATGAAAGCGCCGCTGAACGCTCCGGCCAAAGACTGGTAGCGAATGGATGCCGTTGCGCGGGGGATTGTGAGCAGGTCGTCGGGAGGCCAGAGGCGGTTGGCTGGTCTGAGAGTACGGATAGGCGGACGTGTGTTTGTATGCATGCAAAGCGATCCATCGTCAACCGTCAACGAGGCCAAGTCATGATTAGTCACCCGTGGGATGATGCCGACTGCGCTGACCGGCCGGGCCGTGGTGGACACCTCGGTTCTCGGCTCGGGATGGCGTAATACTAAGTACATACGTACCGTCCCCGCCTAGCACTCAGTTGGCACCGGAATTTGTAACCATCCGAACATTGACGACGTCTCAACCTCTTTTCCACTGCCATCTACCGCCCCGCCTTGTTTCCTCCATCCTGGCCTCCATCATATGCCCGCCTTAACAGACTGACCAACGTGATCAGCTGTGTCCTTACCGTCGTCGTCGACGCCGGACTCGATGTGTCAGACGGATTATTCATCGTCGCGCGCGGCTGCGAGTCATGGCTGGTCAAAACACCAGACCATCGTCTTATGGCTTGCTTGGGCGACAGATGGGACACCTGTTTGTGCTTTCCTGATTGACGTCGTGGAAGCACCTCGCTTCTGAATCCGGGTTCCCTCGGACCGTCCGTGCCATGACGTCCGCGCCGGGCAACGGCGGGTGTCACTCTCGCTCGACGTCGTCTCCGGCCAGAAACATACAACAAGTCTGGTGACTCCCTCACACTCGCACGCAGGTCGACTTGTCTCAACTCTCCGGGTCAACTGGCTCTATTCAAGTAACACCCGATCACACAAATATCTACACGACAAAAAGACGGCTGGTCCAACTCGTCACCAAGGGCTCACAAGCTTCCCTTGAGGCTATTGTACGGAATGTCCTTGATTCCCGGCCCCTTGACCGGAGCGTCAGATGCTTCCTTGGGGCAATCCAACTGCTTTGTCTCGAAGTTATACGTGCACGGCTTGCCAGGGCCATTATCGCACCTGGCATCCTTATAGTTGAACAGCTCGTAGTTTTGGCTTATCCAGTTCGGGCTGTTGTCTTCCTTTTCCTTGGCGAGACACCGCTCTGGGTGATGGATGCCGGCATCGAAGATAAAGGGCATCTTTCCGTTGTGGAGTAAGTCACCACACGCCGTCATGTCGGCCCACTCCCAGGTCATGGGCTCTCCTCCTCCCGCGGCCTTGCCGGTGAGCTCGTTCCAGGCCTGGTATGAAATGTCACGGGCACCTCCGGACTTGTCTATCCTGAGAAGATGAAGGCTCTTGCCCGTCGTGCTGCTCGTGACCTTGATGCAGATGTCATTACACCCAGGAGTGAAGGGCCAGTAGGCGACGCGGTTGATGTTGATCATGCAGCCCAGGACGCCTTCTGACGACGAGTATTGCTCATGGGGGGTGACGCTGACCGATCCCGGCTTGTCGGGTACTTCGCTGCCCAAGGTCCCCTTTGTTCCGGCGGTCGGGTTGGAAGAAGCCGACGGGGCAGGGGCGCCAGGCTGACTGGGCGCAGCGTCGCCGCCCGTCTTCTTCGGGCTACTCGACGGTTCAGTGTCGTCACCGAGGCGATACTTAAGAGGGTCGGGCCCCGAGGCGGTGTCAACGTCATCTGCCTTCTTGGGAGGGTCATTCTTTTCGACAGGGCTGGTGGAAATGGGAGACCCCTGGTCACTGGCGGGCGAGGGGAGGCCGCCACCGACCGGCTTTGGCTGCTGCGGCTTGTCGGTGGAGCAGGGCTTCTTTTTGGGACCGCCCTGGCCGGGGCCGGCGCCCGGCTTCTGCACCGCCGGAGGCTCGGGGACAGGCTTGGGCGCCTCCGTTGCGCCGCTGCCAGTCTTCTTGGGGCAGGGTGGCTTGGAAGCAGGGGAGCCGCCCCGTACGGGCGGCTCAGGCCGGTCCGCACCAGCAGTCTTGTCGCACTTGGTGCACGGCTTAGCGACATCAGGCTGCCCAGCCTGCTTAGGACCAGGCTTGTCGCCGCCAGAGATAGGGGCTATGTCACCCTTAGATCCGGGTCCGGCACCAGCAGTCGTGGTGGCGCCTTTAGGGCAGGGCTTCTTGCTGGGAACGCCCTGGCCGGGGCCGGCTCCCGGCTTCTGCACCGCCGGAGGCTCGGGGACAGGCTTGGGCGCCTCCGTTGTGCCACTGGTAGTCTTCTTGGGGCAGGGTGGCTTGGAAGCAGGAGAGTCGCCCTGACTGAGAGGGGCCGGGCCCGTGGCGCCATCCTGTCCGGGTCCGGCACTACCAATCCTGGCGGCGCACTTGGGGCACGGCTTAGAGGCACCGGCCTCTCCGGCGCGGTCCGAAGCCAAGGCATTCTCGGGAGCGGGTCGGCCCCCGGCACCGCCAGACTTGTTGGCGCACTTGGTACACGGCAAAGCGCCGGCTTCGTTGCCGTCGACTCCCCCCTTGACCTCGGGTCGCCCGAGCTCCTTGGGGTTGTCCTGAGGTCCGGCGGCGGGTGACTTCTGGGTTGTTTCGACACCGGCGGGCTTCTTGGTGCACTTGGGGCGCTGGGACGGGACAGATTGCCCGTCAGCGCCGGCAGGTCGGACCAGGGTGCTGACGGCGGGCACGTTCTTGTTGGGGGCCGGCCCCTGAGGACGCTCGACTGCAACGGCCGAGGGCGGAGGCGGCGACTGACGCTGGGATTCGGATGCAACAGCCGAGGACGCGTGAGAGGGGGCGCCGGAGGATTTGCTGCACGGGACGGCTGCGACGGGGACGACGGCGGCCGAGGCGGCCAAGACCGTGCCGAGGACGGAAACGAGCATCATGCTGGGCCAGAACCGAAAGTTTACGTGAGGCGAGTGTCTGCTATTTTTTTATATCTGTGTTTCTTGAAAATATTGGTTTGAAAGTGTCGGGGGAAAGCATCCAGGAAGAATGGCTGGGAAGTGAAGGACACAAACAACGTATGTACTTGCGAATTGTACTGTTGATGGAAGGAGTGGATATGCTAACACCAGTAGCACTTGATGGGAGAAGGAGAGTGACGAAAGAGAACAAAGGAATGTGGGTGGACGTTACGGAGACGGCGAGCTCATCGTCGGGTGGCCAGGTCAACGAGAAGGCGCGGCGAGGGCGGAAGGCGGCTCACGGAGGTTACTTATATGCATACGACGCAGCCGTCAGGGCGGTACCGCGTCCATCCGCCCACTTCCAACCACCCTGGGCACCCGTGCGTCTGGTCAATGGGCGTGGAGCAGACGTAGCAAGGCAGTGGAAGAGCCAAGGAAGGGGACAAGGAAGTGGACAAGGTTATGGGCCGGGCACGATTGCCAGTTCTGGCTGGGCCATCGTGGGTCTGGAGAAAAGGCCGCAAGAAAACAAATCGTTTGGAGCTGCGCGTGTCAAGCAAACGCCTGTTGCCCAAGAGGGTAGAAATCGGGAGATGTTTTAGCACAGTGGGAGAATGGGGCCATCGCCTCCCAGGGAGAAGCCTACGGTATGGTAACGGAGGTTGTCGTTGGCGAGAAAACCCTGGCACAGAAAATTGAAGGGCCGTGACATAAAGGGGTCATTGGCAGGGCGGGACGTTGGGTCCAGGAACAAAGGTAGGTGCCGAGCGTCTCTCCACCTTGTGACTCGTGCTGGTGTAAGCGTTTGCGTTGGGGCCCGCCAACAATGGATGGGATGGATGGATACCGACATGGATGGATGGATACTGGATGGGTGGGTGGATGGATACCCAGATGAAACGGCTAGCAGGCCCCAAAGCCCGGACTTCCTGAAAGGAAGCGGCAGACGGTGAAAGGTTCGATTTTGAGCTGATGCTGTCTAGGTATTCGATGAGCCTGTATTTTGTATGTTACGAGATGCTTCGAAGAGAAGAGGCATGCGCGGCTGAGCATCGATCTACCTCACTCACTGCTCACTTGTTGCGGGACTGAACAGTGAGGGCTGGATCTGCGTGGAGACGGTGGATGGGCTTCAGGGTTCCGGGATCATCTGTGAGCCTCTTTATTTCCCTTCTCTCTCCTTTTTCTTCACCGTCTCCGTCGTGTGTTTGCAGCGTAGATTGGCGCCCGTTCATCGATCAAAGGCACCGATCTGTAGGTTACTTGCTCGGCAGAACAAGCTGGAATGCAGTTTGTCTCCTTTCCAAGCCATGGAGTGGCTGCCTCTCTGCTGACTCGGCATGCACATACCGAGGACGCGGCACGTCCCTTGCAGTGCTCGAGTGCCGGATATCTAGGGAGTGCTTATTAGTGTCACCTTGCGAGGAATCTCTGCCGAGTCACAATGCGTGAGCAACGTGTCCGAGACCCTCATGGCAGGAAATAAGCAGGCCTTGGAATAGGGAATGAGGTAATTCATGCAGCCGCAGATGCAGGAACGACGGAATCACACGTCTAATGAACCTCAGCATACTGTATAACCCCACGAAGATCCCCTTCGGTCCATCCCACGCACAAACTCCATCCATCCCATCTCCGACGAACCGCCACAACGGACGAACACGCAAGATGCTGCGAGTCGCGATCCCCACCTCCGAGCCTGGAGAGCGCTAGCATGCGGAAATGGCCATTGAATCATGGCCCTTTGCCTTTAGCTCTTGTCAATGCGCCAGTTCATATGTTGCCGCCAGCCGGAGAGATGCTGCTCCGCGGCCGGCGTCGACGCCTCCCTTTTATAAGGAGAGGAGATGGGGGAGGGGGACAGATCTATACCCCGAGGACGGTCGGGCCGGCATTCAATCTGCACCCAGGGGCTGTTGCCATGCTCTACTGTTTCGAAGCTGCCCCGCTGCCTCGTCAGTCTCCATATATATTCGTGTGTAGCCCTGCTTGGCAGCTTGGCACACACTTCTCCCCCTTTGTTAAATGGCACGAGGCTCTCCCACCCAACCAGCCATTTGCCAAAGCATGTTTCGTTCGGGATGGCGCCCATGCGGCGTCGTCTGACACGTTGCAGCCCTTGACGCAGCTTGAGCTTGGCGACCGTACCGGTGGTTTCCCATCAGCCGGGGCCGGGGCCTCGCCGCCCGGCGACACGAGCGTATGCCGAGGGCTGCGAGTCTCCGGGCCGTATGTTTGTATGTGCATGGCCCGGGTGCCGGACGAAAATATTCCATGGCCAACTCTACAGCCCCAATATCGCGAACTCTAACCCCAAAACTAACACTTTAAACCTCTACTAATCCAGTGAGTTAGTAGGTAAGATGGTCAACTTGACTTTTAGGTACTTTAGTAATTTACCTGACCTGACCATTTAGTATTCATTATTATTTATAGTTATTTATTATTTATGGTTGGCTTGGCTACTACACACGGTCCGGTACCAAGCGAGGAGCGTCGGCTTGTCCACATACTCGTGCCGGACCGACGGAGGATGACCAAGTCGGCGAGGTCGCGGTATAGGGTAGCCGCAGCGCAAAGTGACTGAAGTCGAGGGCACGTCAGGGATCCTTTGGACTGTTTGACATGTCGAGAGAACTGAGAAGGAAATATGTAAAAAAAATTGAATGCAGCTTTTACCTGTTCGATTTCCACATCAAAGTCTGTGTCGCGCGTGTTCCTGGAGTTGAGGCGACCGGGATGCCACACGAGACTCTCGGTGACTCGGTGAGTAGCGAAAAGGCCCGGCCCCACCTCGGTGAACGGCATCTCTTATCGATAACGGCCATCGAGAAAAAATCAATCCAGGCGAACCTCATTCTCGACCTCGCAAGAAGCAACCCCCGTTGTCGCAGACGGAGCCGCCACCATGACCGCCTCCGCCACATCACCGGCCCCCTCCAAGGCCGAAAAGAAACAGCACAAAAGGGACAAGAAGCGCGCCCGGGAAGAGGACGCCCACGCCGACGCGGAGCGCAAGCTCAAAAAGTCAAAGAGCGTCTCCACCGACCTCAACCTCGAGGATGCCGCCGCCGCCGCCAGTCCGGAGCAGAGAAAGGAGCGCAAGCATAAAAAGGAAAAGGATCGCAAGAGAAAGACCGCCGCCGGTGCGGATGATGGACCGGGTCATGGCGCAGGTACACCGTCCGCTGCCCCAGACGTCGAAGCTGTGAAGAAGGAGGACAAGAAGAAGAAAAAGGACAAGAAGAAGCACACAGACCACCAGGACGGAGACGCCGAAGCACACCCTGTAGCCGCCGATAACAGCACGCCGCAAAAAAAGCACAAGAAAAAGAAGACAACAGCTGCGGTTGTCCCGGACAGTGGCCCCGTCGTCGAGGAGAGCAGTCATCGGAGGAAGAGCAAAAAGGACAAGAAGACCAAGTCCAGCAACCACGCCGACGACACAGCATCCAAAATCGCCGCCAAAAGCTCGCAACATGTAGCAATCCCGTCCCCGGCAGACCCCGACGACGCCATGGACATTGACCCGCAACCGGCCTCCTCCATCTACCAGCCGCCCGACATGCCCGCCAACCCGCACTTCCCCTTCTTCTCGCAGACCGTCTCCCTCTACGAGCCCCTCTACCCCACCGGCTGGGCGCAGCCCGTCACAAACGCAAAATACCAGCACCTGCAGCACCTGCAAAACAAGTACGTCCCCGCGCTGCGCGGCGTCCTGCTCGACTACAGCAACATCACCCTCGGCCCGGCCCCCGGGCGCGGCAATGGCGCCGCCGCCGACGACGACGCCCCGACGACGGTCATGTCGCGCGGCGAGTACGCCGTCGGCTTCGGCTGGATCACGGCCGACGTCGAGCTCTTTGTGCCCAGCCGCGGCGCCTGGATGGAGGGCAGCGTCAACCTGCAGACCGAGGGCCACATCGGCGTCGTCTGCTTCGGCAGGTTCAACGCCTCCATCGAGGCCCGCCGCCTGCCGCCCGCCTGGAAGTGGGTCTCCAACGACTCGTCCGACGCCCAGGGGTTCGAGGAGACGGCCTCGGTCATCACGGCCGACGACCACGGCGTCGTCCGCCAGATCCACAGCACGGGCTTCTGGGTCGACGGCGCCGGCGCGCGCGTCAAGGGCAAGACGCGCTTCCGCATCCGCAACTTTGACGCCGGCACCAGCGGCGACACGAGCTACCTGAGCCTTGAGGGTACCATGCTCGACAAGGACAGCGAGAAGAGACTGGTCAAGGAGGAGGCCCGCGCCGCGCAGGCGAGGCGGCCCGGCAAGGGCGGGCAGAGGGTGGCGCGATACAGGGCGCCCGACTTTAGCATGACGCGGTTCGAGGCGGAAGAGGCGGAAGCGGGCCAGGAGCAAGGCAAGGACCAGGCCGGCGAGGCTGGTGCCACTGCTAACCTAGAGCCGGAGCCAGAGCCGGAGCCGCAGGCTGGCGGGGAAGGCGAGGATGGGGTGGAGGGAGAGGCAAGCATCGAGGACTAGTTTCTGCCTTTATTATCCTGCTTACACACGTGTCAATGGCAGAGCTGCTTCCACGACTTGAGAGAGGGGGCGCTTCTTCCTGGATGGGACTAGAAGGGGCGAGAAGATGAATGACGGGGAAATGGGAGTTCCATGAGACCAGTATCCCTCTTGATGTCCGCCGTGCTCTACGAAGACTATGGCCTGCGCGCTCACTGCGACTGAAAGCGCATCTTGACGCCCAGACAGGGCTCTCAACTCCCATCATCGCTGGCCAGGCATGACATAAACCGCTCCTCAAATGTCACGGCCCCATGCGCAAGAAACAAGAAGAAGTATTGGAATTTAAAACCGCGTTGAGTTGCGCGACTCCGGAACGTGATGCTGCGGTAACTAAGTGGTAAGTGTTGGAGTCTGAGGTGGCCAAAAACAGGAGCCTGAAATCCAAGGCGCCCAAATCCGCCGACCCCCACGCCCGGCCTTGAGCCGAACGAGGAACCTCATCCCAGCACCGCCAACCCACCACAGCACCATCCCAACCCATCCGTCAAGATGGCTTCCGACACGGATTCAGAGCCGCGGCGTACGCCCACCCCGCCCAGCCACGCCCTCCGCTCGTTCAATCGCTAACCCCAGTTCTCCAGGAGCCACCCGCGAGGAGATGCGCGAAGCCCGCCTCCCGCTCGCCTACCGCGACAGCTGCGCCCACCTCCTGATCCCTCTCAACAAGTGCCGGAAAGCGACGTGGTATGCGCCTTGGAAGTGCACCGTGAGTCCGTCCACACATTGCTGCCGCCCTCCCCATCCTGTCACGCCAGCCCCGGCTCTGACCCCCGAGACTAGGACGAGAGGCACAGCTACGAAAAGTGCCAGTACGTCGAGTTCAAGAAGCGCGTCGCCAAGATGGACGAGCTGCGGGAGTCGAAGGGCGGCGCGAGGTCAAACTAAACCGAGCACGGCCGGGACAAGCGGGAAACATAAAAAAAAAATGTACATATCATCTCTCCCTCGGTGCCACGAGCAATAGAGGACTTGCGGCCCCCCTGGGCCATTTGGGAGTGGCAGGGCTTCTTTGCTTTTGTGACCCGGCGGCGACGACTAGTGAGTCGATGATGGACAGCAGGAGAGGCGACGACTCGGTAATCGACAAGTCGATTCGGACGACACCAACACCTCGAAGCACCTCATTGGCGAGGAGGAAGCTACCAGCCGGCTACACGAGCGCACCCTTGATCATCCTTGGCCACCCGGCATGGCTCCCAAGCGCTGGCAGCTGGATGTTGATGTGGGCGGATATGCTGCCGATGACGACAGCCGAGCCAAGACCTCGACCCTGATATGAGTAGGGACCGACAACTCTGGCGCAGTGAAGGGTGCGTCGAGATGGACATGAGCCGCGTACTTAGTTGCAAGGGGGAGAGGCCACTTGCTGTCTTTTGTAAGTCCTATTTCTGCGTAAAGCAAGCCATGCTATTCCAGATTGCGATGCGCGCGCTTAGTGGGCAACAGCTCATCCACATCAGTCTGCCAGCAAAATCTCCCATCCCAAGCAACGCCTCGCCCTCTCTTCCAAGAGCCACGCCACACAGGCCCTATCTCTGCCGCGGCATCTTCTTGTCCTCGAGCGCCTCAATGTCCTTCTTCTTGTGAAAGTGCGGCGCCAGCTCCGCCAGCCACCCGGGCTCAATCGGCATGACGCTGCGCATGTACTCCTTGGTCGTCTGCACCAGCTCAAAGTACACCACCATCTTCTCGGGCGGGTCTGCCGCCATGAGCACGCTGCTCGGGTGGATCCACACGCCCGTGCCGTTCTTGACCGTCCGGTACCCGTCGCCGCTCTTCTGCAGTCGCGCCGCGTTGGGGAAGAAGCCCGCCGTGATGGCCCGCTTGATGGGCCGCACGTTGCTCGCCCCGCACGACGACGGCGCCACCTCGACGCGCTCGCATAGCTTGGCCAGCTGGTCGCGCACATCGCGCGCCCGCGTCAGCGACCGCTGCTGCAGAAAGTTCTCGCGCGCCCACACGGGCGAGAAGTCGCTCTCCACCCACTGGTTCCACACGTTGAGCAGCGTCACGTGGTCGCCGCCCTCCTTGACCGTGAAGCGGTTTCGTGCGCTGTCGGCGTGGATCTTCTTGTCCTTGGGCCGGAAGAAGAGCGCCGATGCCTCGCCCAGCATCGACACAATCGACAGCACCTCGTCCACACACCCCTCCTTGTCGGCCGCCAGCACCGCCTTGGCCAGCATCGGGTCCGTGGGGAACTCGGCCATCTGGCGCCCCAGTTTGGTGAGCTCGCCCTTGTGGTTCAGCGCCTGAAGCGCAAAGAGCTGGTTCAGGGCGCCAATCAGCGCCTCCGTCGGCGGCGGGTCCATGAACTCAAAGTCGAGGAGCTCGTTGATGCCGAGCGACTTGAGCTGCAGCACCACGCCGTTGAGGTTCGTCCGCTGGATCTCGGGCGTCGTCGACTCGTCCATCTCATTCATGTAGGCGAATTTGGTGTAGAGCCGGAAACACTTGCCGGGGCCGACTCGGCCGGCGCGGCCGCTCCGTTGGTTGGCCGACGCTCGCGAGCAGGGGACGGCCACCAGGTTGGACATGCCCGTCGCCGGGTTGTAGATGTTCTCCTTGACATAGCCAGGGTCAATGACGTAGACGATGCCGTCAATAGTCAAACTCGTCTCGGCAATGTTGGTCGCCAACACCACCTTGCGGGCGCCGTCGGGGGTCGGCTCGAAAATCTTGGACTGCAGTTCAGACGGCAGGTTGGCATAAATGGGGCATATGACCAGTTCCTTGACGCGGCTGCCCAGCTTCCTCGCCGTCTCGGAAATCTCCAGCTCCGCGGCCTCAATCTCGTCCTGCCCAGTGAGGAAGATGAGAATGTCGCCCTTGCCCTGCGTCGTGTGGATTTGAAAGGTGGTGGTGATGGCTGCTGCCAGGTAATTTGCTTCGGGGGCGGGCGTGTAGTAAATGTCGACGGGATAGCGTCTCCCGGGGATGTTGAATATTGGCGCGTCGTCAAAGTACTCAGAGAACTTGGTCGCATTCATGGTGGCTGAGGAAATCAGCAGTTTGAGATCGCGCCGCTCGCGGGCCAGATCCTTGACAAGGGCAAGCAGAATGTCGGTATGCACGGTCCGCTCGTGGGCCTCGTCGATCATCAGGGCCGAGTAGCCGGCTAGGTCTGGTTCCGTCATGAATTCTCGGAGTAACATGCCGTCCGTCATGTACTTGAGCGTCGTCTTGTCGCTCGTGCAGTCCTCGAACCGGATCGAGTATCCGACCTCGTTCCCGACCTTAACGCCCACCTCTTCGGCGACGCGCGCTGCGACGCTCATGGCGGCCACTCGCCGGGGTTGGGTGCATCCGACCTTCATCCCGTTCTTTGTGTAGCCGGCCTCGTGGAGGTACTGCGGCAGCTGCGTCGTCTTGCCGCTGCCCGTCTCGCCAACGATGACGAGAATCTGATACTGCTCCAAGGCCTCGAGGAACTGGTCGCGGTACTGGTAGATGGGCAGGCTTTTCCTGGTTTCCTGAATAGACAGCGCCTTCTTCTCGGCCGCGTCGATCTGGGCGTCGAGGAACAGTTGCTCCTTGGTCTTGGCCAGGGACTTGCCCTCGCCGGCCAGCTTCGAATCGAGGCTCCACTGGATGTACTGGGCATCGTCCAAGACGTAATCGTAACTGTCGTTTTCCAGCTCTGTGCGCTGAATCTGGGCCTTTGCCTTGGTGGCCTGCTCCCTCTCCCACTCCTCGTGCTCCGTGACAAACTTTTCCTGGCCATACTCGTCCCTGTCGACGTATCGCTTGTAGAGAGCCTCTTCCTTTTTCTTGCGGTCCATCTTTCCCTTTTCTGTGATGTAGTCCTCGGGCATCATGTAGCCGTCCCTGTGGTCGTCGATCCTGAGCCGCTCCTCGGCTAGCCGCAAAATCTCCCTGTTCTTGGCAAACTCGGCCTTTTCCTTGTCGGATAGCCGGACGCCGCTGCGCAGCTCGGCAGTCTCCTCGGCGACTTGCTTCCGCAGCAAGGCCAGGCGTTCCTGTTCCCGCTTCTTGAGATACTCTTGCCGTGATCTCTCGCGCAAGTCCGGCAGGGCGGCCTCTCTTGCGTTGGCGTCGTCGGCAATTCTCCGCCTCGACGAGGCCTCTCCGTCGCGGAGGATCTTTTTTGATTTCCCATCGTCCTTCTCTCTCAGCCGCTTGGCAAAGGCCTCGCGCTCCTCGATGTCCTTTTGCCGCGCGAGCTCTTCCTTGGCGCCATCTGAGAGGTCCTCTTGCGGTGGAGACTGGTCCTTTTTGTCGTCGTGGCTCAGTTTTACCCGTTTGCTCGCAGACTCTTGGAACTCCGGTGCACTGGCATCGTCGCCTATATCATCCGAGGGCGGCGCCTCGTCTCCCCATCGGTCGTCGAAGTCTGCCCCCGCATCACGTCGACGAAAGGTCTTGGACTGGCTGGTATGGTGGCGGTGTCGATCGGAGCGCGGGGATCTGCATCTGGAGCGGCTGCGATGGCGCCTCGTCTTGGACTTTTCAGCGGAGGGCTTGTCGTCGCGATCTCGGCCACGGTCGCGATGGCGGTGGCGTTGCTTGTGCTTCTTGTCCGCGGCGACCTTTTGAGGCCCGACCTCTTGGTCGTCCATGGGGAGGAAGGCGTACTTTTTTGAGCTCATGCTGGGCAAGACGACGCGGCGACTCAGGATGACCAGGCACGGCTGGCAAAGTGGTTGCTCCTGTGGATGAGGAGAGCAAATGGGAGTTGACTTTGACTCACCCGCGACCTTGATGTTAGCCAGGCTGCAGGACGACTGATTAATACCTATCTACCAAGCACGTGCATGGCACAGAGTGCAAAGAGGTACCCTAGCATAGTCTCATTGGTGTGGGGGTACGGAGTAAGTACATGTGGCAGTAGTTCCCCGGCCTAGCATCGAGTTAGTTAAGTTAATTCGGCTGCTGATCCTCTGGTCCAATCAGAGCCTCTCGATAAGCGGCCGGCGCAATAGCGCTGGCAAGGGGTCCTGATGCGACAAGGTACCTGGATTGTTAACACGCTGGTAATAACCAAGTCTCCAGTAATAACAGCTTACACGTCGGCCTCTAGCCACTCTTGCCTCTCTACCTGTCTTCATTTTTCCAACTCTCCATCTTCCAACTCTTTCCGCCCTTTCATTGCGGATTGGAGGACACTCACTCCTATTGGACGCCTGTGTCTCTGAACAATAACCGCATCCGTCCCTTCTCGGCTTCATCTGAACGGCAGGTCATCCTCTTAGGCCGCTCTTAGTCCGGGCGCCTCAACCCGGCGGCATGCTGGTCCACCGGCTCAGCTTGCTCCTCGTCGTCGCGCTGGTCGGGCTGGTGACTTGTGCCGAGGACTACTACAATGTGCGTTTTCGTGGAAATGTCTCTGTGACGCCTTGCATGTTAACTCGGTCATTTGCCTCCAGGTCTTGGGAGTGGGCAAAGATGCCTCGGATCGCGAGTTGAAGTCGGCCTACCGGAAACTCTCCAAGAGACATCATCCTGACAAGAACCCGTACGAGCCCCCTTCTTCCGTCACATCTCCCCCAAAGAAGCAAAACTGCGCGCCCGGACTAACATTCAGCCACGTCCCAGCAACGACAAGGAGTCGCACGACAAGTTCGTCGAGGTCGCCGACGCCTACAACGTCCTGAGCGACTCGGAGTTGCGCCAAGTCTACGACCGCTACGGCCACGACGGCGTCAAGTCGCACCGGCAAGGCGGCGGGGGCGGGGCCGACCAGCAGGATCCCTTCGACCTCTTCAGCCGCTTCTTCGGCGGCCACGGCCACTTCTCGTCGCGCGAGCCGCGCGGGCACAACGTCGAGGTGCGCGTCGAGGTGACGCTGCGCGAATTCTACATGGGCATCGCCACCGAGTTCCGCTGGGACAAGCAGCACATCTGCGAGACGTGCGGCGGCTCCGGCAGCGCCGACGGCCATGTCGACACGTGCGAGACGTGCGCCGGCCGCGGCGTGCGCATCGTCAAGCAGCAGCTGGCCCCGGGAATGTTCCAGCAGATGCAGATGCGCTGCGACGCGTGCGGCGGCCGCGGGAAGACTGTCCGCACCAAATGCCCTGCGTGCCAGGGCGCGCGTGTCGAGCGCAAGTCGACGCCCGTCAGCCTCAACGTCGGCCGCGGCGTGGCGCGCGATGCCCGTGTCGTCTTCGAGAACGAGGCCGACCAGAGCCCCGACTGGGTGGCTGGCGACCTGCTCGTCACGCTCGTTGAAAAGACCCCCTCGCTCGACAACAACCCGGACGGCGTCGACGGCGTCTTCTTCCGCCGCAAGGGCGACGATCTGTACTGGACAGAGGTGCTGTCTCTGCGCGAGGCTTGGATGGGCGACTGGTCGCGCAACCTGACGCACCTCGACGCCCGCGTCGTCCGCCTCGGCCGGCCGCGCGGCCAAGTTGTGCACCCGGGCCACGTCGAGACGGTCGCCGGCGAGGGCATGCCGTTGTACCGCGAGGACAACGACGACGGCGGCGGCGGCGAGCTCAAGTTCGGCAACTTGTACGTCACATACGAGGTGGTGCTGCCGGACCAGATGGACTCGGCCATGGAAAAGGACTTTTGGGCCCTGTGGGAAAAGTGGCGCGCGAAAAAGGGCGTCGACTTGCAAAAGGACAGCGGCCGCCCAGACCCTCCGCCGCCCTCGCCGCCACGGGACGAGTTATGATGCGATGGGGGGTCAATTCTGGGGTTCTTTATTTCTTCTCGTTATGTTCAAGGGTGGGTTTCCGGTGTCTAGTTTCGTCCGGGACGGAGGGATGGGGTTCGCAGCAGGGCAGAGCATGATAGACATGAATGTAGACTGGGGCGTCGAATGAAGTCTGGGCTGGACAACACATCCATGCTCATTAAGAGAGTGAAGAGTATCACGAGGCAGAGAAGGAAAATGTTCACCATAGAAATAAAAAGAAAGAAAGCTAAAAACTGCTCTCAAGATAAAGGCAGAGAGTCATTATGACCATCTCTTCGTGCGATGGGAAGTCTTTTCTACACCGGCTTCTCCAGACATGATAAACCCCCAAAGAAGCAGTCTATCAATTCATCATGTTCATTATGTCTCCTCCCCATGTGTTATCAACGAGCTTGCACCCTCGTCGCTGCAACGTCCATTCCACCTCTGCTCACGACAGGCTTGGTGGACAAATCTTTCCTGCCAAGCAAGCTGCTCGCCTTAAGAGCAAAAGAGCCAAATAGAGCTGCCGCAAAGAAAAAACACCTGTTTGACGGAATGTTCAAACGAATAAAAGGAAAAGATGGACACGAAAAATAACCGAAAAAGGAGAAAGCAAGAGCATAGGAGAAATCATAACATTCATCACACGTTCCTGGTCATCGCCGCCTCCCCCGCCGCGGCCTCTTGTCGTCGCCGTCATCATCGCCACCCGCGTCACGCCGCCTGGCCTCGTCCTCAGCCTGCGGCGGCAGAGGCGGCAGGAAGCCCGCGCCGCCGAGCACGTCACCAAGGACGCTCATCCAGCTGCGCCGGCCCTCGAGCGCGCCCGTCACGTTGTGCACCAGCCGGTCCACCGCCTCCCCGTCGGTACCGCCCACCTGCCACGCACCCCTAACGTCCCAGTCCCCGGGTTGCCGCGGCTGCCGCTCAAACGTGCCCTTGCGAGTGGTCCACCTGTCGCGAGCGGGGCGGCCGCCAAGGGGTTTCCCCTGGGAGTCAAACCTGTCGGGTAGCAGCTCGACGTCGTCTTCCGAGTCGGAGTCGCTCAGACCCTGACGCCCTCGAGGGACGACGGGCCGATCTGAGGAGGGATCGGAAGAACGCCGCCGACGGAACGCTGGTCGAGTGCGGCCGTTGTCGAGCGGCTCGTCATCGTCGTGCTCGGGCGAGTCGTCATCCTTGTCCGACGCAGCGGCATGGTGTCTCCTGTGCCGCTCCATGGTGCGGGAGCTCTTAGGCGACAGCGGGATAAAGGACACCGACTTTGTGGCCGAGGGCGGGCCCTTGCTCGAATACGCCGAGTAAGGCGAGGTTACACCATCTACACAGAAGTTAGTCGCCGGCTCTTCCCCATCGCAACATCCCCGGGTGGAGCCCGGTAAAAGCACGATTTCACGCACCCTCTGCTGCGCTTGCGGCGCGGCGGCTGTGTCGGCGTCGGGAATGGTCACTCACTTGGTCTGGTGGGCGCCCGCCACCAGGAGGAGGCGCAGGTCCCGGTGGCCCTGGCGGTGGTGGTCCTGGGGGGGCGGGAGGATATCGTCCGTCGATGCTCGGCTCAGGCCCCGGCGGCTGGCCCGGCGGTGGTGGGCCCGGAGGCGCTGGCGGAGCGTAGCCGGTATAGTCTTGGGGTATATACGGCTGATACTCACGTGGCGGGGCTCCCGAGTGGTCTGGATACGGTGCGTAGTCGGGCCCGCCCGGGGCCGGGCCGGGGGTTGAAGGGTATGGTGGATAGTAGGCGCCGCCAGAGGCCATGGGGGGGGACTGCGCGCGGTGACTGCGACGGTTGTCAAAGTATCCTTCTTCCCTCCGCTCTTCTGGATGTCCTAGATTCGTCCTGCGTCAGCTCATGGTGGTCTGGGTTGCATCATCGACGGTCGGACTTACGTCTCCCATCGCCGTTTCTCTCCCTTGAACGCCGCTCTCTCTTCTCCTGGTCTCGCCTGTCTTTGAACTCCTTGATTCCAACCGCCGCCGCGCCGGCAGCTGCCATGTTCCTCAGCCTACTCCTGCTCCGCTTCCGCTCTTGGTCCGAAGGGGACGAGGACGGCGTGCGGTCGCGCCGCCTGCGTCGTCGGCGCCTTCTCTCCTCGTCCCGGGCATCATAGTCCCGCTCGACGGCAGACGAGGGCTCCGACGGCAGGGGTCCGCCTCCGTACTCAACTAAGCCTAGCTCAGGATCAGCCCCAGAAGGTGAGACAGGGGATCTGGCCATGGACCTGCTGCGGCTCCGACCCCAGCTCCGGCTCCTGCTCACGCCCCGGTCTCGCGATCGGCGATGGCGACCGCGATCATCCTCACCACTGACGCTACGGGTGCGAGCCTCCTTCTTGTCCTGATGGTCCTTCCATAGCTTGTTGGCAACGCCGGCAGCGGCAGCGACACCGGCGATTTCTGCTCCGCGGCGGATCTTGGACTTGCTGCGGGAGCGGGAGCGGGAGCGGCTCCCATGGCGGGACCGAGACTTGGACTTGTCCCTGAAATGTTTGACGATGCCCGCCGTGGCCGCTGTGCCGAGTGCTGCCTTGGCGACGGTGGAGAGGCTGCGGCGGCGGCGGCTACGTGTGTGAGATCGGGAGCGAGAGCGAGAGCTGCGTGAGACTGAGCGGGAGTAGTTATCACCGGAGTAGTAGCCGCCACGGGTTAGGCTCCGGCCGCGATGCGCCTCCTCCTTATCGACCTTGTTGGACTGGTAATACTTGGCGGCGCCTGCAGCGGCCAGGGCAACGGCAGCGAAGCCAAGACCCTTTCTCAAGCGCGAGTGATGGTCGGGCGACTCGCGACCGTCCCCCCAGCGTTCCCCATAGGCGCTGTGGGCGCGGCGGAGGGCTTCGGTTCCCAAGGCGCCGAGGGCTGCGCCGGCAAGCACCTTGCGACCCCTGTTTTCCGGGAGATCGCCGTACCCGTCGCGGCGGCTGGAGACGAGGGCGGTGAGGCCGGCGCCGGCGAGGGCGCCCTCGGCCAGCTCACGCTTGTGGCGGTGGGCGCTCTCGCTGCGTTCGCGGCGGACAACGGTGCGACGGACGTAGTAGTCGTCGTCGTCGCTGTAGTAGGAGTAGTCGTCATCCCTGCGGCGGCGCTCGTAGCGAGAAACGGTGTAGTCGCGGTCACCCCGGTAAGGGCCAAGGTCGCGCCGCTCGTGGCGGTAGTAGTACTCCTCGTCGAAGGGGTCCCGCTCCCTGCGGACCATGTTGCGGTCCTGCTCCCTGTCACGGAGGACGACGACGCCCGGCTGCTGGCGAGGGACGACGATAGGAGCCGGGGAGGGTGCCTCCTGGACGATGATCTTCTGGGGCTCCTGGGCCTGCTGGCGGATGATGACGGGGGCAGGAGCCGGGTCGGCGGGGACGTAATACTCGGTCTCCTTGCGGTAGCGCTCGACCTCGTGGCCGAGGTCATCGTCTATGCGCTCCTCGATTTTCCTCTCGACCTTGATCTCGTCGTCGTGGCGGGGTTCCCGGGGGTCCCGATAAGAGCGGCGGTCCCAGTCGTCGTAGACAGACATGCGAGACCGGTCGGGCTCGCGGCGAACGTCACGCTCAACGTCGCGCTCATAGTAGAGGGAGCGGGGGCGGTCGGCCATGGTGGGCTCATACTCGGAGCGGGGACGTTCCAGGGCAGCCTGAGAGCGGCGTTCATCGAGAAAGTCGGGCGAGGGACGAGGGGCGGAAAAGCGGGAGCGACGGTCGTCGTCGGCTGGGTCGAACCTCTCGCTGCGTTCGTAGCGATCGCCAGCTCGGCTGGGGGCCACCTTGTAGCGGGTGACGGTGGTGCTTCTGAAGCGGTCGTCTTCGTCGTTGTCGTCGCGGTCCCGGTAGGCGCGGGATCCCCTGTAGGAGTCACCCATGGCTAGGACTCGTTTTTTCCCTCTCTCTGCGTCTAGGTCCTTGCTGATGACGACAGGTGCGGAGGAAGGGCAAGGCAGTCCAAGGCGATAGAGGCGGGTGCTTGATGTTTGTCGGGACTAGACAACTGAGGATGATGTATTGGGAGGAAGGATGAGCAGTCAGGCAAGGCAGCAGGATGGATGACGGGAAGATGACGAAAGGTGTCGTGTTGCAGAAGAGGATGCTGACGTGTGGAGGCAATAAGAATGGAGGTGAGGGGCGATGAGAAGGGCGACTGGCTGGCCACGCACACACACACACACAGGCAAGAGACTTCGGGCTTGGGCTCGAACAGGGCAGCGAAGGGGCGTTTAATCGAGGGCGAGGCGAATGAGCAGAAACTGGGGCGTCAAGATACTGTTCGCAGTGCGATGGAGGAGGGAGAGTCACCGGTGAGTGAGAGGTTGTACACCCCCAACATGCGCTGGAGGGGAGGGGAAAAGGGCTGATGATGGGCGGCTTACGGCGGGCGTGTGTGCGTAACCAATCATGGTACCTCGAGGGCGGCGATGAAGATAGCCGGGGCCAAGCGGGAGAGCGAGGCGGTGTGGCAGAGTTTGAGCTGGGTCTATCGGACCGCACGTACTCTCGCGTACCCGCAAAGTACCTCGGGTCCCTAGGACTGGGCGAGGGCGGAACCCGACGGCGGTAAAGATACTGGCGAGGCGAGGGGGGGGTTGGTCAGTCAGCTGCCTCGCTCCCTTTTGGCTCGTGACTGGGCATCACGAGAGGGACAAGAGCTGATGAGATGGCCCAAGCCTTGCTTGCTTGCTTGCTTGCTTGCTACTGGTATTAGCACGCAGGATAATGCCCGTGCCGCTGAGCTGGAGGTACACGGAGATACTTTACCTGTCCTCTTCAGCTCTTCATCGGAAAGTGCACGTTTCTCGGGCGGACGTCGCCTCCAAAGTACCTTGTACCTCTGCAATCTCTTATCCTCGTCAAAACGTGTGACCCCCCCACATGTCGTCATCACCCAACTCCCAACTTGGCTTCCATTGTGTCGCGACATCATGTCGTGGACTGCGTCAAAGTTGCAGTCTGCCCAACGTCCGCCCAAATCCCCGATCCCTTTTCTATGCCGTACACCAGCGCCAGCGCCGACGTCGTCTCGTCTGCCTCGGCTCGGCCCGTGCCTCCCATCGGGCCTACCCTAGACCGGGATCCTCCGCGTCGAGTTTACGCCTCGACGGACTATTTCGACCAAACTTTAAAGTCCGCAAGTGCCCCCAGCAAGGCATCCTTTCTCACTGCGGACGAGACTCTCCGTGCCGGGAGGCTGCCAAACATGGTCAGTGTTGTAGCTTAGCTCACCCAAAGCCCGGCGATACTGTCTACGTGACCTTGATGACAATCTCGCCTTCTCCCGCCGGCTTCTCGAACCCTATCCAATATCGTTCAAACGTCTTGTCGTCGACGTCAAAGGCCGAGTCCCCATCTCGACCCTCATCATCCACCCCCAGCGCATCTCTCCGAGCCCTGCGTTCGGCAATCCGCCTCCGTATGACATGCTCCTCGGCGTCGAGAAACACTAGTACCCGTCGTCCGCCGCTGCAGCTCACAATCTCCTTGAACTCGCACCGGGAACTCTCTGTTCCAGAACGAGAGGTCCAGCACCACATCCTGCCGCTCCGTCCGCAGAAGAAGCCCCAGCTCGTCAGTCAGGTACTTCAGAGCTTCGGCTTGGTGCGCGGCGTACTCGTCGGCCGGGTAGTTGATGGCGTAGAGACCGTGGCGCTCAAAGATGATGGCGTCGATGGAGAGCCGCGTCAAGTGAGGCAGGCGGTCGATGATGCCCTTGGCGAGTGTGGACTTCCCGGCTCCTGTCTATCCATGAGTCCATGAAACTGGGGCATCTGCACGGTTGATTTTTCCATCCAGGGTTGTTGACCGCGTGCTCACCGGACAAGCCGCAAGTCATCACCACGACCGGTCTTGGATCTGATGCCGTACGACGGAGCAGTGGAAGTATCTAGTGTCGGTCAGCATTCATTCGGAGAGCCGCGGGCACGACAGCGAACCATGTCCACGGCATCCAGTCGGCAGTGCTCCGCCATCTCAAAGATGCCGCGGTTCGCAATCGCTTTCATGTCGAGGCGGAGGAGACAGGGACCCCAAGGGGGCTGAGTCACTTGCCGAGACCGGTCGACGCAAAGCCGTGGCGCCAACCTGGGTGCGAGGGCGAGTCATATCTAGCCATCCTCCGTACTGGCACGGCCTTTGGGGGCAGGGCCATTCTGCTATTGCCTAGTTCAACGGCCATATTTCCACGTCTCAGACATGTTGTTGGCGACATCGACTCTGACCTACCGTCCAACAGACGTGGGGGGCGGCCGTCTCGCCGCATGTGCCTATCTGTAACATAGATGAGTCGCTTGGTGATTCAACCACCCTTTGTCCACCCTCATTCGAACGCTTACGGTCATGCTGGTGCGATGATGTCTTCGACGTCGACGGAGTTTGTAAAGTAGACGAGGCCAGGCGCCACGTGACTGATGAGTCTGGACAGGCTTCACCCTCTCTGCCAGCGCGCTTGGTAATATTTCTTATCTACCCTAGACTCCCGGGGGGATCTGACCAAAGTAATTACCGCAACTCTCCCCTGTAAAAATTCTTCCCCCGTCAGAGCTGTTAGCGGCTCGCTAGCAGGGGGCCGGATTTGCAGGCCACCCGACCGCGCTTTTGCTGCCCGGGTCCATCGTGGCCCTAACAGCACAGAGGAAGACATTAGGAGAGTTCATATTCCTCTGCAAAGCCGGTCTCGACAACACGTCCACACGGACCTCACAGCTTCCTTCGGAACCAAGGAGCTGTGGGTATTGGAAGGCCCGCCCTTCTAAACAACGGTGGCTGGTTGCGCAGGTTTTTCTCCCTGAAGGCAAGCTGCACGACAGCCTCTGATTCCTTCGAGGGTTTTCCTGCCGCCGCTCCTGCGCTATTTCCATCGCCTGGTTACCGAAGCATGGACTGCGACAGCAGCGTTAGCGAGAGAGCGAGAGAATTCTGACCGGACAAAACCAAGGGTTGACCATTGTGGCAATCGCCACGCGCCTGGACGACCCGCTGACGGGCACCAGGCTCCGACACTGAGCGCCTTAGAGCCGATGAAATGCTGGATGGACTTCGGGAAGGCTGGCTGCAGAGGATAGCCACGGACACTTGTATTGACGGGCTTAGCGACAACCTACCGGTGGAGGGGGTAGGAAAGCCGTCTCCGGGGATTGAGCCCGACAGCTCGCCCTTGCGAGGCCTTGCAAGAAGCGCTGGGTGAGGCCTACTGTGGCAGGATTTTCTCGATAGCCTAGCTCAGCACGTCCTGTGCCCCACCGGGACCTGAGCGGCCTTACGGCCGCTGGACGGAAAATACACACACACACACACAAAGTAATTACCGCATATGCGGACGACACTGCCATCCTTTGCGTCGGCGATAGCCTGGATGAGACGTCCGCCGAAGCATCTCATCATGTGCGTGAGCTTGTATCGTGGGGCGCCGCCAACGGGATCTCCTTCGACCCTGAGAAGACAGAAGTGATGCACTTCTCTCGAACGACGCCCAAGACGGCGCCGCCAGTGCTCCATGGCGAATTTGAGAAACGGCCGGGCCGGGCGATGCGTTGGCTCGGCGTCTGGCTCGACAGCACTCTGTCTTTCAAGACTCATGTCGAGAAATGGACGGCCAAAGCGCAAGCAGTCGCCTTCCATCTCAGGAGACTGACAAACACCAGGCATGGTCCTCTACCGAGCGCTGTGCGACGAGCGGTCTGCGCTTGCGTCATTCCAGTGCTGCTCTACGCGGCGGAGGTCTGGTATCCTGGTTCTACGCGCCCGCGCTGGACCAAGCCGGGCAAGGAAGGACCGTCCAGGATCGGACACCTCGTAAAGAAGATGAGCAAGGCACTCTACACATCTCTTCGGGCTATCCTGCCAGTGTGGAGAACTACACCAACGAATGTTCTGCACCGGGAGGCAGGGATACCGCCGGTCCCTCTGCTGCTCGAGGCGCGCCGGACTGCATTTGCTGCGCGTCTCAAATCCCTGGACGAAGCTCATCCGCTCGTGAAGCGCACGTCGAGGCCAAAAGCCCTATACTGAATGAAATGATCAAGCTGAAGTACCAAAAGCAGCCAAAACCCTTCCGGACTAGGCTGCGGCGCTCGACAATTGCTACCAAGCTGCCCAAGGCCTGCCTTGCTGCAGCGCGGATTTGTCGAAGAGCAGACTGCGCCTCTGCAGAGTGCATCGAAAAATGAGACGGCGAAGAAATTTCGCGATTGGCTCCAGGCACTATCGCCCCGAACTCTGGTCGTCTATTCCGACGGGTCCCGTTCTACCGAAGGCCACGCCGGATATGGCTATGTTGTTCATCGGGACGGATCCACCGTCTTGCGCGACAAGGGCCGTCTCGGGCCCGCCGAGATTTTCGACGCTGAGGCGAAAGGTGCGTTGGAGGGGTTGAAGGCTGCGGTGAGCCTTCCAGAAACTGACCGCATCTTTGTCTGCCTCGACAACCTCGCGACCGCAACATGCTTACGGGGCACGCCGAGCGACTCCTCGCAAGAGGTCTTCCTTGAGTTTCAATCTTTGGCGCGAAAATACGGAGCTGTGGAGGTCCATTGGATCCCCGGCCATGCTGACATCCCAGGCAACGAGGAGGCTGATGCTCTGGCAAAGGCGGGAGCATCACTGCCAGAACCCGCTGATAACGTCCCGACGCTAGCGCACCTGCGAAAGATTGCCCGACAGCAGCCGGAAGAGGCTTTCAAGGCCTGGTGGGAAGCCTCTGCGCCGGAGCGATACAGAGACCTGAGGCTTAAAGCCACAACCAGCTGCCCGTCAGAATTGGCGCTCTCGGCCCCTGCTTCGTAACTTGCTTGCAGCAAGAACCCACCATGGGGATTTTGCTGACTACCACGAAAGGTTTGGTCACGACAATGCGCGACTGACGTGCTCGTGCGGAAGACGAAAAGAGCCAGCACACATCTTTTACTGCAGAAAGGTTGCGCCACGGCATCGTATGCGGCTTGCACCTTGGCCGGCTGCAGCCATCAACCGCGCAATCGGCAAGGACTTTGACAAATTCGTCAGGCTGGCGAAAGCGAGCTCCTTCTTCGGAGGGATCTGCCCACGCCACTAGACGGTCATCATTCTCCTCTCTCACCCTACCTTTTCCTCTCAATCCTTTCTGTTACCTGCTCCGATCTCGGGCGGCGTCAAGGTCTCGCGACCATGCGATCGCCGAGGTCATCAAGGGCTGCAAGGCCCCAGAAGCAAATTGGCTGATCTGACCACGGGACAGCTTTCTCTTCATGCCTGGACGTCCCGCTGACGGGCAACAGGTTTGTCATGAGCGCCGTTGAGCCGATGAAATGCTGGATAGTGGGTGAAGTGTACGATATGTAGCATGTAGACACCTGCTAGCTCAGCACGTCCTGTGCTCCCCTGCGGAGACCTGAGCGACCAAAAGTTGCTGGACGGAAAATACACTAAACTAAACTAAACTAAACTAAAGTAATTACCGCATGACGACTGACCTAGCATTGTGCGGGATTTAATTAGGAGGACAACCTAAACCAAATTGCGTCGACCTCTTAGGCGTTCCACCAATCTTCTTCTTAACAGAGAGGAACGGCATTCACAACTCCGTGCCCACAAGGCCTGACGGCGGAGAGGCCTCATGACACACGGGCCTCATGACGAGGCCAAAAACTCAAAGCCTGATTTCACCGGGAACCAAGGCAACCAAGGCCTAGCCCAGCAGACAAACAATCAACCAAATTCCAAGCCTCGTGAAGGAGCGCCGCGGATAGAAGGCCGGTGGAGCTTGACCCGGATGTCGCCGAAGTCTTTTCCTACGCGTGCAAGGCGAATGCAGGCCGCAACCCCATGTTACTGTGGGTTTGGCGAGTGTAACCGAGTACCGGGTATGGAACCTCTCAAGTGCCGTGTGCAAATTTCGGTTTCCAAAGTGGACTGCAAGACCCTTGGGTGTTCATTTCTTCCAAGGAGACCGAGGGCAAGTTTGTATGGCATCAACAAGTTTCCTGAAACCTGGGGAAACGTTGAGCATTAGTTCGAGATGTATATACCTATCAAGCCCTGCCAAACGCCGGCACTTACATCTTCCTTCTTTCTTTGCTGCGCCTCGTTCGGAGAGAATCGCTCGCTCCTGGCTGGTCGTTTTTCGCTGGCGACTAATAGTAGCGGTACATCAGTGTATGTGGATATGGTTCCATCACTGGGTATATGTGAGTGCACCTCTGGCTCCACGTGCGTGGCTTTGTCCCCATCATTCATCTCTGCTCTGGGGTCCACATTGTGACCTGGCCAGAGTTTCTTGGCCGCAATCTCCCTCTTTCTATTGTACATACTGTATGTACATTAATTACTGCGCGAGTTGCTCCGTGCCGCCAAGTTCGGAGAGGCATGCTCTGCCACCGGTTGCCATGTCTCGGTATTGATGGACAGGGCATTTGATAGGTGGACACGTAGATGACATGGACACTACATGTACAGTGTATGCAAACCAACTTCAATGTACCCCGAGCCAGGTCATAGGCGGATTCGTCTGCATCGGGTTGAACAGGAATGCCCCCATGCGCACCCTCAGCTGGCCTGTTTATGCAACAACAAATGAGGGTAAATGAGTTTTCCTCTTCCAAAGATGGACAGCCTGCCTGTCATGCCGTAGCCGTGCGGGCCACCAAATTCAAACGGGTGAGTTCGAAGCTCAGACGTCGGATACCGCCCCGGGCCGTTTCCGGCGACCAAGAACTGCGGCCTGCTGGGAAAGCATTATATACGAGCACAGGCCCTGGGCCGATTTAAACAAAGAAGTGCGGGAGAGCGGGCGAATGAAGAGGGGGATCTACTGCGCCATGACAGCGAGGGGGAAAGTGACGGATAGAAACAGCATCATGGAGGTCTATCCAGGAACCCTGGACTCTGTCCTTTGCCGGCTGGTGGGCGTGTGGCTCGTAGGGTGCAGCCCGCAAGATAAAAGTGAATATTGTCTGCATACAAGTTCCAGTCTCCTGGAGCTTCCATCATCTCCCCTACAGTCCAGTAGCAGACCCTAGACGCTACAGCCCCGCGGATACCGACTGCCTGAGCAAGGGACCGAATGCACAAGATTGTAAGTACTTGGAGTTTGGACAGCACCTTATATTACGCCGTCTTATGCGTGGATGGGCCAAAACAGGCAAGCACAACAAGCATTGGGGAGAAAACTCATCAAAGGAGGTGGGGAGGAAGCGCACGGCTACGGATGGAAGATTGCTAGAAGACGGATCCGCGGGGGATGAGGTCACGGGTTGGCACAAATACCGGGTTGATATACGTAATGTACACGACATTATCAATGCATATAGTGGTAGTCGGTGAGTCACATACATCCAGTACACACAAAGGGAGAGATGAGGCCGGGATATGATGGCATGGGCCCCTCAGGTCGTGCCACACTCTCTGCGTGGGTACCGGTTTGTAGGCTCACGTGTCCACTCGCCGGTCAACTCGACGAGCCTTGGCTCAGGCAATTGCGTGCCTGACGAGACCGGGGCAATGGCCGCGAGTCAGACAGGCCTCCCGAACATCCCCCCCGGGTGTACGGAGTATGCGCCCTTTAAGAACAAGAGAAGCGTCCATCGTCTCTCCACACGCACCGGCGCTAGGGGCCTGTGCGTAGGTATTGCTGACTGCCCTGCGCGAGCGAAGCAGCGGTTTAGCTGCTCACGCCTTGCTCACCCTGGGTACGTGTGTAGAGACGATTCGAAGTGGTCCTGGAGAGCCTGGTTGCCGAACAGTTGAGCCGCACGCTCATGTCAACAACGGGTGCCTGTTTTGGGTAACGAGCTTCAAGCTGGAGTTCCTGTAGGTACATGCATCCAAAGTCAGGACTTGCGCGGAATATGCCCCCGGGTCGGAGAGGAAGTACGGTACGGTAGGCAGACATCCCTTGCGAGAAGCTAGCTGAACCACCGTTTATGTATGTTTAAATTTTACTCGATCGTGCGAGTTGACATGCTTGCACGGTGGGTGGGCGCTGGACTCCGTGGGCAGGATGCGGCATTGGGCCGGGGACCCCGGGCTGTAAGTTAAAACGGCCGCTATGACCGGATGTGGGGCCGGATACATGTACATTGTACTCGGCCATCCTCCGGTAGCCGACGGGACCTCGATGGAGTTTTTCGTCTGCCTCGTCTTCGCGTCTATGGCTGCAGCCACATATACATGTAGGGAAATTACTTGCAGGCCTTTGATTGGGGCAGGCTGAGGCGATCAGGAGTAGAGTATAGGTCTACTTTGTACCAAGGAGATAAGGTATAAGTTATATCGGTGCTGGTGCTGGACAGTCTGGCAGATAGCGGCCGGGAATGGTGCACTGCTGCTAGATCCAGTTATAAGGTCTGAACTCTGCGTGGGCCCCTGACCCTGCACTGCACGACAGCAGTGCAGACTGCGCACATGATTTGCTGACGAAGGCATGCGACAAGAGATGCATGCCATTTACCTGTCTACCTAGAAAAATGGACGTTACACCGTGTATTCATATCCGTTGGTAAGCGTACCCGGCCGGGGACGGCGTGTTGCTAGCACACGACACTGTGCGCCGGAACTCGTGAGCTACTCGTTCGCGCATGGATTTTCAGTTACATGTACCCAGAAAGAGTACAGTATGTGTTCATACTCAAAGAATAAGAAAAACAGAAATCTCCGTCCCGAACTAGATTTGTCCATCAATATAAAGCCAGACTCAACTCTGCACTGCAGGACTAAGCCAGCAAGGTTTCGATTATATGCACTTCAAAGCACCCATATGTTGGTTCCTTTACTTTGTATCGCGCCAATCCGCCCTTGGCCTGACTTACATAACTCATCGGGCAAGTCACCAACAATACCGGGGCACTTGGCTCTCAGTACGGAGCCTTAATCTCGCACTATCGCGACAGTGTATATCCGGTACCAAACCTTGAGCAGTGGCCCCCACGGGCAATATGCACATCGGCGTATACCGTGCATACACCATTCGCACTGTGACTCATCTCCTTCCTCTTCCACATCGTCAACGTCAACTTCTCGATATCGCAGTGGGAATCATGCCACCGCACACTCTCGACGAGCCCCGCCCAGACCGGCCGGTTTGGTATGGCCCACGCCGTTGCCCAATCTCCGTCCCCCCCCCCAAGCTCCTCCTGCAGTGGGGGGAGGGGGAGGTCCCGCGAAATGAGGGCATACCGACACCCTCATGGATATCATGGCCTCTCTGCGCGCCCCTGCCGGCGGGCAAACAAACAACAGGCCGGGGCTGCCCACTCGACTATTTATGTCCTCGCCCCCGTGCAGATGTCTCCTCGCAGCCTTCCTTTCCGAGCTCCTTACATACGCCTCCCAACCGGTCTACTCTTAGACCATTCCACTCGTTTTTACCACCCTCGCTTGCGACTCTTGACATATATACATATCGTATATACACTCGCAATCGTCCACTCGCTCGCTACCACTGAGAACATCCTCCGCAATGGCCAAGTACGCTGCCGTCCTTGGCGCCCTCGTCGCCGTCCAGGGCGCCGCCGCTCTGCAGACCCGCGTCGTCCCCGAGCGCCAGTTCCCCCCTCCCGATGCCTGCCACCCCATGGGCACCATCACCTTCGACACCACCTATCCCCCGTGCCTGTCGCAGGGCGAAATCGAGGGAAAGTGCACGCCTGCTACAAACGACAAGGCCGGCTGGGAGTCCCAGCGGGACTGCCTATGTAAGGGCAGCTTCTTCGAGGACGCCATCGGCTGCGGCGCCTGCAAGCAGTGCAATTCTCTCCAGGGCCACAATGAGACTGCCCACTGGGACAAGATCTTCAACGACATCAAGGCCAACTTCTGCCAACGGGCCACCCCCACCAGCAACTTTGGCAGCTACTGGACCTCTGCCCTGGATGCCCACGGCACTCCTGTGCCCAACCCCGGCGACAAGCGTGACCGCTGCGTCTCTGTTGGCGACACCGTCGTCGAGAACTACTACAAGGCCACCAAGTCCCAGGGCCCTGGCCTGGTTGCTCCCACTGCCACCTCCGCCGAGGCCAAGGCCACCGACACCCCGGCCTCGGCCGTTGTTCCCAGCGGAACCGAGATCAAGCTGCATGCCGCCGCCTCGGTCCGCTATAGCGTTGCCATGATCACCGGTGCCCCGGCTGTTCCCAACGGCCCCAAGTTCCCTCTCAACGCCACCAGCTCCGTCAACATCGACGTCAAGGCCGAGGTCCACTTCGCCATCGCTGCTCTGCCCTGCCAGGCCGTCTATGTCGGCGGCTTTGTCCAGCCCTCTTGCGGCGCCTTCGAGCTTGTTCCCAACTCCGAGGCCATGGTCTCCTCCAAGATTGTCCAGCAGGGCGCCGTCGACTTTGGTGCCTGCGTCTGCGCCGTCGAGTACCTTGCCCCCAAGAAGCTGCGCCCCGTCGCCGGCTCCGTCTCTGTCGCTCCCTCTGCTTCCACCTCCGTCACCGTCTACTCCTCCGTCGTTGTCAACGTCTTCAGCCCCCAGGAGTGCACTGGCTCCTGCTACGTCCCGGCCCCCGCCACCAAGGACGACAAGAAGCCCACTCCCTCTCAGCACAAGAAGCCCTGCACCACTGGTGTCCCCAGCAAGGGTGGCAAGCCTGAGGACAAGAGCAGCCCTTCTGGAAACTCCCCGTCCAAGGGTGGCGACAGCCCCTCTGGCAGCTCTCCGTCCAAGGGTGGCGACAGCCCCTCTGGCAGCTCTCCGTCCAAGGGTGGCGACAGCCCCTCTGGCAGCTCCCCGTCCAAGGGTGGCGACAGCCCCTCTGGCAGCTCCCCGTCCAAGGGTGGCGACAGCCCCTCTGGCAGCTCCCCGTCCAAGGGTGGCGACAGCCCCGCTGCCGGCTGCGTCGAGAACTGCACTCCTGCCGCCCCCGGCACCAGCCCCAGCAACGGCGGCGCCAAGCCCGCTCCTCCGGCCCCTGCTGGCACTGGCGCTCCCGTCCGCCCTGCGGCCGGCACCTTGCCCGTCACCGCCGGCGCCGGCTCCACTCGCGTCTCTGCCGCCGTCCTGGCCATTGCCTTTGCCGTCTATGCCCTGTAGCCGGCCTCTCTCAACGATTTATGTTCGTTATGAGGGACGCACGCTTCACTCAGTAGCCATTCGTGCCCGGGTCTGCACTAGTGGCCTAGAATCCTCCGGCTCGTTTTTGGAGGGTTGAAGGGGGAGGCCTTCTCTTCGATACTGGGAGGTTAATATATAATTTTGGATCGTCGTTTTTATACCTGCGCATGAAGCCGGGCGTTGTACTATTCTGCCACCAGGAGCGGGCGCTTGCCCGTAATAATACAGCTTCTCATCTGTACCCACCTGTGCTGTCTTGTTGTGAAATCCATCAAGTTTGGTGTCGATGCTCTGGATGGCTCGATTTTTCTTCGACTTCTAGAGTTTGACTTTCCCCGAGCGAACATGAGCCCGTCCTTGATTCAACGAAGAATTTCACCAGCACCTCAAGCACACGCTCTCCATCGGAGTCTTTGGACCGAGACCCCAGTCGAGACTCGTTGGCAATGGCTCAGAGTCTGGATATCTCTACCAGTCACCCAATGGGCGCATACCGGGAGACCGACAAGCCAGGCAAGGCCAGAAACCAGATCGAGCGGACTACCTGCAGGAACAGCACTTGATTTGCTACCAAGTGCCTGCCATCGCGGATTATCTCTACCTTTTCGCTCTTGAACTATCCTTCATCCGCCAGTAATCCCTGAACCTTGAGGAGCTTGCCGCTTAAGCATGCGGCTGGTTGACGGCGAGAGAAGACTGGCAAGGAGAAGCATATACGGATAAACCGCGCCTCGCAGGTTCAGGGGCAACGGCTGCCGAAGTCCGTATATCGGCCCCGCCTCTCAGCACTGCCGCCCGGTGCAGATGTCGTTTGATCCCAACGAGGGCAAGGAGCCTCATACGCCGACGGCAGATCGTCCTGGCCCAATCTGCAATGGAAGCCGGGGCCTCGCCGACGTCATAATCAAAGCATTGGGAAAAGCCACGGAAGCCGAACCCGCCAATCACCACCCGCTGGATGGCGAAAGACCACCTGACGTGACTCCCGGGCACAACCCCCTGCCCTGTCTCTATTTGTTCCCCCCTGAGATCAAAGGTCGGCCTCGCAGTCATCGGTTCAGAGAGAGAAGGGGAACAACTAGTTCCTGACTCGAATCTGTCCCCGTCGGGCTTTCGATCGCTGCTCCCGGCGCCACCATCTCGTCCTCCGCCCGGCGAGTCCTCGCAGCCTCCGGTGCATGAGCGGACGGCGGCAGTCTCGAGGAGGGTTACAATTACCGCTGCGTATGAGTCTTTCCGGCGGCGAAAGATCAAGGTACGCCTGACGTGCCATACCAGGTGAAGCGTCTCTTCTAGTCTTCACCGCGCCCACCCCTCTTGTCCGCCTGACTATCCGCAGCATCTAGGGAGCTTCGGCTGCTCAGCCTTCTCCCGCGCTCAGGCTACAGCACGTACGCGATGCCCCCTACCACTCATCGCAGCTCATCGGACCCCGGCTGGGTTAGGTCAGGGCCTCTGCTTGGACTCTGGTGACTCGGCCGACGGGCTGGTGGCCAAGCGGCTGGGCATATACTTTCAGTGGGAGTTGCCCATATTCCAGTTTTTACAGAAAAGACCTCGTCCTGGACGACCCAGTCGTGGGCAGAAGCACTTCTGTTCTTCACTCCTTGCCATTGCCATCCTTGCCTCCGCCTCGGTACGACGTATCCCGAGTCACTATGCTATGCAACAAGAGGAAGTTTGTTGTTGGCGAACGAAAGCCCAACAACACGGCCTCGCCGAAGATCCAGATCGTGTCCGTTTGAGGCCCCCGGGTACATGAGACAAGCTGTGGCAATGACTGAGGCCATCGTCCTCTTTACCAGGAAGGCGCCTACTGACAAACGAACGAGCTTGGCACGTGCCGTCACCGCGGGGAGCGAAGCATAAGCAACCACCTTGCCCTGATAAACCTGTTTAAGCCGTGGGCTGCAACGCCGGAAAGCGAGGAGTTGGCCCGCAATGGTCCTGACGGTCCAGCCCAGACGGGTTTGACGTCGCGAGCACGCCTCGATAGCCTTGTGCGACTTTACTACGTCCGCCACGGCTTTGACGGCCCCGACATCCTTCGGAGTGTGGCCCATATACGGATGGATTCGCACGCACGACGATGGACAGGGCCAAGAGTTCAAAACCGTGAAAAGACCTTCGACTTGAGATGGAGGGGGCGTTGATCGGTCCAAGTACATTTCCTGACAGGCATCTAACACAGACTGAAGATACTGCGTACGCCTAGAGTGAGGAAGAGTGACGCAAGTCTGCCATGAGGTCGGATGGGACTCGGCGAACTCGTGCCTGTCCTCCGAAGCGGCGGAGGTTGGCGTCCCAGAGTGCCCATGGTAAGGGGCGCGTTGAGAGGCCGTTGTCACAGCGCGGTGTCAATCAAGGGCTGCCGTTTAGGATTTCGGAGAGGTCGAGACACGGGACGGGTATGAGGCGCTGAAAACTGATGCTTATCCGTCGGTAGGCGTCGGCGTGCATGTCTTGACATTGAGCATGGCCTTGGTGTCAGATGATGGTAAAACCAAGACCTAGCCGCTCCTTTCTGTTTTCCTATTGTTCATTCCACACCGCACTAATCTTGACTCTCCCATTTGTTGTGACCAAGTTACTCTGTCTCGGGGAACAGTGGTAGAGGCTGCAAAATAATGGGATGGCCTCTCCCGTGCTTGGAGAAGGCGAACCGGGGGCTCGTTGTGCACACTGATGGCAATGAATATACCGGAAGCACATATGGGCATGCATCGGCATGGGCTTGCCGGGGGACAGAACTGAGTTTAGGGGACGAAGATTGCCTGTAGTCCGTCGAGGTGGCATGCTTGCCCGGCTGTTGGGGCCGAACGTGTGGAGCCGGGGGAACTCTGTGCATGTGGAATGTCAAGTGCTTCTCCATCTCTGTCCTCCCAATTCCCCACTAACCATATATCCTTTTTTCACGAGGGAGGAAGAGTGTCACTGTGGTTGATCAAGAGGAGAGGGAGGAGAGGGCGGATATTCCCGGGGGCCGGGCCGAGTGCACGCCCCGGGGCCGGACCCCCCGGCCGGCGGCAAAGACGGCACAGTGTCCCTGGAAACTTTGTTGGACATATCTTGAGAGACCCTGATGTTTACGTACTAGTTGCTATTTATATCCCCCTGACGGGAGCGGTTGCCAGACGATATCCTCTGGGGCACTACGAACCTTTGGCCAGGAGAGGATGGCGAGGGTGGTGAGGGTGTGCTTCTCTTTGATTCCCTTTCGCCCATAAACATTGAAATGTGGGAATGTGGATGGCATGGATTGCATATAACTTGGATGAGCATCTCGCATCGATACCAGCACCGCTTCGGCATCTCATCATCAGTCGTGAACAGCCTTGCTTTCTCGCTCTGACACAACGCACCATTCCCTCAACACCCCCTTTTCAATATCCATTCATCTACCAATCACGCACACACACATACATACACAAACATCAGAATGAAGCCATCCTCGCTCCTCAGCAAGGCCGTCGCCGCCGCCGCCACAGCCCCCAGCCTCGCCCACGCCCTGCCCTCCCCATCCCCGACGACCACGGCGCCGCCCTCGGGCTCTGCCACCCCACGCCACGAGCCCCTGCCGCTCGCCACGCCGCTCAACTGGTACGCCGGCCGCACGCTGTTCCCCGGCCAGATCCTCGCGGGCTTCGGGGCGCCATACGCGGACCACACCATGGAGACGTGGGCCGAGCACGTGCTCAGCCAGTGCAAGGCCAATGATGAATGCAACTCGACAATCTCGTTTGCCGGTGCGTGGCTGTCTTTCCTTTGCCCGAGACTTTGATTTCGTGATGGGGCCAGGGAGGACGGAAAAGAAGAGCATGATGGTGAGGAAGAAAGGCTGACTCTGTTGTACACGTATAGCGGTCGACGAAAAGACGGGCAAGACATGCTGGCACGGGTACATCTTCTGGGGCAAACACACCACCCGTGACGACTACAGCAGGTCGAGCCGCGTGCACGGCTCGGTCGCCTATAACGTCCTGCGTCAACCCAAGGCTTGAAGGAGGGGGGGTAGGCGCTGTGAGAAGAGGTGACTATGGGAGCTTGATCACGAGCCGGGTGACGGAGCATGGGGCCTTGTAGTTGGCTTGCATCATACAAGGCGTGCCGTGTAAACAAACATTGTATTTTCCGCGCCCAAAACCTGCGCAACGCCCGTCATCGACAAGTCTGTCTCTTGAAATCCCGTCTATAAGATGTAGGACCACCCGCCCCGTCCCCTGCCAACACGCATGGAAAAATGACCTCGCTACTCGTAGGCATCCTTGTTGCCGAGCATGCCCTCGCCGCCACTGACGCGCCGCCTCTTGCCCCGGACCTCGCGGACCCACTCGGACAGGGTGAAGCCCCAGTGGCCGGCGACGAGGACGCCGCTGAGGACGTTGATGAGCTTGACGAGGAAGGCGAGGATGCCGTCGCGGTGCTCGTGGACGGACAAGAGGATGGGCTCAATGTCGTACTTGAAGAAGATGCCGGGGACGGAGAACTCGCTAATCTCCTTGGACTGCTCGGTGACGGCGTACTGGTTGGTGAAGATGGAGCTGGAGCCGACGCTGTAGACGGTGGGGACGACGGAGAGGTAGTACTGGAACTTGTGGAAGTGGGCCTTTGCGCCGTTGACGGTGCGATCGAGGGGGTTGACGAGAGAGGGGTAGAAGGGGCCGTACGACAGCTCCGAGATGATGTGGGAAAAGTTGAACTCTGCGGTGGCGGCTGTTAGCAGTCTGCTGTTTCACACGGCAAGCCGGGCTGACGGCAGGGAATCAATCATACTGCTGTGGTCCAGGTGGTCGAGATCCTCAATGTAGCCGTGGCCGCGGGCGGTGATGTGAAAGTCGCCCTGGACCTTGTTGAGGTCGAGGCTGCCGTAGACGCGGCAGCTGTCGGGCGGGCCATGGACGCGGGGTGTCTTTGCCCAGCGCGCCCTCTTCTTGCCGGCGGCGACAATGTCGTGGACGTGCTCCTCGCCGAAGCCCTCCTCGCCGTGGGCCAGGTTCTGCCAGCCGGCGCCGGTGACGACGCGGCCGTTGCTGTCGCGGCCGAGGCGGTGGACGCCCCTCGCGTTGACCCACTGGACCCAGCTGGTCTGGTCCGTGTGCAGCCTGGAGGCGGCGTGGATGCGGTCGCCGGCGGCGTCCTGAACGTTGACGTGTAGGTCGCCGCACTGCATGCGGACGACGATGTCGAGGTTGATCTGCATCGAGTGCGAGACGCCCTTCTCGACGGCAAAGGCGTGGGCCTCGGAGCCGCGCCACCAGCGAGCCATTTCGCTCCAGAGCAGGACGAGGGAGACGACGGCCATGGCGACGGTCCACTTGCCGCCGCCCGAGGTGCGCGTTACATATTGGGGTTTCGACTTGGCTAAGGAGACGTCGTCAGTCAAGCCCTTCTTCTCTGTCAAGGGGGGGAGAGAGGAGACGTACGAAAGGCGTCAAAGGTGCTGACGATGCTGCCGTTTGCGGCAAAGTTGTCCTCTTGGAGGCCGTGCTTCTCGAAGCCGTTCATTTTCAACGGTCGTGGGGGGATGGCCGAGCTACGTGGAACGGTCCTGTGACTGCTCTACCTCGGGCCGGCGATGGATTTCGAAAGCTGCCATGCGCCCACGTGGTAGGAGAAATCGGAGCGACCCAGGGGCGAGGCAAATGGGCGACGTCGCGATGCGATGATTTGCGCAGTCCTTGTTCGGCAAGCAGGCTCGCATGCCCCCCTCCCCGGTTTGTTGTTTGCGCCTGCTCCTCTTTTCCTATCACCGCTGTCTCTCGACCAGAGGATATATATATACGTATCTGTATGGGCGTTGATAATTGGTATTTGGCTGATTTTTTGCTGTCGCTGGTTGGCGCCCTTCTCACGATTCGTGCGACTACCCTTTGGAGAGGACAGCTTGCGATTCTGTTCAGGGGTCTTGGGTTCGCGGGCGCTGATTGGCGGGCTGGAGCGCATGCAGGATCAACGTCGGCCCGCTGCGGATGCCGGAGCAGGCCGGCGCTGTGGGTCGTCCCGGAAACCGGGCAGCGGAGGAGGTACTTGACACTTGTACCCCGTACTCCGCACTTTGCACCAGGTGCTGGAGAATGCCCAGCCACGGGGGCACGCCATCTCGACTCGACGGCCAGGCGGCGCACCAATCAGATTCACAGACTGGGAAGTTCCGAGGGTTGCAGAGGGGGAAATTATCGTGTCCGTGTGGCAGTGGCAAGGCCCGGTAATGGCGGCGGGTGAGATGGGGTGGTGGAGAGACGGGGTCAGCTGGCAACTGACTGTGTGACACTAGGCGAGTTGGCGGGCGGTGGCTTTGCTCTCCAGCTCTGCCGATGATCCGGGCCGCGCGCGCAAAGACCGTTTTAGGACCTGACGAGCGCGCTTCTTTTTTTTTCCCCTTCCTTTTTCATCGGTAAACCACGATGGCGACAAGGATGCGACGGACGACGAGGGTCAAGCTATGTTCTGTACTGTACAGTAATGCACAGATGCAGGGAAGAAAGACTCGCAACGGACGCTCTCCCCCGGGCTGGAGGTCCAAGTACTCTGCAGAGCGGAGCAGGTCGCGGCTGGGCGCGCACGGGCTAGGTGGGTACATCCGGCTTCCGGGGGGGGACAAGCGGCGACGCACAGTGGATGCCCCCAAGCCGCGTAAGTGGGTGCGTTGGCGGGTCGAGCGGAGGATGATGATCCAGAGGCGCCGCCGTGGCCGGTCATTCCAGCTGTTCTACGAAGCACGCTTCTTCTGCGGACCATTTGAAATCAGCTCGAATTGACGAGAACTATTTCGTTTCTTTTTCCGTCTCAATCGTGTAGCTTGCGTAATTATATGGCGCCTGGAGAGGGGGGCGGTGCCGGTAGATCTTTGGGGCGCCCTGCGTATGTTCGTCACCAGAAGGCACATCATTGACTGTGTCTGGTGTTGTCGCCGCGACCGAGCAAGCAGCTCAAAGACGGAAGCAGAGACGGAAACAAACAATCGCCATTCATCGCCAATCATCCAGCGGCAGACAAATCAAATATCCCTGTACCTGCACCGAAAAGTGGACGCGCTGCATCTGATGCCGATTACTCCGTACGGGGCTTTACGTCACCCCTAACCGCCGCCAAAACGGCCTGCAGCCCCAGGCGTTTATTGGCCTGGCGGGGCCTGAACCACCGCGGGACGGCTCTGTAAATCCACCCCGTTTTAGGGCTGTTTTCCGTTAGCCTGCCCCCTCTCACTTCCCTCCTCGACCCACCCTCGCTTCCCCATTCCTTCATTCCTCGTTCCTCAAACATAAACACGCCTCGCCCCCCCTTTCTCCTTCAGACCCGTTCCCGCCCCGACCCAAACATCCCGTCGTTCGGGGCCATCGTCAACTTGTGGCCTTTCTCTCTCTCCCTCGTCTCCTGACTGTCTTCGCCGCTTTTGCCGCCTTCGCCGCTTTCTCCCCCTTGTCCCCCTTGTCCCGCGACCGACGACGACGACGATCCATCGCAGCAGGCAAACTTCCATCCACCGCTCCTATAGCCAGCCTTGTCTGCGCTCTCTGTCGCTATATACCCTCGTCCTCGCCGTCGCTCGCTTCATTGTATTCGCCCTTTCGCCGTACTGCGCGCGCGCGCGCTCGCCTCTTCGCCCATTCCCAGCCTCCGCCTTTAATCATGAAGTCCTCATTGCCAGGCGTCGCCACCTTGCTGGCGGTCGCGAGCTTTGTCCACGCCCAGGGCTCATCTTCCTTCTCCATTGCCTCTGACGGTGCGTACACTCCCACGGAGAGGCCACCGTTGTTGCTGACTCTTCGCAGCCGCAATCAAGCAGACGGCCAGCACCCTCGCCTGGGACATGCTGCAGTACTACAAGGGAAACCAAACGGGCCAGACGCCCGGCATTCTTCCCGGTCCTCCTCCCGCCGGCGACTACTACTGGTGGGAGGGCGGTGCCATGTGGGGGACCCTCATCGACTACTGGGCCTGGACGGGCGACTCGACCTACAACGACGAGGTCATGGAGGCCATGCAGTTCCAGGTCGGTGAGCACAGAGACTACATGCCCCGCAACGTCACCGCCTCGCTCGGCAACGACGACCAGGGCTTCTGGGGCATGTCGGCCATGCTCGCTGCTGAGAACAAGTTCCCCAACCCACCCTCGGACAAGCCCCAATGGCTGGCCCTCGCCCAGGCCGTCTTCAACACCCAGGCCAGCCCCGACCGCCACGACGACACGTGCGGCGGCGGCCTGCGCTGGCAGATTCCCTTTTCCAACAACGGCTACAACTACAAGAACAGTGCGTGACCCCGGACTTGATGCTGACGTATGTCGTGGCTGACCCACATCAGGCATCGCCAACGGCTGCTTCTTCAACCTCGGCGCCCGCCTGGCCCGCTACACCGGCAACGCCACCTACTCGGACTGGGCCATCAAGACGTGGGACTGGATGGAAAAGATTGGCTTCATCGACGCCGACACGTATGCCATTTACGACGGCGCCAACATCAACACCCAGTGCAAGGAAATCAACAAGGCCCAGTTCTCGTACAACAACGGTGTCTTTGCCCAGGGCGCGGCCTTTATGTACAATCACGTATGTCTTGCCCTCGACCATGGCGCCTCGATTACTGACACTTGTCGTTGCAGACCAACGGAGCACAAATGTGGAGGGATAGAACCGAGAAGCTCGTCTCGCGCGGCCTCCAGACCTTCTTCCCCAACGGCATCGCCGTCGAGCCGTCGTGCGAAAACATCAACACGTGCACGACGGACATGATTACGTTCAAGGGCTTTGTGCACCGGTGGTACTCGGTCATCACGCAGCTCGCGCCATTTACGGCCGAGATGATCAACCCGGTGCTCAAGAAGTCGGCCGAGGCGGCCATCAAACAGTGCACCGGCGGCGCCCTCGGGCGGCAGTGCGGGTTCAAGTGGGCGTCGGGCACGTACGACGGCAAGACGGGAGCGGGCCAGGAAATGGGAGTGCTGTCGGCCGTGGCGTCGCAGCTCATCGGGAAGGCCAAGGGGCCCGTCACGCAGACGTCGGGCGGCACGTCGAAGGGCGACCCAGACGCGGGCAGCAGCGGCGACGACTTCCAGAAGCACGGCAAGGTGATTACGGCGGGCGACAAGGCGGGCGCCAGCATCGCCACCCTGGTGGTGCTGGGGGCGGCGTGCGGCATGTTTGGCTGGATGAGCCTGGGCGCCTAGGGGGTGACGGCGACGATGACGAGGCAAGGGAGCCACGGCTGGTCATGCTACGTGCGATACGAAAGCGGGAGACGGGCATGGATGCATTTGGGCGTTGCAACGGGCGTTGCACCGGGCGTTGGGGACGGGGCAAATGCTGTTTTCTTTTTGATTTACAAAGTCGGTGGAATCTCCATGGCTCGAATTTCACCGCGCGGGGGGTGTGCGTGGGCTCGAGGAGCGTGGGCTCGAGGTGCGTGGGCTCGAGGTGCGTCGGACAGTTGCCGTTGCATCTTCGTTTGTCTTTCTTGTCATACAGAGGAGCTTGCGTCAGCCTCGGCGACTAGGGAAACGGGGAATAAGCTATTTAATAAAAGGCCGGCCGAGCAGGACGGTGCTGTAATGGCCGGTTAAGCATGACATGCCCCCCCTTCGCCCCCCCCCCCGGAAAAGTCCCCGGCGGACTGTTTCTTGTCCCAGCTGCGTTTCATCTCCACCCTCGGCGCTCCGCTTTCACGGCCAAGCTTTGCCGGTGGAGTGTGGAGAAGCGTCCAGCCGGCAAGTCTGGATGGACAGCGGGCATGACGCTCTAGAAGGCGGTTCACGCACCGGCTCGAGCCATGTGTGTAGGTAGTTCGATCAAGCCACGCCGTGCGCAGGGCCGCAATTGCATGTCCAGAGTGCCGTAAAGACCGGACGTTACCCCGGAGCTCGGCCCGGAGCCCCGGCCCGCCCTGGCGCTGGGTGTCGGATAGAGTTAATTCTAAACCCAGCTCTGGTATGCCCGGGCCCCTCGGGCCTTTCCGCAGAGGACTTGCATATAGCAGCGAGCTGTGCCGAGCCCCTTGAACCTTTCCGAGCCTCGGCGCCTTCCGAAACCTCGGACGTCGAGCTGACGCAAGCTAACGTGTAATTGACCGGCGGCATTTTCACGGGCCTGGCGCTCCATCCATGCCCGAATCTGGACGAGACTTGCATGTCGAGAAATGTAGATGATTGAGTTGCTTTTTATCTCTCGTCGACTTGTTACCCCAAGCACTGGGAGCTGGCCGTAAACGTGAAAGAGCACACGCAGCTGTAGACGCCGTGGAGCAAGACGCTGTTCCCAGAGGGCGGCAGCGTCGACGGCTTCGGCGCCACAGCCCTCTCTCTACATGTCCACCCTCTCTGCAATGTGCTAGCGCAAAGGCCCGCCTCCGCAGGCTGACGGAGGGCGTCTGGAGAAGCTCTATGTCTATGTGGTGGGCTGCGAAACGCCCTGTCCGCCCGTCGAGACGGGTGTTGAAGCGCGTGTTGATTTGAAAACCCTTGGGAGCCCGGCCGTTCACTGGCGAGACGGGTAGAGAATCTGGGGCTCTGGCTCGGAATTGGCACTGCGGCCAACGTGGCCGGCTGCCATGTTGAATGACAGGTGGACGCACCCTTTGCGCGACGATGCAATGCCGAGGCCGTCACACCACCATGACCTCGAGCCGTGGGCGGGTGGGAGCGCGGCTTGGTATCCTGGTCGCTGTCCCCGTTCGCCAAAGTTCAAACGCATGTGTGTTCTGCCCTGGCGGATTCCTCCGATGCAGAACCCGTTGCTGGCCCGTTGATGGACCGGCAGATATGCTGATTCGTGCTCAAACGCACCGCCCGCCAGGCCTGCCGTTTCACACCCTGACGATCTGCGTCTCTTCCGCCTGCTTTTTCCGTATAGCTTTGTAATTGAGCTCTTGTTGGCCGTCGACGTCGAATATCAACTTGGGGCTGTCCGCTGTCGACGAGACCCTTTTGGCTCGTCAGCGTTGAATTTATTGTCATTTTCTGGTGATTTCGTCTCTTGTTTGATTTTCTAGCCGGTGACTATTTCCATTTTTCAATTTACACAGCGCGTCTTGCTTGCTTTCTTTGCGTCTTCTCCACGCCGTCCAGGATGAACAGCGCCACCGCCTATCGCCGGTCGACCATCGCGCCCCCCGTCTTCCGCCGCCCGGACCTCGAGGACGGCACCGGCGCCCGGCGTCGGACCTTCAACCCGGTCGACTGGCCGGCCTTTAAGGAAAACTGCGATCTCGAGCGGGCCTCGAGCGCAGAAGCCGTCCCCTACGACCCCGACTGGGACAACGACGGGCCCGGGTCGGCGGAGCCGGACAACATTGGCTTCGCCGAGGGCCTCAGGAGGATCCTCAGCGTCTACCCGTGCCGCGACGCGCAGTGGGTCGTGGCCGTGCTGTTCATCGTCGGCAGCACATCCTTCACGGCGAGCTCCTTCTTCGCCCTCATGCCCCTCGTGTTTCCCGAGACGGCCTTCCCCGGCGAGATGGAGGTTGCGTTTCCGACCACCATCACCATCGGCGCCGGCATGTTCTTCCTCGGCGGCAACCTGGCGACGATTGCCTCGTTCAACGTCAACCGGGGCCCCGTCTCCGACGACGACGCCCTGGACGGCGAAAAGGGCTACGCGCCGCCGCCGAGGTACAACCCAGCCCTGCTCGGGAGCAAGGAATGGGTCTGGTTCCCGTCGGGCGCCGAGTTCCGCGCCGTCTTCCTGCCCAACCCGGCCTTCCGCGCCGGCCTCGTGTCCATGTCGGGCGGCCTGATCCTCACCACGGCGGCCGTCGGCGGGAACCCCGTGCTGCTGGGCTCGCCCGAGGACCCGGCCTTCCCCGACAGGCTGCGCAACTTTGTCCTCATCCCGCTGACCGTCGGCGGCGCGCTGCTCGCCGCGGGCGGCTTGGCCCTGACCATGCTGGCCCAGGAGCGCTGGTACAAGCCGGCCGTCATGTCCGTCGCCTGGCACGCCTCCTTCTGGAACATGCTCGGCGCCCTGTCGCTGTCCCTGGCGAGCCTGTACAACATCGTGGTCCCCGAGGACATGCTGTCGCCGGCCGTCGTCAACTTTGTCGGCACCTGGCTGTTCTTTCTCGCGGCGTATCTTCAGTGGCACATGGTCATGGTGTTTTATCCTAGACGGGTTAAGTGATGCATATAGAGTTATAGACCATAGACATGGAACAGAGACAGATTTCCGCCCCGTTGCTTAGACGGGCTATTGTAAACCAGCCAGAGTGCTTTTGCCAGGTTAAAGTTAATACTCGAGTCAGTCCTGACGCTGCCCGTCGTCTTTAGAGTACAAATCGAGCCAAACAACCAGTTCCGAGTTGAAACGCTCACTTCTTAGCTGGCACCAACAGTGTCCAATACCCCCCCCCGGCCCTACTTTACACATAACTAAGCCCGCCCCGAGCGCACTTGGCCTTGCTAATCTTGAATCCCCCCGGCATCAGGGTCTGGAAAACGCCGTGCGGATCGTATTTCTTGGCAGTCTTGTTCAGAAACGCCACGCTCTCGGCCCCGTAGCCGCAGAGGGGCTCCTGGGAAGGGGCGGCAAAGTTGATGTAGAGAAAGGGAGAGTATGTGCCGTGCTTCTTGGCCACGGCCTCGGAGACGTCGATGAACTTTCGGCGCGCGGCTTCCATCATGTCGTCGAGGCTGGGGTCGGTCCATCGCGATGCCAGCCAGAAGACTAGACGTGGACATCACTTCAGTCAGCTTCGTCATGGTGCTACGCATGACGTCTTGTGCTGGATCTTACCGATTTGGTCTTCCTTGACGTTGGCCAGGCCGAGGCTGTTGCCACCGCGCTTCTTGGCATACGATTGCTGGACCTTGGGCTGGGGGATGAGCTGGATGATCCAGTCCACCTTCTCCTTTTGCGGAAGATCGTTGTACACCTTGTCGGTGGCATCCCAGATCTCACGGAGAGTCTGGTAGTCGTTGGCGATGGTCAGGCTGGCCGTGACTTGACTGTCGAGACTGTCAGGGCACGATGCAGACACGCGAGGCAGGCCAGCATGCTCACCGGAAGCCCTTGGGCACAAACTTGCTGACCTCGTGCACAAAGTCGGCAACCTTGGTGCGACGAGCCGCGTTCGACACTTGGTTGGGCATCTTCAGGAACGGCCGGGCAGCCTTGGCGTTCTCCACGCCGGCCGTGTTGGAGAGGGCCAAGTCGACGAGCTGGCCCTTGTTGCCGCTGAGATAGGCCGTGGCGACCTGCAGCCCCGTGTCGAGATCGTTGTTGTTGTTCCGGACAAAGTCGACGGTGGCGTGGCAGATGCGGTCGAGCATCTCTGCCCGGCTGGCCTGGGGCCCGTTCAGACTGACGCGGACCTCGCCGCCCCAGATGTCGTCGAGGTCAAAGGCGGCAAACTCGACGTGCGTGACGATGCCGAAGTTGGTGTTGCCGCCCTTGAGCGCCTTGAACAGGTCCGGGTGCCTCGTCTGGCTGGCGCGGACCACGTCCCCCGACGCCAGCACCAGCTCGTAGCTGAGGATGTTGTCGACGGCCCAGCCCCTTTTGGCCTGGAACAGCGACTGGCCGCCGCCCAGCGAGGGGCCGCCGACGCCGACGTCCTCGCACACGCCGCCGGGGAAGCCAATGCGGCTGCTGTTGAACCGGTCGTACGCCCGGCCCCAGCTGAGCCCGGCGCCGAGCGTCACCGAGGCGCGGTCGCGGGCGAGGCGCGCCGAGTCCAGGCCGCCGAGGTCGATGGACACGCCGCCGTCGATGCTGTTGGCCCCCGGGTTGGCGTTGTGGCCGCCGGCCTTGACGGCGAACCTGCACTGCTTTTTGGTCACCATCTTGATGATGGCGGACACGTCCCGGGCCGACTTGGGCGTCACGACGCAGCCCGGGTGCAGCACCGCCGTGCCGGACCAGCGCGCCTTGATGAGGTCGTCATAGTCGGGCGACGACGGGCCGTGGTAGATGGGCCGGAGAGCGTGGGAGAGGGCTCTGCACTGGAGACGGAGGGTTATCTCGGCCAAAGCTCCCTCTCGGACCAAGAAGGGGGTCCGGACTTACACAGCTTGCGTCATTCGAGCCTGCTCCATCCCCCTTTGCAGTCCCGGCAGATGCCAAGGCCAAGGCGAGGCCGACAAAGGACTTCATGGTGATTCATCAAAGAAGGATGGCGAGAGACAGACGGAAGGAGCATGGCCAACTAACGGCTCTGGCCTATTTGTACCGTCGGCCCCGGGGAGCAGCAGGAGCTTGTGTTAACTGGCATGACGACTAACAGAGACAGGGCGGCGAGCTTGGGGGCCTCCGCAGGGACCCCTTGCAAGACATGTGCCAATACACCTCACCCCAAATCGGCAGCGTGGATGCGAGCCATGCTCCCCCGTTTACCGGAAAAGGCAGGACGCTGAGAGGTCGCATCAGCCGGCAGCACAGTGAGATCGGGGACACGCGGACCCGGTCAGCTTGCGAGGAGGCTGAGCGAGGCCCTGCAAGGCACCAGTCTCAGACAGGGATGTCGGGGTGAGCACAGTCATGAGACGGAGCCTGGTGACGTGACATTACTGCTCTCGTCAGACGGCTTTGTCCAGCATTTTATGCTAAGACTGCCGATTCGCTTCGGAGACGGGCTTCGCCGCGGCGTGGGCTCGAGTTTGGAGCATGTCTTGAGCCGAGGCTTGGGCCGAGGTATAAATCAGATTGCTGCCCGTATTATGGCTCAAACCGGTCACAAGAATGGTTACCTTTGAACAACTCAAGGGCACAGGAAGAGCCAAGACACGCCTCGCTTGCGTCTCCGTCCGGCCGGGACCGCTGTTGCTCTCCAAGCTTGCACCACACTCCAACGGCCTCCTTGTCCATCAGCTGGGAACGGGGTCTTGCCAATGCATCAAGACCAGATGGACGTTTGATGGAACCGTGTGTTTTTATTTCATTTCTGGCGTCCTCATGTCTGTCTATCCGAGCATCAGATTGGAGCAGTATTCAAGGCGGAGATGGCCTCAGCCGGTGAGCTTGACCAGGTCTTGCAGCCACCCTGTCGTCGACGCTTGGAAACCCAGACCTCGGCCAACTCAGCTCTCCTCGACGCCATTGTGGCCCGCGAGAAAAAAAGTCACGCCGAGAGAGCGAGGGAGGCCCTCCAGCAAGCCGCAAGTTGGTGCTACTGCCCAGACTCCTCCAGAGCTGCGTGACACCGTCGCAGCCAGGCAGGGCCACGCTGCTCCAAGATGCTGCTTTGCGAAATGTTTCTCGAACCGAGGACGCACGAGAATGCCGCTGCCTCGTGGAAATATTCAAGTGGCCGGTCTCACAAGAGGCTGATGAGAGGTCTACACGCAGTTCATCTCTGGCGTGAAGAGCGACCATTTCCATCACGCCCTTGTCCAGCTGATGAAGGTCTTCGTAACATCGTTCGTACGGAATACAGCCCGATACGACGTGTGATGCGGAGTCTCACGGGTAAGAGTATGAGTCGCGTCTCCGAGGCCACGCATGTCGAGTCCGGAGAGACGAGCCCTCCAGCGTGGGTCCGGAATAGACCGGTAACAAGTATTGTGTTCCGCCGAGCTGTTATACTTCATGAGGCTTCTCTGCTCTGATTTTGATGAAAAACTCGTGATCATGTCTCATCGGTCGACGACAGAGAATGAGCCATGAGAAACAGGCCTTCCCAAGTGAATAATCACCAAAGACTCGTTCAGAAGATGCTCTCTATCCCAGCCCGGAGTGTCAATCCCCTCCTCCGGGATCACCGCGTGGGCCGGACGTGACTTCATGGGGATATGTGCATCCGACGGCACCTCAATCAGAACCTCCCCATGCCAAAGTCCCTTCCTTGAGGCGGAGATGCGCCGGATATGCACTCAGGTCGGTACCGCGTCTTCACGCGACATGGCCGGAGAGAGATCCCGAAAGCATTCCACAGGCTGGTCGGGTGCCTAACCAAAGGTTCGACGACGAAGAGGCCTTTGATTTTCCCCCAATGTATATACCAATGCAGGGCGAGAGTCTGGTTACACAGTTTGAGCACTCAAGCACCAGTCTCAGCAGGGATCCTCAAGTGAATGGCTCGCTTGCGTCGTCGGCAAAGGGGGCGCGAGGCCGACGTGAGCCCCCCCGAGACAAGCAGCCCTTGCAGAGTTCAACGAGATGTGCCTGCGTGCATTCCAGCTACTCCCGAGAGGCACGGCCTTTTCCAGGCAAGGGGCCATAGCTGGCTTGGTTCAGTGTTTAACGTCCAGGCCAGAGTGGCTCGAACATGATTCAGAATGGGATGCAAGGATCGTCCTGACACGGCAATGGATGGCGAACTCGTCGTCCACATCTTCCTAGAGCAGCCCGGCATGCAAGCCCAGTCGCACGACATAGTCACTTGCCAGCATTTGACGGCACAAGCACGGCTGCTCCCGTCATCGTCTGGCGGCCACGCCGGTAGGACATGCCGAATGGCCCCCCCCCTCACCGAGACATTCTCCCCATGTCTCACGCCACGCATGACCCGCGAGCGGCATCCGTTCAGCTCTGCAGCGAGCCAGAGGACTGTCCGATTCGGCAACCCTGGCCGACGATCTGGAGAGATGGACCGGCTCTCCAAGTCTTCCCGTGTTTCCAGCAGGGCTTGTTTTCCACCTGGCTTGGGCGGAATCCTCCATCATCCCAGAGTCGTGGGGTTATTGCGACGTGGGATTGAAAACAAGGTCAATCTTTGGCGCGAAAGGTCTTGTAATGGAGACTTTGCTCAGCGTTGATGTCGCCAAACTAGATACAAGGCACCGGGGCTTCTTAAAGAAGTCAAAGGGGAATTCCCCTCTCTTTGTTTCCGCACATGAATTCCATTTCCCGGAGTTGTCTCCCTCGCCGGGCTTCATTCCTGTCACCGAAAACACACACGTCGGTGCATGGATTCATCTCAAGATATATATTCCGTCGCCGCTCCTCGCGTGACGTGCTGCGTCCCATTGTCATCACACATTCCAAGATTGACAAAGGTCGCCGTGGCCATGCAGCTCGTCGCCGTCCTCGCGCTATTGTCCGTCGGCGTCTCGGCGCTGGTCGAGGTGGCCCCCAGGGGCAGCCAAATCAAGATCTGCGGTTCCAAGCTTCCGTTCTGCTGCAGACACGGCCGGAACCGGTCCAGCCAGTGCTCACAACGTACGTCCCGGAGGGTACCAGTCGCTGGCGGGCGTGGCTGACGATTTGCCCCAGTCAGGATCATGCCAGAGGGATACAGGCGTTTCAAGGAGCTCTGTCAGCAGAAATCGCCGACGTGCTGCAAGACGGCGCCGTCCATCGAGGGACCGGTAAGTAGGCTGGCGGGAGCTCCAGCACGAACGCAGACTGATTCGCATAGCTCTATGCAATTGTGGGCGGCATCTTGGGCACCAACTTTGGAGGCAGCGACTGCTCGCTGGTTTCACCAGATGAAGACTAGGTAGGACCCTGGGTGGTTCGAGTTGCCGAGGGACGGCGTTTCGATTGCTCAAGCGAGACGGCGTGGTAGAATAGGGCGATCCGGTCAACGACAAGGACTCCTTGTGACCTTGTGAATGGCGACAGGATCATGGCCATTTACATCATGTTTGAGGGGCTGAGATGCGAGTTATGATGCACACACCTGTTTCAACGCCATTGAGGGACCCCGTCCCCTACCTACCGTCTGGCGAGAGAGTTGTGTTCGAGAAAGAGGGATAGACGTTGTTCGAGAAAGAAGGACAAACGGTATTCGAGAAAGAAGGATAGACGAAACTATGCCATGTTGAATTTCGCAAGGATGAATTATAATCCGTATTACCTCGCTCGGACTTATCTGTACGTACCTGGCACGTGCACTGTGGGTCTCTGTCCATATTAAACACCAGCCGCCCCCGCGTCCAACAGGCCTCAGCTGACCTGGCGAGCAAAGGCTGTAACTGTAACTACAGTACGGAGTACGTACTCCGTACTTTGCAACTTACTACCTTACTGTAGGTATTAGGTACTGCCTGTTTGTGCTTCGTCCTTTTGCCTCGCTCAGGATTCTTGTACGTAATGGCAGGCGCCACGCCCGCATCGCCTGGTCTGGTGACTGCCCAAGCCTTTCCAGCCGGCGGGAGTTAAAAGGACAAAAGGGCCCGGTTGGAGCGGTGGACAGACAGTTCAGACAGACAGTCAGTCAGACAGACAGTCAAGTCAGTCAGTCAGTCAGTCAGTCAGTCAGTCAGTCAGTCAGTCAGTCAGTCAGTCAGTCAGTCAGTCAGTCAGACAGTCAGTCAGACAGTTAGTCCATCCATCCATCCATCGGCCCTTGCATCACAACTCCAGCGCCGCTGCATCATCATCCCCCCAAAACAATGCGCGGCGCCCTCTCCTTGTTCGCCCCCAGAGCCGCCGCTTCCTCCTCCTCCTCCTCCTCCTCCTCCTCCTCTCCAACCCCCTCCCCCCCCGTCCGCTACGGCCGCGGCGGCGCCGGCAACATCACCACCGTCCCTCCCCCCCAGCGCCCCTCAACCGCCCGCACAGCCACGCCGCCCAACCCCTCGCGGCCCTTCTTTACCGGCGTCGGCGGCGCAGGCAACGTCCGCCCCGCCGCCTCCGCCGCCGCCTCCGCCCCGGCCCCCCCCGTCCTTCTGCCCCCGCCCGCCCTCAGCGGCTTCTGCGGCCGCGGCGGCGCCGGCAACGCCTATTCCCGCGACAGCCTGCTCGCTTCCGCTTCCCCCGCCTCTTCGTCTGCCTCGTCTGTCCGCAGCGACGCCGCCTCGGCCAGCAGCGCCCGCAGCTTCCTCGGCTCCACTTCCAGGCTGTTGCCCGTGCGGCTCGGGGGCCGCAAGACGTCGTTGGAATGCATGACATGAGCGGGAGCAATTCACCCGAGATTTGAGCCGGCTTAATTTCGATTTCGCTCCCTTTCTTTTGAAGCGAAAAGGGTCTGAGGCGTTTGACCCATTCTCTACATAGTTATCCATTTCTCATAAACGGTTGGGAAGCAGCCTCGGACAGGGTCTTGAAACTATGAAAAGAAAAAACACGGCTCGATTTTCTTCTATTCTATCCGTAGTTCATCATAATATACCCACTCCGATATGCATCCACCCCGTCTGACGACGTCAGCTACAACCCATTCATCCATCAATGCCCCATGCACCACCGCAACGCCTGCAGTCCTGTGCATATCGACATTGTAACCGCATTTCAACCCAGCAATTCATCTTTGGCTTCGTCGACATGGTCCGATTCGAGAGCACGCAACCATGTCGCCGGCAAAACGCACACAGGGGTATCATTACGCTCGCTCTTTCTTTCTCTATCGCGCAAATCGTCCCATGACCCCGACCTCTCCATTGCCCGTGTCTCGACTCCGGCGACGTGCCTGAAACTGAAAGCCAGCAGCTGCCCTTGTCAACCCCTCCCGTCGTCATCGTCCGCCGGCCGGCGCGGCAGCAGGCACCTTTGCCTGCGCTCATCACGTAAACTTGGTGTGGATAATGTCGGGGTTCTCGTGCCAGTCGTCAACGCTCACCCACATCTTGCGAAACGTGCTCAGGCCCGCGAGGATGCTTCCACCAATCCACGTCGAGTACTTGCGCTCTGGCGGCGCAAAGATCTTGATCCTCATGTCCTTGACTGCCAGTTTCTGCAGCTCCGTCAACAGCCGGTCGCCAAAGCCCTTGGTCAGCGTGCTGCCGCCCGACAGCACAATGTTGCTGTACAGCGACTTGCGCAGGTCCAGATCCGTCCGATTGATGGCGTCGACGACGATTTGGTGCACGCCGGGGTACTCGAGCCCCATAATCTCGGGGTCGAAGAGGATTTCGGGGGCCCTGAACCGCTCGGGGCCAATCTGCACGCGGCGTGTTAGCGTCTGCCAGAACACGTAACCGGCAACAACATCTGACCTTGAGCTTATGCCCATCCGGCAGCGTATACTCTGCAAACTTGCTCTCGTTGGGCTTGACGCCGATCCAGTCCCTCTCCTCTTTCCTGGGGTCGTGTGCCACGTACGAGACGCTCTCCTTGATCAGCCGCACCACCTCCTTCTCGGCGCTCGTGTGGAAGATGTAGCCGCTCTTGCGAAGCAGCATCTGCAGATACTCGGTCACGTCGCGCCCGGCAACGTCGATGCGGCGGATGCTGCTCGGCATGGCAAAGCCTTCGTACACGGGAACCGCATGCGACACGCCGTCGCCCGAGTCCAGGACAATGCCCGTTGTCCGTCCGCTGGCGTACAAGGATAGCACCGCTTGGATGGACGTGTGCAGGGCGGGCACGTTGAAGGTCTCAAAGAGGATTTGGGCCGCCGTGTCACGGTTGCTGCGGGGGTTTAGGGGGGGCTCGGTCAAGAGGACGGGGTGCTGCGCGGTCGACGTCAGCTCGAGTTCTGCGGAACATGGGCTTCTGTGCAAACCTCTTCGCTGAGAGTCTTGAGACCCTCTCCGTACACGTATTCCCATATCCTCTCCATGTCGTCCCAATCCGTGACAATGCCGTGCTCCAGGGGGTAATGGATCTTCAGCAGCCCCCTCAGCTCCGTGGCCGCCTTTTGCCCGATAAAGACATCCCCCTCGAGGGCACCGGCCAGTACTCTGAGATGCTTTGGGCGGCCGACCCACGAGGGGAAGAAGCACTTTGGGAGGTCGTCGCCTGCGAAGCCGGCACGGATGGTGCCGGAGCCATTGTCGAGCACAATGGGTGCGTTGTGCAGCGATTCCGTCATGACTGAGAGCTGCTCGCGCGAGAGGTAGGCTCACCAAGCTTCCGAGCCCACCGTCAACGCCTATCGCTCTGACTTTGTGTCGGCCGCTGCTCTGCGTCTCGAATACGCCGTCGCCGCCTCTTGTGGGTTGCTGTCGGGGGGAGGGGAGGGAGCTCAGCGCAGGGACAAGATCGGGTGTTGGGGGGGAGGATGCGGCAAGCTACTATGCTGCAAGAAAGCTCTCGGTAGTCTCCAAGGGGTCGTCAAGGGGTGAATATCGGCGACGTCTTGGGGCCAGAATGCTGTGTGGAGAGCTTGTGTGTCTGCATCCAAGGAGTCGCGATAATGTGACGCGCTGGCTTACTCTAGGAACGTACCGACCTGTCCAGGCCGAAAGGTACCTGAAGGGGGGTACCTGCCTAGATACCTACCTACCGGAACTTGGGGCGTGGATATCACGTGCGCCCAGCCAAGGGCGGGACGCGGGGCCTGAGGCAGCAAAAACACTTTAAGTCGCGTCTCCCTCCGCCCAGACCGCGTCGCTTACGTGCCACCTGCTTCCCTGCGGCTTTGCCAACCCTGCAACGACGCTCGCAAATCCCCTCCCGATCGCTCGCACCGGATACCTCTCTCTGCCTGGCCAGACGACACGATTTCCTTCCTTCATCATCCGACGCCGACTTCTTCTCGTTCTAGCACATCTCGGACAGCTCGTGGACCACCAGCTCGCGGCGCGACGCCAATATCCAGTCTCATCTCGCCTGTGTTTCAAGGCTTTTCATGGCACTATTGACCGCTGCCATCCTCTGAGCCGCCAGCATGGTCAAAGGCGCCGCCGCAACAGGCCCGGGTGTCTACAGTGCAACGTACAGTGGGGTAAGCAAGACGCCCATGCCGGCATGCCTCTGCAAACGTGCCCTACCGAAGCATCCTCTGCCCAAATATCACACACTTGCCACCTTCAATCACGCTGACATGACCCAGATACCAGTGTACGAGTTCCAATTCGGAGACGATTCAAAGGAGCATGTCATGCGGAGGCGGCATGACGATTGGATCAATGCCACACACATCCTCAAGGCCGCTGGCTTCGACAAGCCCGCCCGCACACGCATTCTCGAACGAGACGTGCAAAAGGACGTACACGAGAAGATCCAGGGCGGCTACGGCAAATACCAAGGTTCGCTCCCACCCGCATCTCTCCGTCGAGACTTTGCGCATTGATGCCGACGCCCGCTTCAACAGGTACATGGATTCCCCTCGAGGCCGGCGAGGCCCTGGCACAGCGCCACAGCGCCTACGATCGCCTACGCCCCATCTTCGAGTATGTCCCCGGCGACGAGAGCCCGCCCCCCGCGCCCAGGCACGCGACCAAGCCAAAGGCCTTCAAGGCCCGCGCGCCCGCCGCTCCCAAGTGGACGGCCCCCAAACCTCTGCCGCCCGCTGCTGCCATGATGCAGCCTGCCGCGCTTACGCCGTCGGGCTCCGTCATGATGCACGACGACTACGACAATGGCGACACCATGATGGGCGACGAAGACACACCCGACAATCTCACCGTCGCCTCGGCCTCGTACATGGCCGACGATGACCGCTACGATATGGCGCACATGTCGACGGGCCATCGGAAACGCAAGCGCGAGGAGCAGATGCAGGATCTGACGGAGCAGCAGCACGCCGTCTACGGCGACGAGCTGCTCGACTATTTTCTCCTCTCTAGAAACGAGCAGCCAGCAGTCAAGCCAGATCCGCCGCCCAACTTCCAACCCAACTGGCTCATCGATGCCGAGAACCACACGGCTCTGCACTGGGCGTCGGCAATGGGCGACGTCGACGTCATCAAGCAGCTTAAGCGGTTCAACGCCGCCGTCGCCGTCAAGAACATACGCGGCGAGACTCCCTTTATGCGATCTGTCAACTTCACAAACTGCTACGAGAAGCAGTCCTTCCCCGCCGTCATGAAGGAGCTCTTTGAGACGGTCGACGCCAGGGACAACGCGGGCTGCACCGTCATCCATCACGCCGCCGTCATGAAGAACGGCCGCGTGTTCAGCCCCTCGTGCTCGCGCTACTACCTCGACAACATCCTCAACCGGCTGCAGGAAACGCTGGACCCCAGCGCCTTCCAGCAGCTGCTGGACGTGCAGGACAACGACGGCAACACGGCGCTGCACATGGCGGCGCGGCGCAACGCGCGGAAATGCATCCGCGCGTTGCTCGGCCGCAACGCCTCGTCAGACGTAGCCAACCACGAGGGCGTCCGGGCCGAGGACCTCATCATGGACCTCAACGCGGCCAAGAAGCAGCGCGGACCCCAGCGCTCGTCGTCGCCGTTTGCGCCCGACTCGCAGCGGCACGCCTCGTTCCGGGACGCCTTTGCGGCGGACAAGGCGCGCAAGCCGCCGCCGCCGGCGACCATGGCGTTTCAGTCGGCGGCGGCGACAACGGTGCAGACGCGCATCTCGCCGCTCATTGCCGAGAAGTTCCAGGACCTGGCCAAGAGCTACGACGACGAGTGGCACGAGAAGCACGTGGCCGAGACGGAGGCGCGGCGCATCCTCGGCAACACGCAGGCGGAGCTGGCGGCGGCGCGACAGCAGATTGCCGAGCTGGAGGCGCGCACCGAGCCCGACGACGTGGCGGCCCGGATCCTCGGCGAGGCAAACCTGGCCAAGCACCAGGTGCTGTCGCTCATCTCGCACCAGAACCGGCTGCACATCCAGCAGGCCGTCGACGGCGAGCTCAGCCGCGGCGCAAACGGCGACTCGTCGTCCTCGGGCGGCGCGGACGAACCGTTTGAGGGGCGCCTAGGCCTGGCGCGCCAGCTGCGCCAGATGCTGGCCGAGCAGCGCCAGGCAGAGGTCGACTACGTCGACGCCCTCAGCATGGTGGGAGTCGGCGACAAGATTGAAAAGTACCGCAGGCTACTCAAGCGCTGCCTCGACCCCAAGGACGGCGAGAGCCTCGACACAAACCTCGACAGTCTCATCGAGATGATGGAGGAGGAGCGCGATATGCACGACATGGACGGGCCGACACCATCGGGGCCGCCCGAGCCCATGGACTTGGCTCTGCGGGTATAGCGGCATCCACCACCACCCTCATTTCTTCAACTCTTTCTCTCCGACCCCTTTTTTTTACTGGATACCTGTCCCTCGCAAATCTTTATCCTCTCACTACCCCCTCCCCCCCTTTGTACCCATGTAGCTTCCCCGGCTTCAGCCCGGTTATTTATCTCCTCCCTTTTCACCGTCCGTTTGGGATTTTTGTCTATTCCGAGAGGAGTTATCCGCGTTACGCGTTGAGGCAGATATAGCAGAGACAGGAGTATGCGTGTGTGTGTGGGTGGTGGCCCCGCAGGGGGGGGGGGGCGGGCGGATACAAAAATGACACGAGCGGTGTGGGTAGATGGATCATGATTTCTTGACGTTTTTATGTTTCGTCTAACAAAGGTGTACGGCGAAATATACATGACGGGAGGCGCCAACCTGTGGGCGGCCACGAGCAGCTTTCCTTCACCCAATATCTGGCGCAGTGAGAAAGCAGGGAGAGACGGGGTGTGCGTATGAGTGTTTGCGGCTGGCTGACTGGCTGGCTGGGCTTCATTTGTATTATCTCGGTCTCTCTCTCGTCTTGACCCGGCTCCTCCACTCCCGGGCCCGGTTGCGCCTCATGGGTCTCACTGCACGGCTTACAGCCGCATAGTCACGGGTAAACGGGGCAAAGACGAGGCTTGACTTGGCTTGACTTGGCGTTGACCTTGCGCAGGCGCTGAGCGGCCTCGAAAGCACGCCGCGCCATGTCACTGGGGCGTGGGGGCGTCTCTGGCCCCGGTCCGCAAGTCAAAGAGGGTTTAGCGGAAGGCTCTTGGGCTGGCTGTCACCTGTGCATGGCATCCAAACAAGATCGTTGCATCTTGTTTGGACTGGCTCGCCCAGATGAGGAAAAGAAAAAGGGCCGCGGGGAGTCCCGAGACTGCGCGCGCCTGGTTTGCTCGGCCCATTCCTTTCTCCGGCATTCAGGGGCAGCGTGACAACCCATCCTCTCCCCGGGCCGAGACTTGCTGTGCCGGCAACATGTCGCATAGCACACTTAGAAAAGGTATCCAGGGTCAGCTTGCCTAGCAGCCCTGTCCGGGACGCCACGATTGCCGCTTTCGAACAGCGATCCCGTGTAGCAGGCCTGCAGGACGCGGGCATCAGGTGAGCGGTGAGATGGCAGATCTCGGCCGCCTCTCGCTGGTTGGCCTGGCTGGAGTGGGTATTCAACAGGGGCCAAGCCGTCACGAGGCTCGCCAAGGGGTGCTGAGCGCTCGTGGGCCGACAGACAACCAGGGCCCGACGCGCCCGGATGGTCGGATTACGGCTGCCGGGACGAGGACGAGGTAGCAAAGCTCCACGAGGTAACACCAACGAGTGTCCGAATGCCAACCATGTCTTGGGGGGCCGCGGAGACACGCGGGCGGCGAGCGGTTGAGCCAAAGGCGCCTTCCGTACAGACCATGACGACCTGTAACAAGCTCGGCAGTCCCTCCGGTAAGTTACGGCGGATGTACCTATGTAAGCATCCCGAGAATGGCGATTACTTCGGGCCCGTGACTCGGCCATCCCTTCCCGTCGCAGCACATCTGGCCAACAAGACGGGACCACCGGTGAGCCAAAATAGCAAAAAACCGGGGCTGCTGGTGGGGGGCTCTGGGGTGACGAAGCTAGGTAATTATGGTCGGCAATGCGAGAGCTTCTCTTTATGACTGAGAGAGGGAAGACGGGCGAGCGGGCGGGGCCGATGCGAGGAGCAGGCCGAGCGACCGAACAGCCAGCGGGGACTGCGTACTCTCAGCATCGTGGACATGCTGCAATAACAGAATAGATTGCATGCGGACCGGGTACTTGGACCGACAGGATGAAAAGTAGCCGCCATTTCGATGGCCTCTATGCGAGCACGGGGCGACAGTGGGACCAATCAGGCTGGCGTCGGCCAACCATGTGCAGCGGCCAGAGGCGGAGGGGTGCGAGTAAGGACGTAAGGCTGACGGAAACCCCCATCCAAGTGACGATGGTGATCTCGGATGCACCCTGGCTTGCGCAGCTTTGCATCCCACATGCTCTAGTCTGCTTGGCGCCCGGCCGACGCGACTTTCCACATCGGGACGAGTTTTGGCTTGTTCCGTGTTTCGAAGCCGCGTAACAAGGAAGAGGGATAGGCCGACGTCATGTTGTTGCGCCGTGTTAGCGAGTACTAGAGTAGTATGGACCTAGCATCTCGGCGCAGGTTGCGGTCTGTTCGGCCTTGCTTGGCCTCTTGAGGAAAAGGGGAAGAGGCCGAAATGTGCTCGACGGGGTCGGAAAGGCCGGTTGCGAGTCGTGCGAAGGCAAACGAGATAAAGAAAAAGGGCGCCACTGTCGCATTTTCAGCATGCAGCCAAGCATGAGTGGCGAGTACGGTATGTACAGTAGGGAGTTTGGAGAAGGGAATCAGGCTCGTCGGGCAGCTGTCTGTCACCTTGTCATTGGGGCAACGTAGCGCCTAGGTGGAGAAGAGACATTCTAGAAAGCTGAGGGTGTGTCGGCCCCTTCAGCTGGGCAGGGTTGGTGTGGGCGGCCGTTGTGATTGGCTACCAGCCCTCTGGAGACGACCTTGGCCACGACTGCTTCAACAACTCTTCTGCTGGCGGCGTGGGCGAGGGACGAGCCGCTGCTGTGCAACGGTAGCAGGCGGAAGGCAGGGGTCTTCCGGGCCCGGCAGCGTCGTCGCAACCCGGGTTTTGCTTGTTGCACGAGAGTGAGTGGTGGTGGTGATGAGGGCGGCACGTTGCACCAGTCAGTTGCTGGTGTTTTCCAGCTGAGGCAGGCGATAAGTGGCGGGCAGGACGGCAGACGGTTGAGCAGGAGGAGGAGGAGGAGGAGGAGGAAGCTGGACGATGATGCAGGTGATGATGATGCGGATGGCGTGGTTGACACGGATGCGATGCGATGCGATGATTGATCCACGAGATGATTTGATTGCCGTTGAGAGATCTTCGCGGGTGGCAAGAGATAACAAGACGACTGCATCCCGTGACTGACGCGTCACTCCACGAGCCTGCCTGTTCTGCGCCTGCCTGTTCTGCGCCTGCCTGTTCTGCGCCTGCCTGTTCTGCGCCTGCCTGTTCTGCGCCTACAGTACCTATAAGGTAGGTAGGTATAATTACAGCATGTACCAAAGTATCTTCCATCGTCACCATCGCCATCGCCATCGCCACCACCACCACCCCCATCCCCATCCCCTCATGCTCTCACCGACATGCTCCATCAACAAACGGCCCACCATCATCAGCCTCTGGCCGGCCGTCACTTATTGACCCCGTCCATCGTTGACCTCGACAGGCCCCACATTTCGACCCCGTGGGAGCCAACCAGCAGGGCCCCGGGCGGCTTGGCTGCACGGCTGGACGAGGCCAGCTGAAAGCACGACAATCATGGCCCTAACCAGCGCCTTCGTCCAACCTGCGTGACCAGCGCCACAGCACCAACGCTGGGCCTCTTCTCGCCTCATTCCCACACGCACCCCCCCTAGACTTGGTATGTGACTGTGTGTGAGTGCGGACTGACAGAGTTCAACTCGTGGCGAATTGTCGGCGTCTCGACTGTCCATTGTCGCATCTTGCTCGACTGCATCTGCCGCCCACAAGCACATTTATTACACGCGTGTCGGCAGTCGACCAAGGGGGCTTGTCTCGAGACAAGCGGGCGTGCGACTATTAGTTGCGGGTGGGCTTTGCGCCCTCGCTCAGCTGCAGACTCCTCGCCCGCCGTCCCTCCTAGCGATTGGCGGACCCGGATTTTGCTGGGCCTGGCTCAGGAGTCTCGAGCAAAGGCTCTCAGGCCAAGTCAGGAGGCGCCGGGCTCCTCGCCCTCTGACCTCGCTGTGATGAGCTCCAGGGTCCGAACCGACATTCATCGGTGCGGTCATGGCCATCTTGGTACCGGTCGCAAACTATTGCTGGCACGAGCCGCCCGTTTTTTTCCTTTTCTTGTCTTCCGAGCTGAGAGGCTGCTCCATGCGGATGCTTCATGCTCCACCCCACCGCTTTTTGCCCCAATGCGTCCGATGCGACGCAGCAACCCGCTTCAGTATGTACGTCCCTGGCTGGGCCTTAATATTAACGTGGTCCGGCATGAACCCTCCTGAAAAGGAGGGCGGGAAGGGAGACCGGGGGGGGAGGGGTGTGGCGCTACCAACAAACAGCGCCCCCCCCCCTTCCTTTCGCCCTGCTCCAGCACGAGCAAGCTAAAGGTTCTCCTCAAGGGGAAACTGTGTTGGCAGCTCTAGCTGAGCTTGTGCCGCCCATGGATGGACTGGACGCACGCGGCCCATCACTGGGTTGGCGACAAGTGGGTTCTGCCACGGCCTAGTGAGCTGGGCTTGGATCCTTTGATTCTCGTCATTGCTAATTCTCGTCTCCCATAAGAAGCTTCGGCGCCCCGGACTCCCGCTTTGTTTGATGCTGTCATGTGTATATCTCCGGCTCGTCTCGGTTCGTCTGCACTGGGTTCCGCTTCGCTTGACACACGTCTTGCTCCCATCCGGTCGAAAAACAGCCGCTCCCTAGGTTTCTTCCTTGACTTGCTACACCATCGACTCGAGATCGCGCATAAAGACACCGAACTACCACTGTCCTCGGACAATTTCCAAAAGAAAAGGGCGTCCGCATCCGCGACTTACACAGACGATCGTCGTACGCGACCAGCTCGGGCGCCGGGATTGACTTTCGCAAAACGCGCGCATTTCCACTAGGCTGAACGGTCGGTCGTCGTAGGGCAGACAAAGGACGCCCGTCTGACGACAGAAAGTAGCGCGACTTGTCAGGGACCCCTGCCCCGACGACGCCTGCTTTCCCGAAGCAGACACGGCCGACAGCCATGCCGGCGACCAATATGACGCCCGCCGATGCCAGCTCGACGAGCACCGTCTACTTGAGGACCCAACCGCCCGCCTGGGCAATGCTCCAAGCCGGTCTCTCCGTCTTTGCCGTCTTGATCATCGCTCGTCACTGCGTGCGCTGGCTCTGCCTGCGGTGGTGTGGTTCAGCCGACAACCGGCTTACAGTCCAAGCATTTACCGACGGTCCACGAGACCAGCGCACTCAGCAACAGCGCCCCCGTTGGGAGGTGGTAGATGAGAAGCCGTGGTACGCGCCGAGCCTCACCACCACCATGCCTTCGGACCAGAAGACAGTTGTGCCGGAGGGAGGGCAATTGGGCAGCGGGACCGCCCTGCCAGGTGATAGGAATTGGAAGTGTGGCTCAGACTCACTGCCGAGACCGTTTGTCTCACGGCTGCCCCCAGCACCGCCTTTGACGCCTCCCGAGCTGAGCCCTGCCGTCTTCACAATCGAGGACGCACCGCACAGGCAGGACAGCTTCATCCACCAGCCAAATCCAGACTACATGACGTCGACGTCGTCCTTCTCCGAGACGAGCCCGGAGCCCTCTTCCCGGCCGCGGCGGCGTTCGTACCACCGGACCATCCCGATCGGCACCCCTGCGCCCCGGCAGGCCTCATCGTCCGAAGCCGATGTCGCCGACTTGAATTTCTCGCCGAGCTCATACCCCCCGTCAAGTCCGCTGCTCCCGCCGCCGCCTCCAGGCGCTTACGGGGCGGAGGGCCTCGGGCAGGCACGACGGGGGGTTGACGTCAAGGGAGAGATAATCTCGGTCCTAGACGGCGGCGGCGGCGGCTGGACGCGCCACACCCGTGTCTATGGCGGAGGTGTATGCCTGGCTTGCGCCGCGTCTGGCGGGCAGCACGGAGGCGGCTTCTACGGGGCGACTGTGGCTCCCGAGGAGATGCGATGAGGCTTGGGAGATGATGCATTGGGTTTTGCGCATGCATGGCGAAACGGTCGCCCCTCCTTGTTTTTACTTCCCCTTCGATTTGGAGCTTTCTTGCTTGGCAAGCTAGTGGCCGGAAGCATATCCGTCCATACGACTTTATGATGTATCACGAAAATCAGAGCTCGTTGCGTTGTTGAGGATCTGCCCAATGGGCGCGCCTTTGCTCTTTCTGGATGGACAACTTGTGTTGTCGTCTTGGACACTTTTTATTGGCCTTTTACCCTTGTCTGGCGATGGTGAATGTCCCAGGAAAGGGGGGGAGGGGGTTGGGGGCAAGGCATAATCAAGATTGGAGAGGATAGATGGCCGAAGCCGTGGGTGTGTCTGTGCAAGGCAGATTTCACTGCGCTCCATCGGCGAACATAACAACGTGCCAGTGGCACAACGTTGCTTGAACATCCCCGTCTCTACCTTTTGTACTCGTGACTCGTGGCTTGGAGTGGAAGCTATTCACACGGCCGGCTGATTGCGAGCCCGAGTCTGACTGGCCCTTTCTCTTGAGGGGGCTGCAAGGCAAGGCAGGCCGGGGACAAGGTTCGGCCCTGAAGGCCCATACATCTCGCTGCCCTCTTCCCTGATCGGCAGAGGCGGGGGAGACGCACGAGCGGTCATACATACATACACGAGAGCATCGAACAAGGGAGAAGGGGGCATCGCCAGATGGCAAACAGGGCAGGCGACCTGCGCCCGCATCAGCGGGGCGTGCACGGCACGAGGGGGTCCATCTCTCCCTGCACCTCGTCCCCAGGCCCCTCTCACCCCGCTCGTGGCCGCGGCGGCTGGGGAGAGAAGCGCGAGAGGGGAGGGACGAGTTCGCTCGGCGAGACGGGGAAGCCTGGCACGGAGACTTTTGAATGGGGGGTCACGAGGAGTTCCCAATGCGAGGTGAGTGAATACGTGCGTGTGGGGAGAGAAGGAGGCGCACTCCGGGGTAGAGTTCTGACGTGAGAGCGAGACGGCCGTGGCTCGAGATAAGGGGGCTCCTCTCCCGGCAGCGCGGAAGGGGGCTGGAGGCGCGGTCGGACATATCGCGCCCTGTAGTATTTCCATATTGACTGAAGCTGAGTCGGATGCATGCCTAGGAGGTCTTTGCAGGTGCGGGGATGGCTTTTTGGGGAGGGGGGCCAAGGCGGTGATGCTGAGATAGTTGGACAGAGATGAGCCAGAGAAGGAGGCTGTGCCGACAGGGCCGGCGATGCATGTGCCAAGCCATGCATCATCGCCTGACGATCACTCCCCGGGGGGCCAGCCCTACAGACGCGTCCAGATAGACGAGCTTCATGTCTGACACTTCCCCTCAGCATTTCTTTTCTCTCGTGTTCTCTCTTGGAGAAGAGAGAGGGAGGAGACAGAGGGAGCGGGCATCGTCCCCCGCCGGCGAGTGCCGCGCCCTGCCTAATCCTGCTGACGGCATCTGTCATCGTCTTTGACTCACCCCTCCCTTCTCCGATCATGGCGAGAACGGCGGGCTGCTTCGCCTCCGGGTCTGCTCCGAGGCCACGAATACAACGCTATGCGCCTTGGCGGGCGTGGGCCGCAGGAATTGTCCTGGAGACGACCTCGCTCTTGCAGCTAAATATCCCAATGCCTCGCACGGGGGGGAGAGCGTGCGGCGGTCAAGTTCTGTCAAGTACGCGGATAAGGTGTGCCCGAGATTCTTCACCCAGCAGGATGGGTGGTTGAGGAGAGGTAGAAGAGCTGCGGGATGATGCGGCTCTGTTAAGCGACCAATGAGCGTTGGCTCAGCGCAAGCCTAGATGAGGCTGAGGGCGCACCGCCCACTCCGAATACCAAGCCCACCAATCAGCTCGCCGTCAGCCGCCGTTTGGTCGTGAGGTATGGAGTAAGCGCCCGGGTCGAGAGATGTAGCGCACAATCGCGGGGCGAGGGAGTTGCCTCACGTCCTGAAGCCTTTCGTTCGCCGGGCAACTGCCCATGCGATAATGCGTTGGAGCTTTATGCGTTAGGGGACACGCTCGAAGGACAATGAAGTTGGCCTTGCAATCACCAGCCTTCCCTCCGGCGGCCCGTCGAGGGTCTGAAGAGCGTCACGGCAACTGCGTCACGGCGCCGGGTTCCAAGGACTAAGCTTGTTTCCAGCTAAGAGCAGTCGAGACGCAAGTGTTAATCCCGCCCGACTAATTCCACATCATGTTGCAGAAACCCGGTACGGCCGCGGTTCACCGGCGTTGCGCGTCGCGAGGAAGCAAGGTGCAATTGTGGTGGCATTTCGTGATCGAAGACGGGGACCACTTGGCAAACGGTGTAGGGATCCAGTAGCAAGGCGGCGGGCTCTTGAGTAAGTCCAGAATATCTGCGATAAGTCCAAGTGATGGTGTTGTTGATCCAGCCATCTTCAACTAGGGGCTGATGACGGGACCAGACAAGACCGGCAACAGACTCGGCATCAGGTGCATTTGCCTTGCCACCTTGGAGTCGGCAGAGTGCATCCAGGGTCGAAGCCGACAAGTCAACTAGCAATGAAGTCACCACCAGTCCACGTCTCTGTGTACAGTCATCGTCCTCGGGGTCGAGGGCGTCTCCCATCCTAGCGGACACACAATCTCTGAATGCCTTAACGGGTGCTTTGCGTTTGGATGCGACGCGGGTTTCGAGTCGGAGCAAGAATGCCAGTTGACCTGCCCTGGCCACCACTTGGGCGGGCGTCTTGCTCATGCTGAAGGGTGCTGTTCTCACAAGTTGCAAGCAAGCGTTGACCGCATCGTCGCACGGCCAGCTGAGGCCCTTTGACGGGGGCGTGCATTGGACAGAGGCATCACGCGCGGACAGGGCGTCGGCCGCACAGTCCGGGGCAGGCTTGCGATGCCATCACCGGTGGACGCTCCATGCCGAAGTCCAGGGGACGTGTGCACCGTGCCTTGGAGCTCATGGCTGTTGGTCGTCGTCGGCGTGGTCCTGAGGAAGAGATGAGCACAGTGCAGCGAGAGATGGCGGCATACTGTAATACTCGTCGGCTCATGCCAGGCTGGCGGGTGCAGTTGGCCAAAGTCGAAAGGCTTGCGGGCACGGTTGCTGTTTCTCGAGGAGCTCCAAATGCCAAAGTTCTTGAGGAGCTCCAAGTGCCAAAGTATGGACTGTCTTGGCCGGCGGTCTGTGCCCTCGGAAACGTGACCTCTCACGAGCCAAGTGGGCGTGGAGGTCGCCAAGTATTTCTTGGTCGCGGAGACGTGGGCTTCGGCACATGGACGCGCCTGTGCTTCCCCAAGGTATCGACCGCCAAGGACTTGCACCACACGTGGTCGAGTGAAGAGGCGAAAAATTATTCCAAACCCGAGTCCCCCCTCGCGGCGACAGAATGCCCGTGCACCTGAGACGGCCCAAGTCTTTAAGCGCCGCGGGGAAGCAGCCGGGCGCCGCGTCGACGCCTCTCCGGTTCGTCCGTCCTGGTGTTGGGGCCGACGGGAGAGGAAGAAGAAAAAGTGCCGCCCGTCGGAGCCGGCACTGCACACACAGCACCTAGGCGCCGACTGTGTCAAGTTTGAGTCTGGGTCGGATCGTGTCACCTGCGTGCCTCGGCATATGCAGGGCCACTCGGACACTCGAGTCAGAAATAGACCGGGACGAGAAAAGCAAAGCAACAATAGGGGTACAGTAGCTTCAACCAACTAATCCCCACAGTGCAGCAGCGCGAGCCACATGGCAGGCAGCTCGTTGGTGTGCGTTGTATGGAGTACTCTGTACGCTTGCCGAGGTGGAGGCGGAGTGAGTCTTCTTCTTTCGCCTTGTTAGAGAACAAGTCGGCAGGGCAGACCCGCAAGGCAGCGTCGCGACGTTTCCGGCAACAGGCAGTCAGTCGGCAGAAAGGCCAGTCATGTATGCCCGTCATCGTGTGCCATGTGTGCATATCCGTACTGTCTGCACATGTCGAGAGCATGCAAGACACACAAGGCTGCGCCAATGGAGCGGACCCTGACCCTGGCCAGCCCTGACCCTGGCCCTGGCCTTGACCCTGATCCAAAATAGCCCCAGCCAGTCGTCGGCTTTTGCCACCTCGCCAGCCGCGGACAACTGTTTTCTTTTTCCTTTTTTGGGCCCGGGGAGTTTTCGACGTTTGGCGAGGCATCCTAGGGCCTGTTACTGGAGTCACCGCTTGGCACTAACTAGCAAGGGCGAAACAGGGCGGGAGAAGCGAAGACGGAGAACGTCGACAGGCAAAATGAGTGAGTGCAAATGGATGACGCGTGCATGAGAAGCTGCCTGGGGATTGTCTGGGGTCTGGCAGTCTGGGAGAAGCTTCCCCGCGCGCGGCATGCCACCACAGAGGGAAGCACCGAGACGGACACGCACGACGGGCGACAACCGGGAATGTGTGAATGCTGTGGCTTTCGGTGTTTTTTTCCTTCTCCTCCTTTGTTTGTACTGTATCTCGTCGGGTCTCCTCGGAAAAAGGGGTTCGGTGGTGCAGGCTGGGCCAAGTTTGATGTCCATCTATTACTCGAGACTGGAGAGAATGGCGAGGAATTCCAGACGCATAAAGCGCATGGAGGCGCCTGCTGGAGGGTCCAGTGGTGTCATGACTTGGGAGATTGACTTGAAACAGCGGCTCTCCGCAGAAGAGGTCGAGGAGACGGGATGATGGACAGGAAAGAGAGAAAAGGGCTTTGGGCAGGTACGTACCTGGAGATCTGTCGCTTGTCGTTGCTTCCTCTCTCTCTCCTATCTCGTGCAGTCTGGGTGCTGTAGGTAGAGCGAGTTGTTTCTGTACATTGCACTAGTAAGTTACCTGCTGAGCGCATGATGCTACTAGTAATGCGGGGTGGCCAGGCAAAGACCCCCGTACCGTATGTGCCTTGTACAGTTCAGTACAGTATCTCGGTGTCCAGATGTCCTCTGTTCCGTAGCACGGGCTGAGGTGTGCAGCTTGTACACAGTACCTACATATATACACACAGTACATACATAGGTAGGTACATAAGCATGCACAACGCAGGTGCATAAGCTGATGACGCACAACTTGGCGCGCTGGTCGCGCGCGTGGTCTGTGCGTGTCACAGCTCGGACCGGCGCGTTGTCATTGGCTCGTTTCCCCTTTTGCCTCCTCCCACGGTGGCCGAACATTCTTATCAATCCCGCACCAAGAATTCCGGCCTGTTCCAGTGCATTAGAGCCTTTAGTACCCTTATGTATTGTGCACTACAATGGGTCTCCACCACCGCGGCAAGGAGACGGGCGTCCATTGTGACAGGTGGAGGAGTCGAGACCGTCGCCTTTGCACGCATTGCACGCACAGCACACAGAGGCACGACGTAATGCCCCAAGCTGTTATGCCCACGAGTCGACCGCTGTACAGTACGCAATTACAAGCCAGGGGCAACTGCGGCATCTCACCACGTGCAACGGCGATTGAACAAGACGGGCAACATGCGTCATGTCTCCTTTTCCCCCCTTATCGAGTCGACGAGCCGCAAAACAAGCGGCACAGTCATCAGGTCGGTGCTCATAATTAGGCGTGATACGGAGTTATTATACCTTGGGCGGGCAAGGTTTGGTAGTGCCAGGCAGGGGGCCGTTGTAACAGACTTCAAGTACCTGGACGACCGGAGCCGCTGCGTTTTCCCCTCAGACAGTACAATCCCCCTGATAATCGCCCCCCTTCTTCAGCGCCTCCCGTGACTCTTGTTCCCACTGCCACTGGACACGCCAGAGCGTGGCCCGCAGACGCCTGATTGGCTGCTGGTGCCGGGCCCCGCCCACTCCTTGCCTCGCCCACCCCTCTCTCCACTGCAGCTATTGGAGCGCCTTTATGCGCCTTCTGGTGCCCGCTAAAAACAACGCATGGGACGAGAGGTTTCGAGGGTCTCCGTCCACTCCCAGGGACCCTCCCGTCTCCAATTCTCTCTCCTCTCACTCACTGGCATCCCCGTCCGTCACTGGCCGCTTTTTTTTAGTCCTATTTTTTCCTTCTTCCTTTTATTCTCTCCCTCTCCCTCTCTCTTTCACTCTGTCCACCCTCCTCCACCCGGTTCCTGGCCATATCCATACACACCGCCTTCTTTCTCTCTTTTCTTTCTCTCTCTCTCTCTCTCCCTTCTCTCTCCTTGACACATCCCCCCTCCCCCCCCCACCATTCCCTCGTCGTCGGTTTCCCATTCCTTCTGTCCGCCTCGGTTCGCAGGTCGTTATCATCGTCGTCGCATCGCTTCTTCACCCCGCAAGACTGATCTCTACAATCCTGGTTGGAGTTCGAATGCAAAAAGGAGGGGAGCAGAACAGGAAAAGAAGAGAAGAAACCCGACAAAAAATACACGCGCACGAGGAGGAAGCTCCAAAAAAGAAGGGAACGAGAGGTTCTGGATATCCGGCTCGTCGATGATTTCGGCTTCGATCGTGTAACTGTCAAGACCTGCATTCGCCATCAAACGCAAGCGTTTTCGCATCGCCGGCCACTCAGCCATTTCGCACCCATCGCCGCCCAGTCAAGACTGCAAGCTCGGGGCATTGCCTGGATCAAGGCCCTCATTTCACGTCGTGTGAAGCCTGGTCAGCAAGCTGTGTGAGTTCTTCCACCCCTTTTTTTTTTTACACATTTCGCGCTTCGCCCTCACCATCGCGTGACCCGCCTGCCCAGGGCATCGCGACTTAGTCATCCCTGTGCGCTGACTCGTCGCTACTGCAGCCAACCTCTCCCTCGTTCCTCGACCCTCTGTCCCTCTCCTCCTTTCCGCCGTGGGAGCATCGCTGCTTCCTGCATCGTCCGCCGTTGTTTGCGCAGCCTCCATCCTCCTTGATCTCGCTCCATCGCACACATCGACCACTTTTAATTTACGTTACTCTCCGTGCTCAAGCATCTCGGAGACTCCTCTTTTCTACAGTCCATCTTACCCTTGGCTTGCCGCCCCTTTCTTCGGCTTTTCTTGACGACCGGCGCACCGTCTCGCGTATAAAGACTTCCTGGGCATTGTTTCTTGTGTGCCGAGTTCGCCATCATCAGCATCTTTCCACTGGGCCCCATCTCTTCTTCCACTCGTGTTAATCGCAGCATCTCATCCGCATCTTGGACGCATTCCAGCTTTTAATACCCCATCCTCTTCTTCTTCTCGACCGCGCCCCTCGGCCACCCGTCATCCTTCCATCCTCCTTCTCCTTCCAATCTGAGCCATGGACGCAGGCGGCCTCGCTCAGATGCCCTCCAGCAACTTCCCCCCGCCCAACGGCATGGCCATGCCCGGCAACTTGGCCACGCGTCGGGGGAGCCAGAACATCAAGCCCCTGTCGTTTGACGCCATTAAGCAGAGCAGCAACAAGGAGGGCGGCATCGCCACCCCTCGCACGAGTCGATCTCACCTGCTGGCGGGCTTGAGGACGGCACCCAAGTCTGCCAGTACCCCGTCCTTCAACGGGGGTCCCGCGTCGCCCACTTCGGCCATGTCTGCGCAGCAATATGCCAGGAGCAGCATGGCTGCCAACCTTCACGGCTACGGCCAAGATAACATCTTCCGCCACGCCGCCCAGACGGCCTATCCTCAGTACGCTGTCCAACAGCAAACCGGCTACCAAGGCATGATGAGTCACCAGCAGTACACTGTCGACCAAGTCCTCGCCCCGCCTGAGATTGCCATGGACGAGCAATCCCAGGAACACATGGATCCTAACCTCTATGCCCAACTCGTCGCCACAAACATGTACCTGGCTCAGCAGCAGCAGCGTCTGCAACAGCAGCTTAGGAGCGTCCAGGCCGCCGCGCAGCAGTTCCAGCAGCTCAACCTGAACAATCCGCAGCTCACCCAGCAGCAAATGGCCATCTTCGAGCAGCAGCAGCAACTGCGGAACCTGCAGCAGCAGCTTGGTGTCCAGGCCGCCATGGGGCAGGGTCAGCAGGTATATTATAGCCCCGTCACCGGCCAGTACTATGTCGACACGCCCGCCGCAACCCCCATGAGCCCGGGGTACGCCGAGCAGCCCATGTCGCCCGGATTCAGCAGCCTCCAGCAGCAGCAGCAGCATGCGCCACGTGTGCAGGTGTCGCCGCCGCCCGAGAACAAGCTATCGACGCCAGGGCACCGAAACACTTCGCCGCCGAGACGCTATGACTCTCCCGTGGACGTGACCCCGCTGCCGCCGCCTTCTGCCAATGCCTTCCGTCGCGGCCACAAGAAAACGTCTTCCTTGGTGCCCGGCAACCCAGGCGACTTTGGCTTGGACACCCCGAGATCGGCAGGCCCCAAGACGGCATCCTTTCCGCTCACCCCCCTTACTGGAGGCTATGGTCCCGGCCAGGCTCGTGCGGGCGAGCATCCGATTCGCCAGCCACGCGGTCCTCCGTCCTTGGATGAACTCAAATCGAAGCCGACCGCCAAACACGAGGGTAGCAAGAATTTTGCTACCCGGACCCGACGATCTGCCGTGCACAACCTCGTCCGGGCTGGCTTGGAGCGGCGCAAGGGAGCTGGCAGTTCGACCGGTAGCATGAGCCCGACTTCCGAGATGGCCGAGGATTTGGCAACGCCAATCACCGACAACGAATCAGACTCGGGGCATAGTGGCTCGGGCATATTGGCCGGCGAGTTGGAGTGTGGCACCTCGCGCACGCCCGTCAGGCGTACCTGGGGCGCCATCGGCTCCGATCGACCTAGCTCGCGGCAAAAGGCTCGCACCGGCGTCGACAGCCTGGGCAATGCTAGGAGCGCTTCTGCCGTTGACGACTCCTTCGCCGCCGTCTTCAAGAATGGTGCTCTGCGAGCATCCAAGGCACAGGGTGGCGCGGACAACCAGCGCAAGTCTTCGCGGCTTGTTCTTACAAGCGTCGAGAAGCGCAGGGCCTCCCCGTCGGCTTAATCCCTCGTCTTCGCTCTTCAAATTTTCACGCTTTATTCTCTTCCTAGTCGTTACGACTTGACGCGACCGCATCTTCCCGGCACGATTGCGCAAACTGGTAGATTTGGCCATCGACACGGTTTCTGGTTCTTGGATTCGATCGGAGGGTGCCGTTCTCTTGCATTGCGACTACGACCGATCCACGAGGTGTTGAATTGTGAAGGCTGAAAAGCTTTCTTCGTCTTTCCTTGAAACATCTTTTAATAGGCACCGCGAACCCCACGGGGCATGCCCCGAAATGTATTCGCTTCTTGTCTTCCCTTGCTGCCCAGAGAATGGGAGAGTGCAGCTGATGGCTAGCGGATGGGAGACAGGACTGAATGTTCCACTGGAGGAAACGGATTAAGAAAATGGAGACACTGGGTCTGGCGTGTGTTGTCCCGCAAAGGGGAACTTAATCGGCAGGCAGCGCTTGTACGAAGGCTTCTTCCTGGAGGGACCACGTTCTTTATGCACCACCGGGTACTCGTTGCTTACGTCTCGTTGCGAGGGCTCACCCCGGCCGGTTTGTGTGGCAACGCGGCCGCATCTTGCCGACGGGGCACGGTGGGTATCATGATGGGAGGCTGCGCGCCGAGGATGTAGGGCCCGGGGCCATGGCGGTCAAGATGGACGCGGCGGCCGGTATTCTTAACATAGGGCACAATACAAATTGTTTGCCAACCAAAAGGGTACTACTCTCTGCGACTGCTCTGACGAGTGTATCTTGTGTGCGGCCATGCGTATCTACGGCTGCGATGCGTGTTGGAAGAGCCTACGCATCACGAGACGCGGGAATCGAAGCAAGATTGGGCTAAGCGAGAGGGTCTTCTACCCAGGTAGTCAAGGAGAGAGACCTCGGGCTACGTGACACGGCCACCAAGCACGATGAAAGCGAGACTGGCGAGGGAAAAGGTCGGAGAGTTTCTCCTTGTTATATAGGTAGTCAGCCTCTCGCTTGACTGCCCTCCTCCCACCCCAGCCTCCCCGGCCGCATGCCCCTTTTACTATACCCTCACCACCACGAAGGCCCCATTGTGCCCTTGCTATTTTTGTGAACCCGCCCAATCCCCGCTGCGCGCCCAGAACATGCATGTATCCATATCCCTACAACACATCCATGATTCCCGCCCGCGGCCGCATGTTCGCTGAGCGCAGGGTTCAAAAAAGGGAAAAGAGAAGACGAAGGGGGTGTCACGGACGGGAGCAAGAGGGAAAAGCCAAGCGCGAAAAAGAAAAAGACGGGGGAAAAGGACTGCATGGTGGTTGTACACGCAAGACGCGCCGAAGTGCAGGCAGGGAGCATGGAGCAGGCAAGAGCCGGGGTCCTGTTTTCCGCCCGTCGGGGGAGTGGGATGCCTTGCGTGCGTCCACCCGCGTCCCTGCCTCTCGACATCTTGACCCTTCACAGGTCACGACTTGGCGTCGGCTGGGGTTCTGGTCCGCCGCTTCGCGCCCGGGCCGGCCGTCGCGCCCCCGCTGCCCTCGCGCGGCGTCCTCCTCCCGCCGTTCTCCTTGTTGCTCGTGCTGCTCTCGCTGCGCACCACCACCGGCGGCGCGGCCTCGCCTCTTGCGCCGGCACCGGCGCTCCGCCCCGCCATGCCCGGAGCGAGAGACGTGCGTGGGAGACGACTCTTGACGCCGCCGCCGCTGCCGACCGAACTCGCGTCGCCACTCACACGTCGCGGGAGACCGGTTGGTCCGTCGCGGCTGCGAGGACGGTAGACGATGCCTTCCCGCTCGAGGGCTGCGGCGCGTCGCGGGCTGGCGGCGACTTCGATGTACGCGCTGCCCCCGGAAAGGCCCTGCCTACTCCGCGATGTTGGCGTCTGCGGCACCGAGAGGGACGTCTGCAAGGCCGGCGGCGTGTAGCTGTTGTTCCGCCTCATCCTGAACGAGGACGCGGAGCTGCTCATCTGCGACGACGACGATGACCCGTCGTGCCGCATCATGTGTGCCGCCGGGGCCGACGAGGCCCCGTCAATATGAGACCGCAGCAGCTCCGCCGCCAGGTTGCGCACCAGTACAGCCGAGTCCGTCTCGGCAAGCGTCTGGATCGAGTCCATTAGCGACCGCACCTGCGCGCTGTTAAGTGTCTGCGAGCCGTCCCCGGCGCCCATCCCGGCGGGCTCGCAAGCGTCCATGATGGTCCGGACAAGCCTGAGTAGGTTGAGCCGCACGACGGCCTTCTTGTGGCCCAGCCGTTGAGCGATGCCTGCAAACATTTCGGGCCTGGCCAGCGACGCCGCAACAGACGGGCTCAGGCGGAGCAGCTTTAGGAGCGGCTCGAGTAGATTGGAGTCAAAGGCGTTCAGTTTGTTAGTGCCGAAGCAGCTGACAATGGCCCGAGTAAAGCTGCCGTCGACCAGATGGCTCTCAACGTTGGCCGTCTCCTCCTGCAGCCACACCAGGATCGCGTCCAACGCCGTCACCTGCCAGTACTGGTCGGTGAGCAGCGACACGTAAAAGTCGAGCCCCTTGTTCTGCCAGAGATATCTCCGCCCCTTGGACCCCGAGTGCGCCATGTCGCACAAGATCGGCAGCGCAAACTCCTTGGGCGGGCGGTCCGTCTTCATGATCCTCAGCAGCAGCGGGATGATGCCCCCGACGGCCGCGTCCTCTTGCCGTTCCTTGCTCAGGCGGCACAGGTTAAACAGGGTGTTGAGGACCTGGTTCGAAATTTCGCGAATGTGTGTCTGGCCCCTCTTCATGCCGTAGCTGAGCAGGTCGATGAGAAACTCGATGGCGTCGGCCGAGTGCAGCGACTCGATGGTCGTCGACAGCATCGACAGGTTCTTGATGAACTTGAGCATCGTGATCTGATGCAGGGGCGTCATCCGCCGCAGGTCCTTGAGGACGCTCTTGAGCACCTGCCGATCCGCCACCACCTCCTTGACGTAGTTCTCCGCCTGGCTGAAGAGATGAAAGATGTTGACGATGCGGCCTTCTATGAGCTCGTCCAGCTCGTCCTCACCCTCCTCGTCCAAGACTCGGTGCAGGACGAGTGCCAGGGGGTACAGAATCTTGCTGCGCGAGAAAATCCTGCAAAAGTCGTTTTTAGGCGTCGGACCCTGCAGCTCAAAGACGTTCCAAATGCCGTTGACGCCGATGAGAACCAGGTCTCGAGCGCTGTCGTAGTCTTCGTCAAGGAACTCGACCAGTACGTTCAGGCCACCAGCCGACACAAACATTTGGAGCGTCAACGTCGAGGTTTGGTACATCTGCCGGACAAACGCCGCGGCCTCGAGCCTGATCTCGTTGGAATATTGACGGGCGGCAAACTTGGTGATAATGGGGATGCCGCCCACGAAGCAAAGATTTTCCTGGATCTCCACGTCGTCGAGGATGATCTGTGGCACGGCAGGTTAGAGCAGCTTGGCGAGCGAAGACAGAGACTCAGCACATACCGCGTTGACCACTTTGAGGAATTGCAGAATCATGTACTGCCTGCTCTTGACTGTGCAAGGCTCGAGGATCTCGAGGATGGGCAGCAGCCCATGAGCGCTGATGACGAGATTCTTCACCTCCTTGTTCTCCCAGAGCAAGGCAAGCTGGATGGGGAAGAGGAAAAGGTTAGAGCGGCGAGTACACGTGTGTTGGAGTCGGGCCTTCGCTCACCAAGTCTTCCGAGAGCTCGGATAGTATGTCCTCGCCCTCTGTCATCTTCAACGAGCCTACGAGAGCCTCCACTCTCTCCGCCAGCCGGGCATGCCGGTCTCTGGCGATGTTGGCCTCCAAGTCCATCTCGTCCCAGCCAGGGTCCATCAATGCGAACGGGTCGTACTCGTCTTCCTCGTCGCCGAGCCACGAGTTGTTGGAAATCTTGGACAGGAGCATCAGCCCGCCATCCTCGGAGCCGCGTTCGCTCTCCTCCTTTTCGCCCAGAGACTCAGAGGTCCCAAATACGTCTGAGAAGTCCTCGTCGTCGTCCTCGGCGAACTTTTGAATCTCAATGGACGAGCGGGTGCGCCGCATAGGGCGGTCAGGAAGGACAGACGGTCTCGGCTGAGTCTTCTTCTTTCGTATGCTGCCCTCGGGATCTTGCATTGATCTGGGCAGGCTGGTGAGGTCGGATGGATGGAACAGCTGCGGAGCATCAGTCGCTCGAGCACCCTGGACAGCACGTCAGCAAACGATGTCTCTCTCGAAGCCAACCGCGCCCACGTGACGTACCTTTTTCACAGCCTGGTTGACTCTGTGGTCGAATACGCTGTCATTGTCGGCGAACAAGTCTGAATAGTCCTCGACGCCCTGCTCGCGATACACCACGTCGAGTCGCGGAGGAAGCTCAAACTTGCTCCCGAGATGCGACTTGGACGGAGACCTCGGCGCGGCCCAGGAGCCAGGACCAACACTGCCAGCTGCAGAGGAGGCAGCCGGTGCCAAGCTCCCAAAACTCGACTCGGCACTTTGTGGGGGCCTCGGGGCATCCGTTGCCTTCGCCGCCGTCTTCTTGGGAATGGGACGAATCGTTTGTTCTTGCGAATCGAAATCACGAGAGCGAGCACTGGGCCCCTTGATGGTCAACAGTTCTCCCTCGAATTCTTCGAAACTGCAACTGTCGCTCCTCGAGTCCGTTGTCGACGCGAAGGCTTTGAGCTTTTCACTGGAGAGGAGACCACCAAAGTTGTCCTGGGGCTTGAGACGCGGTAGTTGCAACGCGCTGAGGGAGATGGTGGTCGCAAAGTCGTCATCCCAGTTGTCGTCATCTACGCGCGGTAACAGTCAGCCTCCGCTCAAGGGACCTTGGACCGAGCCGGAGTCCCCAAAGTTCACGGGTTCCACAACGTACCGTTCAATTCAGGAGACCTAAACGCCTCTGCACCCGGCCTGGGCTTGGCGAGCGTCAACGGGCCCTTGGCGGGGGTTCCGCTGGTGAAGCGGGACGAGGGCCCTGTGATGTCTGACCCAGTGGATGAGCGGAGGGCTGAGTCGGAGTTGAGAGCCTTGTTCCATTGCTTGACCTCCTCAACGGCCTGGTTGAAGTTGGCCGGTGCCTTCGAGACGGGCGCCTTGGCTCGACGGGAGCCAGCTATCCAGGCGTGACGCAACAGCTTTCGCGCGGAGACTCTCAGGTTGGGGTCTTTTTGGAAGCATTGCATGAGAAAGTCCCTCGCGGCCTGCGTAGCTCCTGTCAGAGAGTGCTCATGGGTCGGGGACGGGGACGGGCGCATACAGCAGAAATGCCCTCGGGCAGAGGAGGATGGTCATCGTTGACAATGGCGAACAGGGCAGGCATGGCCGCCAGGTTGTGATAGGGCGGCTTGCCCTGCAGCAGCTCAATGACGGTGCAGCCCACGCTCCATATGTCCGAGGCAGAGCTGGCGCCGGAGAGCTGGATGATTTCGGGGGCCATCCAGTAGGGGGTGCCGACAACTTGTGCCTCCTTGTCCTGGCCGCCCGCCAGGGTGCTCGTCGAGACGCCAAAGTCAGCAAGTTTGACGGTGCCATCCTTTGTGGTGAGGATGTTTGCGCCCTTGATGTCGCGGTGTATGACGCCCTGGTCGTGGAGATAGTGCAGGCCCTGGAGGACTTGGGTCATGTAGACTCCGACGAGGTTCTCGGGAAACTTGCCGTAGGCCTTTAGTATCGAGTGAAGGGAACCATTCTCGCAGTACCTGAGAGGTGTGAGCCTTCGCGCGCGCGGGGTGGGACAAGCAAGGACGTACTCGAGAATGATGTTGAGACAGTCGACAGACTTGACGAAACCAATGTACTTGACAATGTTGTCGTGCTGGATTTCCCAAGTCAGTGTGGCCAGGTCTGCGCAGAGGAGTGTTTGATCCGGGGCTCCTCACCAGAAGATTCTTGAGAAGGTCGATTTCACTCTATGAGGGATGTCAGCATCTTGCGAGGGCACCCCGTTGGACCGTCTGCCCAGCTTACCTCTATCATGCGCAGCTCGCTCTTGGGCAGATCGGCCAGCTTGATCTGCTTGACGGCCACGGCCTCGCCAGTGCTCCAGTTGAAAGCCTTGTACACGGACCCAAAGGCGCCCTTGCCGAGACACTCGCCCAACCGCTGCAAAAGCGTGGAGTCGGGTCAGCACTCTGCGCCTGCTTGCCGCCACCGTATGCGGGAATACTTGGGGGGGGGAGGCCGAGCACAGATCCAGGCACAAGCAGTAAGGGGGGGGCCGGATTGGGGAGCGTGTACGCACATAATCCTTCAGCCCGGGATCCTGCAGCGCCGAGCTCTCGCGCTGCCTCTCCTTGCGAGACGGGGTACCAGGCATGGCGGCGACCCTTTCCCGCGAGGCCACGACGGCGGCGGCTGGGCCATTGTTTGCGTGATACTGGCGGCCGGGCGGCATCGCTGAGTGGCGTCGAGGGTCGTCGGCACTCGCTGGCGGTGCGGAGGCTTCACGGCGCGGCGCGCGCGCGCAGGAGGGCCAAGGGCGGATTTGGCGAGGGAGGCGATGGGCAGAGGTCGATGAGGATCAAGTGGTGACGACGGCGGCGGCGGCGCTGGCGGCGGTGGGGGGGAGAAGCAGCTCGTCGTCGAGTAGAGATGGTCGTCGCATCTCCGGGGCGGCGGCGGCGCGCTGCTGTCATCCGCGTGGATCGCACGCATTCGCCCCCGTGAGTGGTGCCTCTAGCAGCTGGCGGCCAGGTGTGCTGTTCCTGTTGCTGTTGCTGTCGTCGTGTTCAAGGGAGGAGGGAAGAGCGGGAGGACGGATTGGAGGGGAGGGGCGGGGAGGGGTGAGGGGAGAGGGGGTAAGCGGAGCGAGCGCTGGACCAGGTTAGAGGGGCGGGCACAGTGTTGGCGGGCGTGTAGGGGGCTCGTCCAGGCGGGTTGCCCGGTAAAACGGCCTATCTTTACTGTGCTGGAGCGCTATAATGGTGGTTTGACAGAGAAGGCATGCAAAGCGCCCGGCTCAAACAAGAGTAAGTAATAAAGAAGACGACGTAAAAAAAGAGGCCGAGTGCCAGACCCCGCCTGAAACAGGTTGCCATGTGCTCGCTCAACCGTCCGGACAGACTGACTCTCATCCGTAGCGAGAAGCTGGGCGTCACCAACCTGCTACTGCGCTACGCTGCTTCGTGGCGTGGTCGATTGGTGCCTGCACGCGGAAGTGAATGACGATGAACCAGTGGAACTTCAAGCCTAGAAGGGCGGAAGAGCCTCTCGTTATCTTCGAGTGGGTTGCGGCTTAGCGCTTCCGATCCGACCATGAAAGAAGTAATAAGTAAAGAGCACGAACCTGCATACCTGATTATGTGGGTAACCCAAGTGGAGACGGAGTTGGGATGGCATTTGGGACATACAGGGCAGCAGAAGAGTCACCAACAGCACTCGAGGGCCCCGTTGATCCGGCCAAGCACCCGTCAAGAGAGTCTCATGCATCGTGTGCCGGCAACAACGAGGGTCATAGCACCGCGAACCACTGCTCCGCTCAGACGTCTCGACTTTTCCCCCTCGGCCTCTCCGTAGACCAACAGGCAGAAACCCTCGGCCACCAAAGCATTCTCCCGCCAACAACGCAGGGCAAACCGACTGGCAGCAGAGACGTTGGCGGCTCCTGCATAACGTCGTGCATGACTCGGCTTTCCCCAATTGATTCTCTGCAGTCTACTGTTAAAGGTACATAGGCCCGACTCAGACGAGAATGCCCTCGTGTCGCCGTCCGTCCACGCTCACTGCCACACAAACCCTGGATGAGTTCATCATCGTTGCGACAAAACCCTTGCCCTCTGCTGTTCCGTGCAAGCGCCTGCCGATGCCACCGTGCTCGGCACTAAAAAGTACAGCCCAGTCAGTTATACAACAAAGACACATCTCATACGCTTCGACTCCTCCCTTGCGCCAGTGCAGCCCATCTCGCATTAGACAAGACCCAAGTCTCCGTCTCCTCGCGGGTGCCTTCTTCAGCAGCGCAGCTAGGACCGGAAGAGACTCAACAGCTCCAGGCGTCGCGAGACCTCGCTCTACTGATTCGTCGCGTCGTCCTGGGGCAGAGTCCGGCTGAGGCCCACTTCGGCCCACCACTCGTCCGGTATATCCTCCCGCCGCGCGAGGTTGCTCATGATTCGCTGCATCCCCGACCATTCCTCCTCTCCGCTGAGCGTCGCGTTGTGCGCAGGCCCTGTCGATTCTCCGCGGCTGGCTTGTTGCAAGCCATCGCCGCCGCTCTCCTCCTCCGAGGCTTCCTCAACTGACGCCTGGCTCCCCCAGCCCTCGGCACGATTCAGGAGTCGGGCCAGAGGCATGCCTCGTGGGACCCCATCCGTGTTCTCCGTTCGCGCGCCCCGTCTGCCCACGTCGCTCAGCGAGTTTGAGTCATCCGCCGGCGACTGCAATGCGCTTCGTCGGCCGTCGGCCGTCGTTCGCGCGGCATGCCGACCAACCGGGCCGTCAGTCAGTCCGTCCGGGTTGTAGGGGGGGAATCGCTGGCGGCCGTCGCTCGACAATGGTCCGCGACGGCGCCCGCCCGCCAATTCGACGTTCTCCTCGTCTTCCTCCTCCATGTTCGCGTCCGAATGCTCACATCCCGAGTCGCATTGCGCTTCTGGCGGTTGTCCGATAACATCTGGCAGTGACAGGGGCGTGCCAGACGACGGGCCAGCGCTCTGAGAGACTTCCGTCGAAGCAAATGACGAGCCTGCGCTGGGCTGCTGTGGGTCGGGAGTCAAGGTGGACAAGAGCGTGTCCCAGACTTCGGGGCTCAGGCTCCTGTCGCGATCTCCGAGCCCGTCGAGCGCGAGAGAGTGACGAGCAGCCGGGCTTCGGCGATCGCGCACGCTGCGCAAGGGTCGAGAGTTGTAGCGAGGGCCGGCACGGCTGGGGTTGGCGGGCGCCGAGCTCAAGGGCGACAAGCCACCGGTTCGCAAGCCTCGGTGGCCGTGGGGCGGGCTGCCGCGGTATGGACGCGGGCGATCGGGGCTACGGTCGAACCGTGATGGAAGCGGTGCAACCTGGCGCAGAGGAGAGACGAACATGGTTAGCAGGCCATGCCATCGAGGAAGAGAGATTGCCGAGCAGCCGGCTTCTGCTCTCGGGCACTCACGACTTGGGCACGCCTGGCTCGTGATGACGACGAACGGGCCTCTGCCGACCACCAGCGCTCATCTGGATCCCTCGACTCTGTCTCGCGCTGCGGTGCAGCCGTCGTCGGGACCCTTTCTCGCCAGTCGCCGGCAAAGATAGACTCGACCTGCTGCTGGAAGTTTTGTCGGTTCCGAAGTATCGTGGCAGGGTTGTTGGAGCTCAGCCATGAGTCCCGAGCTTCCTGGAAAGCAGGCCGGGACCTCGGCTCTGGCAAGCTGGGGTCGAGTGGGCCGGGCGACTCGACCCAGGGCAAGAGACCGTCCTGGTTGGAGCGAGGCAAGCGTGGCTGGACAGCGCCGTAGATTCTGACACTGGCATTCCTGGCAGGGTTGCGGCTTTCACGAGAGACTGGGCGACTCGAGCGCCGAACGCCGGAGCGGCCGGGGGACGCGGTAGCGCCCTTGCTGGCGGCCTTTGACGGGAGGTCCGACTCGACAGGGGTGACAAAGAGTCTGTCAGGGCAGACGGAACATCAGCAAGCGGGCACAGGGAACGGACAGTTTAGGAGCGATGACGAGATGAAAAGAGATGGCCGGCCGAAACGCAGGATCCAAAGGCACGTCATGAGCGGGGGCGATTGCCGGCAACAATGCATTGGCCTTGATGGAGCTGGCGGAAAGTGGCTTGTGACGCGCAGGATGGCCAGCTGACGCGCATGGCAGGGCCAGCTCGGGCGCGAGAAGGCATATGGTGAGGGAGGGGAACTAACGGGAGGCCCATGATGAATGGACGCAGTCTGAGTTGGCGTGGCAATGGTGGTCTGGGAAACGTCTTTTCCTCTTGTTGTTTCAAGGCCGCGATGGGGTTGAATTGCGCGTCGCGTCGACCGTCAGCGGTGGGATGCGAGTCGATACAAAGCGAGCGACGGAGCGAAAGCGGACCAAGGATGAAGAAAACGGGCGGGAACGCCTCGTGGGTCCAACAAGTAGAGAGCGATGCTCCAACAAGGATTGTTACCGAGGAGGTAGGGGGAAAAGACGAGAGCCAAGGTGCCTGGCTATTGCTGGCGATGATGCACGCGCGGCGGGCGGACAAGGGAGGCGGAAGCTGCACCAAGCGGCGACGACGACGCGCTGCCAGATTGATGAAGGGGGAGGGAAAAGACTGGGGGGGAGCAAGGGATGGATGGACGGTTTGAGTTGGTGAGGTGGTGGGTGAGTGGGTAAAAAGAAGTACGGGGAGAGGGAGCGACGGCTTCCGAGACAGCAGATTTTTCGGGGCCTGGTGGCTTTGACGGGAACGTTGCCGGCGGCAGGTGCCTCTCAGCTCCCCTCTGTACCCCCTCATGCCCCTGTGGCTGGTGCGAACACCCTCCCGTGGCGGGTGCTACAGCCTGCGCCACGGATCCCAGAGAGAAGAAATATTCAGGCTCGAGATCCGCCTCTCTCGTCCGCCGGCCGTCGTGGCTCCATGTGCCTGCGATAACGCCTCGCAACGTTCCCAGAGACGACGACGACAGGACTACCTGCTACTTCCCAGGTCGAGGAAGGTCGAGGAATGTCTCCCTCGCCATGCCAGCCTCCAAGGATATCAAACGAGCCCTGGCTCGCGTTCGCGCCGCCTTGCCCGTCGAGAGAAAGGTGGCCGTCGCCCGGCGCGACATCCGCCTTGGCCTGGAGCGCATCAGCCGCATCGTCCCCGACCAGCAGAGCTGGCTGGGCGTCCATGTTGGCGGAACAAACGGCAAGGGCTCCATCTGCGCGCTGCTGGCCGGCATGCTCAAGCGCGCCGGCATCAGCCACGGCCTCTTCGTCTCGCCCGCCATCCCCGAGCCGCACAACGGCGTCATCGTCAACGGCCGCTTCGTCAACAAGCGCATGCACCGGCTCGAGCTCGTCGACGTCGACGCCGCCTACCGCCGCGCCGCCTCGGGCTGGACCTTTGCCATGGGCGAGGACCCGGGCGACCCAACCCCCTTTGAGCTCGAGACGGCCGCCGCCTTTCGCATCTTCGAGACGATGCGCGTCAAGTACGGCATCGTCGAGGTCGGCATGGGCGGCGCCACCGATGCCACAAACGCCATGAGGCAAAAGTCCGTCACCGTCATATCCAAGATCGACCTTGACCACCAGAGCTATCTCGGCAACACCATCGAAGAGATCGCAAAGGTCAAGGCCGGCATCATGCGGCCCGACGTGCCCTGCGTCGTCGATGACTCCAACCCGCCCAATGTCATGCAAGTCCTCAGGGAGCAGGCCCACATCATAGGAACAAACATCAGTCTCTCATCCAAGGCCGAGCCCTTGCTCGCCGACCTCGACCTCGAGAGGTTCAGTCTTGAGCCCTATGAGCGAGAGAACCTCCTGTGCGCGGTGCTCGCCTTTCAGCTCCTTTTTCCCAAGCTCGAGCTTGACATCGGCAAGCTCCTGGCCTCCAAGCCGTACCTCTCGGGCAGAAAAGAAAAGGTCAGGGTGTCCGCGCTGACCGGCGGCACCCGCAAGCAGCCCCTGTTGGTCGACGGCGCTCACAACATGCTCGGCGTCGAGGCTCTGCACAAGCACGTGCAGGGCAAGGTGCGCCAAGGTCGTGAGCCCGTGACCTGGGTCATGGGCCTGTCGGCCAGCACGACCAAGCCCTTTGCCAAGATGATTGAGACCCTCGTCCAGCCCCAGGACAACTTTGCCTTCATCGAGTACGCGCCAATGGCAAACACCCCACCGGCGGTGCCAGCCGAGATTGGCCGAGACGTTGCCAAAGAGGTGCTCTTCGACGAGACTCAGCTCTACGACGGCGACCCGAGCATCTCTCCCGCCCTGCGATGGGCATGCGAGAAAGCCGGCGAGGGCCCCATCGTTGTGACCGGCAGTCTTTATCTGATAGGGGAGCTGCACAAGCTAGAGGGCGTCGAGGCTCAGTGGAAGATTGGGACCAGGCGCCCCGGCCCCAGCCAGCTCTGGCACTACACACGGCTGTCGCAGGAGCGAGCTCTGACGCCCGAGGAGGCGCGCGAGTTCAAGCGAGCCCGGAGACATTGGTACTTGTCTCCCAAGAGGAACGCGACGTTCAGGAGCGCGGCCGACGGCACCAAGCCGCTGCCGTGGGTGGTACCAGACAAAGTCCGCCAGCACCAGCGGACCGCGGCGCTACACAAGACGCAGGCGGACGAGTGCGCGGCCGCCATTTCCAGCATTGAAAAGGTGCTCCAGGCGGGTTCGCTGGACGGAGGCCAAGTCGCCGCGGGCCCTGCAGAGCTCGGCCAGAGCGTCCAAGAATTGAAGAGACGGCGGGACGAGCATCTTAAAGCGTATAACCAAGCCATGTTCAGGACGCGCGGTCACGAGGTCGATCCGGATATGAAGACGCTCAGCTATGAGCAGATTTTCGGGAAGCCAGACAAGGCCAACAAGGGACAGGTGGTTTCCCTGCTGCACAAGCATGGTCTGGACGAAGCAGACATAGGAATCGCGTCGACGGCGGCGTCAACCCCTGAATCTGCGGCCCCCGAGGCGCCACAGCCTTCTCAAAACACCACTACTAACGACGCTCGGCAATCACAGCCGCAACCAAGGGCGGCTCCCTCGGACCGATGGGCTGAGAACGAGATGCTCAAGGGACGACGCGGGAGTTGAGTAGGGAAGCCCCAAGTGGCCAGGGTTTTGCGGAGATCAGTGCGAGAGGAGGGCAGCAGAGTCGACGAAACTACGCATGCGGTCCAGAGGAACTCGCGACGACAACGCATAAGAGGCGGATGGGATGCCGGCCGCCGCGTTACTACCTTATACCCACTCGCATATAGACGGACGGGAAGCATAACCTTTGTGGCCTTGCATGTCACGCCGGCGGACCGCGGCAAGGAGGAACGACGGAATATAGAGGGAATATTTCTGGATCATCAGCTGCTCTCATCCTTTCTGCTCCATCTCCACTCCGCGCCATCCAATCACATTGCATGGATTTCAACCTCCACCTGGCCTGGGACGACCCATCACCGTCACCATTCACCAACGCACCTCACAGCCAACACCTCGCTTAAGCTGTTTTCCGCCCGCAAGGCCAACCAGACGACCAATCGCCGCCCACCAATGGCGCCGCCAACGCACCTCATCGTCGTCTGCTGCCACGCCATCTGGCTCGGCGGCCCGTCCAAGGGCACCGACGAGTCCGAGTGGCTGCTTGCGCCCTTTCAGCGCGGCGAGACGCCCACCTTTGTGCAGCACGCGCAGGCCGGCGTGCGGAGCTTGGCCGAGGCCCGCCGCGGCGCCGTCCTCGTGTTTTCCGGGTAAGTGGGCTCTCGAAGAAGCGGGCGTCGAGGAATTCCATTAGATGGGTGTGCATGGGCTGAGGATAAGGGGACGGTGAGAAGAGGCCCGACGCGCAGGGAGACGCGCCGTTCCGAGGCGCAGAGCTACGCAGACGTCGCGGCGCAGAACGAGTACTGGGGTCTGCTGCCGGAGCCAGACCACCGAGAAGAGGCGATACTGCTCGAGGAGCGCGCGCTCGACTCGTACCACAACGTCCTCTTCAGCCTGACGCGCTTCCACGCACGCTTCGGCGCCTGGCCCGCATCCCTCACGCTCGTCGGCCACGCCTTCAAGCAGCCGCGCCTCGAGGCGCACTGCCGCGCCATCGGGTACCCTCCCGACCGCGTGGCGTTTGTCGGCATCAACCCGCCTGGCATGATGGCGGCGGCGGCGGCGGACCCCGGGCTGGAAGCGGCCGACGATGGCCGGGCTGGGCGGCAGGCGGCATGGCGGGGCGTTGCGCGGGCGGCCGAGGAGTGGGAGGCGGATCCGCACGGCCGTGGGGCCGGGCTGGCCGACAAACGAAGGGCGAGGAACCCGTGGCATGTGTGGCAGGGGGTGTTTGAGGCGCAGTACAAGGACAAGGGCGGGTTGGTGACGAGGGGAGGCGAGGGGGAAGGGGAGACGTTGGACGAGGATGCGCCGAGGCCGTGGGTGTGATTTTTGGCTGTCATGTCCTTTGTGGACATAGCCGTTCATTATATGATGTGATACATATAACCTGTAGATGATGTGATATGTTTCTCTATATAGATACTGCATGAAGGCCATGTCAGGAAACGTAGAGGCGCTGATCGTAACCTGGTGCTTCCCCCTCAAATCCTCGCCTTCCTCTCCCCTTCATCTGCTCCTCCCTCCTCCCCCCTGGGCCCCTCAGCAACCGCCCCGACCAGGAACGCGACCGCATCCCTCACCATATCGGCGCTGAACCGATGGCCCACGCCCTCGTACACGCGATCCTCGAGCACCAGCCCGGCATCGCGGTACCACCCGCCCGCCGCGTCCGCCAGCACCGCCAGCAGCGGCGCCGACCGCGCGTACGGCACCAGCGCGTCGTCGGCGCCCGAGCACACCAGGACCCGCTTGCCGCGGAGCCCGCGCGCGTCCAGGATGGCGCGCAGCCGGGCCTGCTCCGCCGCCGGCAGCGGGGGCGTCGGCAGCGGGGGCGGGGAGGTGGCGCCGAAGAGTATGGCGCGCGGGTCGTGGGCGTTGCAGGAGGCGATGAGGTCGGGGGGGAAGTACTTGCTGCCCAGGAGAGGGGAGGAACCCGTGTCGAGGTCGGCGTTTTGGGCGCGATGGGTCATGAGTCCTGGTCGTGGATAGAGTCAGCGAGCACGATGTCGACCTCAAGATGTGGATTCAGGCTTGGGAGCGTGTGTGTGAATGTCAGTTCCGTCGTCCGACCATCCGCCATGGCCAACGGCCAACGCCACTCCGCCCAGGCAGGATGTCGACAAACCCCCTCGACTCGAGACGAGACGCGGGTAGACGCAGACAGGCACCAAACTCACCCAGATAGTCGGGACATCCCACCACCACCACCACCGCATCCAACCTCTCCTCGCCAAAGACGGCCTGCCACGCCGCATGCCCCCCCAGGCTCCAGCCCAGGGCAACGTGCGCGTCCACCTCCCTGCCCAGGTACCCACCCACGAGGTCCATGAGGCCGCTCATGTCGCCGCGCGCAGCCCTGACGATGCCCGCCATGTCGATGGCGTGCCGCTCGTTGCCCCCCTTCCACGTCTTGTTGGCCGTGTCGCTGACCAGCCGGCTGCCGTGGTTGGGCATGTCGAACGCCAGCGCCACCAGGCCCCGCCGTGACTGCTGCGTCTGGCTCTGCGACTGATGTGTGTTCCATGCGTGGACCGCGCGCCGCGCCACGTCGTGCATCCGTGCCCGGGTTCGGGTCCGCGGGTGAAGGAGCCAGAGACACGTCACCGGCGCGTCGTCGCTGGGTTCAGGCAGCTCGTCGAGCCCAAAGACGTCGACGAGGAGGCCGACCATGGCCATGGTTGTCATGGATACGGCCGGCGCGGGCGGGAGGCCCTTTGTGGTATAGGCCGAGTCTGACATGATGGGATTGCGGTTACCCCCAAAGTGAACGAGTGTGCAGGAGAGAGCGGTGAGGTCGGTCGTGGGTGTCATCAGCAGCATGCAGAAGGTGAGGGAGTGGTGTAGGGTAGCTCATCAGGGCCAGATAGATGCTCGTCTCGACGAGCTCAAATCATGGATGGGCTCGACGGCAATCAAAGCTCCTGTATATCACTGGTTCTACGTTTCGGGAACGAAATCAGAGAGCTGCGACAGAAACTCGCTGTGAAATCTAGCCGTCGCGACTCATTAAGTCCTCGGATCGTCAGCCCAGATTTGCCATCTCCACGCTGTTCCCAACAGGCCACTTCCAACCTATAACAGTCGCAACAGGACCGGAGACAAAGGAATAAGCCTATCAATCAATATCGCCATGCTCTGTAAGACAGGTAGGGTATGCTTGCCACCCCAACGCCGATCCGCGCGACCCTTGCCTGCCCTCTGCCCTTGGCTTCAGACCGCAGCAAATGATGCATGCCATCGTCCTTCGACATGCTTGCCGACGTCCATACTCATGAGTTACCAAGGCGCCTAGTGGTACTAGATGCCGTCACCCTCCCTAACTTGGTCTCCAGAGCAGTCCCGGCCCCGGTTTCCACGCATCCAGTCACTTGAAATTAACGGCGCGCGCTTCTCTGACCTCCCCATGTCGGACCTGTTTCACCTCCATACGCCGAGCACGGATGGAGATGACTCCTCTGCGCCTCAATCTACCTTCCAGTGGTCCTGCTCGTCGGAGCCCAGATACATCTCCACGCCATACAAGACCATGGTCAAGCCGACGTTGATCCAGCGCCACGTGCCACCTCCGACATCGCCGCCCCTGAGCGTCCAGCCATCCGGGCCATCGCTGGTGGAAAAGTGCTGTAACAGCAGGCTCGTGTACACCGCCACCAGGATCGAGGGTGAGAACCAGCTAAGGAGGCCGAGGACCTTGTTGGCGGTTTCCGAGTCTTCAAAGTCGGGCTCGTGCATCAGTGCTCGCGCGCCAAGGTCCCTCACCGAGGGGATGATGCGCGTGGCCGAGTAGAAGACGAAGAGACGGTAGGTGAGAGAGATGATGACGGACGGCGTGATGGTCTGAAACGCGGCGTAGAGCAGGGCCAGCGAAGAGTGGATGGCCGAGGGGAGAGAGCCCAGGACGTGCAGCAGCGTCGAGTACGAGGCCATGATGATGGGTGGCAAGGGCGGAATGTCCGGCTGCGTCGCCGTCTGGTCGTCGTCGGTCTGGCTGGCTCCGTCCGAGGGTAGGTAGTCGGTGAAGATCTGGTACACGCAAAGCACGATGTAGGCAAAGAGCAGAGAACTCTCGACGGGACTGCCGCGGCCGCTGCCGATTCCGTAGGCGCAGAGGAATACGGCCGTGGTCATGGTCACACCGATGAGCGTGGCGTCGAGGTTGCTGATCTGGGGGAACTGCGCGATGCGCCACAGGAAGTAGACGGCGCTGGCCATGACGGAGCCCGAAAAGGCGAGGAGAAAGATCTGAGGGCGCCCGGATTAGAAACGGGGTCATTGAACTGGGAAAAGAAGGGAGCCGGCGTTCCGACTCACCACCCAGGTGTCACTCCTGCCTCTGTTGACGAGCCAGCGGGTGATTTGCCCGGCAGCCTGGATGACGAGCAAGGTGCAAAAACCCTCGAGCAGCTGGAACATGGGCCCCGAGTACTTGAGAACGCTATCCCAGCTGCCCAGCATGACCGTCTCCAACACGCCGTCCTTGCCAAACACCCACTCGGTCCAGCTCGTGCTCTTGGAGCGAAAGACGCCGCCGAGTGTGCGCTCCACCCAGTTTGTGCTTCCCGCGTCGACGGCAAACTGGCCGAGGGCCCAGATCATCAGCGTCGGGATGACGATCCATTGCGACAGGCGGAGGGCGGTCGAGACGGTCCAGCCGAGGCGGGACCTTTCGGGGGTCAGGATGCGGACGGCCGAGTAGAAGAGGTAGTAGTTGAAGAGCGAGAGGCTATAGGCCAGCCCGCTGTCGCGGCCGCCGACATCGAAGGCGACGGGGATGGAGAGGACAATGCTGAAGAGGAAGACGGAGCTAAGGATGATGCTGAATAGCCACCACATCGGTACGGAAGGGCGGCTGGCGAGAGGCCGTGCCGACGATGAGGAGACGAGGAGGGCGCGATGGCGAAGCTCGGCGAGGAGCGGTGTGAGGAACAGCAGCAGCAAAACGAGGATCCACAGCTTCGAGGAGCGAGCTCAGGACAGCTTGCCCGCCCGAGTGAGACGGGCAATGGACGAGGTCGGGTTAAGCGCCAGCGGCAGGGCTAGGGATATGATACTCTGCGAGGAGCGCGCGCCTGGAGGTTGGACGGACGCGGGCCTAGGTCTGACATGGGGTCTCGGCCGCGTTTCTTGTTCCCTCCTTGGCTGGCTGGACGGATGAGGTTGTCTGCCGCACGCACACCCATCACGGTGAATTATTGGGGGTAGGGCCTTGGCCAGCTTATCGGCGGCTTATCAGCACGTGCACTCTGCCTGTGTCATCATGCATGGGTCTCAGCTGGACAGGGTACGGAAGGTGACACAGGCAGCTCTGCTCAGCCAGGTTTCATGCAGGCTCTCTCCGTCACAGAGACGGGAAGACCTGGGGAGGGCCTGATTTCTATCATTTACGTGCTGAATTCAGAGCGGACGAACATGGGCTTGGAGTAGCGAATGCCAAGCGGGATAAAGTACGCATAATGATGTAGATGAGTCAGAAGCCCGCAGCATGCGATTAAGCGAGGGCCGGTCAGCGCCCCAAGCCAATCAGGTTGGGGTCCGCCCTTGGGCACTAAGACCGGACCTCCGCCCGCGTCTGCCGGAGAGGGGAAACGCTCCTCCTCCATCGCCCCAGACCATGAGGCAAAATCTTTTCCCTTGCCTAGCCATGGCTTGGCTCTCTATTTGCGCACTCTGCAATGCCATTTGCATCGCATCGATGCCTTTGCGTTTGTCTTTCAGTTCTTCCACCAGCACCCTCCCTCACTTATACCCTGGCGCTGCGTCATGGCCGTCGCTGCTGTCCAGTGGCCTCTGAACAGCTTTCCAGCCGCCCCACAAAAAGCACGACGACAGCCGAGAATCACCCGGAGATTGACTGCACCCCCAGTGCACTTCCACGGAGACCATGTGCTGCTGCGCATGAACACCGAGCGTCGCTCGCGGGCGCATCGCGAGGAGCCTCAGTGCTATGAAGCATGGGCACGTCACGCTCCTCTGGAGCAATGCATCAAGTGATGCGTCGTTGCGCCGTCCACACAGCAGACTACTACCTACTGGACGCAATGCACCATCATGGCCTGTTCCTCATTCTTCCATCGTGGAATATGACTCCCGTGTTTTAATGACACCATCTCGATCTACTCATACCTTGCGGCTCGGTTGTTGTGTCGGCCGTTGTCAGGAACATCGTGGCTCCCTCGCTGGCCCTCAACACAATGTTGGCGGATCACAAGTGTGTCAGCATCTGGAAAGAGACAGGCCGAGGCGCGGGCAAGTGTCCTGCACCTCGACGTATGCGCCTCGCACGTGCGCGCACCGGCCCAAGGGTTATATACGATAAAAAACTGACCATCTACCGGGAGAGCAGGGGCGCCGCAAGGAAAGCGGTCAGGTCAAACTGCTCGGGGAAATGGCAACATATTACCCGATCGAGCGAGCGAGCGGAGGCAGCAGTTCGATCCCCCGAGGGAGCAACACCGATCAGCAGAGATGTAGGGGCCACCGACGGGCCCCGAACTCTTTTGCCAAATTTTCAAATTTTGCTGGGACTTTTGCTCGTGCAAACCCTCTTTTTGGCCTTTTTGAGTGCCTGAAGTTGATGCGCGAGTGATGCTGCTGCCGAGGCTGTTGATAATGCGGTGCTGAGGGAAGATGCAGCCACTGGGGAAGCGTGGCGGGTGAATGCCACGCGCAGCAAGTTGCTGTTGGCAGAGCATGCTGCGGCTGCTTTTTCTCTGGCGCACGCGTCAGGAGTAGTCTCCAGAAGTCATGGCAGAGTAAAAAAGGCGATTAAGAGAAGATGAATATAGGAAGATTAATTTGCGATAATGGTTCCCTGTCCAGTGTTGTTGTGACTTGCATTTGGCCACGGCGAGCATTCACGAGCGCTTCAATCCAAGCAGCAGGAGCCGACTACGAACCTAAACGCGTCAATTTATTAGAGGCGAGGGCGGGCTGCCCAGCTCTTTTATGCCGTCTAATATGGGCAAGCATTGCCAAGGCGATTTGGACGACTTGATGGACGGGCTTTCGTTTACGAAGGAGGCGTGAGAGAAATCAGGGACACAGTGGCACGAGCGCAGACACGCTGCAACATAGGCACATACTGTGGGCGAGGGTAATCAGCTTGGGCTTCCAACGAAGTGCCGAGCTGGTCCTGTTTCAGGGACGAGCATGCAGAGAAGGAGCTGGGAGGCCGAGGGCGAGGAGACGGGATCATGAGGGAAGGAAAAGGCCTTGGGAGTGCGTGGAGGGTGCCAAGAGATGTCTGTAGTCTCGTCCTCGGCGCCAATGCAGCAAAGCAAAGATGGCACCAAGGGGCACCAAGAGGCACCAAGGAGCACCAAGGAGCACCGGCAGAGACGAGGCAGGCTGGCAGGACACGGGCCGGCCGAGGGGCGTCGATGGACGGCTGACGTAAGCCGCCAATGGGGAGCTGGAGGAATTGCACTGTAGGAGTCGAGGTCCAGTGGACGGCAGAGGCGCGGCCATGTGCTACAGCAGACGTGATGACGATGAGGCGTGGCCATGTGCAGCAGCAGGCTTGATGTCGTCAGGAGCAATTGGCGGCTCCTCCGAGGTAGGTGCTGTACGTGCAGCATGTCTGCTTATGTAACCGGTCCCCCGATGGTACCCCGCCTGCTTCTGCAAGGGCAAGGGGAGTTGCGGCTCTTCCAGGGTCCAGATTTCAGTTGATGCTGCTTGCATTCACGTGTCAGAGCACGATTCGACGTGCCTTTTCTTTTCTTTTTCCTCGTACCAAAAGTCGAGCGCTCTTGGCCAACGTCCAACGTTGGGGATTCTCCGTGCAGCGCTGGTCCTTGCGGTGCGGGGGATACGTAGATACGCGGGTACCTACGAAAACGGAAGCAGGACCGGGACGCCGGCGCACAAGCAGCAATAAGCGCTAGCGCGGTACTTGCCGTCTGCATCTGCGCCGTCTTGCACTCGTGTCTCATGTCTTGTCTTTTGTCTCTGCTCATTACCCTAGGTACCTTAGTTACCTACTAGGTAGCTATTTGGCGAGAGAAAGGCAGGCAGGCACCTGTACAAGCAGTGCATTGCATGTGCATTGGCGTGCGCAAAGCCCACAGCAGTCCGTGTGCGCGATTACCGAGGCCCAAGGCCAGTATCGCTGCTACTTGCAGCTCAGTACTTGCTAGTCGCGGTTCGTCATGATGAAATGATGGTGTGCTCGAGCCGCCTCGCTCCCATTCGGCCGAGGGGCGAGATTGAAGACTGGGCCCCCTTTGCTCGTACTCTACAGTACAGTTTTTGCATAAAGGATACTCCGGCACTAGCACAGCCTCTATGCGGCGGCCTCCACCGGAAGCATCTCTTTGCCGTAGACGTCATTGTGCGAAAGCGTCCTCGTCTCCAGCTGTACTCCAGCTGTAGCCGGCCATTGTGTGCTTCCATGTTACGAGACAGAGGCTAAATCAAGCATCACACCGTCGGTAAGAGGGATGTAGCCGCATCTCGACCTTGCTCGCATCCTCTCTTCTCGGGTCCTGCCCTTGTTTCTTTTCTTTTCTTCCGTCTCGTTTCTCCCTCGTCTTCGTCCTCGTCTTCCCTTTCCCTCCCACCCCCACACACATTGTTCTACCTTCGCCTCACCCCCAAGGCCCCCCCGCCCCCGGAAGAACAAGGTTGATTGCGCCAGCGCGCCCTACAGCACATACAGCACACACCAGCAGACCGCCGACCGGTGTTTCAATCCATTGGTGGCCCATCATTATAGCTCGCCTTTGCTTTGGGCACGCAATTTGACCTCACTTGCGTGCAAGCCCTCAACTACAAGTTACTTCAAGGCAGCCCGCCGCCCCATTTCCCGTCCCCGATCCTGCATCAACTACAGGTCCATGAAAAACCGCAGTCCTGCGATAACAGCAATTCAGTGGTTATACCAGCAAGGGACCCGCAGGACAGACACCCTCTGCTCTCTTTCTCCTTTCCCTTCTCTTTCTTCTTCCAGCCGCACCACTCGCCGCCATGGCCGGGTCGGAAACGCTCAAGTCGGGCCTGCCCGCCAAAACGGGCGCCGACCACCTCCACGATGATCCCGAGTTCGCCGCCGAGATCAAAAAGGCCAGCTGCCTGGCCTCCGTCTTTGGCGGCAAGGCCGTCGCCATCGGCCCCCGCATCGCCCCGCTGCCCGACTGGCTCAAGGACGACGCCGGCGTCATGTCCGACGACGGCGAGGACTCGAGCGCCGCCATCCTCGAGAAGCAGCTGGCGTCGGAGAACGGCGCGTCCATCCAGTACCGCACCTGCAGCTGGCAGAAGACGGCCGCCCTGCTCTTCAGCGAGTACATCTGCCTCGCCATCATGAGCTTCCCCTGGTCCTACAGCTTCCTCGGCCTCGTCCCCGGCCTCATCCTCACCGTCGTCGTCGCCGGCATCGTCCTCTACACCAGCCTCGTCCTCTGGGAGTTTTGCCTGCGCCACCCAGAGGTCCGCGACGTCTGCGACCTCGGCCAGATGCTCTTCTGGGGCAAGACCTGGGCCTGGTGGGGCACCGCCGTCATGTTCGTCCTCAACAACACCTTCATCCAGGGCCTCCACGTCCTCGTCGGCGCAGAGTACCTCAACACAATGACCCGGTCCGACAACGTCGCCGGCTGCCGCACCGTCCAGTTCTCCGTCGCCGTTACCGTCATCTGCTGGCTCGCCTCCCTGCCCCGCACCTTTAGCATGATGTCCAAGCTCGGCACCGCCTCGGCTCTCTTCACCTTCATCTCCGTCATCCTCGCAACCGTCTTTGCCGGCATCCAGGGCAGGCCCGCCGGCTTCACCCCCCTCAAAGGCGAGCCTATTGTCACCGCCATCCCCGTCCACAGCACCACCTTTGTCCAGGGCATGGCCGCCTTTCTCAACATCAGCTACACCTTCATTGGCCAGATCACCCTGCCCAGCTTCATCGCCGAGATGCGCGACCCGCGGTTAGTCTTACTCCCTGTCCTACCCTGCACCATGGCTGACGAGTCCGCAGCGAGTTCCCCAAGTCCCTCTGGGCTTGCACAATCGCAGAAATCATCACCTTCAGCATCGTCGGCGCCGTCATCTATGCCTTTACCGGCAACCAGTACGTCAAGGCGCCGGCCTTTGGCTCCCTGGATGAGCTGTACAAGAAAATCTCCTTTTCCTTCATGGTCCCAACCATTATCTTTTTGGGATGCCTCTATGCGTCCGTCACGGCGCGCTTCGTCTTCTTCCGCGTCTTCCGCAATTCGCGCCACCTCAACGACCACACCATTGTCGGGTGGGGGTCCTGGGGCGGCATCCTGCTCGTCACCTGGATCCTGGCCTTTATCATCTCGCAGCTTATTCCCTTCTTCTCATCGCGTGAGTCCTGGTTTACTAGACGAACCCCACGGGAGCTGATGGCGAGGCGCTAACACCCAAACACAGTCTTGTCCGTCATGTCTTCACTCTTCGACAGCTGGTTTGGCTTCATCTTCTGGGGCGTCGCCTACTTCCGCATGCGCCGCGCAGATCGCGACGCCGGGCGCAAGCGTCGCCCCATTGTCGACTACCTGTCCATGGCACTCAATGTCGTCATCATCCTGACCGGCGTTGTCTTCCTCACCGTCGGCACGTACGCCAGCGTGCAGGGCATCATCGACTCCTTCCACGCGGGCGAGGTCGGGGGTGTGTTTTCGTGCAAGAGCAACGGGTTATGATGAAGACGAGACTCGATCACGTGTTTGTATTCCAGTTTTCGTGCATATTTTTGTCGCTTGCGCACCCGATACGGGCATGGGCGCCATCGGGGCAATTGGTCTGGAAAGGTGGCGACATTCCACAGCGACGCCCGCGATTCGGTTCATGACATGGGAAGGGAAGCCCGGATTCATCAAGAGATTGAGAAGACGGGCACCAAAGAAGGTGGAGGGAAAAGAGGGAACCCGGGGCCCAAGGCGGTCCTCGAGATATCTTACACTTCAGTGGCAGTCGTTGCTGTCGATGGCAACGACGACTCAGCTCAATCGTATATCCGGCAGCGGCAGCGAGCGTCAGGGCGACCAAGCTGCCGCGCCGAGATGTACTCGGCGTTCTCTTCCACGCAGCCACGGCATCACTCGGCAGGTTCCGCAAGGCGGCACTCTGCGCGAGGCCGTGACGTCCGTCGACTGCCCATGTCTGCGATGGACTCTCCCCCTCCCCGAAACCTTGATCTGTAGGACCGTAGCACTTGTGGATTTGTAGACTTGTAGGTTTCCGGCGTAGCGATGACAGGGTTTCGACGTGCACGAGACTGGCTTCCCAAGACCAGGTGGCATCGATCCGAGATGCGTTGATTCGTCTTTCTGCTGCTGCTGGCTTTTTTGTTGGCACCATCGGTGGCCTGACCGCCCCTCCTCGGCACGTAGCTTTCCCGTTGCTGCTCGCATTTCCAACAAGTAGCTGGTACGAAAAGTGTACCTCTTGATCCCTACTCTTTGCTGTACTTCGGCGCCTGTCTCTTACATCGAGATACACCAAGGACCCAGAGCCGCCGTTCGTAGTACACGTACAAGATAACCAGCAAAAGGGCAGTAGCGGCCGCTCGCTGAGCCACCGAGAGCCCCTACCCCTCTTGAGTCCGGTCATGTACATGTACTTTTGAAAGCTTACAAAGAAGCAGGCAATATATGTACTGTCTATCCAGGTCGACATTGCCACTCGAGGAAAACGTGCCCCTCCGGCCCCTGAGAAATCCCCACCTACATTGTTCAACAGCAGCGCAACCTTACTGTGCGCCTCCAAGAAAAGTCACCACCCGTCTCTCGCTCCCATCCGCCCTTTTCCCATCGACATCTCGTGCCTGGCTGGACCAATGCGACAGACGCTCTCCATAGCCAGCAGGCCCGTCGCATCTTCTCCCCCCAAGCCTTGATATCCGGCACGACAAGCCGTTTGGGTCCCCTCCACTCTCAATCGACGACCATCGAGCGTGGCGGGTAGACAAGCACCATGGCCTCGTCGTCTTCTGCCACCGTCACAAAGCCGCCCAAGCCGGCTGCCAGGGACGACGCCGGCTCCAAGCACGACTTCTTCTGGACGTATACCGAGGAGCCCCATCGGACGCGCCGCCTCGCCATCATCAAGGCCCATCCCGAGGTGAGCCGTTGCTCTGCCTCCCCTCGCCCCCCTCGACCTAGGAAAGAGCTAATATTTCCTGCTCCCAGATCACAAAGCTCTGCGGCCCCGAGCCTCTGACAAAGTATGTCGTCGCCGGCGTCGTCGCCCTCCAGGTGTTGCTCGCCTGGGCTCTCCACGCCACCCCCTTCTGGTCCCTCAAGTTCTGGGCCGTCGCCTACGTCTTCGGCGCCACCGCCAACCAGAACCTGTTCCTCGCCATCCACGAGATCTCGCACAACCTGGCGTTCAGGAGCCCGCTCGCCAACCGCCTGCTCGCCATTGTCGCCAATCTGCCCATAGGCATCCCCTACAGTGCTTCGTTCCGGGTGCGCTCTTCTGATCCGATGGCGTTGATTCCTTCTTGCTGACAGTCTACAGCCCTACCACCTCACCCACCACAAGTCTCTCGGTGTCGACGGCCTCGACACGGATCTTCCCACCGCCCTCGAGGCCTTTGTGCTCGACTCGATCCTCGGAAAGGCCTTTTTCTGCACCTTTCAAATCTTCTTCTACGCCATCCGCCCCATGGCCGTCTACCGCATCCCCTTTACCTGGGTGCACTACCTCAACATCCTCGTCCAGGTCTCGTTCGACCTTGCCCTCATCCGCTTCGCCTCGCCCACCGCCTTCGCCTACCTCCTGCTCTCCTCCTTCCTCGCCGGTAGCCTCCATCCTCTGGCCGGCCACTTCATCGCCGAGCACTACGTGTACGAGACGGTCACCACGTCGCAGCGCGACCCGGACAACCGCATCCCCGTCCCCGAGACCTTTTCCTACTACGGGCCCCTCAACTGGTTCACGTATAATGTCGGCCTTCACAACGAGCACCACGACTTCCCCGCCGTGCCCTGGACCCGCCTGCCCGCCGTCTACGAGGTGGCCAAGGAGTTTTACCAAGACCTGCCCCGCCACGAGAGCTGGTCCTACGCCATCTGGCGCTTCATATGGGACGAAAACGTAGGCATCAGCTGCCGCGTCAAACGCAAGAACGGCGGCCGCGTCGTTGGCGGCGCCGTCAACTGGAAGGAGTCGGAGATTCAGGCCTAGGTGGGCACCCAACCAGGGCCATGGCCTTCTTGCCCGCCATTTTTTGCTGTGCTTCTGCTGCAACAATGCCGCAATGGCATGGCCAGGGTAAAGTTTTATTCTTCTGTGTTCCTCGCCTTGGGCACACGGCCCATGTCATCAACTCGCCACCTCGATCAATGCAAAGGCGTGCCGTGGTCGACTGTCGTACATCTTCTCTCCCTTTGATCATGAGACGTCGTCGGCGTTTGGGCAAACTTTGGCCGGCAGAATGCAAGGATGGCGAATGCAGGGAGGACGCTGTCTGATATGCTTCTCGGTCGCCCATGTAAAATTAGATTGGACACGGCCTTGAGACGCACAAGCAATCACACTGCAAAGAATCAAGACAGACGAATTAAAAGACTTCTCTAGTTCCCTATAATGCAGGAAAAACATAGACCTAAGACGATTGCACAATCAGCGCGCGTATGTAGCTGTTACACGGCACCACAAGACCGCTGCGGTGCCCGCGACTTGCTGTTGTCCGCGAGGCCGGTGCCGCGTGCGCGTGCTCATGCTGGCCTCGTCTTTCTGCTCGACGGGGTCTCGAGACACGTCTCTGCGCACCGCGCCATCCTACATACGTTGCTCAAAACAAGCTCATCCAAAGCGCCGTCCAAGCCCCATCAGGTCCCCGTCCTCTCACCCCTTGCTTTTCTTCTTCTTGGCGGGCCACGGCCCACGCTCAAGGTGGTTTCCAGTGTGCCCCCAATCCGCTGGCAATCCCTCGTCAAGTACTCGTTGTGGCTCTATTCCTCATCATCAGAAGTGCAGTGGCGACGATGAGCTCCATTTGCCGCTGTAGTTCGGAGCTCCAACTGTCGCTCGCACTTTCTCTCGTGAAATGTCGTGTAGCTGGGTCGCCTCAAACTCGATCCGATTGGTCTCAAAAGAAAAAGTAGGCCAGGAGAAAGCTCAGCAGGCAGAGAATCGCCACAATTGGTACAGGCACACCGTCGGCCTGCTTGACAGCCTGGGTGACGGGACCGCTCGCCCGCTTCTCGTCGCCGCCGGCTGTCTTGACATTGCGCTGGCGAAGCCCGCTGTCCTTGAGCATCACTACCTGAGCCTCGGCTTGGGCCAGCTTCGTCTTGAGCTCCTCGTAAGTAGCTTGGGCGGAGTCGGACACGGCCGTGACGGCTTGGGAGACGGCCGATTTGGGACGGTCCGACTTGCCGTCGTCATCGTCTCGGGTGTCTTCAGGTGTGTACGAAGGCGGGGCAGAGCCGGGCGTCGAGTCGGCATTGGTTTTGGGAGACGAGTACGTGCGCGATGCCTCGGGGGTTTCGTTCATTCGCTGGGGGAGTCAGCGTCGGCTGGTACGTGCGGCACTGCATGCGCAATGCCGGCGGTGACTGTGTGGCGACTTACCCCGTTGACGATCGACTGCCTCTTGGGAGTTGCCATGACGGGCTGCGCGGTAGCGGAAGCTTGGTCATGGCTGCCGTTGGCGGCCATCCAATTGACACGGATCTTTCGCTCTTGAATATGGCTCTTGTCCGTCGATTCGAGCTGGGGGCCATTGTCAGCTTAGACATGCGACGGCGTGGGAAATCGAGCGACATGTCACTGACCACGGAAGCGATGCTTGCAAAATCTTTGTCGGACGTAATGGGCGCCGACTGGACGAGGAACTTGTCTCGACATTTGGTATCATGCGGAGGATCCGCCTTCATCGCTTGCAGGAGGACTGTCGCTGCATTAGCCACGAAACGTTCAAGGAGGAGGCGTGGTGGATGAGCGTACCCGTGACGTCAAAGTCCTGGCCTGGCTCGATGCGGCCGGCATTGGGTCGAACGCAGTATCTGGGAAAATCGACAGTCAGAGCACGGACACGCAAGTTGAAGGCACCGAGGCAAGGGGCCAACGAACTGCTTCGGAGCCGTCGTCTTGACCTATGGATGGTGTCAGCGCGAGGTCGAGGAACAGCAGCGGGGAAGTTTGATTCAGGAGGGCCGACCTTGAAGGCAAGAGGCGTCGATGTCGGGTTCTTAATGGTTAAGGTCTGCGAAACCTCGACGGTGAAGGGACCTGCGGTGGGGGAGCCAGCGGGCGTCAATTCAAGGCGCTTCTTCTGACTAGGGGATTGCGGTACAAGTCAAGTCAGGTCGGGCACACGTACGCCGAAAATTAAGCTCCTGAGGCTCAATGTTGACCGACATGATGGGCGCAGCTCGCGATGGTGGATATGACGAGGAGCGGAGTCGTGGGGGAACGTAAGGGGTGGTGGACGAGGATGGGTGGTCGAGGCCCAATGGAGAAAACGGCAGGACGGATAAAGCGGCGACAAAGGGAAGGCAGCGACGAAGCAAGAGACGTAGGGGATGGCGCCTGCCGGGTTGCGCGCGGTCGAGGAAGAGTTGAACAGGAGATTTTGAGGATAGCAGAGGATAACAGAGGATAGTTCGGTATCTGAGGCGGAGAGGTGGAGAGGGCGACGTGTGCGAAGTCAAGTCAGGCTGAGCGACGAGGTGCGGATTGAGGTCCAGGCCAGGCCAGGTAGGCTGCCACGGATCATGTACATGTACCTTCAGTTGCCACTGGCCAGCCAGGGGGGAAGATGGAAGGGCCTGTGCTGCGCCAGAGCTCGGAGCGGCACAGCGTCAAGTGCTACAGGCGCTAAAAGCCAACCACTAGTTCCAGGTGTCACAGCAGGTTGTCGGGCCACGACGAGGGGGGAAGTCCGGTGTGTCGGCCACACCGCAGGGCAGCAAGGGAGCTGCTGCCATGGCTGGAGGCCAAATGTGACCAGTACCTAATATATGCAAGTACCAGTACCAGTACTGGGGGCTTTAGTAATGGATAACCGCCGTGCTGAACCTGTCGTAATCCCGGCACAAGGTAATGAATGAATGGCATGGTGCTGGCCGCGTGGACGAATGCCTCATTGCGTCTGTCTGCTTGCTCCAGAAGTCAACCCAAGAGACATTTATAATCTACTGTCGTGACGCTTTGTTGCAAATGCCCTCCGTTCGAGGCGCTGGCACGCCCGTACTCCGTAAGCACACTTGCGAGGAAACGCTGGGATGACGTCGCCTGCCTGCTTCGACCTTCAGAGGCCGCAGTGCTGTATTTTGTCCCTTCGTATCTACCGTCAACGACCTTGCCCTCCAGTTCCATTCTGCCTCACCCTCTGCGCTGTTCAACGCTGCCTGTGTCTTCGCCATTGAACCATCCCCCGCTGCTTCCGTCGTCATCCCGCCGCTAGGGCGTCGCTGATGCTGTTCTCCCGTCGACCCCACCAGGTGTCTGCTCCCCGCGCCGTCCGCCACCTCACTGACATCAACCGTCTCTGATCCCGCAATCCCCTACGCACATTGTCGCCACCCCCGCCACGATGCCCTCCGACTTGGAGCAGCTGCTCGACATGGGCTTCGAAAAGGCCCGCGCCGAGGTTGCCGTCAAGAAGACGGGCGGTCGTAGGTTTCCCCAGCTCTCAGCCACAGCTTTCATGCTCACAGCGTCGCCTTCCAGTACAGGGCGCGCTCCAGTGGCTCGAGGATAACCAGGACAAGCCGCTGGATGAGATTCAGGCCGTCGAGGCAAACGACGAGGACGAAGACGAGGCTGAGACCAAGGCCAAGATTGCGGAGCTCGAGACGGGCCAGGCTCGCTCGCTAATCTGCAACGAGTGTGGCAAACGCTTCCGCACCCCCGACCTGGCCAGCTACCATGCCACGAAGACGTCCGTTAAAAATCCCTCTCCCGAGAACACGCCACTACCATGCTGACACCCCCGTCACGTAGAGAACATACCGACTTTTCAGAATCGACCGAGGAAATCGCCCCTCTGACTGACGCAGAGAAGCAGACAAGGCTCGAGGAGCTGCGGGAGCGGCTCAAGGCCAAGAAGGCCGCACAGTCCGTCCAGGACAAGGAAGAGCAGAAGCGCAACGAGGTAAGCCTCCACCATCATTATTACATCCCTTAGCCCTGTCTCGAGGACTTTTTCGCTGACTCGGCCGCAGAAAATCCGCCAAAAAGCCACCAAAGAGTCTCAAGAGGCCAAGGAAGAGGTTCAACGCAAAGAGCAGATCAAGGAGGCCGCCCGGAAGCGCCAGGAAAAGCAGGAAGACATCGAGGCCAAGAAGCGCATCAAGGCCAAGATCGAGGCTGACAAGGCCGAGCGTCGCCGCAAGGCAGAAGAGGCCAAGGCCGCCCGCGAAGGCAGGGCCCCCGAGGCTCAATCACCCGCCTCCCAGCCGGCAGTCGCGGCGCCCCTCAAGCCCAAGAGCGACCGCAACGAGGCCCGATTGAGGCTCCAAACCGGCTCCGGCAACCTGACCAAGACATTGCCGGCCGAGACGACCCTGTTTGAGCTGGCGCAGCTGGTGCAGGGCGAGACGGGCAAGGCCGTGTCGAGCTTCTCCACCACCTTTCCCAAGCAGACGTTTGAGGGGGATCTAGACATGTCCAAAACGCTCAAGGAGGCCGGGCTGGTTCCCTCGTCGGTACTCATAGTCAAGTAGAAGTGGGAACAATGGACGTGGGTGACATGGAGTGTGGAGAGACTCTATTTGCTCCCGTCCTCGGAGGTTGGGTGAGCAGACACCACCGCTTGGTGGCCGGCATGGCTTTGCGCGACATACACAAATCCATGTGCGTGAAGCGCTAGTGGCCGACATAAAGGCGGCTGCGTCACTGGGTAACTCATCAATCCCCAGGACCTTGGGACGATGACCGTTCGCGTCTCGAGAAGCAGTTCACCAAGCCCCAGGAGTTTGGCAGTCATCACTGTTCACGTCTCAAGAACGCCTGCCAGCGACCCTGAGACAACTCCTGTTCGTCGTATGCATGGTGCCCGTTCATCTTCATTTCTTTTCTGGTTTCCCCGAGCCGATTCCTTGGACTAGCAGCCTACCCGCGTCAAACGCCCGTCATCGAGTGCATTCATGATGCAATTGTACCAACGAAGCGACTCTGCCCAGGCCGCAGGAATGCATCGCGCCTTCCCCACCCTGTATAGTCGCTCGGTTGTGAACCCCAAAGCCATGCAGCTGAAGTACAAGAAGCAAGAAAACTGTCGTCGTGGTGATGGGTGTTTAGTCGAAGAGACCGAAGCCCATGTCCTCGTCCGACTCTTCTTTCTCTACTTCCGGATGTCAGCCAAGTCCGAGATTCAATACCCTCAACGGGGCGCAACGGGGGCCGGAGCGACGTACCCTCTTCCTTCTTCTCCTCTGCAGCAGGGGCGTCTGCGCCACCGGCGGCAGCGGCACCACCGGCAGCAGGGGCAGCGGCACCACTGCCAGAGCTGACGTTGACGAGCAAGTCCTTGATATCCTTGCCTGCCAGAGCCTGTACCATAGTGTTAACACTCATCCATGGGCGACACCGCTCCCAATGTCTCGCCGAGTTTGCGCTGCAAGTGAGGGTCGTACCTGGGCGAAGATGGAGGTCCAGATGGGCTCAACTTCGACGTTGGCGGCCTTGATCAGGCTCTGCAGCTTGTCGGCCTGTATTATGTGGAATCCCAGTTAGCGAACGGGACGTCCATCATCAGAAGAGTCCCCTATTTCCGTTGCGTCACAAGAAGAGGAAGCGGTCGTCATGTTTGTGGACAATGGGCGCAGCTGTCCCACGGGTGTTCGACGTCGCGCCGCCGTCGGAGTATCTGGAAAGCCGAGACTTACGGTGACTTCAACGCCATCGTCGGCGAGGATCAGCGCCGCGTACGACGAAGCGAGCTCGGGAGCAGACATTGTGACTAGAAGTAATCTGTGTCGAGAGGCGTGCCTGCGTTGATGGAAACGGGTCGTTCGTGGTGGTTGTAGTTCAAATGTCGACTAGAGCGGGCAGGCCACAGAAAATTCCCCCGGCACCCAAAATTCGCCTGGAGGGCTTCGAGACCTAAAGCCCAAAGGGAAAGGTGGAACTGTTTTTCCGAACTCCGAGGACAGGGGGAGGGGCATGCGCCGGTGATTCGGTCTTTGATTGGCTATTCGGCGTTGGCCAATCAGAAGATTCGAGCAGCATCTGCGACTGCTGCCTACGTAACGGAAGCATCCAAGCAACCCCACCTCCCCCACCTCGGCCATCGCTGTGTCGGGTTGGTGCTTCAGACTCGCAGCACATCACTGGTCAAGCCCAGCCTGTTCCGGCTTGACACACATAACCTTGCGTGTGCAGCATCCAGTCGCCGCGGCTCGACACCGTACCCCGTTGCTTTATTCTGCAAGCTGAATCACTTGGGCTTGGCGGCATCCCTGTTTCCTCAGCCCTCCTCTCGTTGCGCTGCACCTGCGTTTCTCCCATCCGTCAGCACCGCAACACCGTCGAGTTCTCGGTCGAGTCGGCCAACTGGAACCCCCCCGCGCCAGTACTTGCCTGGAACGCATCTCCTCGGGAGGCCGGAGAAGGTCGGATCGCCTATCATTGTTCCCCCGCAGCCACCTGCTTCTTAGACGACAGACCAAGAAGTTTTCTGCGCAGCATCTTGACCTCGTTTCAGCCCTACCCACGCGACATAGACCGTCGCTCAGTCCCGAAAAGCGCTTCGAGATTTCACGGGCATGGATACGCCATCAGTGCCGGCGCCGAGAGACGCGCGGGAGCAGGCCATTTTGGAGCGCCTGGTGCTCATCCGCGACCAGCTCATGCTCCTGAAGCAGGACCGCACAACATACATTCGCAGCCAAGACATCATTCCTCTATACGACCAGACGATTGAGCAAGTCAAGGAACTCACCGAAATCCGGTCCCAATCTGACCAACAGGAAGAGAATAGATGTATGGCATCAGTTGTGCCCTGGCTTCCCTTGTCCTCGAAGCTAACGTCATACGCGCAACAGTGGACAGGATCCTGGAGAGTTGCTTCCAGCTGCTTTCCCTCTTCTACCTAACCATCGGCCGAAACAACGAGGCGCCCGCCGCCTACGCGCTGACCTCGACCATCAAGCGACTCCTCGACCATCTCACCGAGGTTGAGCTCTACTCCGCCAAGGACTTGGAGAGCATCAAGTCGACGCTGAGCAGTCTAGAAAAGAGCATCAGCACGGCCCAGAACGGCGATGATTCCAAGTCCCAGCACCCTCCGTACTTACTCACACTCCTGTCCAAGCGAGTCAAGCTTTGCCAGGTGACGCTAGTCAATCTCCTCAAGCGCCTGGAGCGAATCGGGGAGCCCCTTCTTGAGATGCACGAGAGGTTGATATGCATACTCCGCCAAATTTCTCTGGCAAACACCAAGACAAAGGTGGGCAATGCATCACCAGAGAAGGCGCCATGTGCGACTTCGGGAAGCCACAAACTGACGACGCCCTCTGTCTATAGTTTTCCACGACCGAAGTCCAGAAGCTGCGAAAGGAGTTGTTGGAAATTGGCGAGCGGCGCAAAGACGGCAAATTCACGGCAGAGGATGGGTCTGAGCCTCAAGGAGCCGCCGAGATTTGCGAGCTGTATACTCGGTGTCTCAGTTGGTCCGACCTCGTCTTGGAGCGGTACGTATCAGAGAGCGGTGGTTCACGTCTTGGTGTATCGCCAGTGTTTTCTGACAAGGCTTTAGCAAGGGAAAAGTGGCCGACCAATGGCGCCCAACATACGATGTCCTGGTCGGGATCCGTAACGACCTGGAAAAGCTATCTCTGACCCAGGCCTGGTCCTTGCGCGAGACCGACCTTTACGACTTCCAGCGCCAGCTTGACAAGATTGACGAGAGTCGGCAGAATGGAAACTTTTACGACGACAAGGGCAGGCCAGCGGACCTTTGGACGCAGCGGACAATGCTCTACCTGATTCGCCGGAGCTACGCCTACATCTACTCGTTCATGCTCGCCTCGGAGCCCGTCTCAGAGGCACTTCTCCCCATATACAACCAGCTCCAGACCCTGAAGCGATGCTTGGTTGAGGTGAAGCACAACGGCGGTGTCTCGTCAGTCCGAGAGCTGTACCCGTACAGCATGAAGGTAGGGTCGTCACCCTGCAGTCTCTGGCTGTTGTCCGATAGGGTTACCCGTCTCGAAACCATGCTAACTCGGCTCAAAGCTCAACTCACTCGACAACATGAGAGTAGACGGCAAGTTCGTGGTGAATGGCGATATTCCGGAAGGCCAGGGAAGCGTCAGCAAGCTGCTGGCCGAGTGCTTCGACATCAACTACGATTTGCGAGTAGCAGCTGAAGAAGCCGCCGAGGGTGACGGAAACTAAGATTTAACATGGATGCCTGGATTGAGAGACGCAACACGCCTGTGTCACAGCACATGGCTACTTTCCTTCCACATGGCATTTTCTTATGATAAGGGGTCAGCCAGAGATTGGCCCGACCATTGGGGACCGATGGATTGCAAATTTTAGATTTGAAAATTTTGCGTTTATTCATGGCACGTCTTGGACGGCGATTTGCCCCGGGTTTATTTCAAGAGTTGGGCCTTTCCAGCGATGGGGCGGGGTCAGCTGCGCTGATGCTGCTGAAGCTACAAATACGGGTGCGCGGACGACCGAGGAGGGCGTGTGTAATTGAAGGGGGGGGGGGACCGGCACGTATAAAAGGTGTCGCCCGCAGATGAATTGATACCAGTATATTGTCACCGTGCACGACGCGCTTTATGGGTTCCTGAAGACGCACTTGAAGGGGTAGATTTGGGCCTGCCACGGAAGAGTAAGTGACCGGGGCTACATGTACAGGGGCGAGAAAGAGGCTGACCTTTTCGGTGTCCCAGACGCCCGAAGTGTTGTAAATGTCCTCTCTCAGCTGCTTGAGGACATCCTCCCTGGATTCGGCGAGGCAGACGATGGTGCTGCCGGCGAAGTCAAAGTTGTTTGGGTCGTCATCCACGGGGAGGGTCTTGAGCAAGGCGCCTTGTGGAGATCAGCATCGTGGCCAGAGGCTCGAGCAAGGGAAACGTGGCAGACCTCCCATCTTCCAGTTGCCAGACTCGACGAGGGGAGCCATGTTCTTCAAGTGCAGCCTACAAGGCAGTCTGGTCAGTCAGGCGCCACGCATGGAGACAGGGCGGCAGCAGCAGCAGCAGCGTACGGGCGGATCTCGAGGCGCTTGGCGTGCATGCCGGGCTTGTCCGGGACGACGACGAGGAACTCGTGCTTGCGCGCGGCGGATGAGGCCATGGTGCGGAGCTGGATGCTGTGAGGCCGGGAGAGGAGCAGTCTCAGGCGGCAAGCGGCGGCCATGCGTGACGGAGAAGCAAAGACGGGAGGGGACGGGGCTTCTTAAATGTATTTTTGCTATACTGGACTTCAATGGAGGTGTAACGTTATACCTGGCCGGGGAGAGGGACTGCAGATGTCAAGCCGTTGCTGCGCGCCCTTTTCGATCGCCGGCTTCGCGGATACAAAGCGCCGAGTGCCGACAACGCTCCCTGGCCGTACCCTGCAAGGCACGTGGGATCGAATGTCACGTCGTCATGGCTCCCCACACATTTTACAGTGTGACACCGAGTCAACCAACGACAGGCATTGCAACAAGTCAACAACGCAACTCCAGCACCCGAGAAAGCCAGGGAGAGGAGACCGACCCAAAGCCCAGGGAACTGGGCAATGGCCTCGGCAAGAGGCACCCGCACCGTCTACGTCGTCCACAGCGACAACGCCGCCGCCACAACCATCCCCGGCGTCTTCGCGGCCCTGGGCGCCGCCAACGACGAGCATCGCAAGCGGGCTTCACCCCACGGCACATGCCCACGACGGCAGGTGGTGGCGGAGGCTCGGTGCCGGACAAGCCTCGGCGGTGGGATGCGTCCGAGGGGGTGTCGTGCTGGGTCGAGGCGCACCGCGTGCGGCCTGGGAAGGAGTCGCGGGGTGTCAATGGGGGAGAGGGGGCTGAGACATGATGGACGGGCTGTGGCGGGCGCAGGGTCTTGCTGTCCCGCTGCTGGACACGTTAATTGGACAAGTGGGCTAAGACGGCCCGACCTCGCGGGTGTCGACGCGGGTTATCTTGCAGCGTATCGGCCCGCCAGCTCGGAGAACCACAGCACTTTGGGCAGGCGACGGCATCTATCATCAAGTGCCCGAACACGTGGAAAGGGCGGGCATCAACGTTCAGTGACCTCTCCAATCCCTGTTTGAATAGTGTGCCCGGGCTTGAGCTCTGCTCGGTACCACGACACCCATGTAAACACCCCACGGAAAGCTGTGTCGGCCTGTCATACCATCCCTTTGAGTGTGCGAAGGCAGCCCTCAAGTATAAAGCATGTCTATACAGATAGCTGCAGCATGTAAAGAGATTTGCTCAGGCTGCTTTCTGAGTGGCTGGTAGTTATCACTAAAGTTATAGGTCCTTCTCAAACAGGTGTTAGAGAGCGCATGTGGAAGTGACCCTGGGCAGTGTAATTAATGTAGTAACGATGCATGCTCTCTTCTAGCTACTTTGACGGGCAAGATCTCACCCCTGTGGGCACTTCCCCTAACGGAGGTAGATAACCCCTAGCTCCCCTCCCTAAGTATACTTAAAGATTCTAAGGGAGCGCGGTTTATTTAATTAAATATATATTTCTTAATACTAATCTATTTAAACATTTATTTTCTACTTTTAAAGTAAGGACTCTTAATTATATAGCTTTAAAAAATAAGAAATATAAAGTAAAAAAGGATTTAAATTTATATCTATAATAAGAAACTTATAATCTTATAAAGAAAGATATAAAAAGTATATATAAAATATTTAAAGGTAAAATTAATAGTAAGGGGGTCCCCCTTATAGTATAGTAGTTATATACCTAGGAAGTCTATTAGCTATAACGCTAGAGTTAGTTTAAATCTAGCTAAGGGCACGATTAATTTTTAGTTAGACTAGTAAACTATACTAACCTACTTATTAATTAGCTAATTAGCGCTTTTAGAAGCGCTTATAAATATACTAGTAGTTTAGCCCCGCTATAAGTAAGCTAGCCTAGACCTCGCTTACTTAAACCTAGCAATGAATTTATTAGGACCTCCCCTTAACCTTAGTCTAGGCCCCTTAACTAGGAAAATAAAAACCTAGGGCCGATACTAGTAACTTAATAAGTATAGCGTAAAGCTAGTATAATAACTTAACTACTAGCCTAGCTAAAGGCTAGTATTAATAAAAATAGCCCGCTAAGCTTTATAGTAGAAAAATAAAGTAGAGCTTAGGAAGATATTATTATAGGATAAAGTTAAGGATAATTATATAATTAACTATTAACTAAAAACGCTTATACTACTAATTAACGCTATATACCCTACGTATATAAAGGAGTTACTTTCTAAGGTTACTTTATAGCGGGGCTATATTACGACTACGGTTAGCGGGCCATAGGAGAGCCGGCCACGTTCACGTAATAAGGCGGCTCGGAACAATAGTCGGGACGAGAAGTTACTTAGGCTTAGCTTACCTAGAGCGTACGTAAGCTAAGTAAGCCTTATATAGATAGATTATTACTTAGGAGCATAGCTTACGAGTAAGCTATAGTAAGCTACGAAGGGGATTACGGCTAGGACCGTAATCTAAGGACAATCTCTATAGGTATATATAGCTACCTACTTTTACTCTTTTAAATAGATAGCTCTCTAGCTTTTAATATAGATCTTTATTACGATTCTATCTCTAATTCTAATTACCTAGTTATAGTCTATAGTCTACGACCTCCGACTTATTACTAACGTAATATACTTATTATTACTTAGACCACGCCCTATTATATCTACTAATATAAACCCCTTAATAGGTTTATCCCTTAGGAATAATACTAGTCGTTATACGTTAAAAGCTCTTATTTAGTATAATACCGCGTTACTCTAAGTAATATCGTAACTATTAATATACTTATATAGTAAACTAAATTAACTAACTCTAGAGCTACTATATCGCCTTAGGATATAATACGCGAGATTATCGCCCTTCGATAAGAGGTATAGTTACTTAGGAACGGAGGAGGTAACGGATAAGTTAAGGACCTTAGAGAAGTAGTTAAACTAAAGTAGCTAGGACTATTCGACGGTACTTATAGCACTCTTTAAGACTTTCTTACCTAACTTAAGGCCTACTACCGGTTCTACCTAACGAAACTTTCGAACTTAGTTAAAAAGGTACTTTATATAGGAAATTATTTACCTAAAATAGTACTCGCTTAGTTTAGACCTATTATAAGGGACTATCTCGATAACTAACTAGTATAACGAAATAGCGAAATAGATAAAGTCTTTACTAGTTTCTAAGGATTTAAAGAAGCTATTACTAAGGTATTCGGAATAACTAATAAAGAATAAGAAGCTAAATAGAAACTTTAAGAACTCCGATAAAGGACCTTAGTATCGGACTATACTACTAAATTCCGTTAAGTTACCTTAAAACTTAAATAAGACGACGAACCCTTTATATCGCGATTCTACGACGGACTTAGGGAAGAAGTTAAGGACGAACTCTATAAGGAAGATCGACCTAATAGCCTCTTAAACTATATCGCTATAGTAGTACGAATCGATAATAGATAGTATACGCGACGCTAAGAAAAGAAATAAGGAAGAGGAAACTAGAACCCTTCTTATAGGAATAACTTTAACTAACGCGCTAACTATAAAAAGAAGCGCGAAACTCTTATTACCTACGCTTATATAACTAACCTAGGTAAGATAGATCTAAATATAATATAGAAAAGTAAAGGAAAGTATTTTAATTATAGGAAACTTAGATATTACTCTAAGGAATATAGATAACCTTATAAGGAGAAGAAAACCTACTAAGTACTAGCCCTAAAAGGTAAGAAATACCTAAACGCTACTAATAGATAGGAACTAAAGTATAAACTCCTTAGTTAAACTATATACTACGACGACGAATATATAGTATACTTAAGCCATAAAAATAGTACTAGATAGTTCCTAAAGCTACTAAAGAAAACCCTTATAATAATATAATAAAGGGATCCTAAAATATAGAAATAAGTTAAATTTATAGAACTAGAATACCCTTATTTTAAAGGAGTCTCTTAAGACTAGATTAAGAAGAATAGTAAACGATTCTAGGAAGATATATAAAATAAAAATCGATAATAATAATAGGTAGTCTATAAATAATATAATAAAGAAGATATAGATATAGCCCTTATACTTATAAAACTTAGATAATAACTTAAGGAGGAATAATAAAGTATCGACGATATAAGCTTTAAAGAATAAGAAATACCTAGAGAAACGGAAGATAAGAACGAACTTATACTACTACCCTTACTATTAAGGGAGAATACTATAATTAGAGAATACGCTTTATACTTTAAAGAATTTAAAGAAATACTTAAAATTAAAACTTAATAAACGCTTTAAATTCTTATAGAAAACTAATAAGCTATATTAATTTAATATTAACTAGTACTATATAAAGGAGACTATACTATAGCTATCGCTATAGTTAATACCTTTATAGCTCTATAACGAGAATAGTAACTATAAAAAGAATTTAAAGACAATATATAAATACTACTTACTTATAAGCACTATAAGTATATTTTATAGATATTATACGTTTACCTAGATTATATAATATACTTTTAGATAAAGGTATAATACGACGCTTTCTTAGTTAGGTTTAAAGGATAGGTACTTTTAAAACCCTACCTAAGTATAGAACTAGATTACTAGAAAATCGATTAACGCTACCTAAACGACTAAGTTATATTATTAGAACCCGATTATAGTATACTACTTAAATACCGCGATAATTACGGTTTATTAACGAGATATCTTTTAGAGATATATAAAATCTATAAATACGCTAAAATAAAAGAATAGTATAACGCTACTCGCTTTAAGGTATCTAAACCCTTAATCTTTTAAAGACTTACGTGATAAGTTAAATATAATAAAGAAGATTATAACGAATATATATACTTAAACTATAGAGTTTATAAATATAAAAAAGTATAAGTATAGTATAAACGATATAACGGTATATAAAAAGATTATTAGTAATATATATAAAGGCTATAGGCCGTATTCGACTAAGGGAGAATTAATATAAAAACACTATATATAAAATAGAAAAACGTAGAACGAAAACTTAACCTTTAGTACGAAAATAAATAGAATTATAAAGTATAGTACGTAATTAACTACGAAGTAGTATAATATAAACAATATAGCGTCGAGAAATAAGAAATCTTCGATTAGCTATAAGAAATTAGTCTCTTAAGCCCCGATATAATACTATATAATAAAAATATAAAGAAACGATATTAATAATAAATTAAAGAAGAATACTTAAATAAAACGAATAAAGACTAAGTAAAAAACAAGGTATACTATCTATAAAAGGGCTATAGACTAGCACGATATAATAAGATCTAAGGACCCTATATATAGTAACGGTAAGCTATAGCGACTAAATAGTATTAGATATTTAAATCGCGGGATATTATATACGTATACTTTTAGACTATAGCGCGATAGGTAATTACGTTTTACTTAAAGTCGTTAATTATTACTAACTTATATAGAGATATAAGAAAGATCTATATAAACTTATAAATATTAAAGGAGAGGCCTTTAACTATAATAATAGAATTATTAATATAGAGATTAATTACCTTAATATTAATATCTAGGGCTATAACGAACGAGTTAACTTTAATATTATAGATATTTATAAGAATATACCCTTATATTCTTATTTTACTATTATAAAGAAATAATAGGCATAGGGAGGCTTTATAGAATAAGCTAGTAAAAAGAGGCTTTATAATATAGTCTAAGGGAATAACCCTTAAAAGATAAAGACCTCTACTAGATAACTATACCTTCCTCTTAGAAAAGCGGGTTAGGATAAGCCTATCCTTATAAACAAAAATATATATAAAATGCATAAGTTAATTACGAGCAGAATAGATACCCTATTGCCTATTTTGGCCTAGCGGTTCCGAAGATATCCGCGATATAAGAATAGGTAGGGCATAGAACATTCTAGTTAAATCTACTACTTATACTAGAACCCATAGTCTTACGTTAACTATCACGCTATAATTAGACCACCTACTAAGTTAGGAAGATATACTATAGATAGAGCTTTTTAAGCACTATAGAATATGCTAGAAAGCTAACTAATTAGTCTACTAGTAGGCGAGCAATAGTCTATAAAAGACGAAGGATTTCCCTAGGAGTAGTAGATAGAATAAGCAAGCTCGAAAGCATCTTTTACAACGCTATTCTTTTAATATATTATTTAGCCCCTTATATGCTCGTTATAAATTCCGGACGAAATCCTACCCTATACTCCTTCGACCGATCTTTCCGCTTACGACTTCGATTACCCGATTCTACGCTTATTGCCTATACCTTCTTATAGGTTATAAGCCCGGCTTCTCTATAAGTCGGGTAATAACTTCGAAAAATCTTTAAAATTCTAATACTAACTATACGACCTCGAATTATCTAAAATAGGCTCTAAGGATAAGTTCGAATTTACTAAACTTAAGGGTAGTTTTAACTATACCTTCTAGGCTATTTAAATATAGGCTCTTTTAGTTAGAGAGAAGCTTTCTACTACTATATAGTAAGAAAATTACTCGAAAATAGAAGAAGCACTTACTTTAATTTTTCTTCGTATTAAAGATAGTCCTTTAACCTAAATAAAGTATATAATAAATGCTAAAGAGGCGTAGGATAGGTTAAAAAACCTATATAACCCTATTTCCTTTACCTTAAATTACTTACTTATAAAGGAGCTTTTTAATACTTCGGTAGGGGATTTCGAATCCCTAGAAGGCTACCTAAATAAGGTAAAAGAGGTATTTAAAGAGCTAAAAGCACGGAATATTATAATTCTAGAAGTAGTTATTATAGCTTGGATTTTAAACAGCCTTTCGGGCTCGTTTTCTAGCTATATAACTGATATAATATAAGCTCTTCGAAATAACTTAGAAGCTTTTAATCTAGAGTCTCTCTCTAGTAGTCTTATAGACGAATTTAAGAGGACTAAGTTTCTAGAAAATCCTCCTAAGTAGGCTTTCTTTACTAAGAAGCCCTAGAAAAAGATAAAAATTTTATTATAATGCACTTACTATAAGAAGAAAGGGCATCTAGTTAAAGATTGCTACTATCTTTACCCGGAAAAGGCCCTTAAAGGCTTTTCTAAAAATTTAAAAAATTAAAAGAAAGGAATACCTTCTAAGAGGCCTAGAAAACCTTCTATAGAAGGAAATCCTATCGAATTAGACTCTTACGTCGATAAGAAGACGAAAAAACCCTCTTCTTTATATATATTGGAAGCAGAAAAAATAGAAATCGATAATTAAACGGATAAAGAACCGGAAATCGATTTTTCTATTCCTCCTCCTACCCTTAAAGGCTATAAAAGCTCCGAAGAAGAAGCAAAGGTATATATCTCTTCGAATATCCTTAAAAAAGCCGTATTTAATAATAGGCAAATAGGACCTTTAAATTCCTCTTAAATTAAAGACCTTATATATAAGGTAAAAGAGAAGGAAATCCCTTATAAAACCTTAGAGAATAGAAATTTCTATAATTTTATATACGATACCGGTGCTACTAGGTATATAGTATTAAAAAAGAAATTCCTTATTAATTTTCGAACTATTTCTACTAAGGTTAATTAGGGAAAGGCATCCTATATAATTGTTAAAGGCTATAGAGATCTTCTTTTTAGATTTCCGAAAAATAAAAGGCTATTTATCTTAAGAAACTGCCTTTTATACCGAATTAGGGTAAATATTATAAGCTAATCGTATTTTAAAAATACTTATGCCTTTATTAATAGCAAGGAAATTTTCCTACTAGATAACTAGGCTAATATTATATCTAAAGGAAAATAGTAAGATAACCTTTATATCTTCTCTTTAGAAATTCCTTTCTTAAAGAAGAAGACATTCCTATATAATATTAATAATATAAAGAATAATAAAAAGGACCTTAACTTTTATTTATAGTATTTAAGGCTAGGATATATAAGTCTTAAAGCCTTACTAGAAACCTTTAAAAGATATAATAAAGATATAACTATCCCTAAGAAGGATATTATAAAAATTAAAGAATGTAAGGCTTATATTAAAGTAAAGGCAACTAATAAGAGGAATAAATCCCTATCTAATAAGGTATATAATTACCTTAATAGAGTTGCTATTAATATTTAGGGACCTATAAAGACCCCTACTTATAATAAATATACCTCCTTTATATCCTTTTTAGATATAGGGATAAGATATTTAGAAATATCTTTAATAAACTCTAAGGCAGAAGCCCTAGATAAATTCTTAGAATATAAAGCCTTGGTTAAAAATAACTAGGATAATATTACTATAAAGGAAGTCTTTTCGGATAACGTAAAAGAATTCCTATATAAAATAAAACCCTACTACTTAAGAAAGGGAATAAAATATTATACTAGCCCTCCTAGGACTCCCGAATTAAATAGAGTAATAGAGAGGATTAATAAGACTATTTTAAATAAAGTCCGAGCTATTTTATTTACGGCAAAACTACCTAAATATCTATAGGGAGAAGCTATTCTAATAGCAGCCTATTTATATAATAGGACCCCTTACTTACGAATAGGCTTCTAAACTCCTATAGAGAAGAAGGAAAATAAATCTCTAGCCTTAGAAGACTTAGAGAAAATTAAGACCTTCGGAAGTACTATTTATTATAAAAATAAAGACCCCTTAGATAAGCTAGAGATAAGAGCTTATAAGGGTATTTTTATAGGCTATACTAAAAATGCTTATAAAATATATAACTTTTCGAAAAGAAAAGTAATAATTTCTAGAGATATTATTATCCTAGAAAATAAATTTATAGAAAATTAAAAGGAAGAAGACCTTAAGGACTTCGACTTTAATACCTTACCTTCTATAAATAAGGTCCCGGATAATTATTTATAAAGGGAACCTATATATAAAGAAGGCAATAACTCTTCTTTAAAAGAAGAGGAAAATAACCCTCCTATAGAGAAGGAAGATAACCCTCTTATAGAGAAGGAAGATAACCCTTTTATAAAAAAGGGAAATAATCCTCTTTTAGAAAAGGGATTAAATAAGGATCTAAAAATCCGTATTAATATACCTAAGAAGCTAAACGGATTTTATAAAGACTATATTATATACCCCGAAATAAACACTATATTAAATAGTAAAAGTAAAGAGATTATTCTATCTTTACTAGAAAATAAGGATCCTATAGAGCCTAAAACATTTAAATAGGCTATAAATAGCTTAGAAGTATAAGAGTCTAGGCGTTGCCTAGATAGTTAATAAGTGTGGTTAATTAATAAGCTAGGCAGCTTAGTTAATTCGTTACCTTTTATCGCGTACGTGCAACACGCCGTACGTAGCAGAGGGGGGTAGTAGCGCGACCACAGCCTATGCCCTCTTAGGTCTACTCTATAATAAGAAGCTATAGAATAGAAAAGAGCTATGTTTCTAGAAATAGAAGAGCTCTTAAACTAAAATACCTAGGAATTAAAGCCTCTTCCTAGCGATAGGGAGGCCCTAAGCGGCCGTTAGGTCTATAAAATAAAGCGGGATAATAATAATAATATTATTAAATATAAAGCCCGCTACGTAGTATAAGGATTTAATTAGGTCTACGGCCTAGATTATTTAGAAACCTTTTCTACGATAGTAAGACCCGAATCTATTAGAATGCTACTTATAATAGCTATTTCTAATAATTATACTCTACTATAATATAATATAAAAATGCCTTATATATGAAATAGATACGGATATTTATATAAAAATCCCTATAGGCTACGAAGAGCTAATACTAAAGACTAGTTTAATAAAAACTAGTATAAGTATAATATTAGCTATTTATAGTTTCTAGAGCTATATAAAAAAAAAAGGCTAGTAGTAAAATTAAAGAAAGTATTATACGGCCTTAAATAAAGCCTAAAGCTCTAGTATAACTATCTTAGCTCTATATTAGCTAAGATAGGATTTTCGGCCCTTCTTATAAATAAAGGGGTATTTATAAATACGTAATATAAAATTACGATAGTAATCTATATAGATAACCTCCTAATAATAGGGCCTAATAAAGGTATAATAAATAGTCTGCTTAAAAAGTAGTAGATTATATAAAGGTTTAGCCTCTAGGCGAACTAAGAGACTTCTTAGGAATATATATAATTATAAACTAAAGTAAAAAGGAGATATTTATATCCTAAGAAAAATATACTTATAATAAAATACGAGAATATAATAAAGAAGACTTAGGGACTTCTAATACGCTTACTATAGTAAGAGTAAAGCTTAAAAAGGCTACTATAACGCCTTCGTAAAAAGAAATCCTTATTTACTAAAGGGAAATAGGGGCTCTATTATATCTAGCTATAATAAGTAGGCTAGACATTTTATATACTATTATTTCCTACGCTAGATTTACTTCTAAACTAGATAATACGTATTTTAAAGCGTTAAATACTATCTAGAAATATTTAAATAAATATCCTAACCTAGGGATACTTTATTATTATAATATCCCTTATACTTATAATTTTATAAAAGGTTATTCCGACGCTAGCTAGGCGTCTAACCTTATAAATAGAAAATCCGTTTTTAGATACTATTTCTATATTTATAAAAATATTATAAGTTAGGCCTACTAGAAGTAAAAATCTATAGCCCTATTAACCTACGAAGCTGAATTTATTGCCCTTAGGGAGGCTAATAAAGAAGCTTTATATCTAAATCGGCTATTTTATACGATAAATAATAGCTTATCTATTAGAATTCCTAATACTATACCTCCTATCTTAATAGATAACGAGGCAGCTATTAAATTAGCTAAAAATCCGGAATTTTATAAAAAGACAAAGCATATAGATATTACTTACTTCTATACCCGAGAAAATATTAGGGAAAAGAAGATTCGGATTTTCTATATTAAATCCAAAGATAATATTGCCGATATATTTACTAAGGAACTAGGAAGAGAAAAATTCTTTAAGTTCTAAGAGCTTCTTTCCCTTAGGGAATTAAAGAGCCTTAAAAGAAAACTTATATCCCTTAATAGAGGTTTTTTAGCTATCTTTTACTTTCTTAGCTTTTCCTCTATATATAACTAATAGGTTTTTCCTTTAAAAAGGTTTCCTATTAGTAAAAAACAACTTATAAAAATAGGGTTTTTCCTTATTAAAAGGTTTCCTATAATAATAACTCTATAAGGCTTTTTCTTTATAAAGGTTTACTTAAAAAGAGGAGAAATAATTATAACTATAACTAGGATTTTTCTTACTAAGGTTTTTCCTAGAAAGGGTTTTAAAATTTTCCCTTATATTCCTATTATATACCTTATTCTTAATAAGGATAATTCTACTATAAAAGAAATAACTAGTAAAGAGTACTATTTACCTAGTACTCTTTAAGGGAGGCTATAAGAATATACCCTTATATTCCTATTTTACTATTATAAAGAAATAATAGGCATAGGGAGGCTTTATAAAATAAGCTAGTAAAAAGAGGCTCTATAATATAGTCTAAGGGAATAACCCTTAAAAGACAAAGACCTTCTACTAGATAACTATACCTTCCTCTAGGAAAAGCGGGTTAGGATAAGCCTATCCTTATAAATAAAAATATGCATAAAATGCATAAGTTAATTACGAGCAGAACGGATACCCTATTGCCTATTTTGGCCTAGCGGTTCCGAAGATATCCGCGATATAAGAATAGGTAGGGCATAGAACATTCTAGTTAAATCCACTACTTATACTAGAACCCATAGTCTTACGTTAACTATCACGCCACAATCAGACCACCTACTAAGTTAGGAAGATATACTATAGATAGAGCTTTTTAAGCACTATAGAATATGCTAGAAAGCTAACTAATTAGTCTACTAATAGGCGAGCAATAGTCTATAAAAGACGAAGGATTTCCCTAGGAGTAGTAGATAGAATAAGTAAGCTTAAAAGTATCTTTTATAACGCTATTCTTTTAATATATTATTTAGCCCCTTATATGCTCGTTATAAATTCTAGACGAAATCCTACCCTATACTCCTTCGACCGATCTTTCCGCTTACGACTTCGATTACCTAATTCTACGCTTATTACTTATACCTTCTTATAATATTAAAGAACACGACCTTATATTAAGGCTTCTATAACTATAGGAGAGCAACCTACTAATTAACTAGAAAACTAGCTGGCTATATTAAAACGAAGACGTATGTTTCTAAGACTAGTAGATTTAGGAGAAAGTAAAATTTTATAATAATTTAGCTACTAAATAAGATAAAAGGGATAACCGTTTAAGTAAATTATTACGGGCTTTAGCGATATAAACGAAAATAGTAACTAAACTAGCGGATATAATAAAATCGATTAATAAGACCTACGTACTAACTAATATAGCTATATAACCTAGTATCTAATATAAATAGAATAAAGGATATAATATAAAGATCTAAAGAGTTATTACTACTTTAAGGAAAGACCTTAAATAAATTAATAAAGAGCTTAAGTTAAGAGAAACTAGCTCTTAAAAGAAAGAATAAAGCCTATAAGATAGAATAAAGAATATCCCTTAGGAATACTAGAAATATAATAAACTCTTTAAAGAAGAACTTAAGATAGGGTTACTTAAATATAGCTAATAAGACCACGAAATTTATCTTAAGGATAGAATAACGCTAACGTTCTATAAAATCTATAACTTAAATAAAAAGTAACTATAAACGCTACGCGACTACCTTAATAAGAATCTATAAAAGGGATATATTTAAACGTTAATATCTAAAGTAGGCTACCTAGTTATATTTATTTTAAAGAAAAACGGTAAGCTACGACTAGTTATTAACTATAGACGCTTAAACGATATTATAATAAAAGACTAAATACTATTACCGCTTATATCGGAACTATAAGATCGATTATATAGTAAAAAATAGTTTATAGCCTTTAATCTTAAAGGCGCCTATAACTTAATATATATAAAGATAGGATACGAATAAATAATAGCCTTTAAAACGAAATTTAAACTATTTAAATATCTAGTAATACTATTTAGACTTATAAATATACTAGCTACCTTTTAATAGATAATTAATAGTATCCTATACGAATACTTAGATATCTTTATAGTAGTATACCTAGATAATATCTTAATCTTCTTAGATACCTTAGAAGAATATAAGGAATACGTTTATAAGGTACTCCGCGTACTTTAAAATATAAAGTTACTAGTTAAACTAAAGAAAAGTAAGTTCTATATATAGGAAGTAAACTTCCTTAGATATACGATCTTACTAAGAGAGATATAAATATAATAAGATAAGATTAACTTAGTTAAAGAATAGCTAATACTAAAGAACGTTAAGGATATATAAAGTTTCCTAGGATTTATAAATTACTACCGACGATTTATTAAAGATTTCGGAAAGATTATAGTACTACTATATAACTTAATAAAGAAGGAAAAAGAATTTATATAGGACGATAAAGCTAACGAAGCTTTCGAATATATTAAAACTATAATTATATAAGAACTAGTCTTAACTACCTTTAATCTAAAACGATAAATCGAACTTAAAACTAATATATTAGACTTTACTTTAAAAGTATAAATCGGATAAAAAGATAATAAAGGAAGACTACGATTAATTATATTCTACTTAAAGAAGCTATATAGCGTAGAACCTAATTACCTTATCTATAATAAAGAATTCCTCGTAATTATTTAAGCTTTTAAGGAATTTTAATACTATCTTCTTAGAAGTAAATATAAAGTTAAGGTCTATATAGACTATAAGAATATCTTATACTTTATAATAATATAATAGTTAAACGGACGATAGATCTAATAGGCTAAATACTTATTAGAATTCGACTACGAAATAATTTATAGAAAAAGAATAGAAAACGGTCGAGCTAATACCCTTAGTCGACGAAGTAACTATAATATAGGAGTACCTATAGCGAAAGGATAGCTCTTAGAAATTAACGAAAATAGGAACTACTAGCAACGATAGCTAAATATAATATTTAAAATATAACCTAATAACTTAACTTACTAAAAGATCTTAAAATAGATAAAATAATATAAAGTATTAAACGGATATAATATAGGATATTTAGAAGTTTTAATATATAAAAATAAAATCTAGATACTACTAAAATTATAAGATAAAGTTATATAAGATATATATAAATATCTAATATATAGATACTAAGGAATCTAAAGAATAATAGAACGGATTAAACGATAATATAATTTCCTATAACTTAAAGAAGTAGTATAATAAGTTATTAAAGAATATAAACTTTATATATAAAGTAAAGCTAAATAATATAAACTATATAGAGAATTATAACCGCTACTAGTACTAGAGAAACTATAGGATTTAATAGCTTTTAACTATATTATAAAGCTACTATTATTAAAAGAACCTATAACTAACGTTAAGTATAATAGTATATTCGTTATTACTAATTATAAGAATATACCCTTATATTCCTATTTTACTATTATAAAGAAATAATAAGCATCGGGAGGCTTTATAGAATAAGCTAGTAAAAAGAGGCTCTATAATATAGTCTAAGGGAATAACCCTTAAAAGACAAAGACCTCTACTAGACATCTATACCTTCCTCTAGGAAAAGCGGGTCAGGATAAGCCTATTCTTATAAATAAAAATATGCATAAAATGCATAAGTTAATTACGAGCAGAACGGATACCCTATTGCCTATTTTGGCCTAGCGGTTCCGAAGATATCCGCGATACGAGAATAGGTAGGGCATAGATCATTCTAGTTAAATCCACTACTTATGCTAGAACCCATAGTCTTACGTTAGCCATTACGCTATAATCAGACCACCTACTAAGTTAGGAAGATATACTATAGATAGAGCTTTTTAAGCACTATAGAATATGCTAGAAAGCTAACTAATTGGTCTACTAGTAGGCGAGCAATGGTCTATAAAAGACGAAGGATTTCCCTAGGAGTAGTAGATAGAATAAGTAAGTTCGCAAGCATCTTTTATAACGCTATTCTTTTAATATATTATTTAGCCCCTTATATGCTCGTTATAAATTCTAGACGAAATCCTACCCTATACTCCTTCGACCGATCTTTCCGCTTACGTTATCGATTACCCGATTTAACTCTTATTCCTTATACCTTCTTATATTAATAGATTAATAAAGTATAGATACTTTTTACTATATAAAGAAGTAAGTAATATAGAAGAGCTAGTATATATATTCCTATAAATAATTATTAGTAATTACGGACTACCGAACGAGATTATCTTTAATAAAGGAAGTACGTTTATAGCTAGATTTTAGTAAGCTCTTATAGTATAATTAAGGACGAAATATAAGCTTAGTATAGCTTATTACCTATAAATAGATAGATAAATAGAATAACTTAACTAAACGCTTAAATAATATTTACGATACTATATTAGCTATAAATAAAACGATTAAGTTAAATAGCTACTAATAGCGTAACTAGCTTATAATAGCTTAGTTACGAAAATAACTAAGCTCTTACTAGTATACGCTAATTATAGATATAACCTAGAAGTATTTAAGGTTACTTAATAAGGACTATAAGTAAAACGAGCGATACTATAAGTAGATTAGCTACGAAAATTATATAAAGAAATATAATAAGAACTTTAATTCGTTAAAGAACGAATATTTACTTACTATAATCGGAAAAGATTATAAGGACTAATCTTTTAAGAGGGAGATATAGTCTACCTTATATAACGAAATATTAAAATAAAACGACTAAGTAATAAATTAGATTTTAAGAAACTTAGACTATTTAAGGTTAAGAAAACTATTTTAAAAGTTAACTATAAACTTTCGCTACTAATAATAATATAGATATACTTAATATTTTATATCTTATTATTAAAACTAACGCTACGAAACGCTAAACTATAAGAAAAAATTAAAGTCGATAATAATTAAGAATATAAAGCTAAATAAATACTAGATATAAGAAAATAAGGTTAGTAATAAGAATACCTTATTAAGTAAAAGGGATATAGACTAGAGGAAAATACTTAGGAGCTACTTAAGTACTTAACCTACTACGGTTCTCTACTTTAATAGTTCTATTAGTAAAATCTACCTTAAGTATTATAAAATCGCTTAACGAACTAATAGCATTTTAATTAATTATATTAAATCTACCTATAGACTAAATATCGACTACCGCTTTAGATTCTTAGCGCTTAGCCTCGTTAAGGTTATCTAAGGAATAAAGGCCCTAATAGACTATCTCGGTACCCTTTATCTTTAGCTAGCGCTTTTAACGGTAAAGCCGCGCTAAATAAGCTAAGGCTTCGTTTAGGTCGGCTTAAGCTTTTAATATTTACTCCTTAGTAATTTCTTTTTCTTTATCTAATCGATCGGACTCTAGATTTATTTAGGATACTAGGAAACACGTTAGCTATAAATAATAGGTAGGATAACGAAGTTACCTATAGGAGCTAATCGCTACGCCCGACGTATCGTAGGAACGACCCCGCTATATATATTTAGTATACTTAAAAGATTTCTCTAGCATTTTATAGTAGAAGCCGCGTAACGAATAGAAAGAATACGGTATAACGTTAAAACTAAGACGATTAATAGACTTAGCTAAATAAATACGCTTAAGGGTCTTATAAGAACGATCCTTTAATACGCGACTAGATATACTATTAATAGTATATCCTAAGGGATAGAAAGGATAAAATAGGGAATATATATACGCGCGATAAGGGTATATTTATATATAGCGGCTAAGGTAGTAGTAGGTCTTATAGATAAGACTAAAAGGAGGGGAGATATTATATTATAACTATAGTTAGCGGGCTATAGGAGAGCCGGCTATATTTATATAATAAGGCAGCTCGGAATAATAGTTAGGACGAGAAGTTACTTAGGCTTAGCTTACCTAGAGCGTATATAAGCTAAGTAAGCCTTATATAGATAGATTACTACTTAGGAGCATAGCTTATAAGTAAGCTATAGTAAGCTATAAAGGGGATTACGGCTAGGACCGTAATCTAAGGATAGTCTCTATAGGTATATATAGCTACCCGCTTTTACTCCTATAGATAGATAGCTCTCTAGCTTTTAATATAGATCTTTATTACGATTCTATCTCTAATTCTAATTACCTAGTTATAGTTTATAGTCTATAACCTCTAACTTATTACTAATATAATATACTTATTATTACTTAGACCACGCCCTATTATATCTACTAATATAAACTATTCGATAGGTTTATCCCTTAGGAATAATACCGGTCGTTATAGGCTAACGCGATTCTAATTAACTAAAATAATACCTATAATAGCTAGTATAAGATTCTTATATATTATAACCGCGACTTAGTATAATAGTAAACTAGCTATAAAAGATAGGAGGGTTTTCTTTTAAGTACTTTAGTTTTTCCCTTTTATTTAATACTAAAGTTCTAAATACCTTTAAATAAGTTACTAGTATAATCTTAATTAATTTATAGTAAGAAGGTAAATAAGTAAGGTAAAGTTATTTAAATATTTTAAAGGTAATAATTATAGTAAGGAATTAATTATTATATTATCTTAATATTAATTAACTAAGATTATACTAGTAACCTATTTAAAGGTATTTAAAACTTTAGCGTTAAATAAGAGGGAAAAACTAAAGTACTTAAAGGAAAACCCTTCCTTCTTTTATAGCTAGTCTACCTTTATATTAAGTCGCGGTTATAATATATAGGAATCTTATACTAGCTATCGTAAATATCGTTTTAGTTAATTAAAATTACGTTAGCCCTACTATAAAGTAACCTTAGAAAGTAACTCCTTTATATATATAAGGTATATAGCGTTAATCGGTAATATAAGCGTTTTTAGTTAATAGTTAATTATATAATTATCCTTAACCTTATCCTATAATAATATCTTCTTAGGCTCTATCTTATTTTTCTATTATAAGGCTTAGCGGGCTATTTTTATTAATACTAGCCTTTAGCTAAGCTAGTAGTTAGGTTATTATACTAGCTTTACGCTATACTTATTAAGTTACTAGTATTAGCCTTAGGTTTTTATTTTCCTAGTTAGGGGGCCTAGACTAAGGTTAAGGGGAGGTCTTAATAAATTCGTTATTAAGTCTAAGTAAGCGAGGTCTAAGCCGGCCTACTTATAGCGGGGCTAGACTACTAGTATATTTATAAGCGCTTTTAAAAGTGCTAATTAGCTAATTAATAAGTAGGTTAGCGTAGTCTATTAGTTTAATTAAAAATTAATCGCGCGCTTATTAGAACTATAAGATCGACTATATAGTAAAAAATAGTTTATAGCCCTCGATCTTAAAGGCACCTATAACTTAATATATATAAAAAAGGGATATAAATAGATAATAGCTTTTAAAACGAAATTCGGACTATTTAAATATCTAGTAATACTATTTAGACTTATAAATATACTAGCTACCTTTTAATAGATAATTAATAATATAGTAGACTTCCTAGGTATATAACTACTATACTATAAGGGTATTATCTTAATATTATTTATTTCTTTTATTTAATATTTATTAAAAAAAACCTTTATAAAACTTTATAATAGTCTTAAGCTAGCTATAATATATTAAAATTAAAATAAATAATCTTATTTAATTCCTTATACTTAATTACCTTTTTATTAAGATAGTATTATAAGATAGAAATTATATAATATATTACGTAATATATTATATAATATATTTCCCTTATATAAATTATTTAGCTAAGAGAAAGAGAGATTCTTTTTTTTTCTTTCTCTTTATCTAACTATAGTTACTCTTTAGCTATGTTTTCCTTATATCTTATTAAAAGGTATAAGTAATAAGCGTAGGATCGGGTAATTAATAACGTAAGCGGAAAAAGCGGTCAACGGAGTATAGGGTAGGATATCGTCTAGAATTTATAACGAGTATATAAAGGGCTAAATAATATATTAAAAGAATAGCGTTATAAAAGATACTTATAAACTTCCTTTTTCTATCTACTACTCCTAGGGAAATCCTTTGTCTTTTATAGACTATTACTCGCCTACTAATAGACTAATTAGTTAGATTTCTAGTATATTCTTTAGTACTTAAAAAGCTTTATCTATAGTATATCTTCTAGACTTAGTAGGTAGTCTAATTATAGCGTAATAGTTAACGTAAGACTATAGGTTCTAGTATAAGTAGTAGATTTAACTAGAATGTTCTATGCCCTACCTATTCTCGTATCGTAGATATCTTCGTAACCGCTAGGCTAAAATAGGTAATAGGGTATCCGTTCTACTCGTAATTAACTTATATATTTTATATATATTCTTATTTATTAGGATAGGCTTATCTCGACCTGCCTTTCCTAAAGGAAGCTATAGATATTTAATAGAGGTCTTTTATCTTTAAGGGTTATTCCTTTTAGACTATATTATAGAGCCTCTTTTTACTAGCCTATTCTATAGAGCCTCCTTATACTTATTATTTCTTTATAATAGTAAAATAAGAATATAAGGGTATATTCTTATATATCTTAGACCGTCTCCCTTTATATCTCTCTTTCTTTTACTTTAAGCCCCTTACTTAAGCCGACCTATCCGCCCTACCTAGCTATTATATAATAGATAGCGTATTAGTCTTAAGTATTATAGAGTAAGTAAAGGTATATATATAGGTACTATCTATAAAATAATATTAATAAGCTATATAAAGCTCTTTTATATATAGCTAGCCTATATATATATATATAGGATCCGGCCCTTTATACGTAACTATATAGCTTAGGCTATAGCCTAAGCTTATAACCTATAATAGTTAAAGACTCTTATATAATACCCTCCTTTTAGTATAGTATAGCGCCTCCTTATTAATAGCTTTTATATAATTAAGCCTTAGGCCCCTTATACTATTAGCTTTACCTTACTCTCTTTTATTAATCGTACTAGCCTTACTAGCTTTATTATCCCTATACTTATTAACCTAGGTAGCTAGTACTTAACTCTATACTTATTAGCTAGCTAGCCGCTTAAATAAAGGGGTACTTTATTATATATACTCTTAAGCGGCCGGCGGCCGGCCTAGATATATATAAGCCTTAAGTTACCTATCCCCTTAGCCTTAAGTAGCTTCCTCTACTAAGGGGTATATAAGGTAGTATCTTTTTTTTATTCTTTCCCTCCTTTTTCTTTCTTTTTTAACTATAGTAATAATAATAATAAGTAAGTTTTACTTTATCTAAGACGTTAGTTTATTCTTAGTTATATAAGCTACCTTATTAATAAGTACTTATAATAATAGCTATAAGAGTAATAATAGCCTTAATAATAATAATAACTTTAACTAGTAAGTTCCTTACCTTATTAAGTAAGAAGCTATATTTTATTATACTAGCTTCCGTAATAAATATATCTACCTCCCCCTTACTTACCTCTTTCTTTTTAAAGTATATAGAGTTATTTATTAACGCTATATTAGCTATAGCTAATTATAACTCCGCTACTACTACTACTCTTACCTATGCTCTTACTATTATACTTACCGCCGCTGCTATTACTTTTACTATACTAGCTACCCTTATATTGCCTTTTAAGGTAATAACGTTATCTTTACCGCTACTTATAATACCTAGCTACTTAGCCCCTACCTCTATCTCCGCTACCCTTATAAGTCTATAGTTAAATAAGTATAATAAATATTTCCCGCTAACCTCTTAAAGTATAAGCGCTAAGTATAAGCTAGAGCCGCTTACGCGGCCCCTTATATATAGTATATATCGTAAGAGCTCCCTTACGCTAACTAAGTTAAGCGCTACTATAGTAGTAGCTATTACTAGTATATATATACTAGCTATACTTATAAGGCAGCGCCTCCTATCTTACTTATTATAGAGTTAGCTTAAAAGGCTAGTATATATAAGTAGGTATAAGGGGCTACTAAGAAGCTCTTTATAGCTGCTATAGCCGCTTACTATAACCTTTATACCTTAAAGCGCTAAGGGCTTATCTTTAAGTAAGTTCTTTCCCTTTTACTCTCTTACTTTTACTACTAACTCCCTTAGTACTAAGGATACCGCTTTTATTACCTTATCGGCGGTCCCTTTAGCTATAGCTACTACCGCTACTACTACTACCCTAGCTATTACCGCTAAAGCTAGCCGCTGCCCCTCTACCCTTAAAGCCGCCGCTACTACTAACTAGCTCGCGGGCTTAAAAGGCTAACTTAGCGCCTTAAAGCGCGCCGCCGCCGCTATTAAGGATAAGGCTAATAAGGATAATAATAATAAGGATAAAAAAAAACTTCTTATAAAACTAATATATACTTATAGCGGGTATATATCGCGACTAAAATACTAACTAATACTAAGAATTAATTTAATAGTATTAATTACCCTTAGTAATAATACTATACCGAGGCTAAGGGGTATATAGACGCGGTAGCGGCCCTTAATATACTAGGCTTAACTAAAGCGTATAGTATAAAGAGACGCCGCTTAAATTTATATACCTTAATAGAGCGAGTTAATAAACCTAAGGTAGCGATACGATACCTTCTTAGGCGCTAAGTAACCTTATAGAAAAAGTAGTATATAATAAACTCGCGGGCTTTATTCTTAGTATATAGTTCGGCAAGGTATAGGCAATAGTTAAACGGCTCTTTAAGGTAAAGAGTCGCGGTAGTAGTATATTAGTAATAGTACTTTATATAGATAAGAGCTTTAAGATAATAATTAAGGAAGTAATTAAAGAGGTAGTTAAAGAAGAACTCCGCTTAGCTATCGCTTTAAGCTTAAGGGGCCTAAAGCGAACCTAGGCCGCGATCGCGGCTAAGACTAAGAGACTAACTTAATATAAAGCCGCGGTAAAGTAGGTCCTACCGCGCTATAAATATAAGATTATTATAGTCCTTATTAAGGCACCGCTTAAAATCCTAAGCCGCGAACTAAAAGATATAGTAAAGGTAGTAAATATAGCCTTAAATACTACTTACGCTATAACGGCGAGGCGCCTTTAAAGTAAAGATATCGCGGTTATATTTAATACCTTAGCGAGAGCTTATTAAAGGGACTAAGGCTAGGTTAAGGCTATATTTAATCTAAAGGCTATAATTACCTACTATATATATATATATAAAAGCGCTACTAGGAGGTATAGGCTAATAAAGTACTTAGGTATATAGTACTAATATATTAATAGGGTATTAGTAGGGAATCGTGCCTACCCCGCTTATATATTATAGACCTCTTACTACTTTAACTAAAAAGGAAAAATCCCTCTTTTAGTAAGCTTTAGTCTTACGATAAGGAGAGTATAATATATATAGCGTAGTACCTCTAGCTATCTCTACTACCTAACTAATCGTACCGTAATACGTATTCCCTTATAATTTCTAAAGCTTCCCTTTTTAGTTACCTAGTAAAGATAGCTACTTAGAGAAGACTACGTAACGCTCTTATAGCGCGATATAGTAGTTAACTAGTCGAGGCCTCTTTATTACGTATATTAGGTATCTACTTAGGAGATAATAAACCGGAAGATATATCCTTAGAATAAACCCCTATTATAGATAATATTCTAACTATATCGAAGATATCGCTACTTATAAGCGTAAGACTATTAACTTATAAAGAAAAGCTTACGGCCCTATAAGCGCGTATTAAGTAGCTAGAGGAGACGAAACGCTTATAAGACCGCGTTATATAATTAAAGGAGGAAATTACTAAACGTACTAGCGCTATTACTATCCGTTTAGGAAAGTATCGACGGTCCTACTCCCTTAAATTAAACGGTAGTCGCGGTAGCGAGGTTAAGATTAAAAATATCGCTTAATTATCTTAACCTATTAATATATAGAAACGTCTAGACTAGACTTACGATCTAGAAGATGCCTTTAAGGCAGCGCCTAGACGCTTTTATCGCGACGAAATAAAGATCCTCTATATAATAGATTATATATATAGCGACTATAAAGCGAGATAGCGCTAATACCTTAAAGAATAAACGCCGATTAACCGAACTAAATATAGTATAGATTAAGTATACTTTAAGGAATAGATACTTATCTTAATTAAGGATACTATAAATAGGGAGATACTATTAGCAACGTAATTAAAGGAGGCTTACTAACGAGAAGGCTAGTCCCTCTTAGAGTTTAGCTTATACCTTAACTCCTTAAAAAGGTATTTCGAACGCTTATTAGAAAAGGCGCGTGCTCTTATATTTTTCGCTAAGCTAGAGCTATAACTTCGAGACTAAATTAACCTCTATTTAATACCTACTTATACCTATTAATAGGAAGAGCTTATATAAATCGCTTAATAATATTAAGATACTACTATTAATAAGAAGCGACGTATTAATACTACTTTTACCCTTAAAGGAACCGGGAATAAAAGTAGTACTATACCTTAAGGCGGTATATATAAAGGAAGGAATTAAAGAGGCTAATAAGCTAAGCTAAATCGTTAAGGAAATACTACCGATTCGACTAATAACTAGTAAGCTAGTAATATACCTACTAAGGGCCGAACTAAGGGATATTATGAAGAAAGAGGATCTTTTACTTTATCGGGAATTATATATTTCTAATATAATAAGCTAGGATACCTATCTATAGAATATATTAATTCTTTAAAGGTAGAAACCCTAGTAAAGACTCTTAGACTTAATACTATAAAATAAGGAAAAGGTAAGATATTAAGGTAAACGCCTCTCCTTTAATAAACTTAATACTTATAGGATAGTTACTTAAAACTCCTATAACGATATTAAGGCGAAACCCTACTAAAGTCCTTATATACTTAAATACTTATAGTATTATTAACCTTATAGATATATACTTTACTTAATAGTAAGGATTACTATAAGTAGCGCTATTATACCCTAAGTTATTAGGGCTTAGTAATAGTAAGGTAAAGGAGTATAAAGTATAGTTAGTACTACTTTAAATAATAAATATAAGAGGCACTAAAAAGATAATTACTTATTTCTATATTAATACCGATAAGTTAACGCTAAACGATTAAGTATTAATCTTTTTATTAGTTATTACTTTAAAGGATAAACGTATCTATATTATCCTATAAAAACGATAGTAGTAGTTTAAGTATTAACTAAGTAGCGAAACCTTATAGAATCCCTATAGATTCCTTTAAGAATATAAGAATAAGGTAAGGGTATATATAATAGCGCTTAATCCTAAGCTAATCCCGCTACTAAATAAAGATAAGGATAAAGGGATTTTATAGGAAGAATAGGCCGAAATCCTACTAACTCTTTATTAGTTTAAAAATACTTTCTTAGCTAATAAATCCGATTTATTATTAGCTAGAAAGAGAATAGATTACTTATTTAATTTAATCCTTAATATAGAACCTCCTTATAGACCGATTTACCCTCTATCGTAAAGGGAGCTCTAAGTATTATACGACTAGATCTAAAACGCGATAAAAAGGAAAATAATCTAGAAGTTAAAGAGCCTAGCTAAGGCGCCTATCCTTTTCGTTTTAAAAAAGGATAATACCTTATAGTTATATATAAACTACCGAGGACTTAACTAAGTTATATAAAAGAATCGGTACCCTTTACCTTTTATTTTAAAGATTATTAACTACTATTAAGGAGCTAAGTATTTTTCTAAGATTAATATATAGAATATATATTAACGTATTTAAATTTAAAAAGGAGATAAATAAAAGACTGCTTTCTAAACGCGTTATAGATATTTCGAATACTTAGTAATACCCTTTAAACTTACTAACGTACTAGCTACGTTTTAGAGCTATATTTATTAAGCGCTTAAAGGGCTTATAGATATAATCTATATAGTCTACCTTAATAATATCCTTATATACTCTAAGATAAGAGAAGAATATACTAAATACTTAGGATAAGTAATAGAAAGGCTAAGGGCTATAGAGCTTTATATAAAACTATTAAAGTATATCTTTTATTAATAGTTAGTTAAGTTCCTTAAGTTTATATTATCTATTAATAAGGTATCGATAGACCCTTAATAGGTAGAGGTAATAGCTTAATAGCTTAAACCTATAACCTACTATAATATTTAGGTTCTCCTTAAGTTCTATAATTTTTACTAACGATTTATTTATAAGTACTTAAGAGTTATAGCGCCCCTAACTATATTACTAAAAGGGAGTAAGAATAGGAAGAAGCTAGGGAGTATAGAGCTAAACCTTACTAAAAGGGTAGCGTTTTAGGCTCTTAAGGATGCTTTTTAAGGAGCCCTACTCCTTTAATATTATAATCTAGAAAAACGTATTTATATCGAAATAGATATATTATAATTCGCGATAGTAAGGATTATCTTTTAACCTAATAATAAAGGGCGTTACTATCTAATCGTATTTTAGTTAAGGAAGTTTACTAGAGCTAAACTTAATTATAGTATTCTAGACTAAGAACTCTTTACTATTATTAAGTTATTTAAATACTAGCGATATTATATTAAAGGGGTAGTATATAAAGTAAAGGTATTATCGGACTACTATAACCTTTAAACGTTTATACGCTAGACCTCCTTAAATAGGAAGTAAGTAAGATAGTATATATATTTAGTACTATTTAACTTTATAATTAAGTATTATATAAGTAAATCTAACTTAGTAAACGCGCTATTAAGAATACCTAGATATAAGGGTAAGAAGCCCTTATCTATAGAACTATTACTAAAGCTATAAGCGAAACTAGCTACTATTAATACTATATTTATATAAAGAAATAATAAGGCGTTTTTATAGGTAAAGAGATACTTAACCTTAAGTTAATATAAGCGTAGTAAAGTGCCTTTATATAAGGAAAATATATATGCTTATCTATAGCGAAACTATAATAATTTAGGCGTAAGACTTAAACGATTAGCTAATTAAGCTAAAGAGAGAGCTAGTTATAAATAGTTACTCTTAAGGAAGACCGCTATAGAAGCGGCCTACTATATAAAGGTTTATATAGTAGAAGTTCTAGAACCGTTACTAGAGTTACTAAAACGTACTTAGTTAGTTAATATAGCGATTAGTAGGCTAAAAAAGACTAAAGACTTCTTAAAAAGGAAGGGTTTTTAGTTAGTATACCTAGATAAACTACTATTATAAAAGGGTCGTATTATAGTGCCTTTAAAGGTAGCCTTATAGTAAGAGCTAATATAGCTCTTTTATAACGATCTATTAATAAGATACTTTAGCTCTTAACGTACTAGCGAACTATTAGTAAGGAACTTTTACTAAGATAAAATAATAAAAGATATAAATAAATACGTTTAGTTATACTAAGTATATTAAGGTATAGTATTTAAAAGGCATTGCCCTTATAGTACTATATAATCGTTACTATATCCTATATAACTATAGGAAGAATTATTAATAGACTTTACTATAGGTCTACCTAAAGTATAGTATAATAGATAAGACGTTAATACGATCTTAGTAATTATAGACTAATATACTAAGTATTGCTTTTTCTTTCTTATCTCTAAGATAATAATAGCTTTAGAGCTAGTAAAATTATTCTATTACTAAGTTAAATTAGTATATAGACCTCTAAAAAGCATTATCTTAGATAGAGGGTCCTTATTTATAAGTAAGTTTTAGTTAGATCTTTATTTTATCTTATAAGTAAAACGTAGGCTATTAATAGTATTTTACTTATAAACTAATAGATAAATAGAACGAATAAACTAAGCTATATAGTACTACTTAAGATACTTTACTAATTTAGAATAAACTAACTAAGCGTTACTCTTATATATTACTTAATTTATATATAATAATATAAAGAACGTAATAACTAGGTTATTACTTAACGAAGCGTTAATAAGTTACTAACTAAACTTCTATATTAATATTAAGGACGATATTATTTAAAGGGGGGTACCTAAAGTAAGAGTAAGAGTTACTAGGCTATAAGAGTAATAAAAGAAGCTTAAGGAATACTAAAGAAAGGCTATTAAATCGTAAGCGAAATACTACGATTTAAGGTACTAATAGCTTATATTAAAAGTAAGAGACCTTATAGTATTATCGATAAAGAATTTACGCCTTAAGGATAAAAAAAGAAAGCTCTTACCTAAGTATATTAAACTATTTTAGGTCTTATAAGCTATTAAAAAGTAAGTATATCGTTTTATACTTTCTAAGAAGTACTTACTATTATAAAGCGTAGCTTAATTTCGTAGTTCTTAGAGATATCTCTTAGTATAAGGGAGCTAAGAAGCTAAAAAATAGGTTTTAAAAAAGGAGCTAAAAAGAAGTATAGAGAAGAGGGTAAGGGTATAAGGGGAAGTAAAAGTAGCGATAGCTTCCTATAAAGGTAGCGAGAGATAAAACGGATATACCGGCAACGGCTAGAAAGGAGGGGAAAAACTAGTAAAAAGCTTAGTAGTTAAAAGGATATTAATTACTTCTTTAAGTAAGATCTTCTTTATTAATTAAAATACTAAATAGGTATAAAGAGGGGCGTTAGATAGAAGAAAGAAGGATAATTAAGGTAATATAATAATTACTCCCCTACTATAATTACTACTCTTATAAGAATTAAATATCTCTACCTTACCTATCCGACCCCTTACTTTTACTTTTACCTTTATATATTTTATATATACTTCTTATATTTCTCTTTATAAGAGTTATAAGCCTAGGAGGAATAGAATTCCTATACCTTCCGGCTACTATAAAAGGCACCTTTCTTATATCCCTTATAGCTTCCTTTTACCCCTCTTACTAAAAAAGCCGATTTTTACTTAACTTTTCTACCCTTCCCCGTAATAATAACGAAATCTAACTCTACCGCCCCTATAGTCTATAGGACGATTCTTATAAAGCCCTAAGTTTAAGATAAGTAGGTAAAGGAGCTACGGGCTCGTATAGATAGAACTATCTATAATTTAGTCTTCTTTAATAAGTAGGATCCTCTCGAGCCCCCTCTTTATCTTAGGGCAACGGAATTTATAAAGGGAGCTTCCCTCTTCTCTAAGCTAACCTCTATATAATAAAGAGCTTTTTCTACTACCTTAGGTAACTACGAGAGTTACTAAAAAGAATACCTTTATAAGATAAAGCTACTAACTATTGCTTATATAGTAATAATAGAATCCGTTAGTACTATAAAGCTAATCTCTCTATAAGAGGAAGAGACTCCTAGGTAGTAGCTTTTAAAGCTCGAGACCTCGATAGCTCCCTTAAGGGGCTATATAACTAACCGTATTAGGAAGACCTATATAGCCTACCTAAGAGCCTTTTCTACTAGGAACCTACTAGCTTCTTTATAGCTAGCTAAGTAAAAAGAGATCCTTAAGGAAGCTAACTAATACTTCCTTATAGAAGCTCTTTCTAGCTAGTAGCTATAGGATATATCTCTACTAATAAAGCCTATTAGTAATAGTTACTTAACTATCTTTCGAGAAGCTAGCCGGGAACTAAATAAAGAGGCTACTAAAGTATAATAGTAAGTAGTCTTATTCCTTTATAGCTAGTACTCGACCTAGACGGCTCGACCTACTACCCCTATAGCTGCTATAGCCCCTATTACTACGGTTCCTACTATTGCTGCTATAGCTATTGCCCTTCTAGCTCCTCCTCCCTTAAGAGCATTAATACTATCTTTAACGGCTGCCCTAGGCCCGGCCCCGGCTCCGCCTCTTACTCCGGGCCCGGCCCCGGTCCTATTAGTTAGACCAGCCCGACTAGTCCCCTAATAGACCTTTTAGTCCGTTAGTCGAAAAATTAAGGAACTAGTTAAAATCGAACCTCTTTATTAAAATTAGTAATAAGGGGTAAAAAGGGGAGGTTTTTAAGTAGACCTTCTAGATCGGGACGAGGATTCCTCGAAGAAATAGAAGACTAAATAATAAAACGGCTGCCTAGTATATAAATCCCTAGGTTATCGATTATTATAATACTAGTAGGTCTTTAAGGAAAACCGACTTAAAGGATTTAACCCTTTAAAGAGCCTATAAGAAACGATATAATAGTCTCTTAAGGAGGACCCCTTATTATAGAAGAAGATAGACGAGATTTAGGTTACTAAGAAATAGTAACTAACGCCGCTGCCCTTATTTAAGCCGTAAATTTAAGGAAAAATCGTTAGTATAGTAAATCCGGTATTTATCTTCCCTATAGATTAGTAAGACTAACTATTAGGACCCTCCGACTATCCCCTACGAAAATCAGCTATCCTTAACTCTAGTACTTCCCTTAATATCTATAATATACTCTTATAATTCTAGTCCTTTAAGAAGGTATAGAGGGAATACCTTATTGCCGGGGAATTAACTATATAGATAGAGGGATATAGAAGGGTAAATTTCACGATAAAATTACCTAATAGATCTATATAAATTCTTCGACGAAAAAGGGTAGCTTTTTACCCTCGATTTTTAACGAGCTTAATTTCCTTCCGCCTTCTTTAAAAGGAAGGGATCTTCTAGGATATAAGGTCTAAGCCTATAAGGCTAGTCTAGAAGAATTAGACTATTAGGCTTATCGAGGAGAAATTCGGTTAATTTATTCTCGAATTCTAACCTATCCTTAGGAAGGAACCTCTTAAGAAGTTAGCTTTCCTTACTAGGAGGAATAGGTCTACTATAAAGGACCCTCTTCTAGTAGCCTAAGGAGACGGCATTCTTTAGCACGCACGACTTAGTTACCTAGGCCCCCTAGCTTTATATAAGCTAGGTTAATAATAAGGCGTATAAATAAGGGGCCTAAAGACCGTTAAATATAAATATTATAGCTAAGGAAAGACTAAGAGACGAATTTCTAAACGAACCCCTTTATAGCTAGACTAGCTATATAAGGAAATTTAAGTCCACTAAACTAATATCTCTAAGAACTAAGAAAGCTTTATTAGGGTAATGTTTTTTATAGACGCTTTTTTAGGGATAGTTTTCCCTTATTTCTTATAGACCTACCTAAGTAAGTATAACTAGTTTGCCTTTTAGGACTTCGTTAACTAGATAAAATCCTACTTTAGCTATAAGGTAAAGAAGATACGGTTTAATAGAGAGCTATTTATAAAGGATATCTTAAATTAGCTTTAAAAAAGGGGTATTTTACCCCTCCCGTTAATACTAAATACCTAGGCTTAAAATAGAGGGGTAGAAAGATTAAGAGGTGCTATAATAAAAAGGACCTATATAATAAAACTTACTATAAAGCTTTTATACGACCTTTAAAGGGAAGTCGTTAAGACCGCTTATTGCTTATAGAACTAGACCCCTAGGGACCCTAAGGACCCTAGGGAACTAAACTAAGGAATAGACTAGAAATCCCCCCTTAAGCTCTTTATAAAGAAGAGGGCCTCGCTAGCCTACCTTTATACTTATAGCTATAAGGTATACGCTATAACTACTAATATATAGCTAAAAAGGAAGAAGAAAAGAAAGCTTAATCTTAGAGCCTTTATTAGTTACCTCGTTAGTTATAATTCTATAAATATCTTCTAGATCTAGATTCCTTTTTTATAGAAGGTTATTTTAACTAAGGATATAATTTTCGACGAATCTAGCTTCTTCGACGGAAAGAGGGATTAATAGCCCCTCTTACTCTCTTAACGTTAGCTAATTTAAAAGATTTAAATCCCCCCTTCTTAATAGTTTTAAGAAGAGGTCTTAGATAAGGAAACGGAAGAAGAAACCGACGTTAAAGTAGTTAAGGATAACGCCGACTTCGAAGAAGAAAAAGAAGAGGAAGCTATTAGATTAGATAATCTAGATAAAGAAGGAGACTATAGGAAAGCGGTAGAGCTAGAATACGCCTACCTCCTTATACCTCCTCTTATAGAATAAGAAGAAGATCTAAAAGTAGCTTTTTTAGTTAGTCTTCCTATCTTAACCCCTAAGGGGGTAGGAAAGGCACCTCTCTTAAAGGATTACCTAGCTACCTTTTTATCCTTACTTCGAGAAGCAAAGGAAGGTATAGGGCCTAATATAAAAGAAGACTAATTACTCCCTTATTTCGATCGTTTTTCTAACTTCTATCTAACGCTTATAGAAGACGGTTCTTATAGAGTATTTATAGTAAGCTAGCTTTTTAAGCCTCTATTAGTAAGGAAGGTATATAAAAGAGACCTCCCGGACCTACTAGTAAACTAAAAGTAGCTAGAAAAACACCCCTTTAAAGACCAGTTTTTCTAGGCCTAGAAAGACTACCTAGCCTTATACGAGGAGATAGGGTCTTTCGAAGAGGTCCTTAAGGAAAAGGTAAGAGGAAAATAGGTCCTTAGCTATAAGTAGGTCTTTATCTATAAGACTAATAAATATAGCTTCCTTTAAAAGTATAAAGCCTAGCTAGTTATCTATAGGAATTAATAGGAAAAGGGGGATCTACTTACTAGGGTAACTACCTTAGTAGGGATATCTTTTCGGACCCTTATAGCTATAGTAGCAGAATTCGACCTTAAGCTCGATTAAATAGATATAGTTAACGCCTTTATTAACTACCCTTTTAAGGAAGAAGAAGTTATTTATATATAACTTCCTCTTAGTTTCTAATAACTAAGAAAGGTTCTATAGCTTAGGAAAGCTTTATATAGACTACGAAGATTACCCCTTCTTTAGTAATAGCATTTAATAGGTTCCCTCGAAGCCCTAGGCTTTACGAAAGTCCCTTAGGAACTATATATAATATAAAAGGGTAAAATCACGGTCTTCTTTTATATCGACGATATTATCTAGGCCTACCTAAAAGAGGAAGAAGCTACTACTAGGGAGGCTATATAAGGCCTATAATAAAGGTATAAGATAACTAAGCTAGGGGAGCTAAAGTAGTTCCTAGGGATATAAATCCTTAGGAATAGGTCTTAACGGACTATCTAGCTTACCTAGGACGCCTATATTAATAAGGTCGCTTATAAATTCCTCCCTACTTCCCTTAATAAGAAGCTTCTTACTATACCTATATTAGACGAAGAGCTTTTACCTAATCCGTCCTTTTAAGCTAGGGAGTAAGAAAAACACTAATATTAATAGAAGGTAGGCTCCCTACTTTTTTTAGCTATTTCTACTAGACCGGATATCTCTTTTACGGTCTCCCGGCTAGCTAAGTATAACTAGAATCCTAGCCCTAGGCACTAAGAAGTAGTAGATAAAGCTATCCTTTATCTCTATTTAACGAGATTAAATAGTTTACGCTTAAGAGAGTAGGGAAGGAAATAAGCTACTAAAATCTTCCTTTATTTAAGCGATTCGTCCTTTATAGATAACTCCTTAGATAGAAAGAGCTTATAAGGGTATATTATATCCCTTTTTAAAGGAACTATTACTTAGAGAGCTTCGAAGTAAGCTACCGTTACGACTTCTAGTATAGAGGCAGAGCTACTAGCTCTTTTAAAAGCGTTAAAAGAAGCGATTTTCCTTAGCTAGCTACTAATATCGTTATAACTATAAATTCCGTCCCTATTAGCTATAGAATATAATAATATATAGACTATACGAATTCTTATAGAGGAAAATAGTAAGCTATTAACCTAGCTATAGTATATCGATATCTATTAGTATTAGCTACGCTAAGAGGTCTAAAGGGGACTAATTTCCGTCTATTAGGTTCTAATAGTATCGATAAAAGCTAACGGTCTTATAAAGCCCTTACTAAAGTAGAAGCTAGCTATCTTTTTATAGTAAATTAGGCTAGAAGCCGTTTAAGAAAAGCTATCCTTAAAAGCCCGCCTTAAGAGTCTATAAGAGGAGCTAATAGTATATAGGAGGAAGGAGACGTCTATAGCTAAAGAGAGGAATTAGGACTTATCTTAAAGGAGGGCCCCTAGCTTAATTAGGACTTATTCTTCTTAAAGGCCCCCTTTTTAGGGACTTATCCTTAGAGAAGCCCCCCTTTCTTATAGGACTTAATATCCTCCTTAAAGGCCCCTTTTCCTAAAGTAAGTCTAAAAGAGCCTAGGGCTAAAACCCGGATTTCTTAAGTAAGGGATAAGTATAGACTAAGACCTCCTCTATATACTTACCGGCCTAAGTATTTAGCTTTACCCTTTCTATAAGGGCAGGCTATAGCTAAGGGGGTATATCGCGAAGCGTAGCCTAATTTCGTAGTTCTTAGAGATATCTCTTAGTACGAGGGACCTAGGAAGCTAAAAAATAGGGTTTAAAGAAAGAGCTAAAAAGAAGTATAGAGAAGAGGGTAGGGGTATAAGGGGAAGTAGAAGTAGTAATAGCTTTCTATAAAGGTAGTAAGAGATAAGACGGATATACTAGTAACGGCTAGAAAGGAAGGGAAAAACTAGTAAAAAGCTTAGTAGTTAAATGGATATTAGTAGCTTCTTTAAGTAGGATCTTCTTTATTAATTAAGATACTAGATAGGTATAAAGAAGGGCGTTAGATAAAGGAAAGAAGGATAATTAAGGCAATATAATAATTACTCCCTTACCGTAATTACTGCTCTTATAAGAATTAAATATCTCTACCCTACCTATCCGACCCCTTACTTTTACTTTTACCTTTATATATTTTATATATACTTCTTATATCTCTCTTTATAAGACTTACGCCTTTATAACGTTTTCTATATTAGTCTCTTAGAGCTATAGAAAGAGCGAAAAGGCACCTATAAAGATAGCGAAACCCTATTAATACTAAACTTAGAGGATAATAAAGGTAAATAGGAAGTCTAAGAGATTAAAGACTAAAAGAGATCTAAGGGTAATACCTTTTTCCTTATTAAATAAAAAGGATAGCTAGCTAAGTATAACTAATAGGTCGATACTAAAGATATAGCGAATAGCTAAGACCTTATTAAAGAATATACTACTTACTTAACTAAGAAAAAGAAGTATAAGACTAAGTAAGGTAGGGAAACCTACTAGCGTAGGGAGACGCTATTAAATTAATAACGAGTCCTTATTAAATTACTACTAACTTATTAACGTATTAGTACGCTTAAACGTCTTATAACTATATATAAAATAGTAAAATAAGAGAATAAGGGAAAACTATTTATACTACCTATTAAATATTATTAAGGAAAATAAAACTAAACTATAACTCTACTAAGACCCTAACGATAAAGGAGAGAAGGATAGTTATAGCTAAATAAAAGAAAGATAAGACCTATCTATTACTTCTAACTACCCCTTTTCTTCGCCGGCGTAGCGGGAACTAACTAAGGCGCCCCCTCTACTATACTAAATACCTTTAGAAATACTAAAACTACCCTATCCTTTACTCCTTCCTTATCTTCCGCGTTAAGACCTATCTTTATTAGTATAGTACTTACCTTAGCCTTAGTAAATAGTAAGGCGTATTACTATAAAGTATAGCTTATATCGCTATTAATAAGGCGGAGTTTTAACTAGGATTCCTAGGCCCGGTACTCTAGGCTTATATAGGCGATATTAAATAAGGGCGCGGGGTTAAGGCGAATAATAAGTTCGCGGCGCTTATTAATTAGTATATAGTAGTCGGTATACTCGACCTAGTATATCGTTAGGCGGTCGCTAATAAAAAGGTTAAATAAAACTTATAATAATAGACTTCTATATACTTATAGTCTTAAAGGACTTACGATAGGCCGTCTTAGTAGCGTTAAAAGCCTCGGCTAAATACTATACTATAATAGCGAGATAGCGCCGATTAGCCTCCTTAAAAATAAGTACGCTTATATCTAAGCTATTATCCTTAATATCCTTATTACTAGTCTTTAGCTTATTAAGCTTATATAGGTACTTAACGATAGCGACTATATTAGCCTAGTTACTAAATATAAGAGTAATAGCCTTAAAAAAGATTAGCTTATTAATCGTAATATTTAAAGTTAAGGGGAAACTTACTTAGTTATAGGTCGCGGTATATCTATAGTACTACTTATAGTATATTAAAGAAACCCCTAAGAAAATATAGCTAATTAAGAGCACCTTAATAAGTTTAAGCTTAGTTATACTATACTCCTTAATAACCGTCCTAAAATAATATATATATTAAAGCTAATAAGGGATAACCCTATAGGCCCTAACTAAGCGGGCTTTAGCCTTAGATTAGGTACGCTTCTTTATAGGAGCGCGACCGCCTTATACCGCCGCCTAGGTACCCTTATCTCTAGCGCCGCTATTCTTAGGTTTATTAGTAGGAGGAGTTAAATCGCGGCCGTCTTTATTATTACTATTATCGTTATCTTAGCCTTCGTTCGGCTAAGTATTAAGATCGTTTTAGCCCTTATTTAGCTAAGCCTCGTTATTAATATTAGCCTACTTATTTTAAGGAGCGGCCTAGGCGACGATCTCTTATTAGCTAGAGCCGCCCTATTAAGATAGAGTAGCTAGGTTATTAGTACTTACCTAAGAGCGCCTAAGCACGATCTTCTCGCTAGTATTAATATCGCTAATAGGGGTAATAGACTTATAAGTTTCTTAGCTTATAAAGGTAGGCTTATTAATAGTTAGAGTTAAGGTATTTAGTAGGGTAATAGGGGTATAACCTTTACTAACGTTAAGTCCTAGACTAAAAGTCTCCTAAGACTAAGATTCCCTTATACCTTTCTTAGCTTTCTTTACTAAGGAGGAACTAGCGTTACTATAAGACTTTTAGGCTAATCGCTTATATTTTAAGGGCGAACCCGCCGCTACTTACTCTTATATATAGTATAGGAAATCGGCGTTATAGTTCTTTATCTTCTTTAATATAGAAGGTATTATTATTAATAAATCGTTAATAAAAAGTAATATAAAAAGGTATAAGAGATTAATAAAAAAAGGCATAAAACTCTATAGTAATCGTAAGTAAAAGAGTTAAAGAAGAAAAGAAAATAGAAAAAGTAAGAGATATATATATATACTCTTTATATTATAGTTACGCGGCTAATATATAAGCGATACTATAATAGTTACTTAGTAGTAACCGCTAGTATAATAACTATTAACGTTATAAAGTATAGACTAACGTATACTTATATAAGTATATACGCGTAATATATAACCGAAACTATCTTTCTTTTTAACTAAATATATATAGTATAGCGAAAGTAATATATATTAAAGATATAGCTAAGACGTTTATATAGAAAGGGAGATAATTATAAGAGCGCTACTAAGAAGTATAGGCTAATAAAGTACTTAGGTATATAGTACTAATATATTAGTAAGGTATCGGTAAGGAATTATACCTACCTTACTTATATATTATAGACCTCTTATTACTCTAACTAAAGAGGAAAAATCCCTCTTTTACTAAGCTTTAGTCTTATAATAAAAACAGTATAATATATATAGCGTAGTACCTCTAGCTATCTCTACTACCTAACTAATCGTACTATAATATATATTCCCTTATAATATAGTAGTTATTAAAAACGTCCCTTTAAGGGTAGCGATAGTAGAAAGAGAGCGATTAATTTATAAGATTATAAAGGTAAATAAAGTTAAGGTCTTTTAAGCTTAAGCGCTATACACTTAATCTAAGATATTAATAGCGATAACTATACTTATTAAGGTTAATAGCTTAAAGGTAGCTAATAAGCTTTATAACTTAAGCTTAGTCCTTAAAGTATAAATCTTTTAATATAAACCTTATAATAAGTTAGTTTAACTATAAAGGTATTATAATTACTATAGGTATAGCTATATTACTAAGTAGTATATATTAATATAACTTTATAGCTAATATAAGAGTATAGTATATAATAAAAAGGAGGATAAATATAAGGCTAAGAAGGGCGAAATCTCTTATAATTATATCTTATACTAAGGGGACTATTTATTATAAACCTAAACTTACCTTATAGTAAATAAAGCCTAGGAAAAGGTAAGGGAAAACTACTTATAAAGACCTTAATAGTTTATAAATACCTAGGTATATACTAAGTAATAAGTACTACCTACTATTAAAACCTAAGGTATTTTTAATTTAACTATAGTTTAAAAGTAAGAACTAAGTAAACCGCGCTAAAATAAAAGGTTAAGCTTAAGATACCTACTAGCTAGTAAGGCTAAGGAGGCTAAACTAAGTATAAACGATATTTATATATATAGTAAATAAAGAAGCGCTAAGATATAAAGCGCCTCTCTCTTTATATAAATAAACCCTTTTACTTTAACCCTATTTATATATAATTATAAGTACTATTTTAAAATATATAAAAGAAATATAAGCTAGTATAGCTAGCGCTATACTATTAAGCTAGCTTTAACTTAATAGTATTATAGGAAGTAAAAGCTATACTAAGGGGTAGGGCCTTACCTTTTAAACTAGCGCTTTATAGCTTAGTTTATAAGGAAGGGAGGTATATACTATATATATATAAGAAGCTTAAGCTAAGTATATAGTTACCTTAGTTTAGACTAAACTAAAGTAAGGTAGTTTTTAGGGATAGTATTAAACTATAAGCGATTTACTTATTATTAAGGGCTATAAAGACTAAAGCGTTATAAGAAATAAGCGTAATTAAACTAAAGTATCTTATAATAATAGTAAGGGACTTTAATCTTTATTACTTACTTTAGGATAAATATAATAAGACCTTAGATAGTATAATATAACTTATATAAGAGGTAATAAGACTATAACTTAAACTCGCTACTTTAAAAAAAGAGTATATAAGATTTTTCTATAGCTAAAGGGATAGTACTATTAACCTAATATAAGTAATACTAAAGACTAAGATATAGTATATTAAGCTTAACTTAGACCTTATTAAATTAAACTATATCCCTTAAACTATTATATTATAAATTAATACTTAAGCTTAAGCGCTTAAACTAGCTTTAAGGTAATAAGAGGTAAAAGCTAAGCTAGTTAAAGCTAAGACTATATCTTAGCTAAGACTATACTAGCTAACGCTCTAAATACTAAAGGATATTAACTAAGACCTAGACTATATCTTTACTATCTTAAAGTATATCGCGATAGCTATAGTTCTATACTAAGGGCGAGTATTACTTAAGGGTAATATATAGTTTACCTTAAAAGTAAAAAGGGTAATAAAAAAGGCTAAGAGGGTAAGAAGGAAGTATAAGTAAGAAAGGAGTAAGGTAAACTAAGAAAACCTATATAAAGTAATAGCGGCTTAAAAGTAAACCGTCTGCGAGGTAAGAAGGGCTTATTAGCGCGAGTTCCTAGAAAAGTTTAAGGCTAATAACGCTAAGCTTTAGAATATAAAGAGGTAAGCTAAACTTTATAGTAAGCTACTATTAAAACTAACTTATATCCTACTACTATTAAAGGAAGGTAAGGACTAACTAATAAAAACCTTTAAAGGGAAGGCCTAGATATTAGCTACTAAGTTCTTCTTATTAAAAGCTAAGATAACTTAAGGGCTACCTTAGCTTATAGCTAAGGCGACCCTTATAGTTAACTAATAGATCTAGCTAGCTAATATTATAATAGCGCTAAGTAAAATAGTAAGCTAAAAGGTAATAAGCTTAGATAGCGTCCCCTTAAGGTTTATTAATAAGTATAAACTAGCCTTAGTTTAGTAACTAGTTATAATCTTTAACGCTTATACCTAACTCTTATATTTCCTAAGGCAGTTTTATAGCGTAAATATAGTAGTACTTTAAAAGCTAAGTAAGAAGCTAAAAGCTTACTATATAGTAAGGGAATAAAGACTAATTACGGTCCTACTTATAGTAAGGAAAGTACTTAAGTAGATACTAGCTTAGAAGACTATAAGAGTAGTAAAGGTAAATAGTATCTTACTAAATAGATAAATAAGGAATAAAAAGGAGCGCTTTATAAAAGCAGCGATCTTATTAATAATAAAACTAATATACGCGACCTAAGCTTAAAAGGGTATTATATTATTCTTATAGCTAAATATTTAAGGCGTATTTAATATAGTTAACTATAATAAGCTTATAAAGGAACTAAAACTTTAAGGATACCTTAGATAGTATATAAGCTTAATATAAAGCTTTATAAGTAATAAAAGATCGACCTTTTACTTTAATAAGAAATCTTTAAAGCTAATATAAGTATTAATAAAAGTCCTTTAAGGCTCCCTCTTATCCTTAATCCTATTTCTATACTATATAACCCTTTTATATAAAAGGCTTAGTATAATATATAGTATTTATACTATTAACTTCGCTAATAATATAAATATAGTTAGTATTAAACTTAATAAAGCTATTATAGTAGTATACTTAAAGGAAGCCTAAAAGGTATATATAAAGTAAGCGACTAAGTTTATAGTTACTTTTAAACTATTAAAAAGTAAGTTAATATACTTTATATAAAGGAGATAAGTAATAATAATATTAGTTTACCTTAAAGCTAATAAGGTAATACTAGTTTAAGAGGCCTACTTACTAAGGGTATAAGTATACTAGAAATTATAATAAAAGGCGTACTTAAAGTAGCTCTAAGTAAAGATAAAGCGCTAGACTATAGCTTTAACTAAGCTTATAGCGTTTATATAGGGCTATACCTTACTACGCGTTAAGGAAGTCTATAGTAAGGTAATCCGGTCCTTAATCTCTTATACTATAGTTATATTTTATAAGATAACGCTTATAAAGGGAAAACTATATAAGATTATATAGGACTTAATATAAGACTAGTTAGCTTACCTCTAAGTAATAATAAGCGCTTATTACGCGACTTTAGTCTACTAAGTTAAAGTAAAGGTATAGGTACCTTTAATTAACCTTTACTTAAACTAAAGAATAATAAATACCCTTTAAAGGCTAGAGGGCTTAAGGCTCCTAAGCTAAAATTAAAGCGTATTTAACGCGGTCGTAGGTATACTTAAAAGGAGGTAACGCTAAAGAAAGGGCAGGCCCTTAGTAGCGCTACTAATTAGTAGGCCCCTTTTTATAAAAAAGATAAGGGGGGTCTAAAGCTAGATAGGATCGGACGACCTTTTAAATAAAGCTAAGTTACTTAAAAGGCTAAATAAGGAATAAGCTACTTAATAGAACGCTAAGGAGGATATAATCTAATAATACTAAACTACCTTTTACCTTACTAACTTCTTACTATAGTTTAATAAAGCGATAACGCTAAACTGCTATAAAGGCCTCCTTAAGTATATTAATATAGTAATTACTTAGATATATATAGGAAAGATTAAGCTTAATAACTTCCTTTTTAACTAAAAGGTCCTTAGTATAGTCTTACTAGTATATATATATAAATAAAAAATAAATACTATTTACTTTATAATAATCGACTATCTATTAATAATAAAGGTAAGGGAGTCTCTCTTAATATAAGCCTAGGATATAAGTAATATTAAAGCGGGCCTTTAAAGGAAAAAGATAGCAGCGCCGTTAGTATAATAGTTCCTTTACTTAAGTAAGCTCTATTAGTTCGATCTAGCTTAAAAGCTATATATAAATATAGCGGATAATAGCCCTAAGGTCGCGTTAAAGATAAAGCGGCCTTAACTAAGACTACCTTAGCTAACTACTTACTTTACTAAAGCGACCTAAGAAAGGAAGAGGACTTATAATAATAGAACTATAGTATTAACCGAACTAGACCTAAACTAAATATAAACCTTACTACTTAAACTATAGACTAAATAAGATTAAGGAGACCTAATTAAGCTAGCCTTAATAGTTATAGAATAAGACCTACTACTAAAAGACTATAACTAAATAAGACCTAACTTAAAACTAAACTAAGATAGTATTAATAACTAGCCTTTAAACCGCGACTTTAGCCTAACTTATTAATAGTACTATCTGCTTTATTATTATAGTAAGAATAATAAGACCCCTTTAAAGTAGTATATAAAGTATAGGAGGGAGTAACCTAGGACTTATAAGGAGTATAAGGACTACTACTACTATAAGAAGCTTAGTAATAGCCGGCTAAACTTAACCTTAAACTTAAACTAAAGCTAGTTTAGACGGCTAGCTTATAAGATAAAGTAATAACTAAGGACTATACTAAAGTAAGACCTATATCGGCGGTAGTATAAAGGCGTTTACTATAGCTTATACTATAACCTTAAATTTAATTAAGCTTAAAACTAGTAATAATCTTAGCTAAGACCGAACCGCGATAGCTATAAAAACGCTATTAAATAAAGTTAAGAGCGCTAGTAAGGTCGGTAAGTAATATAAGGTAAGGACGCTTTAAAGTAAGCTTAGCGATAAGAGAACTACTAGGCTATAGCTCGGCGTCGGAGCTAATAAAGGGGGACGTGGTAGGATCCTAAACTAACTTTAATACGACCGCGGGTATAAAAATAGTAGCGGACTCCTTAGCCTTAGCCTTAAATAGAGCCTTAAACGTAATAGCCGCTTTACCCTTACCTTTACCCTTACCTTTCCTCTTACTAAAAGAGGCTAGTACTAGACTAAGCTTAGTATAATTACTACTATTATCCCTACTATTATAGTTATCGCTAGCGATAAAATAGAAATAGTTAGTAAGATTATTAATTATTATAAAAGTCTTTTAAGTAACTAAGAGTAACTTAGGCCTAACCTAAGCTAAAGTCTTAATAGTATTACTAAACTTACTTAAGTGCTTTTTTAAGGACTTATATATATAGTAGGTATTATCTATAAAATAGGTAAAAGCTAAGGTAAGCGTTTTAATATTCTTAGTAACTATAGCTAAACTAAGGGTAGACTTACTTAACGCGCCCTTACTCTTAATAATAAGGGCCTTTTAACTAGCGTAAATATAGGTTTCTAGAATAGTATAGTAAAAGCGCTTTTATATTAAACCCTTAATAAGGGAGGGGCTATTAACCTTAAACTAAGCTTAGTAAAGGCTACGTATAGCTTCTTTACCTTTAAAGGTAATCTAAATATAAATTAATACTAAACTTAAACTATATTATAGTAAGATAGGGTTACTTACTTAGTAATAAAACTAGTTAAAGTTAGTATAAGTAATATATACTTTAGCCTTTATAGCTAGTAAAGTTAGTAAAAAGTATTAAAAGTAAGACTAACCTAAGATAAAACTAAGACTAATACTTATAAGACTAGTTTTAATAGCTAGTAAAGGACTTATAAGTAAGCCTACTAATAAGGCGCTTAATATATATAAAATATAAGATAGAGCGCTTTAAGCCCGCTATAGTAGCGACTTTCTAATAAAAAGAGGGCTTAAAAAGAAGCGAGCTACTACTACCTAAGTTAGCTTCTTAGTTAGATATTATAAAGTAATAGTAAACGATTTAGATATAGTACTAAAGAAACCTAGGGATATAAAAATAAGGTAGGTAAGAAATTATAGCCTATAAAAGAGATAATAAATAAAGAGGTAAGCGAAGGTAGAAATAAAACTAAGGGGGGAGGGTAAGTATATATATATATAAGCCGGGCGTATATAATTAGTAACTATATAATAGATAGTAAATATAAGCTACTACGCTTTTAATTAGGAAGTCGCGTAGCTAGATAAGAATAGACTTTTAATTAATAGAGATAGCTAATTAAATTTCGATTAGCTAGCCTTACCTAAGAGCGACCTATATTAATACCTAGCTTAGTAATAGGATATTACCTACCCTATTAACTAATAAACTAATAAGCTAATATAGCTAATATAGCTAAAACTATATAGTAGTAACGCGGGAGCTATAAGAAATAAAAGCGCTTATAAGTTAAGCCCTTAAAGAAAGACTATTACTTATAACCCTAGCCTTAAGCTAGCGAGCCTAGGCCGCGGCTGCTTAGGATAAAAGCGGCTATAGCCTAAAAGGGCCTACGCTAAAAAGTAAACGCGTAGGAGAAGCCCGCGGTAGCTAGTATAAATTTCCTATATACTACTACTCTTATAAAGAGAGACGTAAGAAGTATATAAAAATATATAAAGGCAAAATTAAAAGTAAGGGGTTAGATAGGTAGGGTAGAGAGATTTAATTCTTATAGGGGTAGTAATAAAGGTAGGGGAGTAATTATTATATTGCCTTAATTTTCCTTCTTTCCTTTATCTAACGCCCCTCTTTATACTAGTCTAATATCTTAATTAATAAAGAAGATCTTACTTAAAGAAGCTACTAATATCCTTTTAACTACCGAGCTTTTTACTAGTTTTCCCCCTCCTTTCTAGCCGTTACCGGTATATCTATCTTATCTTTCGCTACCTTTATAAGAAGCTATCGCTACTTTTACTTCCCCTCTTACCCCTACCCTCCTCTCTATACCTCTTTTTAGCTCCTTCCTTAAAACCTGTTTTTTAGCTTCCTAGGTCCCTCGTACTAAGGGATATCTTTAAGCACTATAAAATTAAGCTATGCTTCGCGATAACTACTAAGACCTTATTTAAGGTAAACTTATACTAAAAGAAGGGAGGGTTTTCCTTTATATACTTTAGTTTTTTCTTTTTATTTAATATTAAAGTTCTAAATACCTTTAGCTAGGTCCTTAGTATAATCTTAATAATAATAATAATAATAATAATAATAATAATAATAATAATAATAATAATAATAGTAAAGATAAGGGTAATAATAATAAGGAATAAGCTTAGGTAGTTTAAGGGTTTTACCTTAAATAAATACTATTTTTATCTTTACTTATATTACTATACTTATATTATAATAACTATATATTTTACTTTACTTACTTTATAGTCTTAGCTTAAGCTATTACTAATAGTATCTTAGTTTATTATTCTTATTTATTAGCTTATATAAGGGCTTAAATATATTAAGGGCTATAGCTTTAATAAACTTATATATAGGTTCTTATATAAAGTTAAGGTAACTATACTACTTAATAAAAACCTTTTATAAGAGTCTTTAATTATTATAAGTTATAAGCTTAAGCTATAGCCTAAGTTATATAGGTATATATAAAGGGCCGGATCTTTTATATATATATATATATATATAGGCTAGCTATATATAAAAGAGCTTTATATAGCTTATTAATTTTATTTTTCTTATAGTATATAAGTAATAGTAGAATTTTAGGAAATTAAGAAATTATATAAGACTATATAATAAAGGGAAAGAAGGAGTATAAGGTAGGATTTTTAATAAAATTTATTAATAGTATATTAGTATATAAAAGAGGTATTAAAGATAATAATTCTATCTTTATCTACTAGTAGATATACTACCTTATATAGATAATAATAGCTAAATAAAAGAACCTTTTAAGACTAAATTTAGGCTACTATATAGCCTAGAAACTAAGGAGTTTAGTAATACCTTAAGTATAGCTAGAAGTATCTTAGTTCCGCTAATATTTATATTTAAAGGAGGTTAGTTATACTAGTATTACTAAGAGGTCTTAGCTAGTATTTTAAGCTAGCTCTATTCCTTTAATTCCTAATTATATAATAAATAATAATCTATTTAATATATAATATTATATAAGATAATAAGTAATTCTTACTTTATAAGATAGGATTTTATTTATAGTTAATATACTACTTATTAGCTTATATAATTAAGAGAGTATATTATAGCTACTTTATTTATAGTAGGAAAATACTTTTCCTTATAATTTTATAAATAGTACTTATATATATACCTCTACTTACTTTATAATAGTATAGGTTATTAACTAATAGATTTAATAGATATCTCTTTAAAAAGGGTGCTACTTCTTTAAAAGAGTACCTTACTTTAAGGAAAGTAAGGGCCCCTTTAGGTCCCTAAGGTCTTTTAGACCTACTTAAGGAATAAGGGCTTAAAGAAGGGAAAGTCCTATAAAAAAGGAGCCTTCTTAAAAGAAAGAACCTTAATTAAAATAAAGGGCCCTTTAAAGGGAAAACCTACTTCTTTTTTTTTTTAGCTATAAATATTACCTTCTTATATATATTAATAGCTCTTCTTATAAGCTCTTAAGGTAGGCCTCTAAGGATAGCTTCTTATAGATATCTTTTAGCCCTATTTACTATAAAAAGATAGCTAGCTTCTACTTTAATAAGGGCTTTATAAAACTATTAGCCTTTATCGTTACTATTAAAACCTAATAAATAGAAATAAGTCTTCTTTAGACCTCTTAGCGTAGCTAATACTAATAGATATCGATATATAATAGCTAGGTTAATAGCTTACTATTTTCCTTTATAAGAATTTATATAGTTTATATATTATTATATTTTATAACTAATAGGGTTAGAATTTATAGTTATAGAGATATTAATAGCTAGCTAAGGAAAATAGCTTCCTTTAAAGCTTTTAAAAGAGCTAGTAGCTCTATATTTATACTTAACGTTATAATAGTAGCTTATATTAAAGCTCTTTATATAATAGTTCCTTTAAAAAGGGATATAATATACCTTTATAGGCTCTTTCTATCTAAGGAATTATTTATAAAGAATAAATCGCTTAAATAAAAGAAGATTTTAGTAGCTAAACTTTTCCTTCCTTACCTTTTTAAGTATAGACTATATAATCTTATTAAATAAAGATAAAGGATAACTCTATTTATTACTTCTTAGTACCTAAGGCTAGGATTCTAGTTATACTTAGTTAGCTAAGAGACTATAAAAGAGATATTTAGTTTAGTAAAAATAGCTAAAAAGAAAGGAGCTTACCTTTTATTAATATAAGTATTTCTCTTACTCCTTAGCTTAAAAGGATAGATTAAGTAAAAGCTCTTTATTTAATATAAGTATAAAGGGAAGGTATTTATTAAGGGAATTAAGAAGGAATTTTTAAGCGACTTTATTAATATAGGCGTCCTAAGTAAGCTAGATAGTTTATTAAGACTTATTTTAAAAGATTTATATCCCTAAGAACTACTTTAGCTCCCTTAGCTTAGTTATCTTATACCTTTATTATAGGCCTTTTATAGCCTCCTTAGTAGTTATATCTTTCTCTTTTAAGTAAGCTTAAATAATATTATCGATATAAAAAAAGACTATAATTTTACCCTTTTATAAGAGTCTTTAACTATTATAAGTTATAAGCTTAAGCTATAGCCTAAGCTATATAGTTATATATAAAGGGCCGGATCCTATATATATATATATAGGCTAGCTATATATAGAAAAGCTTTATATAGCTTATTAATATTATCCTATAAATAGTACTTATATATATACCTCTACTTACTCTATAATAATATAAGCTATTAATTAATAGTTTTAATAACCCTTATAGTATAATAGTTATATACCTAGGAAGCCTACTAGCTATAACGCTAGAGTTAGTTTAAATCTAGCTAAGGGTATAATTAACTTTTAGTTAGACTAGTAGACTATATTAACCTACTTATTAATTAGCTAATTAGCGCTTTTAAAAGCGCTTATAAATATACTAGTAGTCTAGCCCTACTATAAGTAAGCCGGCCTAGATCTCGCTTACCTAGACCTAGTAATAAATTTATTAGGACCTCCCCTTAACCTTAGTCCGGGCCCCCTAACTAACAAAAATAAAAACCTAGGGTTAATACTAGTAACTTAATAAATATAGCGTAAAGCTAGTATAATAACTTAACTACTAGCCTAGCTAAAAGCTAGTATTAATAAAAAATAGCCTACTAAGCCTTATAATAGAAAAATAAAGTAAAGCCTAAGAAGATATTATTATAGGATAAGGTTAAAGATAATTATATAATTAACTATTAACTATTAACTAAAAACGCTTATACTACTAATTAACGCTATATACCGTATATATATAAAAGAGTTACTTTCTAAGGTTACTTTATAATAGGGCTAATATAATTCTAACTAACTATAATAATACTTAAGATAGCTAGCGTAAGATTCCTATATATTATAACCGCGACCTAGTATAAGGGCGGACTAGCTATAAAAAAAGGAAGGGTTTTCCTTTAAGTACTTTAGGTTTTCCCTCCTATTTAATATTAAAGTTCTAGATACCTTTAAATAGGTTACTAGTATAATTTTAATTATAATAATAATAATAATAATAATAGATTTAATAGATATCTCCTTAAAAAGGGTACTACTTCCTTAAAAGAGTACCTTACTACCCCTTAAGCGGATATAAAGTATTATAGCTATCTTAGAAGCGATTAAAAGCGTAATAGCTAGTAAGAAGTATAAGGTTCTTACTATACTAAGGGAGCTATTTATAAGACTAGCGTTAACCCCTATAACCTCTATAACGCTAGTTATAGTAGCGGTACTACTAATATAAAAGCTACTTTCCTAGCTAACTTAAGATAGTAAGCTTAAGTCTTTTTATTTCTTCCTTAGCTAGCTATAGATAAAGTTTATAATAAATAAGAAATAAAGCTTAAACGGCTATTATAATATAGTATAGTATTTACTCCTTTATATACTATTAGAGCCCTAGATATAGTAGATCTTTAGATTCTAAGATAAGGGCAGCCTTAAGGGTAAACGCGACCTATAAGACTTCTTTTAATACCTTATATATATATTCGGTAATATATAAAAGTAAGAGAAAGTATAGGATAAGCTATAGACCCTTAGGTAAAGGGATAGGTAGACCTTTAGTAAATCCCTCCTTAACTTTAAAGAGACGCTCTTATAAGTAGCGGGAACTATAGTATAGAAAGATAGCGCGAAGCTTATATAGTTATAGAACTTAATTATACTAGCTTTATAAGAGCTACTTATCCTTATAATTATACCTACTAACTATAGCGAGTATATAAGCCGGTTAATAAAGGTAGTATAAGGCTATAAGTAAACGCTATGTTTTTAAAAGCTATATAAGTATATACTATATAGCGGTAATAAGATTACCGCCCCTTTATAAGAGGTATAGCTAACTATTAATATTAATAAGGATACTTTAATATCGGCTACTTATATAGACCGAGCTAAATATAGTAGGAAGTTATTATTAAATATCCTTTATACTATCCTATACTTTAAGTAGTAAGCGAAGTAAGTAATAAGTAAGGAAATTAAGAAAAGGAAGGCTAATAGCTATTACCTACGTTATAGCGCGTTTATATACTTTATATTAAAGTGCCCCTTCCTTTTAGCTAAGCGGCCTATAGCTATTTAAGTAACGAAGATAGAACTACTTTTTACCTTAAATAATAAAGAGGACTCCGCGCCCTTAGACTTAAAGGAAAAAGAGTAGCTTTAAAATAAAGATAGGCTCTAGAGCCTTAATTACTAATACTAATAAAAGAGAAAGAGGAATTATCCGATTATATAAAAGAAGAGCCTACTTTAATATAAGTTATAATTAATAACTCCTTACTTATCGCTGCTATTATAAATAAGGGCTACTAATACTACGCTATAATTAATAAGGCGCTTATATAAGAGATATAAGTACTAGTAGAAAAGATCGCCTTAAGGTAAGTAAAGGGCGCTTTAAGTATAATAAAAGGTATAGTAATTAAGGGTATTATATAGCTAGCTATAAAGGTTAATAGTTACTATAAGCTTATTATAGCTTATATAATCCCTTAACTAAAGTTTCCCTTAATTCTTAAGAAACCTTAGTTATTATATATAAAGTTATACTTAGTTTTATATTAAAAGAAGCTATAGTTTAAGCTTATATAATAATAGGTTTACTATAATAATAGTTTTATAAGTATAAGATTAAGTATATAAGCTTTATACTTAGTATAAAAAGTCCTTACCTTTATCTTTATAAGAACTATATAATAAGTAAAGCGGGAGGAAGGCTAAGTAGTAGCTAATATAGTAGTCTATATAGTTAGCTTAGCGGATATTAATAAAGCCCTTTAAATAAAAAAGCTAAAGTTAGCCGCTAAGCTATAGTTATCGCGAAGCGTAGCTTAATTTCGTAGTTCTTAGAGATATCCCTTAGTATAAGGGACCTAGGAAGCTAAAAAACAGGTTTTAAGGAAAGAGCTAAAAGGAGGTATAAAGAGGAGGGTAGGGGTAAGAGGGGAAGTAGAAGTAGCGATAGCTTCTTATAAAGGTAGCGAGAGATAAGACGGATATACTAGTAATAGCTAGAAAGAAAGGGAAAAACCGGCAAAAAGCTTAGAAGTTAAAAGGATATTAGTAGCTTCTTTAAGTAGGATCTTCTTTATAAATCGAGATATTAAACGGGTATAAAGAGGGGCGTTAAATAGAGGAAAGAAGGATAATTAAGGCAATATAATAACTACTCCCCTACCGTAATTACTACTCCTATAAGAATTAAATCTCTCTACCCTACCTATCCGACCCCTTACTTTTAATTTTACCTTTATATATTTTTATATACTTCTTATATCTCTCTTTACGAGAGTTATAAGCCTAGGAGGAATAGAATTCCTATACCTTCTAGCTACTATAAAAGGCACCTTTCTTATATCCTTTATAGCTTCCTTTTACCCCTCTTATTAGAAAAGCCGATTTTTACCTAACTTTTCTATCCCCCCTCTTCCGTAACGATAACGAAAACTAACTCCTCTACTATCCTTACGGTCTATAGGACGATTCTTATAGAGCCCTAAGATTAGGATAAGTAGGTAAAGGAGCTATAGGCTCGTATAGATAGAACTATCTATAATTTAGTCTTCTTTAATAAGTAGGACCCTCTCGAGCCCCCTCTTCGTCCTAGGGCAACGGAATTTATAGAGGGAGTATCCCTCTTCTCCGAGCTAACCTCTATATAGTAGAGAGCTTTTTCTACTACCTTAGGTAACTACGAGAGTTACCGTAAGGAATACCTTTATAAGACGAAGCTGCTAACTACCGTACGTATAGTAATAACGGAATCCGTTAGTACTATAAAGCTAATTACTCTTTAAGAGGAAGAGACTCCTAGGTAGTAGCTTTTAAAGCTCGAGACCTTAATAGCTCTCTCGAGGGGCTATATACCTAACCGTATTAGGAAGACCTATATAGTATACCTAGGAGCCTTTTCTACTAGGAACCTACTAGCTTCTTCGTAGCTAGCTACGTAGGAAGAAATCCTCGAGGAAGCTAACTAATACTTCCTTATAGAAGCTCTTTCCGGCTAGTAGCTATAGGATATATCTTTACTAATAAAGCCTATTAGTAACGGCTACTCGACTATCTTTTAAGAGGCTAGCCGGGAACTAAACGAAGAGGCTGCTAGAGTATAATAGTAAGTAGTCTTATTCCTTCGTAGCTAGCACTCGACCTAGACGGCTCGACCTGCTACCCCTATAGCTGCTACGGCTCCCGCTGCTACTACTGCGGCTAGTGCTCCTTTAGCTCCTCCTCCCTTAAGAGCATTAACGCCGTCGTTAACTATAGCTACGGCCCCGGCCCCGGCTACGTATCTTACTCCGGGCCCGGCCCCGGTCCTATTAGTTAGACCGGCCCGACTAGTCCCTTAATAGACCTTTTAGTCCGTTAGTCGAAAAATCAGGGAACTAGTCGAAATCGAACCTCGTTAATATTAGCAATAAGGAGCAAAAAGGGGAGGTTTTTAAGCAGACCTTCTAGATCGGGATAAGGATTCCTCGAAGAAATAAAAGACTAAGCGAAACGGCTGCTTAGCCTATAAATCCCTAGGCTATTAGTTATTATAATACTAATAGGTCTTTAAGGAAAACCGACCTAAAGGATTTAACCCTTTAAAGAGGCTATAAGAAATAATATAATAGTCTCTTAAGGAGGACCCCTCGTTATAGAAGAAAATAAACGAGATTTAGGTTGCTAAGAAATAGCAATAAACGCTACTACCCTTATTCGAGCTATAAATTTAAGGAAAGGTCATTAGTATAGTAAATCCGGCCTTCGTCTTCCCTATAGATTAATAAGGCTAAGACTAACCGTTAGAGCCCTCTAATTATCCCCTACGAAAATCAGCTATCCTTAACTCTAGTGCTTCCCTCGATATCTATAATATACTCTTACGATTCTAGTCTTTTAAGAAGGCATAGAGGGAATACCTTATTACTAGGGAATTAACCGTATAGATAGAGGGATATAAAAGGGTGAATTTCACGATAAAATTACCTAATAGGTCTTTACGAATTCTTCGACGAAAAAGGGTAGCTTTTTACCCTTAATTTTTAACGAGCTTAATTTCCTTCCGCCTTCTTCGAGAGGAAGGAATCTTCTAGGATACGACGTCTAAGCCTATAAGGCTAGTCTAGAAGAATTAGACTATCGGGCTTATCGAGGAAAAATTCGGTTAATTTATTCTCGAATTCCGACCTATCCTTAGGAAGGAATCTCTTAAGAAGTTAGCTTTCCCTACTTAAAGGAGGGTAGGTTTAAAGGAACCTCTTCCGGCAGCCTAAGGAGACAGTCTTCTTTAGTACGTATAACTTAGTTACCTAGGCCCCCTAGCTTTATATAAGCTAGGCTAATAATAGGGCGTACGAATAAGGGGCCTAAAGACTATTAAATATAAATACTATGGCTAAGGGAAGACTAAGAGACGAATTTTTAAATAGACCCTAATACGGCCGGACTAGCTATATAAGGAAATTTAGGTCGACTAAACCGACGTCTCTAAGGATTAAGAAAGCTTCGTTAGGGTAATGTTTTTTATAGATGCCTTTTTAGGGATAGTTTTCCCCTATTTCTTATAGACCTACCTAAGTAAGTATAACTAGTTTGCCCTCTAGGACTTCGTTAACTAGATAAAATCCTACTTTAGCTATAAGGTAAAGAAGATACGGTCTAATAGAGAGCTATTTATAAAGGATATCTTAAATTAGCTTCGAAAAAGGGGTATTTTACCCCTCCTATTAGCACCGAATACCTAGGCCTAGAACGGAGGGGCAGAAAGACTAGGGGGTACTATAATAGAAAGGGCCTATACGATAAGACTTACTATAAGGATTCTATACGACCTTTAAAGGGAAGTCGTTAAGACCGCCTATTACCTTTAGAACTAGACCCCGAGGGACCTTAAGGACCCTAGGGGACTAAACTAAGGAATAGACTAGAAATCCCCCCTTAAGCTCTTTACGAAGAAGAGGGCCTTACTAGCCTACCTTCGTGCCTATAGCTATAAGGTATATATAATAACTACCGATATATAGCTAAAAAGGAAGAAGAAATAAAAGCTTAATCTAAGAGCCTTTATTAGTTACCTCGTTAATTATAATTCTATAAATATCTTCTAGATCTAGATTCCTCTTTTATAGAAGGTTATTTCGACTAGGGATATAATTTTTAATAAACCTAGCTTCTTCGACGGAAAGAGGGATTAATAGCCGCTCTTACTCTCTTAACGTTAGCTAATTTAGAAGATTTAAATCCCCCCTTCTTAATAGTCTTAAGAAGAGGTCCTAGACGAAGAAACGGAAGAAGAAACCGACGTTAAAGTAGTTAAGGATAACGCCGACTTCGAAGAAGAAGAAGAGGAAGCTACTAGATTAAATAATCTAGACGAAGAAGGAGACTATAGGAAAGCGGTAAAGCTAGAATACGCCTACCTCCCTACGCCTCCTCTTACGGAATAAGAAGAAGATCTAGAAGCAGCTTTTTTAGTTAGTCATCCTATCTCGGCCCCTAAGGGGGTAGGAAAGGCACCTCTCTTAAAGGATTACCCGGCTGCCTTTTTATCCCTACTTCGAGAAGTAAAGGAAGGTATAGGGCCCGATACGGATACTAAAGAAGACTAACCTCTCTTTTATTTCGATCGTTTTTCCGACTTCTACCTAACGCTAATAGAAGACGGTTTCTACGGAGCGTTTATAGTAGGCCGGCTCTTTAAGCTATAGTTATTAGCAAGGAAGGTATATAAAAGAGACCTCCCGGACCTACTAGTAAACTAAAAGTAGCTAGAAAAACACCCCTTTAGAGACTAGTTTTTCTAGGCTTAGAAAGACTACTTAGCCTTATACGAGGAGATAGGGTCTTTTAAAGAGGTCCTTAAGGAAAAGGTAAGAGGAAAATAGGTCCTTAGCTATAAGTAGGTCTTTATCTATAAGACTAATAAACACGGCTTCCTTTAAAAGTATAAAGCCTAGCTAGTTATTTATAGGAATTAATAGGAAAAGGGGGATCTACCTACTAAGGTAACTACCTTAGTAGGGATGTCTTTTCGGACCCTTATAGCTATAGTAGTAGAATTCGACCTCGAGCTCGATTAAATAGATATAGTTAACGCCTTCGTTAACTACCCTTTCGAGGAAGAAGAAGTTATTTATATATAACTTCCTCTTAGTTTCTAATAACTAGGAAAGGTTCTATAGCTTAGGAAAGCTCTATATAGACTATAAAGATTACCCCTTCTTTAGTAATAGCATTTAATAGGTTCCCTTAAAGCCCTAGGCTTTAAGAAAGTCCCTTAGAAACCGTATATAATATAGAAGGGTAAAATTATAGTCTTCTTTTACGTCGACGATATTAATTAGGCCTACCTAAAAGAGGAAGAAGCTACTACTAGGGAGGCTATATAAGGCCTATAATAAAGGTATAAGATAACTAAGCTTAGAGAGCTAAAGTAGTTCCTAGGGATACGAATCCTTTAGAATAGGTCCTAACGGACTATCTAGCTTACTTAAGATACCTATATCGATAAGGTCGCGTATAAATTCCTCCCTAATTCCCTTAATAAGAAGCTTCCCTCTACGCCTATATTAAGCGAAGAGCCTTTACCTAATCCGTCCTTTTAAGCTAGGGAGTAAGAGAAATACTAATATTAATAGAAGGTAGGCTCCCTGCTTTTTTTAGCTATTTCTACTAGACCGGATATCTCTTTTACGGTCTCCCGGCTAGCTAAGTATAACTAGAATCCTAGCCCTAGGCATTAAGAAGTAGTAGATAGAGCTATCCTTTATCTCTATTTAACGAGATTATATAGTCTACGCCTAGGAGGGCAGGGAAGGAAATAAGCTACCGAAATCTTCCTTTATTTAAGCGATTTATCCTTTACGGATAATTCCTTAGATAGAAAGAGCTTATAAGGGTATATTATATCCCTTTTTAAAGGAACTATTACTTAAAGAGCTTCGAAGCAAGCTACCGTTACGACTTCTAGTATAAAGGCAGAGCTACTAGCTCTCTTAGAAGCGTTAAAAGAAGCGATTTTCCTTAGCCGGCTACTAATATCTCTACGATTATAAATTCCGACCCTATTAGCTATAGAATATAATAATACGTAGACTATACGAATTCTTATAGAAAATAGTAAGTTATCGACCTAGCTATAGTATATCGATATTTACTAGTATTAGTTACGTTAAGAGGTCTAAAGGGGACTTATTTCCGTCCGTTAGGTTCTAACGGTATCGATAAAAGCTAACGGTCTTACGAAGCCCCTACCGAAGTAGAAGCTAGCTATCTTTTTATAGTAAATTAGGCTAGAAGACGTTCGAGAGAAGCTATCCTTAAAAGCCCGCCTTAAGAGTCTACGAGAGGAGCTAATAGTACGTAGGAGGAAGGAGACGTCTATAGCTAAAGAAAGGAATTAGGACTTATCCTAGAGGAGGGCCCCTAGCTTAATTAGGACTTATTCTTCTTAAAGGCCCCCTTTTTAAGGACTTAACCTTAGAAAAGCCCCCCTTTCTTATAGGACTTAATTTCCTCCTTAAGGCCCCTTTCCTAAAGTAGGTCTAAAAGAGCCTAGAGCTAAAACCTAGATTTCTTAAGTAAGAGATAAGTATAGACTAAGACCTCTTTTATACGCTTACCGGCCTAGGTATTTAGCTTTACCCTTTCTATAAGGGCAGGCTATAGCTAAGGGGGTATATCGCGAGGCGTGGCCTAATTTTATAGTTCTCGGAGATATCCCTTAGTACGAGGGACCTAGGAAGCTAAAAAATAGGTTTTAAGGAAGGAGCTAAAAGGAGGTATAGAGAGGAGGGTAAGGGTAAGAGGGGAAGCAGAAGTAGTAATAGCTTCCTATAAAGGTAGCGAGAGATAAGACGGATATACTAGCAACGGCTAGAAAGGAGGGGAAAAACCAGTAAAAAGCTTAGTAGTCGAAAGGATATTAGTAGCTTCTTTAAGTAGGATCTTCTTTATTAATTAAGATGCTAAATAGGTATAAAGAGGGGCGTTAGATAGAGGAAAGAAGGATAATTAAGGCAATATAATAATTACTCCCCTACTATAATTACTACTCCTATAAGAATTAAATCTCTCTACCCTACCTATCCGACCCCTTACTTTTAATTTTACCTTTATATATTTTTATATACTTCTTATATCTCTCTTCGCGAGAATAGTAGTAGATACTAAAGCGCTTTTATAACCTTTTACTACTATTTAAGTCTTAGGAAGTAAATAAGCTTAACTTATATAAGCTAAGGGTAAACTATAAGATTATACTCTATATTAATAAAAAGGGGTAAGAACTACTTATACTATTTAAACTACTATATAGTATATTATATATAGAGCTACTTATACTAAAGAAGATACTAAGGGACCTCTTAAATAAGGGTTTTATTTAAGTAAGTAGCTCTAAAGTAAGAGCGCTAGTTTTATTTATATATAAACTAAGAAGTAACCTAAGGGCCCTAGGGCTATTAAGGGGGAAAATTACTATATAAAAGAAACTAAACTAACTTTTCCTTTATCCTTACCTTTAAAGCTACCTTTTCCTTAATTAGTTATAAGCCCCTAGGCTTTATAGCTAGCTATAACTACTAATAAGGGCCTAGGCCCTTATTTACCTTATTATAGCCTTAAAGGCTATATATAAGTAATAATATATAAAAAAAAGGGGTAGGATATAGTTTTATTATAACTATAAGGCCTTAAACGTAATTATAAGGCTAGACCGCTACCCTTTACTTTTAATATTAAATACGCTCTATAACCTTTTAAAAGTAAAGTAGTTTATAAAGCTAGATATAAAATAAGTATTTTATAAGGTATAGATCTTAAAAGGTAATAAGTAGAAAATAGCGTTCTATATACGCTATAGCTTATTTAAATAGCTTATAACGCCCTTTAGCTTTTTAAGAGCGCCCGCTACCTTTTAGTATTATATTAATAATATACTTTAAGACTTACTTAATAAGGTCGCCTTTATATATATAGATAATATCCTTATTTATATAAGCGGCTCTTATAAGGACTATATATAAAAAGTATAAATAGTCTTAAAGTATCTCTAACTTTATAGGCTCTACCTTAACTTAAATAAGTATAAACTTAAGTTTAAAAGGGTTAAGTACCTAGGCTTTATTATTTATATAAGCGTAGGTATATAGGTAGATCCTATAAAGATCTAAGTAATCTAAGACTAAGCGGCCCTAACTATATAAATAAGTATATAGAGCTTTCTTAGGTTTACGAACTATTATAAGATATTTATTAAGGGCTTCTCTTATATTATAATACCCTTAAACGAGATTACTAGGAAGAGGACCGCTTTTTATTAAGGGCCTATATAGAAAGGAGCGTTCTATATACTTAAGAACCTATTCTTATAAGCCTTAGTATTACTTTAGTAGGACTTTAACTAGTTTATATTAATTAAAGTAGACTATAGCGGCTAGGTACTTAAAGGGACGCTCTCTTATAAGGTAAATAAGTAGAAGTAACTAATAGCGTTTTACTTTTATAAGCTAACCTTAGTAGAGCGGAATTACGCTATTTATAATAAAAAGATACTAGCGATTATTAGCTACCTTAAGTAATAGTAAGTAAAGCTTTAAAGCTATAAAAGCTTTAAAGTTCTTATAGATTATAGGAACCTTAAGTACTTTATAACCTACTAGTACCTCTTAAAGTAGTAGGCCTACTAAGCGGAGTACCTTTAATACTTTAACTTTATAATTAAGTACTAGCTAAAGCGGGACTTTATAATACTAAATACGCTTTCTTAGCGAGATTAAGATAGGCTAATAAGAGCGAATATCGAAGCGTAAGACCTATAGCTTATCTTATAAAAAGCGGTATAGACCTATATAGGAGCTTCCTTAATAAAGGAAGGTATAAGGCTAATAAATAAGCGCTTCTTTATACCTCCGCCTTAGTTTAAGGATAAGAGATAGACCGGCCCTAAAGCGTATATAGTAAGGGTCTTTTAAGATAAAGCCCTTTAATACTTATAAGATAAAATATCTTTTCTTAACTATACTTATAAGAGCGTACGCTACGCTATTAAGTTTAGTATATAACGCTTAGATTTAAAGCTAGAGCTAAAAGTATAAGTGGCTAACTATTATATCGACTTATAAGAGTACTTATATTAGCGGGAAAGACTATAGGTACTAGGTATACTATATACTATAAAGGTTAAGGAGAAGGATAAACCGCTAAAGCTAAATAAGTAAAATAAGTACTAAGGGAGGCTAGTTTAGCTTATATATAACTCTAGTATTATAGGTTACCTAAGCTAGTAAGGTATAGTAATAGGCCTTATAAGGGACCTTTACTAGCCCCTCTTATAGTACTATATTTATTACTTTCTTTATAACTATAATATTTATAGCGATACTAAGATCTTAAAAGTATAGCTTAAAGGGCTACTTAAGTAGCTTTTAATACTTAACTAGTTATATATATATATATAAATAGACTTTATAATAGACCTCTTACTTATAAAAGGTAGTAACTACTATATATAGGTAATTAAAGACCGACTTAGTAAGTCTATAGTATTAAAGTTAATACTATTTATAAATATAAAGTCTTATATAAAGCGCTTTTTATAATACTAGGCCCGCTTATATTCTTACGAAGAGAGATATAAGAAGTATATAAAATTATATAAAGGTAAAATTAAAAGTAAGGGGTCGGATAGGTAGGGCAGAGAGATTTAATTCTTATAGGGGCAGTAATAAAGGTAGGGGAGTAGTTATTATATTGCCTTAATTATCTTTCTTTCCTCTATCTAACGCCCCTCTTTATACCTATCTAGTATCTTAATTAATAAAGAAGATCCTACTTAAAGAAGCTACTAATATCCTTCTAACTACCGAGCTTTTTACTAGGTTTTCCCCTCCTTTCTAGCCGTTACTAGTATATCCGTCTTATCTCTCGCTACCTCTATAGGAAGCTATCGCTACTTTTACTTCCCCTCAACCCTTACCCTCCTTTCTATACCTCTTTTTAGCTCCTTCTTCCTTCTTTTATACTAAGTGTTTTTAGCTTCCTTAGTCCCTCTTACTAAGGGATATCTCCGAGAACTATAAAATTAAGCTACGCTTCGCGATATATATAGCTAGCTAGCTTTTATTATAAGCAATAAGGGATTAAATTAAACTAGCTACTTTTAATAGTACTTATACTAGCTACTTTAAATTATATAGCTACTTAGTATAGTATATTACTTATAGACTAATAAAGGGCCTAAGAGGGTTAACTAAGAAGTATAGGCTTACTTATAAGCTATTATAGCTTATAACTAAGTAGACTAAGACCGGTAGCTCCTTATAGCCTAACTTACGTTAAATAGTAAACTATATACCTTTATTAAAATAGCTCCTTTCTTTATAATATATAGCTTTAAACTACCTTTATTAGTTCCCTTTACTATAAATATAGTAGCGGAGTAGTATTATAATTTATTATTAAAAGGCCGCGCCTTTATATTTATATAAAAGCTATAAGAGACTATAAATTATTACTAATCTATAATAGCCGCCGCGGTATAAGATTAAGAGTAGTACGCTAATAAGACTAAAGCTTTAATAGATAGGTTTATAGTAAGAGATAAGGTATAGCTAGACCTTTATAACTATAAGTTAGTATAGCTAAAGAAGAAGCTTAACTAGCTATATATAAAGTTTATAATATAAAGAGTTATTAGCCTATAAGTTATAAAGCTTAATAGTCTCTTAATAAAGGTCTATAATAAGATTAATATAGACCTTTTTTACTAAGCTTTCTTTAACCCGCTACTTAAATAAGAAGTAGTAGATACTTAACCGCTTATAATTAAAGTAAAAAGAAAGGATAAGTTTAAGGTTAAGGAGATATAAGCCGCGCGCTAGAAAAAGGTTAGTAAGGGGAAATACTAAGAGGTCCTCGTTAAGTAGCATAGGTATCTCGACCTTATATAAAAACTTATATATAAGTTTATAGGAGCTATAGCCCTTAATAAGTTTAAGGCTTTATTTAAGTTAGTAAATAAAAATAATAAACTAATAAACTACTAATAGTAGCTTAAGCTAGGACTATAATATAAATAAAGTAAAGTAGGTAGTTATAATAATATAAGTATAATAATATAAGTAGAGATAAAAATAGCGTTTATTTTAAAGTAAAGCCCTTAAACTATTTAAACCTACTTTTTATCCTTACCTTTATTATTATTATTATTATTATTATTATTATTATCTTTATCGCCCTCCTTTACTTTATTAATAGCGGCGGCGCTCTCTAGGGCGCTTAGGCCGCCCTTTAGGCCTATAAGCTAGTTAGTAATAGCGGCGGCTTTAGAGGTAGTAGAGGTAAAGGGGAGGCGGCTAGTAGTAGTAGCGGGGGTAGCGGCGGGCACGGCTAAAAGGACCGCCGATAGGGCAATAAAGGTAGTATCCTTAGTACTAAGGGAGTTAATAATAAAAGTAACAGAGCTAAAAGAGAGGAACTTACTTAAGGATAAAGCCCTAGCGCTTAAAGGCATAGAGATTATAATAAGCGGCGGTAGCGGCGGTAAGGCGCTTCTTAATAGCCCTTTATACCTACCTATATATACTAGCCTTTTAAGCTAACGCTATAGCGAGTAAGATAGGAGGCGCTACTTTATAGGTATAGCCGGTATATATTTATTAGTAATAACTACTACTATAATAGCACTTAACTTAGTTAGCGTAAAGGAGCTTTTATAATATATACTATATATAAAGGGCCGCGTAAGCGGCTTAGGCTTATACTTAGCGCTTATACTTTAAAAAGTTAGCGGAAAATAGCTACTATACTTACTAAGTAGTAGACTTATAAGGGTAGTAGAGGGTAAGGTAAGGGTAGAAGAGCTAAGCGTTATAAGTAGCGGCGGGGATAGCGTTATTACTTAGAAAGGTAATATAAGGGCGGCTAGCGTAGTAGAGGTAAAGGTAGTAATAGTAAGTGCGGTCGCGGGGGTATAGGGACGAGCGGCGGTAGTAGTAGAGCTATTATTAGCCGCGCTTAGTATAGCGTCGATAAATAACTTTATATACTTTAAAAAGGATAAAGAGAGAAAGAGAGAAGTAAATATATCTACTATAAAAGTTAGTATAGCTAATTATAGCCTTTTTACTTTATAGGATAAAAGACTTATTAGTTAAAGTTATTATTACTATTATTACTACTATTATTACTATAGCTATTCTTATAAGTACTTATTAATAAGGTAGCCTATATTACTAGGAATAAACTAATACCTTAGGTAGAGTAAAACTTACTTATTACTACTATTACTATAGTTAAAAAAAGAGAAAAAGGAAGGGAAGGAAGAAAAAGGGATGCCTTTTTATATACCCCTTTATAAAAGAGGCTACTTAAGGCTAAGGGGATAGGTAACCTAAGGCTTATATAGGTCTAGGCTAGCCGCCGGCCGCTTAAGGGTATATATAATAGGCCGCGCCCTTATTTATATAGCCTACTAGCTAATAAGTATAGAGCTAAGTATTAGCGGCTTAAGTTAATAAGTATAAGGATAATAAAGCTAGTAGGGCTAGTATAATTAATAGAAAAGGGTAAGGTAAAGCTAGTAGTATAAGGAGCCTAAGGCCTAATTATATAGAAGCTATTAATAAGGTAGCGCCGCGCTATATTAAAAGGAGGGTATTATATAAAAGTCTTTAACTATTATAAGTTATAGGCTTAAGCTATAGCTTAAGCTATATAGTTATATATAAAAGGCCGGATCCTATATATATATATATAGGCTAGCTATATATAGAAAAGCTTTATATAGCTTATTAATATTATCTTATAAATAGTACTTATATATATACCTTTACTTACTTTATAATACTTTTTATATTATATATAGTTCTTAAAGGACTTTCTTAAAGCTTAGGGCTTTAAGGGAACTTATTAAATACCTTTACTAAAGAAAGGGTAATCTTTATAGTCTATATAAAGCTTTCCTAAGCTATAGAACCTTTCCTAGCTATTAAAAGGTTAGTAAAAGGTATATATAAATAACCTTTTCTTTTTTAAAAAGGTAGTTAATAAAAGCGTTAATAGTATCTATTTAATTAAGTTTAAGGTCGAATTCTACTACTATAGTAATAAGGGTCTAAAAAGATATCCTTACTAAGGTAGTTACCTTAATAGGAAGATCCCTTTTTTCTTACTAGTTCTTATAAATAACTAGCTAGGCCTTATACTTTTAAAGGAAGCTATATTTATTAGTCTTATAAGTAAAGACTTACTTATAGCTTAGGACCTATTTTCCTCTTACGTTTTCCTTAAGGACTTTTTTAAAAGACCTTATCTCTTTATATAAAGCTAGGTAGTCTTTCTAAGCCTAGAAAAACTAGTTTTTAAAGGGGTAGTTTTCTAGCTACTTTTAGTTTACTAATAAGTTTAAGAGGTCTCTTTTATATACCTTCCTTACTAATAGCTATAGCTTAAAAAGCTAGCTTACTATAAATACTTTATAGGAACTATCTTTTATAAGCGTTAAATAAAAGTTAGAAAAATAATTAAAATAAGGGAGAGGTTAGTCTTCTTTTATATTAAGCCTTATACCTTCTTTTACTTCTTAAAGTAAGGATAAAAAGGTACCTAGGTAATCCTTTAAGAGAGAGAGAGGTACCTTTCCTACCCCCTTAAAGGTTAAAATAAGAAGACTAATAAAAAAAGCTACTTTTAGATCTTCTTCTTATTCTATAAGAGGAGGCATAGGAAGGTAAGTATATTTTAGCTTTATTACTTTCTTATAGTATCCTTCTTTATTTAGATTATTTAATTTAGTAGCTTCCTCTTCTTTTTCTTTAAAGTTAGCGTTATACTTAACTACTTTAACGTTAGTTTCTTTTTTATTTCCTTATCTAAGACCTCTTTTTAAGACTATTAAGAAGGGGGGATTTAAATCTTTTAAATTAGCTAACGTTAAGAGAGTAAGAGGGGCTATTAATCCCTCTTTCTATAAAAGAAGCTAGATTTATTAAAAATTATATCCCTAGTTAAAATAACCTTTTATAAAAGAGGAATCTAGATCTAGAAGATATTTTTAAAATTATAATTAATAAGGTAACTAATAAAGGCTCTAAGATTAAGCTTTCTTTTCTTCTTCCTTTTTAATTATATATCGGTAGTTATAGTATATACCTTATAGCTATAAGTATAAAGGTAAGCTAGTAAGGCCTTTTTTTTATAAAGAGCTTAAGGGGGGATTTTTAGTTTATTCCTTAGGTAGTCCCTATAGTCCCTAGGGTCCTTAAGGTCTTTAAGGGTCCGGTTCTATAAGTAATAAGCGGTCTTAATAACTTCCTTTTAAAGGTTATAGGGAAGCTTTATTATAAGTCTTATTATATAGGCCCTTTTTATTATAGTACCCCTTTATCTTTCTACCTCTTTATTCTAGGTATAGGTATTTAATACTAATAAGAGGGGTAAAATACCCTTTTTTTAAAGCTAATTTAAGATATCTTTTATAAAAAGCTCTTTATTAAACCCTATCTTCTTTACTATATAGCTAAAGTAGGATTTTATTTAGTTAATAAAGTCTTAAAAGGTAAACTAGTTATATTTATTTAAGTAGGTCTATAAGAAATAAAGGAAAACTATCTTTAAAAAAGCGTTTATAAAAAACATTACTTAGATAAAGCTTTCTTAATCCCTTAAGACGTTAGTTTAGTCGACCTAAACTTCCTTATATAGCTAGTTTAACTATAAAGGGGTTCGTTTAGAAATTCGTTTCTTAGTCTTTCCTTAGCTATAGTTCTTATATTTAATAGTCTTAAGGCCCTTAATTTAAACGCCCTATAACTAGCCTAGCTTATATAAAGCTAAGGGACCTAGGTAACTAAGTTATATATACTAAAAAAGACCGTTGTTTTAAGCTATTAAAATAAGGTCTTTTATAATAGACTTATTTCTCTTAGTAAGGAAAGCTAACTTCTTAAAAGGTTCCTTTTTAAAAATAGGTTAGAATTTAAAAATAAATTAACTAAATTTCCCTTTAATAACCTTAATTATTTAATTCTTTTAAACTAGCCTTATAGGATTAGATAATATATCTTAGAAGATTCCTTCCTCTTAAAAAAGGTAAAAGGAAATTAAGCTTATTAAAAATTAAGGGTAAAAAGCTACCTTTTTTTATTAAAGAGTTTATATAGACCTATTAAGTAGATTTATTATAAAATATACCCTTTTATATCCTTCTATTTATATAGTTAATTCCTTAGTAATAAGGTATTCCCTTTATACCTTCTTAAAGGACTAGAATTATAAGAGGGTATTATAGATATTAAGGGAAGTACTAAAATTAAAGATAGTTAATATTTATAGGGGATAGTTAAAGGGCTTTAATAAGCGGTCTTTTTAATTTATAAGGAAGATAGAAGCTAGATTTACTATACTAACGATTTTCCCTTAATTTTATAGTTTAAATAAGGGTAGCGGTATTAGTTACTATTTCTTAGTAACTTAAATCTTATCTATCTTCTTTTATAATAAGGGGTCCTCCTTAAAAGACTTTTTAATAATATTTTTTAGTCCTTTAAAAAGTATAATTTTAAAAGGTCGATATTCCTTAAAGACCTATTAATAGTCTTTTAGCCGATAGGGCCTTTTATATACTTAGTAAGTAGGTCGATTCCTCTTTATTTATTATCTCTTTAAGGAGTCCTTATTTTTATTTAAAAGGTTTACTTAAAAACCCCCCCTTTTTATACCTTATTACTAATTTTAATAAAGAGGTTTAATTTCGACTAGTTCCTTAATTTTTCGACTAATAAACTAAAAGGTCTATTAAGGGACTAGCTAAGCTAAACGAACTACTAAGGCTAGGCTTAGAGTAATAAGTATAGCTAGGGCTAAGGTAGTAGCTATAGTTATATAAGACGGTATAAGCAATAAGTATAGAATCGGGTAATCGATAACGTAAGCGGAAAGATCGGTCGAAGGAGTATAGGGTAGGACTTTGTCCGGAATTTATAACGAGCATATAAGGGGCCGAATAATATATTAAAAGAATAGCGTTGCAAAAGATACTTACGAACTTACTTATTCTATCTACTACTCCTAGGGAAATCCTTTATCTTTTATAGACTATTGCTCGCCTACTAGTAGACTAATTAGTTAGCTTTCTAGCATATTCTATAGTGCTTAAAAAGCTCTATCTATAGTATATCTTCCTCACTTAGTAGGTGGTCTAATTATAGCGTAATAGTTAACGTAAGACTATAGGTTCTAGTATAAGTAGTAGATTTAACTAGAATGTTCTATGCCCTACCTATTCTCGTATCGCGGATATCTTCGGAACCGCTAAACTAAAATAGGCAATAGGGTACTCGTTCTGCTCGTAATTAACTTATGCATTTTATGTATATTTTTGTTTATAACGATAGGCTTATCCTAACCCGCTATTCCTAGAGGAAAGTATAGATATCTAGTAGAGGTCTTTGTCTTTTAAGGGTTATTCCCTTAGACTATATTATAGAGCCTCTATTTACTAGTTTATTCTATAAAGCCTCCCTATGCCTATTATTTCTTTATAATAGTAAAATAGGAATATAAGGGTATATTCTTATAAGTTAAAGATAGTATTAAAGCTCTTAAGGGAAGAGGAGCTAAAAGGGTAATAGTAGTAGTAAGGGCTATAGTAAGTATAGTAAGTAGTAGGTTAAGCTATCTAATAAAGAAGATCTTACTTAAAGAAGCTACTAATATCCCTTTAACTACTAAGCTTTTTACTAGTTTTTCCCTTCCTTTCTAGCGGTTATAGGTATATCCGTTCTATCTCTTACTACCTCTATAAGAAGCTATCGCTACTTTTACTTCCCTTTATACCCTTACCTTTATTTCTATACCTTTTTTTAGCTCCTTCTTTAAAACCTATTTTTTAGCTTCCTAGGTCCCTTATACTAAGGGATATCTCTAAGAACTATAAAATTAAGCTACGCTTTACGATAAGTCTAGCTATAAAGAGGTTCGTTTAGAAATTCGTCTCTTAGTCTTTCCTTAGCTATAGTATTTATATTTAATAGTCTTTAGGCCCTTTATTTATACGCCCTATTATTAGCTTAGCTTATATAAAACTAAGGGGCCTAGGTAACTAAGTTATATATATTAAAGAAGGCCGTCTCTTTAAGCTACTAAAAAAGAGTCCTTTATAGTAGACCTATTCCTCTTAGTAAGGAACGCTAACTTCTTAAGTAATTCCTTCCTAAGGATAGGTTAGAATTCGATAATAAATTAACTAGAAATTTCCTTAATAAGCTTAATCGTTTAATTCTTTTAGACTAGCCTTATAGGCTTAGACGTTATATCTTAGAAGATTCCTTCCTTTTAAAGAAAGTAGAAGGATATTAAGCTCGTTAAAAATTAAGGGTAAAAAGCTACCCTTTTTATTAAAGAATTTATATAGACCTATTAAGTAATTTTATTATAAAATCTACCTTTTTATACCCCTTTTTATACGGTTAATTCCTTAGTAATAAGGTATTCCCTCTATACCTTCTTAAAAGGCTAGAATTATAAAAGTATATTATAGATATTAAGGAAAGTACTAGAGTTAAGGATAGCTAACTTTTATAAGAGATAGTTAGAGGGTCCTACTAAGCGGTCTTATTAATATATAAGGAAGATAAAGGCTAGATTCGATATACTAACGATTTTTCCTTAAATTTATAGCTTAAATAAGGGCAGCGGCGTTATTAGTTACTATTTCTTAGTAACCTAAATCTCGTCTATCTTTTTCTATAATAAAGGGTCCTTCTTAAGAGACTATTATATCGTTTCTTATAGCCTCTTTAAAAGGTTAAATCCTTTAGGTCGGTTTTCCTTAAAGACCTACTAGTATTATAATAACTAATAGCCTAGGGATTTATAGGCTAGGTAGCTATTTCGTCTTTTAGTCTTTTATTTCTTTAAGGAATCCTTATCTTAGTTTAGAATGTCTACTTAAAAACCTATCCTTTTTACCTCTTATTACTAATTTTAATAAAGAGGTTCGATTTCGACTAATTCCTTAATTTTTCGACTAATAGACTAAAAGGTCTATTAAGGGACTAGCTAGGCCGGACGGACTAATAGGGCCGGGGCCGGGCCTAGAGTAAGATATATAGCTAGGGCTAGGGTAGTAGCTATATTTAAAAACAGCGTTAAGGCTCTTAAGGGAGGAGGAGCTAAAAGGGCAATAGTAGTAGTAGTAGTAGTAGGGGCCGTAGTAAGAGGGGCTATAGGAGCTATAAAGGTAGTAGGTCGAGCCTTCTAAGTCGAGTGCTAGCTATAAAGGAATAAGACTACTTACTATTATACTTAAGTAGCCTCTTTATTTAGTTCCTAGGTAGCTTCTTAAAAGATAGTTAAGTAACTATTACTAATAAGCTTTATTAGTAAAAATATATCCTATAGCTATTAGCTAGAAAGAGCTTTTATTAAGAAGTATTAGTTAGCTTCCTTAAGGATTTCTTCCTACTTAGCTAGCTATAAAGAAGCTAGTAGGTTCCTAATAGAAAAGGCTCCTAGGTATACTATATAGGTCTTCTTAATACGGTTAGTTATATAGCCCCTTAAGGGAGCTATTAAGGTCTTAAGCTTTAAAAGCTACTACCTAAGAGTCTCTTCTTTTTAAAGAGAGATTAGCTTTATAGTACTAATAGATTCCGTTATTGCTATATATATAGTAGTTAGTAGCTTCGTTTTATAGAGGTACTCTTTATAGTAACTCTTATAGTTACCTAAGGTAGTAGAAAAAGCTCTTTATTATATAGAGGTTAGCTTAAAAAAGAGGGAAGCTCCCTCTATAAATTCTATTACCTTAAGATAAAGAGGGGGCTTAAGAAGGTCCTACTTATTAAAGAAGACTAAATTATAAATAGTTCTATCTATATAAGCCTATAGCTCCTTTACCTACTTATCTTAATCCTAGGGCTCTATTAAAATCGTCCTATAGATTATAGGGGTAGTAAAGGAATTATTTTTCGATATTATTATAAGGGAAGTATAGAAAAGTTAGTTAAAAATTAGCTTTTTTAGTAAGAGGGGTAAAGGGAAGCTATAAAGGATATAAGAAAGGTGCTTTTTATAATAGCTAGAAGGTATAAGAATTCTATTCCTCTTAAGCTTATAACTCTTATAAAGAGAGATATAAGAATTATATATAAAATATATAAAGGTAAAATTAAAAGTAAAGGGTTAGATAGGTAGGGCAGAGATATTTAATTCTTATAAGGGTAGTAATTATAGTAAAGGAGTAATTATTATATTACTTTTATTATCTTTCTTTCCTTTATTTAACGCGCCTTTTTATACCTATTTAGTATCTTAATTAATAAAGAAGATCCTACTTAACGAAGCTATTAATATCCTCTTAACTACTAAGCTTTTTACTAGTTTTTCCCTTCCTTTTTAGACGTAACTAGTATATTTATCTTATCTCTTACTACCTTTATAAGAAGCTACTACTACCTCTACTTCCCCTCTTACCCTTATACTCCTCTTTATACCTCCTTTTAGCTTTTTCTTTAAAACCTATTTTTTAGCTTCCTAGGTCCCTTATACTATAAGATATCTCTAAGAATATAAATTAAGCTATACTTCGCGATAATTATAGGACTAGTTAGCTTACCTTTAAGTAATAATAAGTATATACTACGCGACCTTAGTCTATTAAATTAAAGTAGAGGTATAAGTGCCCTTAATCGACCTTTACTTAAACTAAAAAATAATAGATACCCTTTAAAGGTTAAAAGACTTAGGGCTCTTAAGCTAAATTTAATATACGTTTAATATAGTTATAGGTATACTTAAAAGGAAGGGACGCTAAAGAAAGGGTAAGCCCTTAATAGCGCTATTACCTAGTAGGCCCCCCTTTATAAAGGAGATAAGAGGGGTCTAAAGCTAAATAAGATTAGACGACCTCTTAAATAAAGCTAAGTTACTTAAAAGGCTAAATAAAGAATAAGCCGCTAAATAAAATACTAAGAAGGATATAATCTAATAATACTAAACTACCTTTTACCTTATTAACTTCTTACTTTAGTTTAATAAAGCGATAACGCTATACTATTATAAGAGCCTCCTTAAGTATATTAGTATAGTAATTACTTAGATATATATAAGAAAGATTAGGCTTAATACCTTCCTCTTTAACTAATAGGTCCTTAGTATAGTATCGCTAATATATACTTATAAATAAAAAAAGGATACTATTTACTATATAATAATTAACTATTTATTAATAGTAAAGGTAAGAGAATCTTTTTTAATATAGGCCTAGGACGTAAGTAATATAAGAGCGGGCCTTTAAAGGAAAAGGATAGTAGCGCTAATAATATAATAGTTCCTCCGCTTAGCTAAGCTCTATTAGTTTAATCTAGCTTAAAAGCTATATATAAATATAATAGATAGTAGCCCTAAGGTTATACTAAAGATAAAGCGGCCTTAATTAAAACTACTTTAGCTAACTACTTTACCTTACTAAAGTAACTTAAGAAAGGGAAAGGACTTATAATAATAGGACTATAGTATCGATTAAACTAAACCTAAACTAAGTATAAACCTTACTACTTAAACTATAAACTAAATAAAACTAAGGAGACTTAATTAAGCTAGCCGTAATAGCTATAAAATAAGACTTACTATTAAAAGACTATAATTAAATAAGACTTAACCTAAAACTAAACTAAGATAGCGCTAATAACTAGCCTATTAAACTATAACTTTAGCTTAACTTATCGATAGTAATATCCGCTTTATTATCGCGGTAGGAATAACGAGACCCCCTTAAGGTAGTACGTAAATATAAGAATATTCCCTTATATTCCTATTATATACCTTATTCTTAATAAGGATAATTCTACTATAAAAGGAATAACTAGTAAAGAGCACTATTTACTTAGTACTCTTTAAGGGAGGCTATAAGAATATACCCTTATATTCCTATTTTACTATTATAAAGAAATAATAAGTATAAGGAGGCTTTATAGAATAAGCTAGTAAAAAGAGGCTTTATAATATAGTCTAAGGGAATAACCCTTAAAAGATAAAGACCTCTACTAGATATCTATACCTTCCTCTAGGAAAAGCGGGTTAGGATAAGCCTATCCTTATCTACTACTTATACTAGAACCTATAGTCTTACGTTAACCATTACGCTATAATTAGACCACCTACTAAGTTAGGAAGATATACTATAGATAGAGCTTTTTAAGCACTATAGAATATACTAGAAAGCTAACTAATTAGTCTACTAGTAGGCGAGCAATAGTCTATAAAAGACAAAGGATTTCCCTAGGAGTAGTAGATAAAATAAGTAAGTTTATAAGTATCTTTTATAACGCTATTCTTTTAATATATTATTCGGCCCCTTATATACTCGTTATAAATTCCGGACAAAATCCTACCCTATACTCCTTCGACCGATCTTTCCGCTTACGTTATCGACTACCCGATTCTACGCTTATTACTTATACCTTCTTATAGTAAAGTATAAAAGGGAGTAACCTAGGACTTATAAGGAGTATAGGGACTACTATTACTATAAGTAGCCTAGCGATAGCTAGCTAAACCTAACCTTAAACCTAAACTAAAGCTAGTTTAGATAGCTAGCTTATAAGATAAAGTAATAACTAAGGACTATACTAAGGTAAGACCTATACTAGCGGCGGTATAAAGGCGATCGCTATAGCTTATACTATAACTATAAATCTAATTAAGGTTAAGACTAGTAGTAATCTAAGCTAAGACTAAACCGCGATAACTATAAAGATACTATTAAACGAAGTTAAGAGTATTAATAAGGTTAGTAGGTAATATAAAGTAAGGATACTTTAAAGTAGGCTTAGTAATAAGAGAACTACTAAGCTATAGTTTAGTATTAAAGCTAATAAAAAGGGATATAATAGGATCCTAAACCGACTTTAAAATAACTATAGGTATAGAAATAGCGGCGGACCCCTTAGCCCTAGCTTTAGATAGAGCCTTAAATATAATAGTTACCTTACTATTACCCTTACCTTTCCTTTTACTAAAAGAGGCTAAACTAAGCCTTATATAATTATTATTATTCTTCTTACTATTATAGTTATCGCTAATAATAAGATAGAAATAATTAGTAAGATTATTAACCGCTATAAAAGTCTTTTAAGTAACTAAAAGTAACTTAAGCCTAACCTAAGCTAGGGCCTTAATAGTATCGCTAAACCTACTTAAGTGCTTTTTTAAGGACTTATATATATAGCGGGTATTATCTATAAAATAAGTAAAAGCTAAAGTAAGCGTCTTAATATTCTTAGTAACTATAGCTAAACTAAGGGTAAACTCGCTTAACGCGCCCTTACCCTTAGCGGTAGGGGCCTTTTAACTAACGTAAATATAAGTTTTTAAAGTAGCGCGGTAAAAGCGCTCTTATATTAAACCCTTAATAAAGGAGGGGCGGTCGACCTTAAACTAAGCTTAGTAAAGAGCGCGTATAACCTCCTTACCCTTAAAGGTAATCTAGATATAGATTAGTACTAAACTTAGACTATACTATAGCGGGATAAGGTTACTTACTTAGTAATAAGACTAGTTAAAGTTAGCGTAAGTAATATACGCTTTAACTTTTATAGCTAGTAAAGTTAGTAAAAAGTACTAAAAGTAAGACTAACTTAAGATAAAACTAAAACTAATACTTATAAGACTAGTTTTAATAGCTAGTATAGGACTTATAAGTAAGCTTATTAGTAAGGCGCTTAATATATATAAAATATAAGATAGAGCGCTCTAAACTTACTATAGTAGTAACTTTCTTATAAAGAGAGCGCTTAAAAAAAGGTAAGCTACTATTACCTAAGTTAGCTTCCTAGTTAGATATTATAAAGCGATAGCGAATAAGTTAAATATAGTACTAAAGAGACCTAAGGATATAGAAATAAGGTAAGTAAGAAATTAAAGCCTATAAAAGAGATAATAAATAGAAAGGTAAAAGGAGGTAGAAATAAAACTAAGGAGGGAGGGTAGGTATATATATATATAAGCTAGGCGCGCGTAAGTAATAACTATATAATAGATAGTAAATATAGACCGCCGCGCTATTAATTAAGAAGTCGCGCGGCTAGATAGGAACTAATTTTTAATAAGTAAAGCTATTTATATAACGCCCTTATAGCTATATAGCCGGCGGCGGTAGCGGCGGCGGCACCTACTTAATAGCTTACTACTTAACGATCCCTCTAACGCCCGACGAAGTAGCCGGCTACGACGATGCCGCCGGCTATAAGGCTATAGGTATGCCCCTCCGGCTATATCCTCCTCTTAATCCCCTTCCCCTAGTATTTCCTCGGGCGGGTAATTATTATTAGGACGCTATAAGGGACCGAGGGCTCTAGCTTAGCTCGTCGATCTTATCTTAGCCCCGGTGCCGTCGTATACTTACGTAAAGGCGCCTTAAGCTGCCCCTCGAATTAGGCAGCCGCTATAATACCCTTATCGCCGCTATTGCCGCTACGGCGTCTGCCGCCGCTATTGCCGCTACGGCGTCTACCGCCGTTGCTATCGCCGCTACTATTGCTTCTGCTAGCGTAGCAGCCGCCGCCGTTATAACTTACGATGCCCTAGCTACGAGCGAGCTAGGTATAGGTAACTTCGCGTTATAGGGCCGGCCTTATATAACTATAATAACGTTAGGATCACGGATTTAAAGTAATAGCTTATTAAGGTCCTAGTAGTAGGATTTAGTAAGAAACCTACTAAAAAGGGGGGGGGGGGGCATTATTAATATCTTCTTAAGCTACTATCGTAAAAGAAAATTAGCTTTATTAAGTATTAAGCTAGCTTAAAGGCGTTCGAGGATAACGTAAGCGTAAGGTAGCCCGAATTAGTATATTAAGTTCTTACTATAAGGCTATAACGGCGTTAACTCTTATATAAATAAAGGTATCGCGGCTATAGTAAGCTAGTACTATATAGTAAGAAGATTAACTACTTAGTATATAACTATAACGTTAATATCCCTAAGCTACTACTAGCTAAGTATTATAGGCTACGCCCGTAAAAGGCTAAGGTTATATTATAGCGACCGTACTAAAGTTAAGCCGAAGTAAACCTATATATAGGTAGAGCTCGACCTAAACTTAGGCCGAATAGTACTTAAATATAGGTCGAGCTAGGGACTAAGAAAGATAGATAACTATCGCGACTAAGATAGAGTTTTCCTCCTTTCTCCTTAGCTTTAAATAAATAATTATTTAGCCCTATATTACTATACTAAGTATACGCTAGCCCTTAATATATCTAAAGCTCTTTTTAGATAAGGCTATAAAGCCTAGAAAGAGATCGGACTAAAAGGATATAATATAGATATCCCGACGACCTAAAGGAGGGAGAATAGGCCTAAGGATAGCAAGGAGTAGTAATAGGAGGGCTAGACGCCCGGCTAATAATAAAGTAAGCAATACTCTTACTATAAGTAGGAGAGGTAGAGATAAGGCATTAAGTAATATAGAGCTAATTATAAATATAGGAACTAATTAGCTAGATTAAGAGGATATACTAAAAGATAGATAAACCGATATAGATAAGTATATAAGAGGGGGCTAAGGGTAGAGTAGATAGTTTAATACCGCCCTTAAAGGCGATAGGGGGGGCAGCAACGCCTATAACTAAGGGGGAGGTAGTAAGGAAGAATAGCTATAAGAAGCCTCTCCTAAGCCTAGGAAGATTTAATAGATAACGATAGCACTATACCTTATAAGCATAATATATATAGGAGAAGTATAAGATCGATAAAGAATTCTTCTTAAGCTTAAAGGAAATCTTCTACCTTATTTATAACTACCTAAATGCTAAGCTATAATAAACGGTCGCTATATATTATAGAATAAGGGCGAAGAAGGGCTATAATTAAAAGGAATTCCTAAAGTACCTTAACTTAATCTACCTTAATATAGATATCTAGTTACGCGCGGTAGCGGTAATCTAAATAATAAAATAAGGGGAAAGTTAGACGTTTATAGCGTTCCTCTTAAAGTTTAAGTAAAGACTCTTTAAGGCTAAAAGTAAGTCTTAGCTATATAACGTTTAAATCGTCTTCTTAGAAGGGGCTCTAAGAATCTAGCTCTATAAAGCGTTAGCTATAGTCGACCTCCTTATATTAAGCTTTACCGCCTATACTAATTAGGTAGCGTAAATAGTAGCTAAGCTAAAGAGGGTCTAGTAAATAAGATAACCCCCCTTAAACTAAAGGAGACTAGTAGATATATACCCCTAAGAAAGGAAGGATAAAGATAGGGATACCTTAATAATTAGTATTAATGCCTTAGATAGATAAAAGGAAAGGTAAAGCTAGCTAGAGAACTAAACGTACTTTAACTATAGAGTTAAAGGATATATCGCGCTTTATTATAAGAAGAGGAGATAAGAACCTTAGAGGGCAGGTATAATAAAGAAAGAGAGGGACGCTAAGGATAATAATAACTTAGAAAAAGGGGAACCTTAGTATAAAGTTAGGCGCTAAAGGTAAAAGAGAAATAGTAAAAAGCTTAGAGGTTAATAAGGGACTATTTTATACTAGGCCTAGTAACGCTAAGGGTAAGTATTAATAAGAAGGGACTTAACGCGCTTATAGATACTAGCTATAATTACTATACTATAGTAAGTAAGAGGGTAGTAAAGAAGCTATAGATACCTCTCGCTAATAAAAAGAGAAAATAACTAAGGCTATTCTTAAAAGATACTTTAGCCCTATAAATAAAAGGAATTATAGTATTTAAGATAAATATTAACGGCTATATAAAGTAGACCTTTATATATATAGTCCCTAAGCTAAGCTATAATATATTCCTAAGAAGGCTATAGATAAAGAAAAACTAAGTAATATATAATATAGTAAGGGATTAGATTTAGTATAGTAAGGCTAAGATCTAAATAGGCCTATAAAGATCGGAAGTAATAAGGAGGGTAAAATAGATCTAAGGGGTAAAGATTATTAGCGCGGTAGTATTTATAGCGGAATTTTAAAGGGAGAGGGTAGTAAGGGACGATAAAAGAAGGTAGAGGATAGTCGATATCTAAGCGATTATAATAAAGGATATAAAGAGAGCACTCTAGCTAAAGATAGTAGTAGACCTAGCGGACTATATCCTAAAGTAGGCGCTAGATATATACCTAGACCTCTTTATACTAAAGAAAGCTTTAAAGATACCCCTATATAGGCTAAGGGTAGACTATAAGATTAACCTAATACTAGATAAAGATAAGGTAAAGCCCCCCTTACTATAAGGACCCTTTTATAATATATTAAGGGAGGAACTCTTATTACTAAAAAAGACCTTAAGCGAGCTAATAAAAGTAAACCTAATCCGCTTAAGTAGCTCCTTAGCCGCGGCCCTAGTACTCTTTACTTAGAAGTTAGATAGTCGCTTATAATTTTACTATAACTACTAAGCCCTAAACGTAATTATAAAAAGGGATAGGTACGCGCTACCCTTAATTATAAAGATACTATAGATACTTATAAAGGTAAAGTAGTTTATAAAGCTAGACGTCGTAGCGGTATTCTATAAGATCTAGATAATAAAGGGCTATAAGTTTAAGATAGCCTTTTAAATAAGGTTCGGATTATTTAAGTAGTAGGTATACCTATTTAGCTTAATAAGGACGCTAGCTACCTTTTAATAATATATTAATAAGGTATTAAGGGAATACTTATATAAGTTCGTTATAGTATATATAAATAACGTTTTAATTTACTTATTAAGGTCTCTTTAAGACTACTAAGAGAAGGTAGTGAGGGTACTTTAGAAGCTATAAAAGGTAGGCTTAATATTAAACTTAAGGAAGTACGACTTTATAATAAAGAAGGTTAAGTACCTAGGCTTTATTATATAGGTAGGGGGTAAGGTTCGATATAACCTAGAGAAGATCTAAGTAATATAGATATAACGGGCACCCTAAAATATAAGAGGAGTCTAGAGCTTCCTTAGCTTCGCGAACTACTACTAGGCCTTTATATTACTCTACGTAGAGGCATTAGTATACTTAAATAGCCTTTATAAGAAAGGCGCGATCTTTAAGTAAATAGATAGGTACTAAGTAGCGTTTAAGTTTATTTAGAACGCCTTTTATAACGCCTTAGTACTATAACTCTATAACTTAGAAAGAGAAATATACTTAGAGGTAGACTATTCCGGATATATAATAAGGGGGGCGCTAATATAGGTAGGGCTAAATACTATATAATACTTAGTAAGATTCTTCTTAAAAAGACTAAACTTAGTAGAGTATAACTACTTAATTTATAATAAGGAGATACTTATAATTATATAGTACTTAGACTTTTAAAGAGTAGAACTTTAAAATATACCTACCTTTATAGTACTAACTAACTATAATAACCTAAGGTACTTTATAATAAAGAAGAAGTTAAATAAGAAATAAAGCTAATAAGCGATAGAGCTTATATCTTATAACTTTATATTAAAGTTCTAGCTAAAGAGGCTAGCGGTAGTGCTTAACGCGCTATCCCGCTAAGAGTAGGATCGGCTAGCGGGCAAAATAGATAAAAGGGAGATAGGGTAGGTAGTCTAGATAATTCTAGAGACTATATACCTATAAGGCCGCTTAGTCCCCGCTAAGGGCCGATACGCCGACTTACTAAGACGCTTAGCTTAAGATGACTTCCCACCAAGGTATTTTGCCCAGGAAACGGGCTTTAGGTGGGGTTACCACCCATCCCCATTTGGTCAAGGTAATGGCCCCAGCAGCTTAGTTTTTTACAACTTCGAGCTTAAGGCTCGGAAATACGTTATTTGAGCGATTTGAGAGGCATGCGTTATATGGCCAAAAGTGCGTTGTGATATGTGCGGGCGGGCGCAAGCGCGGGTGCGGGCATTTAGGGGTACGGATACTTGCCAGCCTCGCGCGGTACAAGTAGGCGGGGCGGGCTGGCGCTGGTACGTATCTTAACAAATGGGGCGTAAGTGCGATTAGAGATACGTGTAAGTGCGATTAGTTCTACTCTAGTTTTTAAGCTCCTACATCAATCGAACTTTGCTTGCGGGACGAAGCTGCAACGTGTTTTCTGGTGACAAGACTGGGACTCTTCCCATTTTGGACCTTGCCGCTTCTGAATACACCGGACACATATCGTTAGCCTCGTGTGGAGCACGAGTGGCCCGGGCCATCAGCCTTGTTGACAAATCGATGACGAGTCGCCGATTGCGACGACAAACCCTGGTTCACGAATGCCTGACAAGAGGCCTGTTACCTCTTCTTTACCCACCTTATCGCCCACCAAGAACGGACTATCTCAAGCCTCTCAAGCTGCTACATCGGTGGCCCACCAGCCTCTAACGGACGAGGAAGATCAAGACCATTGGACACCATACATCCAGCCAAATCCCTTGAGTTATAAGCGACTAGCGCTGACATCGACTACTTTTAGAAAACCGGGAATTGCTATGGAGAGACCCCCGCTTGCCGCGAGCCACCTACAGACCATGGAACCATCCTTGCGTTACCCGACTACGCAAGACGTGGGGATGTACGATAGCACGGAGTCAGCCCATCGCTGGCTTACCTGATTGCGATGTGCATTTCAATCCTCCAACCCGGGCTTACTATATACCGACGCTCTAAATGCATTAATTAGGGCTGTTAATATATGGCTGAAGGGCCAGGCGGCAGCCTTCGTGGACGATGCAGATTATCTTCATCGCATTATCCAACGAGCAACATTGAACTAAGCCACTGGTGCCGATTTAGAAACACTAGAAACCGCCCTGACGGAGCATTTTGCCCCTGCTGGTGGAATGGATCCTGGTCTGATGGATTTGGATAAGGAGAAACTGGAACAAGGGCCGGACGAAGCTCTAACAAGCTACTACAACCGGGCTCGGCATGTGCTGCGAGAGGAAGGTGGACGCGATGTTCCAATGGGCACATCGGTGGCTGCTATGCAGCGCTAGGAAAGGGGCATTCTAAAATCAGTCGTCAGCCGTTTCTATGATGGCCTAAGAGACCCTGCCTTGCGCCGAGAGGCCAAGGAGCGACGACTCGTTGTCGGAATGGGATTGGCCGCTGCATGGATGGCTGTCTAGCAAGCCAAGGATGTGTTGGCTACTCGATATCGCGAGACAAAGCTGGTAGTACGGGATGCTCGACTGGCAGCATTGGAGCATCATGTTCAGGCTAAGACTAGACAAACCGCTGACTAATTTCTTTTAGGCACCTACGGGTTTGACCCCAACTAGCTGCAGGCATCAGCGAGGATAGATAGACAGCCAAGGCAGATGGGAAGTGTGCCTCCTGTGCATTCTCATCCACTAGCCGGTATGCCACCCTACCAAACACTAACCCAAGGTCAGCCGTGTGGGATAAGAGCAACCCCGATAGAGCCGGCTCAGCAACCTCACCAGCATCTAATACTACCGATGCCCTCCCTATCTGGTGTGCCGACGGCAGCATGGCCACCGCTGGTGTTGCCATCGGCGCCGCATGTATACTTTAGGCCACCAACATAGATGCAATGGATAGAGCGACCTTTAGCTTCGTGTGGAGATTAGTAGGGAAGCTAGGCTAGACTATCTCGTCGATAGCTAAATTAGTTATAATATGCCCAGCCATAGCAACTGTACCCTAACCCCCCTCCTAGTCCGCCCCAGCCTTATTACCCCTAACCTTAATAGCAAATGCTATTAGCTCTGTCTACCTAGATAAGGTAGAATTAATAGACTTAAACCTCCCTAAGGCCCTTATAAGCTAGGTAGACTACTTCTTTACCGATAGGAAGATCTAGCTAGCCTTCGAGGGGTAAATCTAGCCCCTAACGGACCTAGTAATAGGGGTACCCTAAGGGTCCCCTATTAGCTCTATTTTATTCCTCTTATACGTAAGGGGGATATTAACGGCTAAAGGGCACTAGCTATCCTATATAGATAACTTTAGTATCTCTATAACGTCGACCTTAGTAAGGAAGAACCTTTAGTAGCTAGAAGCTATAGCTACTAGCTTATTTAAATAAGCTAAGGACTAAGGGGTATAATTTAGAGTATTGCTATTCGGCTAAGTAGAAATCTCTATTCGGCTAAGTGGCCCATGCGGCCCCTACTAAGATTTTCCGCGCCTACGCGGCCACACGCTATTTGCCTATAGGCGTATAGCAGCGAGGAAATATTCGTAGAGATTGATTTTTCCCCCTCTTAACGCCTCGTGCCTTTATTAACGCCTCGTGACTCTATCGATCATAGATATCCTATTCCTCCTTAACCCGCCGCCCGACGAGCCTGCCGACGAGCCTGCCGACGAGCCAGCCGGCGAGCTTAATGAATTTAACGAACCTGACGAGCGTTAAATCCCTCCCTTGCCGCCCTCGCTAGCCTTCGACTTATTCGACGAGCTCTACGCCTTCCTCTAAGCCTTCTATCGCGAGAACGGCGCCGCCCTCGTTAGGCGTGGGGGCTAGGGCAAGCGCGAGGTTAACGGGGTAACCTAATTTATAGGCTATATATTAATCTATAATCGTAGGCGTAAGCGGGCCTCTAAGAGCGTCGGTCTTTATAAGGCTTCGACCTAGAAAATAGACTATGCCTTTAAGATCACGGCGTTAGCGAAGGAAAGCTCTAACTAGAAGTAGACTTTCCGCGTTAACGGTCGTTATAACTACGGGCAGTTAATTAACCTATTAGTATATAGTATCTATCGCCGGCGGACCTTATTATAGTAAGAGCTCGAGCGAAGCCTTTCTAAGCATCGTGCCCTCCTAGCCTATAAGATAACCTTAATTATTAGGGATATAACTAATAAAGAGACCTTCTTCTAGTAATAGGATATCTATAACGATTGTTAGAAGATTTATACCGTAGCCCTCGGCGGTAAGACTACGACGTAGACCTTTATTAACTGCCTCTAGCGCGGCGGCCTTAAGTATATAGTTAAATTTAGCGATAACGATAAGCAGAAGGTTAAGGCCCTCTTTTAGACCTACTCTTAGTATAAGTAGATATAGAAGCGGTTTCCGGAAGTCTTAGGACTTAATAATATATATAAAACGAACCGCTTTAAGATATATCTCTTCTAGGCTACTAGAGTTACTAATTAGCGGTCTATTACTAACTTCGTATTCGGCCTTATTAATATAGAGAAGGAGGAAGGGTTTTAGTAGCTTTATAACCGCCTTAACGAGCTTCGAATTAAGGTTAGGGCCCCGGCGCTAACTATAGTTATTATAGATAAGGAAAAAGCCCTTAAAAACGTACTCTTATACGTTTTCCCTTCCTTATAGTAGTAACTTTACGTCTATTATATTAACGCTAACGTTAACGCGAAAATTAAGTTATATTAAAAGGAGCCCGGCGGCGTTAATAACGCTAATAATACTAATAATACTAACGCTAACGCTAACGCTAATAGTACGAACGATCCTATTAATATCTTCTATAGTCGAGTCGCTATATAATAAGAAGCTAAAGAGGAAGGTAAAAGTAAGATCTCGAGCGTATAATATATATAACCTATATAGCCTAAAGACTATAGCCGCGAGGGTATATTTACTACTTAGAAGACCGTTATCTACGCCCTAACTAAGGCAAGCTTCTTATTAGCTTAGTAAGCGCTTAATTAAAAGTACGGATAATACTAAGGCTATATTATAAGATATATTTCTAAGGAATATATACTATAGCGTAAGTAGTAGACTTATTGCTATATTAGCCGCTATTATAACTTCGGCTAGAGGGTTAATAGCCCGGTCGAGACTGCCTATAAAGACGTAAAGTTATATTTACTTACTAGTACCGGCGATGTCTTTTACTTTTATAACGCCCTTAAATAAATACTCGTAAATAAAGAACGCTACTATATTTAAGAGGCAGCTCGCTAAAAGGCATAGTAGCAGCTTCTTTATCTTAGCTAAAAATAGCTAGGTAGGCTAAACGTTAAAGTTACCTACTAAGTAGTTAACCTCCTTACTAAGCAATACCGACTTACCTTAGCCGCGATACCCTTAGAGCTAGGGTAAGGATAAGAGTAGGGGTAGGAGTAGGAGCTACGGCCGCTGCCTCCTTATATAAGTCGATTTATATAGTAGTACGGGCTTCCTTATACCTATACGATATTTTAACGCCTTTAAGCTAACGTTCTACTTATAAAGTATAATATTTACCCTCGGTAGTAGCTTAAGAAGCCTTTAGTAGAGACCTACCCTATTTTCTATACGAATTATACTAATCCTTACCTATAGGACCTCGACGAGCTACTTCTTTAAATCCGAAATCCTAACGTTATTTAAAACCTCTATAGCCGGCCTCGCGTAGCTAAGAACACTCGCCTGCCTATACCTTAAGACCTATAGCCTAGCTAGGACTAAGTTAATAATGCCCTCGAGCCCGACTTATAGCCTACCTCGTAGCCGGTATTATAACTAAGAGGCACGTAAAGGCGGCTACCGCGGTTAAGTTAGGCGAGCACTCGCCGGCTTAACGTAAGTATACGCCGTATACGTATATAGGCAGAGATAGATAAGGATAGTTAGGGCTCTGCCCGGGCGTTAGTAGAAAGATCGCGAGGACGTAGAATAACTAGGGCAAGGGGATCTTAAGGGAGATAGGCGAGGGGTAGAAAGGCTCCGCTAGCCTTGTCGGTAGAGGAGGTGATCCCGGCTACGTAGCCTAGGCCGGACTAATAGCCGGGCCGTGTTATATATATATCTCGCAATTATCGCGAAGATATGTTTTTTAGTCGAATTAAGCTATATATACGTTATATAATTAAAGAGAATATATAGGGAATTATACTACTATATACTATACGCGCGTAGCTAATTTAGGTATATAAGTATAGCTATAGGGAGGCAGGGCTTATACGGACCCTATTAGCTAAATAAAGATTTCTACTTAGCTAAAAAGTAATACTTATAATTTAACCCCTTTAAGATAGAACTTATCTACTTTAGTAAGTAAAGGTAGATTATTTTAAAGGGTATAATAGTAAGAGGCTTATTCTTTAAAGTAAAGCCCTTAGTATAGTAGCTAGGGGTCTTCTTAAATTCTAGGCTCTTATTAAAATAATATATTAAAAAGAAGGAAGCTTTTATATAAGCTACCTTTAAAGAGCTATCCCGCTTAGTCTTTATATAAAGGGGCCTATTATTTAAAGCGTCTAGGTAGCTCTACTAGGCCTATATAACTATTATAATAAACTGTAAGGCCTAGCTTTAGTATAAGGGACCTAAGACCCTTAAGAGCCTTATAAAGTCTTTTTAAAGGCTTTAAAACTAAGCTATTTTAAAGGTCTTAAGGGCCTTTAAAGGATCCTTTATTAAGGCCTTAAAAGCTAAAGCGGCCTTACTACTACTAGAGGTATAATTTAAAAGGTTATACCTCTCTTATACCCTTTAAACTTTATACTTCTTACTTAGTTACCTTATAAGGTAAGCTTATAACCTAGCTATATAAGATAACCTCGCCGATATAAGCTTTAACCTAAGGGCCTTAAGCTATATTAGGCCCTATATATAGCTCTTTTACTTTCTTAAAGGCCTAGTAGCTATTATAAGACTTAATTATAACTTTAAAAAGAAGGAAAGCTAGCTAAGAGCCTTTATAGGCCTTAGAGCCTAAGGCTTTTATTATAATAATAAACGCCCTTAAGCTCTTAGCTAAGAAGTAGTACTAATACCTCTTAGCTAGCTTAGCTAGCTTATAAGACTTCGGACTATAGCCCCTAGCCTTTTATACTAATAGCTTTAAAGGGTGCCTTAAGGGGTCCTTTATAAAGACTAAAGATTACTCTTTCTATAAAATAAGCCTAGAAAATAAGTATATTAAAGCGTATTATAAGAACCTAGGACCCTTAATTAAAGTAGCTAATATAGAGCTATTTATAATACTAAGGGTTTTAAAGGACCTAGCTAAGAGGCCTCGACCCTTAAGGCCTAGCGCCCTTAACCTTTATATAAAGGCCTATATCTTTATAGATAGCTAAGCTACTATAAAGAAGGTTATAGGCTTCTTAAACCTAGCTATATATATTAAAAGGCTCTTAACTAGCTTAAAAGCTTTTTATAACGTATAGCTATATTAATGCCTTAGCTACCTAAGGATCTTTAGTAATAAGCTAGTATACTAGCTAGCTAAGAAGGGCTTAGGGGCCCTTACTTAAGGGACCCCCTTAGTTTTTATTAGCTACTTATAAAGAAAGGTATTATATACTAGTCCCTTAGTATAAAGCTAGTAATTAACCTTACTATTTACTTAGATTAAGTCTAGGTTTAATAAGTAAATAAATAAACTAGCTATTAAACTTACTAAAAAATATTATATAAACTAGCTACTATACGTTATTATATATATTAAATATAAACTGGCTACCGATTTTTATTATAAAGTATAGCTTAATTTTATAGTTCTTAGAGATATCCTATAATAAAAGGGACCTAGGAAGCTAAAAAACCGGTTTAAAAGAAAGAGCTAAAAGAAGGTATAAAGAGAAGGGTAAGGGTATAAGAGAAAGTAAAAGTAGTAATAGCTTCCTATAAAAGTAGTAAGAAATAAGATAGATATACTAGTAATAGCTAGAAAAGAAGGGAAAACTAGTAAAAAGCTAAGTAGTTAAAATAATATTAATAGCTTCTTTAAGTAGGATCTTCTTTATTAATTAAGATACTAAAAAAGTATAAAGAGGAGCGTTAAATAAAGAAAAGAGGGAGAATTAAGGTAATATAATAATTCCTCCCTTACTATAATTACTACCCTTATAAGAATTAAATATCTCTGCCCTACCTATCTAACCCCTTACTTTTAATTTTACCTTAGTATATTTTATATATACTTCTTATATCTCTCTTTATAAGAGTTATAAGCCTAGGAGGAATAAAACTCCTATACTTTCTAGCTATTATAAAAAGCACCTTCTTTATATCCCTCGTAGCTTTCTTTTACCTCTCTTACTAAAAAAGCTAATTTTTAACTAACTTTTCTACCCTCTTTTATAATAATATTAAAAAACGACTCTACTACCCCTATAGTATATAGGACGATTCTTATAAAGCCCTAAGATTATAATAAGTAGGTAAAGGAGCTATAAGCTTATATAAATAGAACTATCTATAATTTAGTTTTCTTTAATAAGTAGGACCTTCTTAAGCTCCTTTTTATCTTAGGGTAATAGAATTTATAAAGGGAGCTTCCCTCCTTTTTAAGCTAACCTCTATATAGTAAAAAGCCTTTTTTAATATATTAGGTAACTATAAGAGTTACTATAAAGAATACCTTAATAAGATAAAGCTACTAACTACTATATATATAGCGATACCGGAATCTATTAGTACTATATAGCTAATTTCTCTTTAAGAGGAAGAAACCCTTAAGTAGTAGCTTTTAAAGCTCGAGACCTTAATAGCTCCCTTAAGGGGCTATATAACTAACTATATTAAGAAGACCTATATAGTATACCTAGGAGCCTTTTCTATTAGAAACCTACTAGCTTCTTTATAGCTAGCTAAGTAAAAAGAGATCCTTAAGGAAGCTAACTAATACTTCTTAATAGAAGCTCTTTCTAGCTAAGAGCTATAAGATATATCTATACTAATAAAGCCTATTAGTAATAGTTACTTAACTATCTTTTAAGAAGCTAGCTAAGAACTAAATAAAGAAGCTATAAGAGTATAATAATAAGTAGTCTTTTTCCTTTATAGCTAGTACTTAACCTAGATAGCTCGACCTACTACCCTTATAGCTACTATTCTCGTAAAGAGAGATATAAGAAGTATATATAAAATATATAAAGGTAAAATTAAAAGTAAGGGGTTAAAAAGGTAGGGTAGAGATATTTAATTCTTATAAGGGTAGTAATTATAATAGGGGAGTAATTATTATTTTGCCTTTATTTTCCCTTTATTCTCTCTTTAACGCCCCTTTTTATACTTATTTAGTATCTTAATTAATAAAGAAGATATTACTTAAAGAAGCTACTAATATCCTCTTAACTACTAAGCTTTTTACCGGTTTTCCCCTTCCTTTCTAGCCGTTACTAGTATCTCCGTTTTATTTCTTACTACCTTTATAAGAAGCTATTACTACTTTTACTTCCCCTTATACCCTTACCCTCCTTTCTATACCTTTTTTTAGCTCCTTTTTCCTTCTTTTATACTAAGTGTTTTTAGCTTCCTTAGTCCCTCTTACTAAGGGATATCTCTAAGAACTATAAAATTAAGCTATGCTTTGCGATATACCTCCTTAGCTATAGCTTCCCCCTATAGTAAGAGTATAGCTAATATAGCTTTAGGCTAGTAAGTATATAAAGGAGGTTCTTAGCTCTATACTTATCCCTTTACTTAAGGAAAGTAAGGGCCCTTTTAGGTCCCTAGGCTCTTTTAGACCTACTTAAGGAATAAGGGCCTAAAGAGGGGAAAGTCCTTTAAGAAAGGGGGCCTTCTTAAAAGGGAGAAACCTAATTAAAATAGGGGGCCCTTTAAAGGGAAAACTTCTTCTTCTTTTTTAGCTATAGATATTACCTTCTTATATAGGCTATTAGCTCTTCTTATAGACTCTTAAGGCGGGCCTTTAAGGATAGCTTTTTATAGATATCTTCTAGCTTAATTTACTATTAAAAGATAGCTAGCTTCTACTTTAGTAAGGGCTTTATAAGAGCGTTTACTTTTATTAATACTATTAAAACTTAATAGACGGAAATAAGTCCCCTTTAAACCTCTTAGCGTAACTAAGACTAGTAAATATTAATATACTATAGCTAGGTTAATAGCTTACTATTTTCTATAAGAATTTATATAGTCTATATATTATTATATTTTATAGCTAATAGGGTCGGAATTTATAGTTATAGAGATATTAGTAGCTAGCTAAGGAAAATCGCTTCTTTTAACGCTTTTAAAAGAGCTAGTAGCTCTACCTCTATATTAAAAGTTATAATAGTAGCTTACTTTAAAGCTTTCTAAGTAATAGTTCCTTTAAAAAGGGATATAATATACCCTTATAAGCTCTTTCTATTTAAGGAATTATCTATAAAGGACGAATCGCTTAAATAAAGGAAGATTTTAGTAGCTAATTTCTTTCTTCCTTACTCTCTTAGGTATAGACTATATAGTCTTATTAAATAAAGATAAAGGATAGCTCGGTCTACTACTTCTTAGTACCTAGGGCTTAGATTTTAGTTATACCTAGCTAGCTAAGAGACTATAAAAGAGATATTTAGTTTAATCGAAATAGCTAAAAAAAGTAAGGGGCTTACTTTTTATTAGTATAGGTATTTCTCTTACTCCTTAGCTTAAAAGTATAGATTAAGTATAAGCTCTTTATCTAATATAGGTATAGAAGGAAGCTTATTATTAAGGGAATTAAGAAGGAATTTATAAGTAACCTTATCGATATAGGCGTCCTAAGTAAGCTAGATAGTTAATTAGGACCTATTTTAAAGAATTCGAATCCCTAGGAATTACTTTAGCTCCGTTAGCTTAGTTATCTTATACCTTTATTATAGGCCTTATATAGCCTCCTTAGTAGTTACTTCTTTTTCTTTTAAGTAGGCTTAGATAATATTATCGATATAAAAGAAGACTATAACTTTACCCGTTAATATTATATATAGTTTCTAAAGGACTTTCTTAAAGCTTAGGGCTTTAAAGGAACCTATTAAATACTATTACTAAAGAAGGGGTAATCTTTATAGTCTATATAGAGTTTTCTTAAGCTATAGAACCTTTCTTAGTTATTAGAAACTAAGAGGAAGTTATATATAGATAACTTCTTCTTCTTTAAAGGGGTAGTTAATAAAAGCGTTAACTATATCTATTTAATTAAGTTCGAGGTCGAATTCTATTACTATAGCTATAAGGGTCTAAAAAGATATCCTTACTAAGGTAGTTACCTTAGTAAGTAAATCCCCTTTTTCCTATTAATTCCTATAAATAACTAGCTAGGCCTTATATTTTAAAAAGATACTATATTTATTAGTTTTATAGATATAGACCTACTTATAGCTAAGGACCTATTTTCCTCTTATAATTTCCTTAAGGATCTCTTTGAAAGACCCTATCTCCTTATATAAGGCTAGGTAGTCTTTCTAAGCCTAGAAAAACTAGTCTTTAAAGATATGTTTTTTTAGCTGCTTTTAGTTTACTAGTAGGTCTAAGAGGTCTCTTTTATATACCTTCCTTACTAATAGCTATAGCTTAAAGAGCCGGCCTACTATAAATACTCTATAAGAACTATCTTTTATAAGCGTTAGATAGAAGTCGGAAAAATAATTAAAATAAGGAAGAGGTTAGTTTTCTTTAGTAACTATATCGGGCCCTATACCTTCCTTTACTTCTCGAAGTAAGGATAAAAAAGTAGCTAGGTATTCCTTTAAAAGAGGTACCTTTCTTACCCCCTTAAGGGTCTAGATAAGAAGACTAACTAAAAAAGCTACTTTTAGATCTTCTTCTTATTTTATAAGAGGAAGTATAAGAAGGTAGGCGTATTCTAGCTCTTTTACTTTCCTATAGTCTCCTTCTTTATCTAGATAATTTAATCTAGTAGCTTCCTCTTTAAAGTTAGCGTTATCCTTAACTACTTTAACGTTAGTTTCTTTTATTATTTCCTTATCTAAGACCTCTTCTTAAGACTATTAGGAAGGGGGGATTTAGATCTTTTAAACTAGCTAATATTATAAGAGTAAGAGGGGCTATTAATCCCTCTTTTTATTAAAAAAGCCAAATTCGTTAAAAATTATATCTTTAGTCGAAATAACCTTTTATAAAAGAGGGATCTAAATCTAAAGGATATTAGTAGAATTATAGCTAATAAGGTAACTAATAAAGGCTCTAAGATTAAGCTTTCTTTTCTTCTTTCTTTTTAGCTATATATCGGTAGTTATAGTATATACCTTATAGCTATAAGTATAAAGGTAGGCTAGCAAGGCCCTCTTCTTTATAAAGAGCTTAAGGAGGGATTTCTAGTTTATTCCTTAGTTTAGTTCCCTAGGGTTCTTAGGGTCCCTAGGGGTCTAGTTCTAAAGGTAATAGGCGGTATTAACGACTTCCCTTTAAAGGTTATAGGGAAGCCTTATAGTAAGTCTTATTATATAGGCCCTTTTTATTATAGTACCCCTTAATCTTTCTCCCTTTCCGTTCTAAGCTTAGGTATTTAGTACTAATAAGAGGCGTAAAATACCCCTTTTTTAAAGCTATTTTAAGATATCCTTTATAAATAGCTCTCCGTTAAACTATATCTTCTTTATATTATAGCTAAAGTAGGATTTTATCTAGTTAATAAGGTTTTAAAGGGTAGACTAGTTATACTTACTTAAGTAAGTCTATAAGAAATAGGGGAATACTATCCTTAAAAAAGCGTCTATAAAAAACATTACCTTAATAAAGCTTTCTTAGTCCTTAAAGATATTAGTTTAGTTAACCTAAATTTCCTTATACGGCTAGTCTAGTAGTAAAGGGGTTTATTTAGAAACTCGTCTTTTAGTCTTTCCTTAGCTATAGTATTTATATTTAATAGTCTTTAAGCCCTTAATTTAAACGCTTTATTATTAGCTTAGCTTATATAAAGCTAAGGGGCCTAGGTATCTTAGTCGTATATACTAAAGAAAACTATCTCTTAGGGCTATTAAAGGAAGGTCTTTTATAGTAGACCTATTCCTCTTAATAGGGAAAGCTAACTTCTTAAGAGATTCCTTCTTAAAGATAGGTCGGAATTTAAGAATAAATTAACCGAATTTTTCCTTAATAAGCTTAATCGTTTAATATTTTTAGGCTAGCCTTATAGGCTTAAACGTTATATCTTAGAAGATTCCTTCCTTTTAAAGAAAGTAAAAGGAAATTAAGCTTATTAGATATTAAAGGTAAAAGGCTACCTTTTTTTATCGAAGAATTTATATAAAACTATTAGGTAATTTTATCGTAAAATTTACCCTTCTATACCCCTCTATCTATATACTTAATTCCTTAGTAATAAGGTATTCCCTTTATACCTTCTTAAAAGACTAGAATTATAAGAGTATATTATAGATATCGAGGGAAGTACCGGAGTTAAGGATAGCTGATTTTTATAAGGGATAATTAAAGGGCTTTAATAGTTAGTCTTAGCCTTATTACTCCGTAAGGAAGATAAAGGCTAGATTTACTATACTAACGATTTTTCCTTAAAGATTTAGTTTAAATAAGGGCAGCGGCGATATTAGTTACTATTTCTTAGTAACCTAAATCTTATCTATCTTCTTTTATAATAAGGGGTCCTCCTTAAGAGACTATTATACTATTTCCTATAGCCTCTTTAAAAGATTAACTCCTTTAAGTCGGTTTTCCTTAAAGACCTACTAGTAGTCTTCTAGCCGATAGGGCCTTTTATATACTTAGTAGGTAGGTCGATTCCTTCTTATTTATTTCTTTAAGGAATCCTTATCTTAGTTTATAAGGTCTACTTAAAAACCCCCCCTTTTTACTCTTTATTACTAATTTTAATAAAGAGGTTTAATTTTAACTAGTTCCTTAATTTTCTAACTAATAGACTAAAAGGTCTATTAAGGGACGAGTCTAGCTAGTCTAACTAATAAGACCGGGGCCGGGCCTAGAGTAAGAGGCGGAGCTAGGGCTAGGTTAATAGCTATAGTTACTATAGCGGGGGCTATAAAAATAAGGGCTATAGTAGCTATAAGGGTAGTAGGTCGAACCGTCTAGGTTAAGTACTAGCTATAAAAGAATAAGACTACTTATTATTATACTTTAATAGCTTCTTTATTTAGTTCCTATCTAGCTTCTTAAAAGATAGTTAAGTAACTATTACTAATAGGCTTTATTAGTAAAGATATATCTTATAGCTACTAGCCGGAAAGAGCTTTTATTAAGAAGTATTAGTTAGCTTTTTAAGGATCTCTTCCTACTTAGCTAGCTATAAAGAAGCTAGTAGGTTCCTAGTAAAAAAGGCTCTTAAGTATACCGCATAAGTCTTCTTAATATAGTTAGAGTTATAGCCCCTTAAGGAAGCTATCGATATCTTAAGCTTTAAAAGCTACTACCTAAGAGTCTCTTTTTCTTAAAGAGAGATTAGCTTTACGGTACTAATAGATTCTATTATTACTATATAAGTAGTAGTTAATAGCTTTATCTTTTAAAGGTATTCCTTATAGTAACTCTTATAGTAACCTAAGGTAATAGAAAAAGCTCTTTATTATATAAAGGTTAGCTTAAAAAAGAGAGAAGCTCTCTCTATAAATTCTATTACCTTAAGATAAAGAGGGGGCTTAAGAGGGTCTTACTTATTAAAAAAAAACTAAATTATAAATAATTCTATCTATATAAGCTTATAGCCTATTTACTTACTTATCTTAATCTTAAGGTTTTATAAGAATCGTCTTATAGACTATAAGGGTAGTAGAGTTAATTTTTAATATTATTATAAGGGAAGGGTAGAAAAGTTAATTAAAAATCGGCTTTTTTAGTAAGAGGGGTAAAAGGAAGCTATAAGGGATATAAGAAATATACCTTTTATAGTAACTAAAAGGTATAGGATTTCTATTCCTCGTAGGCTTATAACTCTTATAAAAAGAGATATAAGAAGTATATATAAAATATATAAAGGTAAAATTAAAAGTAAAGGGTTAAATAGGTAGGGTAGAGATATTTAATTCTTATAAGGGTAGTAATTATAGTAAGGGAGTAATTATTATATTGCTTTTATTTTCCTTCTTTTTTCTCTTTAACGCCCCTCTTTATACTTATTTAGTATTTTAATTAATAAAGAAGATCTTACTTAAAGAAGCTATTAATATCCTCTTAACTACTAAGCTTTTTACTAGTTTTTCCCTTCCTTTCTAGCCGTTACTAGTATATCCGTCTTATTTCTTACTACCTTTATAAGAAGCTATCGCTACTTTTACTTCCCTTTATACTCTTACCTTTCTTTCTATACCTTTTTTTTTTAGCTCCTTCTTCCTTCTTTTATACTAAGTGTTTTTAGCTTCCTTAGTCCCTCTTATTAAGGGATATCTCTAAGAACTATAAAATTAGGCTATGCTTTATAATAGCTATAGCCCTTATTACTATAGCCCTTACTACCGCTACTACTACTATACCTCTAGCTCCTTCTCTCTTAAGAGCCTTAACCCTATCTTTAACGGCTGCCCTTATCCTAGCCCTAGGTTTACCTACTATACTAGGCCTAGCTTTAGTAGTTTAACTAGCCTAACTTATCTCTTAATAGACCTTTTAGTTTATTAGTTAAAAAATTAAAGAACTAGTCGAAATTAAACCTCTTTATTAAAATTAGTAATAAAGGGTAAAAAGGAAGGGTTTTTAAGTAAACCTTTTAAACTAAAATAAGAATTCCTTAAAGAAATAAAAGACTAAATAAAATAGTTACTTAGCTAATAAATCCCTAGGCTATTAGTTATTATAATACTAGTAGGTCTTTAAGGAAAACCGACTTATAAGATTTAACCTTTTAAAGAGGCTATTATTATAAAGTAGGTAAAAGCGTATATATAAGTACTATTTATAGGATAATATTAATAAGCTATATAGAGCTCTTTTATATATAGCTAGCCTATATATATATATATAGGATCCGGCCCTTTATATATAACTAAATAGCTTAGGCTATAGCCTAAGCCTATAACCTATTATAGTTAAAGACTTTTATATAATGCCCTCCTTTAAGCGTAGCGCGGCGCTACTTTATTAATAGCTTCTATATTATTAGGCTTATACCGCTAGCTTTACCTTACCTTTTCCTATTAATCGTACTAGCCCTACTAGCCTTATTATCCCTATACTTATTAGCCTTAGTAGCTAGAACCTAGCTTTATATATATTAGCTAGTTAGCTATTTAAATAAGGGCGTAACTTATTATATACGCCCTTAGGTAGCTAGCGGCCGGCCTAGACCTATATAAGCCTTAGGTTACCTATCCCCTTAGCCTTAAGTAGCTTCCTTTACTAAGGGGTATATAAAGTAGTATCCCTTTTTTCTTTCTTTCCTTTCTTTTCTTCCTTCTTTAACTATAGTAATAGTAATAATAAGTAAGTTCTACTTAACTTAGGGCGTTAGTTTATTCCTAGCTATATAAGCTACTTTATTAATATAAACTTATAGTAATAGCTATAGTAGTAATAATAGCCTTAATAATAATAATAATAATAATAACTTTAATTAATAAGTTCCCTTACCTTATAAAGTAAGAGGCTATAATCTATAATATTAACTTCCGCGATAGATATATCTACCTCCCTCTCCCTTACTTCCTCTTTCTTAGAGCGTATAAAGTCGTTTATCGACGCCGTACTAAGCACGGCTAACGATAGCTCTACCGCTTCTATTACTCTTACCCGCGCCCTTACTACTACGCCTACCGCCGCCGCTACTACCTCCGCTATACTAGCTACCCTTATATCGCCCTTTAAAGTAATAACGCCGTCCCCGCCGCTACTTATAATACCTAGCCCCTTAGCCCCTATCTTTATCTCTACTACCCTTATAAGTTTATAGTTAAATAAGCGTAATAAACGTCTTTTACTAACCTCTTAAAGTATAAGCGCTAAATCTAAGCTAGAGCCGCTCGCGTAGCCCCTTATATATAGTATATATTATAGGAGCTCCCTTACGCTAACTAAGTTAAGCGCCGCCGCGGCGGTAGTTATTACTAGTATATATATACCGGCCGCGCTTATAAGGCGGCGCCTCCTATCTTACTTACTATAGCGTTAGCTTAAAAGGCTAGCGTATATAGGTAGGTATAGGGGGCTACTAAGAAGCGCCTTACCGTTACTATAGCCGCCTATCGTAACCTCTATACCCTAGAGCGCTAAGAGCTTATCTTTAAGTAGGTTCTTCCCCTTTTACTCTCTTACCTCCCCTATTAACTCTCTTAGTACTAAGGATACTACCTCTATTACCTTATTAGCGGTCCCCTTAGCCGTGCCCGCCGCCGCTACTACTACTACCCCTACCGCCGCTATTAGAGCTAGCCGCTACTAGAGCTAGCCGCCGCCCTTTTACCTCTAGAGCCGCTACTACTACTAACTAGCTTATAAGTCTAAAGGGCCGACTTAGCACGCTATAAAGCGCCGCCGCTACTACTAAAGAAAAAGAGGAGGAGGCTAATAAGGACGATAATAATAATAATAGTAAGGGCGAGGGTAATAATAAGGAATAAGCTTAGGAAGTCTAATAGCTTTACTTTAAAATAAACGCTATTTTTATCTCCGCTTATATTATTATACTTATATTACTATAACTACTTACTTTATTTTACTTACTTTATAGTCTTAGCTTAGGCTATTACTAGTAGTTTACTAGTTTATTATTCTTATTTACTAGCTTATATAGGGCCTTAAACTTATTAAGGGCTATAGCTCCTATAAACTTATATATAGGTTCCTATATAAGGTTAAGGTACTTATACTACTTAATAAAAACCTCTTAGTATTTTCTTTAGCTTACTTATTTTTAGTATATAGCTTATATCTCTTTAACCTTAAATTTATTATTTCCCTTTACCTTAATTATAGGTATTTAAGTATTTATTACTTCTTATTTAAGTAGTAGGTTAAAGGAAGCTTAGTAAAAAAGGTTAATATTAATCTTATTATAGACCTTTATTAAGAGACTATTAAGCTTAACTACTTATAAGCTAATAACCCTCTATACTATAAACTTTATATATAGCTAGTCTAGCTTCTTTTTAGTTATACTAACCTATAGTTATAGAAGTTAAGCTATACTTTATCTCTTACTATAAACTTATTTACTAGCGCCTTAGTCTTATTAGTATACTACTCTTAATCTTATACTATAATAGCTATCGCGGATTAATAGTATTTTATAGTTTCTTATAGCTTTTATATAAACATAGAAGCGCGGCTGTTTAGTAATATACTACTATACTACTTTACTACTATATTAGCGGTAAATAGGATTAAGGAGGGCAGCTTAAAGCTATACGTTATAAAAAAAAGGGCTATCTTAATAAAGGTTTACTATCTACTATTTAGTATAAGCTAGGTAGCGGGGAGCTAGCAGTCTTAGTCTACTTAATTATAGGCTATAACTACTTATAAGTATACTTATACTTTTTAGTTAACCCTCTTAAGTCCCTTATTAGTTTATAGGTAATAAGCTATACTAAGTAGCTATATAATCTAAAGTAGCTAGTATAGGTACTACTAAAAGCGGCTAGTTTAGTTTAACCTTTTATTACTTATAATAAAGGCTAGCTAGCTATATAAGTAGGCCTAGTACTAAAGGAAGCGCTTTATATAAGCTTTTATATCTATAAATAGTATTAGCTTTAATACTATTAATTTACTAAGTCGGTCCTTAATTACTTATATATAGCGGTTACCGCCCTTTATAAGTAAGAGGTCTATTATAAAGTCTATCTATATATATATATAAAACCGGTTTAGTACTAAAAGCTACTTAAGTAGCCCCTTAAGCTATACCTTTTAGATCTTTATATAGCTATAAATATTATAGTTATAAAGAAAGTAATAAACGTAGTACTATAAGAGGGGCTAGTAAAAGTTCCTTATAAGGCTTACTACTATAACTTACTTACTTAGGTAACTATAAGAATATACCCTTATATTCCTATTTTACTATTATAAAGAAATAATAGGTATAGGGAGGCTCTATAGAATAGGCTAGTAAAAAGAGGTTCTATAATATAGTCTAAGGGAATAACCCTTAAAGATAAAGACCTCTACTAGATATCTATACCTTCCTCTAGGAAAAGCGGGTTAGGATAAGCCTATCCTTATAAATAAAAATATATATAAAATGCATATATTAATTACGAGTAGAACGGATACCCTACTACCTATTTTAGGCTAGTAGTTCTAAAGATATCCGCGATACGAGAATAGGTAGGGCATAGAACATTCTAGTTAAATCTACTACTTATACTAGAACCTATAGTCTTACGTTAACTATCACGCTATAATTAGACCACCTACTAAGTTAGGAAGATATACTATAGATAGAGCTTTTTAAGCACTATAGAATATACTAGAAAGCTAACTAATTAGTCTACTAGTAGGCAAATAATAGTTTATAAAGGATAAAGGATTTCCCTAGGAGTAGTAGATAGAATAAAAAAGTTTATAAGTATCCTTTATAACGCTATTCTTTTAATATATTATTTAGCCCCTTATATACTCGTTATAAATTCCGGACGAAATCCTACCCTATACTCCTTTAACCGACCTTTCCGCTTACGTTATCGATTACCCGATTCTACGCTTATTACTTATACTATCTTATAGTAACCTACGATGCTAGAGTTATAGATATACTAAACTAGCCTCCTTTAAAGCTTATTTTATTTTTCTAGCTTTAGTAGTCTATCCTTCTCCTTAGCTTCTATAGTATATAGTACGCTTAGTACCTATAGTCTCCCCTACCAGTATAGATACCCTTATAGGTTAATATAGTAGTTAGCTACCTATACCTTTAGCTTTAGCTTTAGATCTAAGCGTTAAGCGCTAAACTCTATAGTATAGCGTACGCCCTTATAGGTATAGTTTAGAGCCGCTATCCTATCTTATAAGCATTAAAGGGCCTTATCTTAGATTACTCTCGCTATACGCGCCCTTAAGCCGGTTTATCTTTTTTTACTAAACTAAGGTAAAAGTATAAGAGGAAGCTTATTTAGTAGTAAAAGTACTAAGGAAAGCTTATTTACTAGTACCGCGCCTTCCTCTACTAAGGAAGCTCCTATATAAGTCTATAGCGCTTCTTATAAGATAAGCTATAGATCCTAGGCCTTAATATCCGCTTTTATTAGCTAGTCTTAATCCCTTTAAAAAAGCGCGTTTAGGACTATAAAGTCCCGCTTAAGGTAGTACTTAATTAAGAAGTTAAAGTATAAGAAATACTTTGCTTAATAAGCTTACTACTTTAAGAGGTACTAGTAGGTTATAATATACTTAAGGTTCTTATAGTATATAAGAACCTTAAAGCTCTTATAGCTCTAGAGCTTTACTTACTATTACTTAAGGTAGCTAATAATCGCTAGTATCTTTTTATTATAAATAGTATAATTTCGCTCCGCTAAGGTTAGCTTATAGGAGTAGAACGCTAATAGTTACTTCTTAAGAGAGCGTTCCTTTAAGTGCCTAGCCGCTATAGTCTACTTTAACTAACGTAAACCAGTTAAAGTCTTACTAAAGTAATACTAAGGCTTATAGGAATAAGTCTTTAAGTATATAGAACGCTCCTTCTTATATAAGACCTTAATAAAAAGTAGTATACTTCTTAGTAATCTCGTTTAAAGGCATTATAATATAAGAGAAGCCCTTAATAAATATCTTATAATAGTTTCTAAACCTAAGGAAGCTATATATAGTTAAGGCTACTTAGTCTTCGATCGCTTAGATCTTTATAAGATCCGCCTATATACCTATACTTATATAGATAATAAAGCCTAGGGACTTAACCCTCTTAACCTTAAATTTATACTTATTTAAGTTAAGGTAAAGCCTATAAAGTTAAAAGCGCTCTAAAACCTTTTATACTTTCTATATATAGTCTTTATAAGAGCCGCTTATATAAATAAGGATATTATCTATATATATAAAGGCGAACTTATTAAGGAAGTCTTATAGTATATTATTAATATAATACTAAAAGGTAGCGGGCGCTCTTAAGAAGCTAAAGGGTATTATAAGCTACTTAAATAAGCTATAGTATATATAAAACGCTTTCTTTTACTTATTACCCTTTAAGATCTATACCTTATAAAACGCTTATTTTATATTTAGCTTTATAAACTACTTTACTTTTAAGAGGTTATAAAGTATATTTAAGATTAAAGGTAAGGGGTAGTAGTCTAGCTTTATAATTATATTTAAAGCCTTATAGTTATAATAGAGCTATATCCTACCTTTTAATTTATATATAAATAAGACTAGCGCTCTTACTTTAAAGCTACTTACTTAAATAAAACCCTTATTTAAGAGGTCCCTTAATATCTTTTTTAATACTAATAGCTCTATATATAATATACTATATAGTAGTTTAAACGGTATAAGTAGTTCTTACCTCTTTTTATTAATATAAAGTATAATTATATAGTTTACCCTTAGCTTATATAAGTTAAGCTTATTTACTTCCTAGGACTTAAATAGTAGTAAGAGGTTATAAAAGCGCTTTAGTATCTACTATTATAGCTTAAAGGGCGACTTTAGCTTTTTTATCTAAAAGGCCTTATTAATATCTACTAAGCTAACTATATAAACTACTATATTAGCCGCTACCTAGCTTTCTTTCCGCTTTATTTATTATATAGTTCTTATAAAAATAAAAGTAAAGACTTCTTAGGCTAAGTATAAAGCTTATATACTTAGTCCTATACTTATAAAACCGTTATTATAATAGACCTACTATTATATAAGCTTAAACTATAGCTTATTTTAATATAAAACTAAGTATAACTTTATATATAATAACTAGGGTTTCTTAAGGATTAAGGGAAACTTTAGTTAAGGGATTATATAGGCTATAATAAGCTTATAGTAACTATTAACCTTTATAGCTAGCTATATAATACCCTTAATTACTATACCTTCTATCGCGCTTAAGGTACCCTTTACTTACCTTAAGGCGATCTTTTCTACTAGTACTTATATCTCTTATATAAGCGCCTTATTAACTATAGCGTAGTACTAGTAGCCCTTATTTATAAAAGTAGTAATAAGTAAGGAGTTATTAATTATAACCTATATTAAAGTAAGCTCCTTTTTTATATAGGCGGATAATTCCTCCTTCTCTTTTACTAGTACTAGTAATTAAGGCTTTAAAGCCTATCTTTACTTTAAAGGTACTTTTTTTTCCTTTAAGCCTAAGGGCGCAGAGTCCTCTTTATTATCTAAGGTAAGGAGCGGTTCTATCTTTACTACTTAAACTACTATAGGCTACTTAGTTAAAAGGAAGGGGCATTTTAATATAAAGTATATAAACGTACTATAACGTAAGTAGCGGCTATTAGCTTTCTTTTTCTTAATTTCCTTACTTATTACTTACTTTACTTACTACTTAAAGTATAGGATAGTATAAAGGATATTTAATAATAACTTCTTACTACGTTTAGCTCGGTCTATTTAAGTAGCCGATATTAAGGTATCCTTATTAATATCGATAGTTAGCTATTCCTCTTATAAAGGGGCAGTAATCTTATTAATACTATATAGTATACGCTTATAAAGCTTCTAGAAATATAGTATTTACTTATAAACCTATACTACCTTTATTAACTAGCTTATATACTTACTATAGTTAGTAGGTATAATTATAAGGATAAGTAGCTCTTATAAAGCTAGTATAATTAAGTTTTATAACTATATAAGTTTTACGCTATCTTCCTATACTATAGTTCCCGCTACTTATAAGAGCGTCTCTTTAAAGTTAAGGAGGAATTCTCTAAAGGTTTACCTATCCCTTTACCTAAGGGTCTATAGCCTATCTTATACCTTCTCCCGCTCTTATACGTTGCCGAATATATATATAAGGTATTAAAAGAAGTCTTATAAGTTACGTTTACCCTTAGGGCCGCTTTTATCTTAAAATCTAAAGATCTACTATATTTAAGGCTTTATTAGTATATAAAGAAGCGAATACTACGCTATATTATAATAGCTATTTAAGCCTTATTTCTTATTTATTATAAACTTTATCTATAGCTAGCTAAGGAAGAAATAAAAGGACTTAAGCTTACTATCTTAAGTTAGCTAAGGAAGTAGCTTTTATATTAATAGTACTACTACTATAACTAGTATTATAAAGGTTATAGGGGTTAACGCTAGTCTTATAAATATCTCCCTTAATATAGCGAGAACCTTATTCTTCTTACTAGCTATTATACTTTTAATCGCTTTTAAGATAGCTATAATACTTCTTATCTACTTAAAGGGTAGCGGGGTACTCCCTTAAAAAAGTAGTACCCTTTTTAAGAAGATATCTATTAGATCTATTAGTTAATAGCTTATACTATTATAGAGTAGGTAGAGGTATATATATAGGTACTATTTATAAGATAATATTAATAAGCTATATAAAGCTCTTTTATACGCGGCTAGCCTATATATATATATATAGCTTAGGCTATAGCCTAAACTTATAACCTATAATAGTTATAGACTCTTATAGCTATAAGAAATAATATAATAGTCTTTTAAGGAGGACCCCTTATTATAAAAGAAGATAAATAAGATTTAAGTTCCTAAGAAATAGTAATTAATACTACTACCTTTATTTAAGCTATAAATTTAAGGAAAAGTAATTAGTATAGTAAATCTAGCCTTTATCTTCCTTATAAATTAATAAGGCTAAAACTAACTATTAAAGCCCTTTAATTATCCCTTATAAAAATTAGCTATCTTTAACTTTAGTACTTCCCTTAATATTTATAATACCCTCTTATAATTCTAGTCTTTTAAAAAAGTATAAAGGGGTTACCTTATTACTAGGAAATTAACTATATAGATAAAGGGGTATAGAAGGGTATATTTTACGATAAAATTACTTAATAGGTTTATATAAATTATTTAATAAAAAAGGGTAGCTTTTTACCTTTAATTTTTAATAAGCTTAATTTCCTTTTACTTTCTTTAAAAGGAAGGAATCTTCTAAGATATAACGTCTAAGCCTATAAGGCTAGTCTAAAAGAATTAAACGATAGAGCTTATTAAGGAGAAATCCGGTTAATTTATTCTTAAATTCTAACCTATTCTTAGGAAGGAACTACTTAAGAAGTTAGCTTTCCTTACTTAAAGGAGGGTAGGTTTAAAGGACCTTCTTTTAGTAGCTTAAGGAGATAGCTATCTTTAGTATATATAACTTAGTTACCTAGGCCCCCTAGCTTTATATAAGTTAGGCTAATAATAAGGCGTATAAATAATAAGCTTAAAGACCGTTAAATATAAATACTATAGCTAAGGAAAGACTAAGAGACGAATTTCTAAATAAACCCTTTTATAGCCGGACTAGCTATATAAGGAAATTTAGGTTAACTAAACTAATATCTCTAAGAACTAAGAAAGCTTTATTAAGGGAATGTTTTTTATATATACTTTTTTAAGGATAGTTTTCCTTTATTTCTTATAAACCTACTTAAGTAAGTATAATTAGTTTACCTTCTAGGACTTCGTTAACTAAATAAAATCCTACTTTAGCTATAAGGTAAAGAAGATATAGTTTAATAAAGAGCTATTTATAAAGGATATCTTAAATTAGCTTTAAAAAAGGGTATTTTACCCTTTTTATTAGTACTAAATACCTAGGCTTAAAATAAAGAGGTAGAAAGATTAAGGGGTAGTATAATAAAAAGGGCCTATATAATAAGACTTACTATAAGGCTTCCTTATAACTTTTAAAGGGAAGTCGTTAACACTACTTATTACTTATAAAACTAGACCCTTAAAGGGACTACTTAAGGAATAGACTAAAAATCCCCTTTAAAGCTCTTTATAAAAAATAAGGCCTTACTAGCTTACTTTTATACTTATAGCTATAAGGTATAAACTATAACTACCGATATATAGCTAAAAAGGAAGAAGAAAAGAAAGCTTAATCTTAGAGCCTTTATTAGTTACCTTATTAGTTATAATTCTATAAATATCTTTTAGATTTAGACTCCTTTTTTATAAAAGGTTATTTTTCTTATAAAGAGAGATACGAGAAGTATATATAAAATATATAAAGGTAAAAGTAAAAGTAAGGGGTCGGATAGGTAGGGCAGAGATATTTAAATCTTACGGGGGTAGTAATAAAGGTAAGGGAGTAATTATTATATTGCTTTAATTCTCCTTCTTTCCTCTATCTACCGCCCCTCTTTATACCCATCTAGTATCTTAATTAATAAAGAAGATCCTATTTAAAGAAGCTACTAATATCCTTTTAACTACCGAGCTTTTTACCGGTTTTTCCCTTCCTTTCTAGCCGTTACCGGTATATCCGTCTTATCTCTCGCTACCTCTATAAGAAGCTATCGCTACTTCTACTTCCCCTTATACCCCTACCCTCCTTTCTATACCTCTTTTTAGCTCCTTCTTCCTTCTTTTATACCGGGTGTTTTTAGCTTCCTTAGTCCCTCTTACTAAGGGATATCTCTGAGAACTACGAAATTAGGCTATGCTTCGCGATAATTTTAACTAAGGATCTAATTTTAATAAATCTAGCTTCTTTAATAGAAAGAGGGATTAATAGCCCCTTTTACTCTTATAATATTAGCTAATTTAAATAATCTAAACCCCCCCTTCTTAATAGTCTTAAGAAGAGGTCTTAAATAAAGAAATAAAAAAAGAAACTAATATTAAAGTAGTTAAGAATAACGCTAACTTTAAAGAAAAGGAAGCTATTAAATTAAATAATCTAGATAAAGAAGGAGACTATAGGAAAGCGGTAGAGCTAGAATACGCTTACCTCCTTATACCTTTTATATAAAAAGAAGATCTAAAAGTAGCCTTTTCTATTAGTCTTTTTATCTTAACCCTTAAAGGGGAGGAAGGTACCTCTTTTAAAGGATTACTTAGCTACCTTTTTATCCTTACTTTAAAAAGTAAAGGGAGGTATAAGGCCTAATATAGTTACTAAAGAAAACTAACCTTTCTCTTATTTTAATATTTTTTTAATATCTATTTAACGCCTATAAAAGATAGTTCCTATAAAGTATTTATAGTAAGCCGGCTCTTTAAGCTATAGCTATTAATAAGGAAGGTATATATTATTATTATTAAGATTATACTAATAACCTAGCTTAAGGTATCTAAATCTTTAATATTAAATAAGAGGGAAAAACTAAAGTACTTAAGGGAAAACCCTCCTTTCTTTTAGTATAGGTTTACCTTAAACGAGGTCTTAGTAGTAGTATATAGGAAACTTACGCTAGCTACTATAGGCTTCTCCCGCGCGTTTACTCTTTAGCGTAGGCCCTCTTAAGCTATAGCCGCTTCTATCTTAAGCGGCTATAGCTTAGGCTAGCTAGCTTAGGCCTAAGGTTATAGGTAGTAGTTTCTTTTTAAAGGCCTAACTTATAAGCGCCTTTATTCCTTATAGCTCCTACGTAGCTACTATATAGCTATAACCGCGTTAGCTTATTAGTCTATTAGTTAGTAGGGTAGGTAATATCTAGTTACTAGGCTAGGCGCTAGTATAGGTTGCTTTTAAGTAAGGCTAGCTAATTAAAATTCGGTCGGCTAGCTCTATTAATTAAAAAGAGTAAAGCTATTTATATAACGCCCTTTTACTATTAATATAATAGATTTAATTTTTCGGTATATATACCCGCTAGCCCGCCCTACTTAAAGTACCGCGCCTAGCTTAATAAGTATCTATATCTTTTAAATACCCTCGTCTATATATATATATATTACGCTTACCTATACCTACCTACTTATCTATATATATAAATTTAAAGCTATCTTAATTACTATAATAAACCTTCTTTTTAACCTTCTTAATACTAATAACGCCCTTATCGCCGACGCCGCTAACGCCGCTAACGCTATAGTCGCTAACGCTACTATCCTTAACGCTTAAGATAGTATAATTAATTACTTACTACTATCGCTAGGCTTTAATTCCTATAATATAGTATATAGCTTTATCTAAGGGTTTCTTCGCGATAATAGTACCGCTATTATTAAACGGTTAAACTTATATAAGCGAGATATTAATAGGGCCTCCCTTATATCGCGAGTTTATTTTATATATAATCGTAGCCTATAGTAAGCTTCCTTAAGTATAAGGCTATACTAGACTTTTACTTAAAAGCTAAACTATCCCTTTTACCTTAATATTATAGCTTCCTTTAATAAAGGTCTATAAAAGTAAAGATTTTAAGTTACTAAGCCTTCTTATAATTATAGGCTATCCCTTAATCTATTAGTATATAATATTTATCGCCGTCGGACTAAAACCTAGTAAGCCCTTAAGAGATACCTATCTAAGTATAAAGCCCTCTTAGCCTAAGAGCTTTCTAGTATCCTATAAGATATAGAGCCTACCGCTACTAACTTTTAATTATAAGACGTTTAAAACGATTATTAAAAGCTTCGTTTAAAAGCTCTAGATAGTAAGATAGCTACCTAAAACGTTTATTAAGTATTTATAGCGTAAGGGCCTTCCTTATTATATCTAATTTAACCTATTTAATAAAAATAAGGTTTAAAGCGTATTATAGACCTACCCTTAGTATATTAAGATATAGAAGCGGTTTCTAGAGGTTCTTAGTCTTAATAATATATATAAGACTAACCGCTTTAAACTCTTCCTTTTCTAGGTTATTAGTATTATTAATTAAAAATCTATTACTAACTTTGCTTTTAAACTTATTAATATAAAAATAAAAGAGGGCTATTAATAGCTCTTAGAATCCCTTAACGATCTTTATATTAAGGTTAAGGTAAAAGAGCTTAGTATTATAGTTACTAATAAAGAAGCTATATTAAAAAAAGCTCTTTTAAGTATCTTCCCTTATATATAGTAATAGCTATATATCTTTTATACTAATAGTAATATTTAAGTATAAATTTAGTTTTACTAGAAAGATACTATAAATCCTAATAGTAATAAAAATCCTTTAGATTTTAAGATACCTTTAAAGGCTAAGGTAATCCTTACCTAAGAGGCTATAGCTAATAGGGTAGATAATAGTATTAAATTAAAGCTTAACCTTAATAGGGATCTTAACTATAATTATAAGGGTATATTACTTACTTAGCGGCGCGTTATCTTTATACTTATAAAGGCGGATTTCTTTAAGTTATAGTAGCGGCTTAATAAAGTCTTTAGATAATACTAAGGCTATATTATAACCTATATCTTAAATAAATATATACCCTTATAAGAGTAGTAGGCTTAGTACTATATTTACTATTATTATAACTTTAGTTAATAAGTTAATAGCTTAGTTAAGACTACTTATAAAGATATAAAGTTATATTTACTTATAAGTATAGCTAACCTCTTATACCTTTATAATACCCTTATTTAAATAATTAAAAATAAGGAAATCTTATACCTATAAATAGCTTTATAGTAAGTAATATAATAATAGTATCTCTTCCTTAGTATTAAGGGCTAGTATATACTTAGTATAGTAGTATAAGGCTAAATAATTATTTATTTAAAGCTAAGGAGAAAGGAGGAAAACTCTATCTTAGTCGCGATAGTTATCTATCTTCCTTAGTCCTTAGCTTAACCTATATTTAAGTACTATTTAGCCTAAGTTTAGGTTAAGCTCTACTTATATATAGGTTTACTTTAGCCCGACTTTAGTATAGTAGCTATAGTATAACCTTAGCCTTTTATAAGTATAGCCTATAATACTACCCTTACTCTCCCTTTCTTATTAATAGCGCTCTTATTCCTCTCTTACTACCTTTCTATTATTACTATTCCCTTTTTCTTAGCGTACGTAGTCGCTTCTTTCTACTTTACGCTCGCCCTATCCCTTTATATACTGCCTTTTTATACGCCCGTTCCGCCTTAACCTTCCCTCCTCTATATATATACCCTTATACCTTACTAACTATACGCGTACCCTACTACGTATAAATACCCCTCTTTTATCCCTTCTCCCTCTTCCTTTCTTTTTCCTCTTTTAAGCTTTACTCCCTCTACGCGCGTGCCCTTACTTTACCTAACTTCTATCGCCGCGCCGCGCTATATTATAACTATTATAGGCCCTTATACGCCCGCCGGCTTCTTTACTCCGCGTAGCGGTACCCCGCCTCTTAGTACGCTAAGCGACTATACTCTACTACCTTTACGCTAGTTAACGCGTCTACCTATATCTCTTAGTAAGTATAGCGCGACCTATAGTACTACTATATAGCGGCTACCCTATCTTACTTATATAGGCTAAATAACGTCGCTAAGTATTAAGATATAGTATAGTACCTATTAAAATTAAGCGTTACTATATACTTATAACTACTTTACTTATACTTACGCTAAATTACGCTACCTTCTTATCTATTACTTTCTTTTAACTTTATTTAATAAGACGCTAATATAATAATAATATATTAATAATACGATTACTACTATTAACGCCTTTTAGGACTATATATTTTAAAGGACGTTTAATAACTATTAAAGCGACCTTTATATATATACTCTATTCCTCCTTTAACCTTATCTTACTATTTATCTCTAACTATCGTTTTAGTATACTAAGCTTACCCGCGCTACTATATCTATATACTAGGCCTAGATATACCTTAATATCTTAAAGTAATTAAGCGGTAGTTAAAAAGCGTCTATAGTTAGTTAAAATTAAGTTAATATCCTTAGTATATCCTACTATATTTATATCTTATCTTATTATATCTTACTCTTATTCCTATCCTTATCTATCTTTTATTACTATCCGTTTTATATCTATCCTTTATTCGTTCTTTATTATTTCCCTTTAATACTATAGTTCTTTTTTATCTTTTCCTTATTCTTTAATAAGCGTCCCTTATCTCTTACCTTCTTTTCTTTCTCTTCCTTTTATCCTTTATTTCCCCTTCTTTATCTTCCGCTCTCTTCTTTATCTCTTTCTCTTACCCCTCCTCCGTCGTTCTCCCTTACGTTTCCCTACTATCTCTTATATCCCTCTAAGGCTTCCGTCTCCTAGAAGTCGTTTAGCGGGTACTATAATAGGTTTATATACCCTTACTATTTTATAAGTACCTATTACTATCTACCCTTCCCCCTTTACTTTTACCGCGCTTACTAGATCTCTTCGACGATATACTTAGGCTTATTATCCTCCTTAATTACTAATAGTAGTTAGTAGTCGTTAACTACTTATTTAAGTAATAGGTTCTTTACTATTTAGTAGAGAAATTCTATATAAAGCTTCTTATATACCCTCCTTAGTATATTAAGCTCTATTATATATAGGCTTATTACCTTTATTATAGTATACTTTTAATATAGCTAGTTAAGCTTCTTATATAGCTAGTTAGTTATATATTTAGCTATATCTACTTATACCTTATTGCTTACTTTAAACCTCTTTACTAAGGCTCTCTTTTAGTTTACTATCTCCTTTTATTTTACCTATACCGCGATAATAGTAGTTTATAAGAAGTCGGTTACCTCTTTTATCCTTTAAGCGAGCTCCTTAGCCCCCCTTACTTCTAGCGCTAGCGGCTCCTCTTCCCTTACTATTTAAACTAGCTTAATATTATATTTATATATCGCGAAGAATAAGCTTATACCTATTATTAATACTACGCGGTTATTTAATATAGCTTATATATATAGTAGCTATACTCTTTAGTTATCTTAGCTATAGTAAATATACGCTTAAAAGTATACTTATACTTCTTAGTTTACGCGCTTAGTTAACTTATTTATTTATAAGTAGTATACTAAACTTAACTTCCTCTATACTCTTATTTATTTATAAAACTCCTTTTAAAAGCTTCTTATTTAGTTTATCCTTTTATTTAATACGATTAACCTTAGTATCTTATAAAAGTAGAAGTAAGCTTAAAAGAACCTTATCGCGTATACTACTACCCCTATTATTAGTATCGCTTTAAGCGTTACCGCCTTTATTAGCTAGTCTATAATTACTTAAAGGTACTTTATACCTTCTATCTTAGTTAGCGGTAGTTTAACTATAAAGTCTATTAATAGGTATATAAATAGTTAGGACGGCGGTAGTAAGGGCTTTAAAAGTCCCTTTTAAAGTTACCTTTATATATACCCCCTCTTATATAGTCTATAGTTCGCGATAAGCCGCCTTACTATCGCCGACTAGCTAAGCTAAAAGAATTCTTAGGCTAGTATTACTAAGGTCCCCTCTCTCCTTAAGTATCCTACTACCGTTAAGTTATATATCTATTAGGCTATCTATACCTAAAGTATATCTTATTCTTTAGCCCCTTCTTCTTTATCGTGCTTTAGTTTCCTTAGTACCTATAGCCTTTCTTAAAAGTATAACTATCTCTTAACGTTAATTATATATTTACTTAGCTATACCTTTAGTTACTATTTTAATACTAGCGATCTCCCCCTTTTATATACTACTTAAAATACCGCTTAGTATTCCTTATCTTTCCTTAATACTTTTATCTATTTCTTCTATAGCTCTTAATTATCGAATACTAGTATAAGGTTAGCTTATTCTTAGGGTATATTTCGGCCTAAGTTTAGGTCTAGTTTTAGTTAGTTATTACCCTTATTTACCTCCTCCTTAGGTCGTTTAATATGCCCCTTTACTCCGCTAACGCACGCTATTACGCTAACCCTTCCTTTACCTACTTATAGCGCCGCTACTACCGCCCCACCCTCCATCATAAAGTTAGAGACGTCTGTTCTTGCGATATCTTAAGCAAAGACTTTTTTAGAGGATACAGCGCAAGAGGTCGATCCAGGCGAGAGGCCGCCGTCAAGATGGTCTGGCCAAAGGTCGTTGACACTCGATAACGGCAAGCATGCTTCAAGTACATACAGGTAACGGTATCACCAGCTATTCCCCCCAACCACCATGGCCAGAACTCACATCCAGGTATTCCGGGCTGAAACCCGACGGCCTTGGCCTTGCCCCGTAGTATGATCCACCACTGGCGTCACCCAAAGAAAACCCGAGCACGCATCGTCAATCTGCTCCAACCGGGCAACGCTCTGGATGGCCCACTGGGATCCCTTGCTCCCATTTGAAAGCTTCATCATCGATAGCTCGGCTTTGTCTGACATTCGAGAAACCAAATGCATGCCATCGCTGCACACTGGGCCTACCAAGATGGAGGCTTCGACGTACTGCTGTAGGTTTGCAGGAAGTCGCCGTCCCCCCTTGCGGGAGTGCCAGATCAGCTCGCGCCAGTCATCGCCGAAAATTTCGAGTGGATCGTCGACTAGATCACGGGGAATGGCGATTTGAAGGATGGCCGCCTTAGAAGATGGAACCCGTGCTTCGACGAACCGAGCATACGTGTGCGCAATCTCGCGTTGTTTAGTCAAGTAAACGTAGTGACCATTCGTAAGGTGGAAGTCGGTAGGGGCCGATGACCGACGAGCAAACATATTAATGGTGCCATCGTCGGCAACGCAGGACTCGAGGCGTATCTGGCTGCCCCCCTTGTAGAACATGGTGCGGCCCTCGACTTGCTCGGGAGGGGGCGTTGCGACGAGGGCAAGCGTTGGAATAGGCGCGGCCCCGCCCGGTTGAAGCCCTTGCGAGCGTATACCTGGTCGAGGCAAGACGCTTTCGTCAGGGGATCCCATGCGAGAAATTTCTTGCATGCGTCGCTTTTGTTGAATCCGATGATCTAAAGACGAGAGGTAGGCGAAAGCCTCGTCGATGGTATCCAGCGCCCAGAAACAGGCACACTCGGTCAACCGAACCGAGTCAAAAGCCGGATCTAAGACGCGTCGACAAAAGTCATCCGACATTCCCATTTCACGCAGGGAGCCATGCCAATCGTCGGAAGCGCCGACCGCATCTCTCATTCTCCCTTTCTCCCGTACGTAGTGTTTTGCATCGTCGACAACCCAGAAGCGCTCGATGCCGTGTGAGTTCCACGACTGCCAGATGACGTTGGCTGTGTCCTCCGAAAAGCCGGCGAAGAGAAGGAACTGGGTCGAGTTAAGGTCTTCGGGGATCTCGATCGACTCGTCGGAATCGCTACTCGAGCTGGAGTAGGACATGACTGACAACGATCGAAAACCTGGGCCTCGGCTGGCGGGAGGTAAATGCGGGAGAAGCGCTGCGGTAGCAGGAGACAGAACGAGAGAGCCCATTTTGTCGACGGTAGCAGAATGCAGTCAAAAGGCTCAGAGTGTGAGTGTACTCGCCGAGGGTGAGAAATGAGGACGAGAGATGTGCGGACGAGAAGTGCGAACGAGGAGATCATTTGAACGGAAGGCGAGGTGAAAAGCGGAAGTGACTCACCGAGGTCATGAATCACAGCCCTGAACTCTAAATCTTGGCGAAGGCGTACAGTCCACGCCAACAATGCCCCTACTGGGCACCGGCAGCCTGCGTTGGGTTCTATGGCTTTCTGCGGGCAGGCAAGAGTCGGACGTAAAAGCTTGACTCTCGATAGGCTCAAATACGAGGTACATAGGTAGGCAGATACCACACAACATATGTACACAATATAAGAGAAAACAGGCTCCAATCTCGTCACACACGCGTTTGCGTCGCAGCAATCCGCCCATCGATTCCGCCAGCGCACTAAGACCCGCAGTAATCGGAAACAGCCTTTAGTCTGCTCTCCCTCAATCGAAGGAAAATGGAGGATGAACGGCTAGCGAGAATGGCCAGAAAACGGGCCAGGTCTCCCTCGGACGACGAGGTAGTCGAGGTGCCGCCATCCAGGAAAAAGTCGGTACCTATGCCGAGTTATCTCAATGCAATATGCATAGATTCCACGTTGCTATACCCCAATAGCACGGCTAAGCGGACCTAGGTTCGTGGCTATCCTCGGACCGGTGACGATATTAAGATTAAGGAGGTGCTATAGAAAGACAAGCTACTGCTGGCCATGCTTTTTTTTATATTATTACTCGCATATAGCCTCTAGAGCTATGGCGAGGCTAATAGGGGCCTAGGCCCCTATTAGCAGTCCTAGCTAGCTATAGAGCCCGGGGGGTTATAACTAATTAGGGAAAGGGTAGCAATAAAGGCAAAGATAAAGGAAAGGTTAGTCTAGTTCCTCCCGCGCGGAGTTTTTCCCCCTTAAGGGCCCTAGGGCCCTTAGGTTACTCCTTCTCGAGCTACTTAGCCGTTCCTATCTTTATTTTAGCTAAGAAGGTTAAAAGGGCTTCCCTTCTTTCCTTAGAGCTATAGAGAAAAGGTAGGCTAAGAGCTTCTTTCTATCTCGTAGAGGTCTAATAAAGGACCTCTCTTTCCCTCCTATAGTTCGGGCACCTTAGGATAAGGTGCCTAGCCGTATACCTTCCTTAGCTATAGCGGTAGTTATCTTAGTCTACCTTATTAATCCTTTTTAAGAAGGAAAATAAGAAGCTAGTTTAACGGGGGCATCTGTACCGTAAGGAACACACACAGCCCGCGCAGCAGAGTCTTTGGCAGGGTCCTTGGCAGGATCCTTGGCAGAGTCTCTGGCTAGCCCTCTTCTTAATCAGATGATCCCTTGGCCCCTGTTCGTCTAGGGAAGAAGGAGGGAAAATTCGGTCTATAAAAGAGGTCTCTTTTCCTCCTTAGCTAGCAGACAGCATCTCCTTCCATCAGTATTATTATCTTCTTCTTTTATTATTAGCATTATCTTCTTCTATTATTATTATCTTCTTCTATTATTATTATCTTCTTCTATATCCTCTTTTACTAAAATACCTTTTTGGCCCTCTTTGCCTTTGCCTTGCCCTGCCTAGTGCTTTCTCGTTTCCTTCGTTCCCCTTAGACCCCCTCGTCCTTCGGTATCTAGCTGCTGCTGTTGCCGTTGGCGTGGGTGTGTCTTTGGGTGTGTGCCGAAGCCACCGTCAAAACTGGTCTCCAGGGCGTGAAGCTTCTGTTTCCCTTTCCCGCTCCCTCTCTCCCTCTCTCTCTCGAGAAGAGGAAGAAGATGCGAAAAGGGCAGAGCTAAACGAACTGCGCCGGTGCTGCCGCACTTTTCCCGTCGAGATAAGCGCTAGGCAGGGAAAGATTTCACCGACTTTTTTTCTTTTCCCCAGCCGTTGGCCTAGACCATGGCCCCTGCCCCTGTCCCCTGCCCCTGTCCCGGCCGAAGTCCCCTGTCCCGGCCGAAGTCCCCTGCCCGGCCGAAGTCCCCTGCCCTAGCCGGAGTCCCTTATACTAGACGGAACTTTCTTTTTTCAACGAACCGAACTTTCCTCCTAGGCAGAGCTTTCTTTTTCGACAGAGCTCTCCGGCAGGCTCTATCTACGGCAGCTGCTTTAGTTGCAGACGGGGACGTCTGGTCTTTGTTGTGGAGGGGAGACACCTGCGCCAGCAGCAGCAGCGGACATTTTCTGGGTTTTCTTTCTCTGCCAATACGACAACTTCTTCTGCAGCCTATACGACTAGCAGCTTCCACGGGACCAACAGCTCTACGGGACTGGCAGTCTCTACAGTCCGACAGCTTCCCTCGCTACGGTCTCGACAGCCCCTCGGCTACGGTCTTTTGCAAGCTCTTTCTATAGCAGTCTTCCTTGGCAGTCTTCTTCTTCGGCAGTCTCTTCTTTCGACAATCTTCGATAATTTCTTCGGCAGCGCCTCTAGCACGGCAGACTTCTTCGTCTAGCACGGCAGCTTCCTTTGATTTTATTCCTTCTCGCACGATTAGATGGTCCTAACGGCTCCTTCGGCACCAATAGCCCGGACCAACAGCTCCCTTTAGCACCAACGGCCCGGACCAACGGCTCCCCTTGGCACCTATTCTAACCATCCGATTACGCACCTAGAGACTGCAGGCACCCCTCTTTTGCCTTGTTTCCCCCTTTTAGCAGATTTCCCGGCAGACGTCCCGGCAGACGATTTCTTCCTTGGCAGACAGTGCCGATAGATAACCTTTTCCGTCCTAGTAGACGATTTCTTCCTCAGCAGACGTTCCGGCAGACAACCTTTTCCGTCCCGGCAGGCGATTTCCTCTTTGGCAGACGTCCTAGCAGACAGTCTTTTCCCGGCAGACGTCCTAGCAGACAGTCTTCTCTCGGCAGACAAATTCCTTTGCAGCAGACGGACCTTTCCCTAGCAGACAGCTTCTTCGACCTTTTCCTTGGCAGGCGACTTCCGTGATAGACGACCTTTCCGACAGCAATAATAGCATACGTAAGAGATCCTTCCTTCCGCCCTTCCCGGCACGGTCCGCAGCAGCCGACGCGGCAGGCACCTTTGAGCAGTCTTAACGAAAGTGTGAAAAATCCCCCCTTTTTGAAATACCTAAAATAAATAAGATAAGAGCAGCAATCTCCGGTATTCTCCTCCTAGGCATAGGTATTTGCCTAGGTAAAGCTAGCTAGACGTAAAAGTCGCCGGGGGAAAAGAGGGTATGATTTTTAAATTTTAAATAATTTTACTAGGTATTTCTTTAGGGACTTTTTCCCCCTTTTTCTCTAAGAGTTCTTTCCTCTGCCTTCCTCGTTAGCTTCTTCTTTCCTTTGCCTATAAGGATCTCTTTTCTTCCTCTATTGCTATTTCTTACTATTGGTCTCTCGTTGGCCTATTCCTTGGCCCGTTGCTTGGTCTATTCCTTGGTCTCTCGTTGGCCTATTCCTTGGCCCGTTGCTTGGTCTATTCCTTGGTCTCCCGTTGGGCTATTTCTTGCCTGCTTGGCTGCTTGGCTGCTTGTCTGTTTCTTTATTCCTTAGCTGTTGCTTGCCTGCTTGCTTACCTAGCAGACGAGGGCGTCTGTTCTTTATTGTGGAGGAGTTTGACGGGGGCATCTGTACCCTAAGGAACATACACAGCCCGCGCAGCAGAGTCTTTGGCAGGGTCCTTGGCAGGATCCTTGACAGAGTCTCTAGCTAGCCCTCTTCTTAATTAGATAATCCCTTGGCCCCTGTTCGTCTAGGGAAGAAGGAGGGAAAATTCGGTCTATAAAAGAGGTCTCTTTTCCTCCTTAGCTAGTAGATAGCATCTCCTTCTATTAGCATTATTATCTTCTTCTTTTATTATTAGTATTATCTTCTTTTATTATTATTATCTTCTTCTATTATTATTATCTTCTTCTATTATTATTATCTTCTTCTATTATTATTATCTTCTTTTATATCCTCTTTTACTAAAATACCTTTTTAGCCCTCTTTGCCTTTGCCTTGCCCTGCCTAGTGCTTTCTCGTTTCCTTCGTTCCCCTTAGACCCCCTCGTCCTTCGGTATCTAGCTGCTACTATTGCCGTTAGCGTGGGTGTGTCTTTAGGTATATGCCGCAGCTACCGTTAAACTAGCCTTAAATAGGAGCTAGAAAAAGGCTAAGAAGGTTAGCCTAGGCCTCCTTATAAAGTCCTTTTCTAAGCTAAAAGCTAGGCAGGGGGTCTTTTAAATAAATATATAGTAATTACCTAGGCCCTTAGCCCTAGGGCCTTTAGCTACCTTAGTAGCTTAAAGGTCCTTTTAATAGTCCTTAGTAGCTTACTAGACCTTTCTTTATAAGTAGCTAATAAAGACTAAAGAGGTCCCTTAAGTAAAGGCCCTTAAGCTTTTCTTAGTAAGCTAGTTAGCTAACTTATTATTAAAGATCCTTAGGTAGCTAGGGCACTAATATAGCTATATATTATAAAAGGCTTTTAAGCTAAATAGGAGCCTTTTAATATATATAGCCTAGTCTAAGAAACTTATAACCTTCCTTATAGCGGCTAAGCTATTTATAAAGATATAGGCCTTTATAATATAAGAGTCTTTAACTATTATAGGTTATAAGCTTAGGCTATAGCCTAAGCTATATAGTTATATATAGAGGGCTAGATCCTATATATATATATACGGGCTAGCCGCGTATAAGAGAGCTCTATATAGCTTATTAATATTATCTTATAGACGGTACCTAGGCCTACGCCTCTACCTACTCCGTAATAGTATAAGCTATTAACTAATAGATCTAATAAATATCTCTCTAAAGAGTGCGCCTCCCCTTTAAGGAAGCACTCCGCCCCTCCTTAAACGGATAGGAAGTATCGTAGCTATCCTAAAAGCGATTAAAAGCGCGACGGCTAGCGAGAAGGATAAGGTTCTCGCTATATTAAGGGAGCTGTTTACGAGACTAGCTTTAACCCCTACGGCCTCCGTAACGCCGGTTACGGTAGCGATACTACTAACGTAAAAGCCGCTCCCTTAGCCGACTTAGGACGGTAAGCTAGAGTCCTTTTACTTCTTCCTTAGCCGGCTATAGACGAAGTTTATAACTAACGAGAAATAGGGCCTAAATAGCTATCGCGATATAGCGTAGTATTTGCTCTTCTATACGCTACTAGAGCCTTAGATATAGCGGATCTCTAGATTCTAGGATAAGAGCGGCCCTAGGGGTAAACGCGACCTATAAGACTTCTTTTAATACCTTATATATACGTTTAGCAACGTATAAGAGCAGGAGAAGGCGTAAGATAAGCTATAGACCCTTAAGTAGAGAGATAGATAAACCTTTAGCGAATTCCTTCCCGATTTTAAAGAGACGCTCTTATAGGTAGCGGGGACTATAGTATAGGAAGATAGCGTAAAGCTTATATAGCTATAGAATTCGATTAAGCTAGCTTTATAAGAGCTACTTATCCCTATAATTATACTTACTAACTATAGCGAGTATATAAGCTAGTTAATAAAGGTAGCTTAGGGCTATAAATAAATACTATATTTCTAAAAGTTTTATAAGCGTACGCTATATAGCGGCGACGGGATTACCGCCCCTTTATAAGATAAATAACCGGCTATTAATATAGATAGGGATACCTTAATATTAGCTACCTATATAGACTAAGCTAGACGTAGTAAGAAGACGCCGTTAACTACCCCTTATACCGCTTTATACTTTAAGTAGTAGGCGAAGTAAGTAATAAGCGAGGAAATTAAGAAGAGAAAAGCTAACGGCCGCTACTTATATTATAGAGTATTTACGTACTTTATATTAAAATACCTTTTTCTTTTAGCTAAGCGGCCTATAGCGGTTTAAGTAGTAAAGATAGAACCGCTCCTTACTTTAAACGATAAGGAGGACTCCGCCCCCTTAGGCCTAGAGGAAAAAGAGTAGCTCTAGAGTAAAGATAAGCTCTAGAGCCCTAATTACTAGTACTAGTAAGGGAGAAGGAGGAATTATCTACCTATATAAAAGAAGAGCCTACTTTAATATAGGTTATAATTAATAACTCCTTACTTATTATTACCCTTATAGATAAGGGCTACTAGTACTATACTATAGTTAATAAGGCGCTTACGTAAGAGATATAAGTATTAGTAGAAAAGATCGCTTTAAGGCGAGTAAAGGGCGCCTTAGGCGTAATAAAGAGTATAGTAATTAGGGGTATTATATAGCTAGCTATAAAGGTCGACGGTTACTATAAGCTTATTATAGCTTATATAATCCCCTAACTAGAATTTCCCTTAATCCTTAGGAAACCCTAGTTATTATATATAGAGTTATACTTAGTTCTATACTAAAGGAAGCTATAGTTTAGGCCTATATAACGGTAGGTCCGCTATAACGACGGTTCTATAAGCGTAAGACTAGGTATATAAGCTTTATACTTAGTATAAGAAGTCCTTATTTCTATCTTCGTAGGAACCGTGCGATAAGTAGAGTAGGGGCAAAGCTAGGCAGCGGCTAATATAGCGGTTTACGTAGTTAGCTTAGCGGATATCGATAAGGCCCTTTAAGTAAAGAAGCTAAAGTCGCCCTCTAAGCTACGGTAGTAGATACTAGAGCGCTTTTACGACCTCCTACCGTTATTTAAGTCCTAGGAAGTAAATAAGCTTAACCTATATAAGCTAGGGGTAGACTATAAGATCGTACTCCGTACCGATAAGAAGGGGTAGGAACTACCTATACTATTTAGACCGCTATATAGTATATTATACGCGGAGCTACTAGTATTAAAGAAGACGCTAAGGGACCTCCTAGATAAGGGTTTTATTTAAGTAAGTAGCTTTAAAGTAAGAGCGCCGGTCCTATTTATACGTAAACTAAAGGGCGGGATATAGTTCTATAGCGACTATAGGGCTTTAAACGTAATTATAAGGCTAGACCGCTACCCCTTACCCTTAATCTTAGATACGCTCTATAACCTTTTAAAGGCGAAGTAGTTTATAAAGCTAGATATAAAATAGGCGTTCTATAAGGTACGGATCTTAGAGGGTAATAAGTAAAAGATAGCGTTCTATATATACTATAGCTTATTTAAGTAGCTTATAATACCCTTTAGCTTCTTAAGAGCGCCTACTACCTTCTAGCGTTATATTAATAATATACTTTAAGACTTCCTTAATAAGTTTACCTTTATATATATAGATAATATCCTTATCTATATAAGCGGCTCTTATAAGGACTATATATAAAAAGTATAGAGGGTCTTAGAGTGCCTTTAACTTTATAAGCTCTACCTTAACCTAAATAAGTATAAATTTAGGGTTAAGAGGGTTAAGTACCTAGGCTTTATTATCTATATAAGCATAGGTATATAGGCAGATCCTATAAAGATCTAGGCGATCTAAGACTAAGTAGCCCTAACTACGTAAATAAGCGTATAGAGCTTCCTTAGGTTTATAAACTATTATAGGATATTTATTAAGGGCTTCTCTTATATTATAAGTCCCTTAAATAAAATTACTAAGAAATAGACCGCTTTTTATTAAGGGCCTATATAAAAAGGAGCGTTCTATACGCTTAAGGACTTATTCTCGCAGGCCTTAGTACTACTTTAATAGGACTTTAACCGGTCTTATATTAATCGAAGTAGACTATAGTAGCTAGGCACTTAAAGGAACGCTCTCTTAGGAGGTAGACGGGTAGAAGTAACTAATAGCGTTCTACTCTTATAAGCTAACCTTAGCGGAGTAGAATTATACTATTTACGATAAAGAGATACTAGCGATTATTAGCTACCTTAAGTAATAATAAGCGGAGCTTTAGAGCTATAAGAGCTTCGAGGTTCTTATAGACTATAGGAATCTTAAGTACTTTATAACCTACTAGTACCTCTTAGAACGGTAAGCCCGCTAGGTAAAGTATCTCTTATACTTTAACTTCTTAATTAAGTACCGGCTAGGGTAGGACTTTATAGTCCTAGATACGCTTTCTTAAAAGGATTAAGACTAGCTAACGGGAGCCGATATCGAGGCCTAGGATCTATAGCTTATCTTATAAGAAGCGCTACGGACTTATATAGGAGCTTCCTTAGTAAAGGAAGGCGCGGCGCTAACGGATAAGCCTTCCCCTATACCTTCGCCTTAGCCCGGTAAGGAGGGATAGACCGGCCTAGGGGCGCGTACGGCGCGGGTATTCTAAGATAAGGTCCTCTAGCGCTTATAGGATAGGATATTATCTCTAAACCGTACCTATAAGAGCGTGCGCCGCGCTATTAAGTCCGGCGCTTAATACCGTAATTTAAAGCTAAAGCTAAAAGTATAAGTAGCTAACTATTATATTAACCTATAAGGATATCTATATTAGCGGAGGAGACTATAAGTACTAGGCGCGCTATATACTATAGAGGCTAAGGAGAAAGATAGACCGCCGGAGCTAGATAAATAAAACAAGCTTTAAGGGAAGCTAGTCTAGCTCGTCTATAACTCTAGTATCGTAGGCTACCTAGGTAAGTAGGGTATAGTAGTAGGCCTTACGAGGGATTTCTACTAGCCCCTCCTATAGTACTATATTCGCTGCTTCCTCTATAACTATAATATCTATAGCTATACTAAGATTTAAAAGGTATAGCTTAAGGGGCTACTTAAGTAGCTTTTAGTACTTAACTAGTTTTATATATATATATAAATAGACTTTATAATAGACCTCTTACTTATAGAGGGTAGTAACTACTATATATAAGTAATTAAGGACCGACTTAATAAGTCTATAGTATTAAAGCTAATACTATTTATAAATATAAAGTCTTATATAAAGCGCTTCTTATAGTACTAGGCCCGCTTATATAGCTAGCTAGCCTTTATTATAAGTAATAAGGGATCGAATTAAACTAGTTACTTTTAATAGTACCTATACTAGCTACTTTAGATTATATAGCTACTTAGTATAGTATATTACCTATAGACTAATAAAGGGCCTAAGAGGGTTAACTAGGAAGTATAGGCTTACCTATAGGCTATTATAGCCTATAACTAAGTAAACTAAGACTATTAGCTCCCCGCGGCCTAACTTATATTAAATAGTAAACTATATACCTTTATTAAGATAGCCCCTTTCTTTATAATATATAGCTTTAAACTACCTTTATTAGTTCCCTTTACTATAGATATAGTAGCGGAGTAGTATAGTAATTTATTACTAAAGGGCCGCGCCTTTATATTTATATAAAAGCTATAAGAGACTATAGATTATTACTAATCCGCGATAGCTACCGCGGTATAAGATTAAGAGTAGTACGCTAATAAGACTAAGGCCCTAGTTTATAGGTTTATAGTAAGAGATAAGGTATAGCTAGACCTCTATAACTATAGGTTAGTATAGCTAAAAAAGAAGCTTAACTAGCTATATATAAAGTTTATAGTATAAAGGGTTATTAGCCTATAAGTTATAGAGCTTAATAGTCTCTTAATAGGGGTCTATAATAAGATTAATATAGACCTCCTTTATAGAGCCTCCTTTAACTTACTACTTAAATAAGAAGTAGTAGACGCTTAACCGCTTATAATTAAGGTAAAGGGAGAGGATAAGTTTAAAGAGGTTAAAGAGATATAGGCCGCGCGCTAGAAAAAGGTTAGTAAGGGGAAACGCTAAGAGGTCCTTATTAAGTAGCATAGGTATCTTAACCCTATATAGGAACCTATATATAAGTTTATAGGAACTATAGCTTATAATAAGTTTAAAGCTTTATTTAGAATAATAAATAAGAATAATAAACTAGTAAACTATTAATAGTAGCCTAAGCTAAGACTATAAAGTAGGTAAAGCGGAGTAGGTAGTTACGATAACGCGAGCGTAATAATATAAGTAAAGATAAAAATAGCGTTTATTTTAAGGCAGAGCCCTTAAACTACCTAGACCTACTCCTTATCCTTATTATCGTCCTTATCCTTATCCTTATTATCCTCCTCTACCTTATTAGCGGCGGCGGTGCTTTCTAAGGCGCTTAGGCGGCCCTTTAAGCCCGCGAGCTAGTCGGCGGCAACGGCGGCTCCGGGGGCTCTAAGAGCGGGGGGGGCCTAGCTAGTAGTAGCGGCGGGGGCGGCTATAGGCACGGCTAAGGGGACCGCCGATAGGGCAACGGAGGTAGTATTCTTAGTGCTAAGAGAGTTAATAGTAAAAGTAAAAGAGCTAAAGGAGAGGAACTTACTTAGGGACGAGGCCCTAGCGCTCGAGGGCGCGGAGATTATAGTAGGCAGCGGCGGCGGCAGTAAGGCGCTTCTTAGTAGCCCCCTATACCTACCTATACGCGCCGGCCTTTTAAGCTAACGCTATAGCGAGTAGGATAGGAGGCGCTACCTTATAGGCGCGGCCGGCACGCGCGTACTAGTAATAACTACCGCTATAGTAGCGCCTAACTTAGTCGGCGTAGGGGAGCTCCTACGACGCGTACCGTATATAGGGGGCCGCGTAGGCGGCTCTAGCCTATACTTAGCGTTTATACTTTAATAAGTTAGCGGAAAATAGCTACTACGCTTACTAGGTAGTAGACTTATAAGGGTAATAGAGGCGGAGGTAGGGGTAGAGGGGCCGGGCGTTATAGCTAGCGGCGGGGATAGCGTCGTTATATAGAAGGGCGACGTAAGGGCGGCTAGCGTAGTAAAGGTAAAGGCAGCGGCGGTAGGCGCGGTCGCGGGGGCGCGGGTAGGAGTAGCGGTAGTAGCGGAGCTATTATTATAAGAAGGTATAAGTAATAAGCGTAGAATCGGGTAATCGATAATATAAGCGGAAAGATCGGTCGAAGGAGTATAGGGTAGGATTTCGTCCGGAATTTATAACGAGTATATAAGGGGCTAAATAATATATTAAAAGAATAGCGTTATAAAAGATACTTATAAACTTACTTTTTCTATCTACTACTCCTAGGGAAATCCTTTGTCTTTTATAGACTATTACTTACCTATTAATAGACTAATTAGTTAGCTTTCTAGTATATTCTATAGTGCTTAAAAAGCTCTATCTATAGTATATCTTCCTAACTTAGTAGGTGGTCTAATTATAGCGTGATAGTTAACGTAAGACTATAGGTTCTAGTATAAGTAGTAGATTTAACTAGAATGTTCTATGCCCTACCTATTCTTATATCGCGGATATCTTCGGAACCGCTAGGCTAAAATAGGCTATAGGGTATCCGTTCTACTCGTAATTAACTTATGCATTTTATATATATTTTTATTTATAAGGATAGGCTTATCCTAACCCGCTTTCCCTAGAGGAAGGTATAGATGTCTAGTAGAGGTCTTTGTCTTTTAAGGGTTATTCCCTTAGACTATATTATAGAGCCTCTTTTTACTAGCTTATTCTATAAAGCCTCCCTATGCCTATTATTTCTTTATAATAGTAAAATAGGAATATAAGGGTATATTCTTATATATCTTAAAAGGGTTAAAGTAAACCCCTTAGTCCTTAGCTTATTTAAATAGGTTAGTAGCTATAGCTTTTAACTACCGGACGTTCTTCTTAGCTAAGGTTAATATTATAAAGATACTAAAGTTATCTATATAAGATAGCTAGTACCCCTTAGCTACTAAGGTCCCTCTTATATATAAAAGGAATAAGATAGGGCTAATAAGGGACCTATAAGGTACCCTTATTACTAGGTCTATAAGGGGTTAGACTTACCTCTTAAAGGCTAGCTAGATCTTTCTTTTAGTAAGGGAGTAGTCTACTTAGCTTATAAGGGCCTTAGAAAGGGTTAAGTCCCTTAGGACCCTTATTAGCTATCCCTTTAATATAAAATTAAAGGCGCCTATTATATTTAATAAGAAGGTACTAATAATAGCCTTCTTATTAAAATTCTAGTTCTTTTAGATATAGTATAAAAGGAGGAAGGCTATATTTATAGCTAACCGCTATTTTCGTCCCCTTAGCTATATAAGGTTTAAAAGCCTAGCTATATTTACTAAATAGCTTAGCTAAGTAATATATAGCTTTTTAAGGACCTTTCCTAAGTAGTTAAGTAGACTTATAACCTTATAGGCTTTAGGGATAGTATAGTCTTACTTATTTTACTTAGGAAGTATAATTCCTAAAGCTTCTTTTTATACCTTAAGGTAGTATCCTTAGCTAAATAGGGCTTTATAGGCCCTATTAAAGACTATAAAGATAGCTTTATATATATATTAAATAGGGAGGAAGCTAAGGGCGTTTAAGCTAAGGGCTTTCTTATTAAAAGAGCTAAAAATAGCCCTTTTAATCTTAGGGTCCTTTAGCTCTAGCTAGTCTTACTTAGCTATACCCTTACTACCTATATAGCCTAGAGGCTCTTTTTTTCTAGGCTTTAAAAGGGGCTAGGAGGCTAGCTATACTCTTATTATACTAGTAAGATAATAACTTAATATTATTAATAGTTAATATAACTAAGATTAAACCTTTTCTTATAGCCTTTATATTAAACGACTAATAGGTAGGTCTCTTACTTACCTTATAAAGCTAGTTTATAGCTTTTTTTTAATAATAAGTAAGGTTCGTTAAATATAAGAGCTAAAATAGAGCTACTAGCGCTATTCTTTTAATTAAATAAGAGTAAGTAGTACCTATACTTAAAGCCCTTTTTATTACTAGATATTAAGTCTTTATTTTAAAGAAAGATAGTATTAATTATACTATCTTACTTAAATAAAAGAGTTTATATGTATAACTATATATATATATAAGGTATAAGGTAGAATAGGTTTCCCTACTAATTTAGTAGCTTATAGTTATTTAAATCTATTAAGTAACTTCCTTAGTATCCCTTAAGTCGATTACTATATTTAGTTCCTTAAGATATAGTAATAGTATTATTTTTACTTATAAGGATAAGGAGTATACCTATTAATATATATAAGTATAAGCTTAATCTTTAATAGCTATATATTAAATTATAGCTTACTACGACCCTTATTAAGTCTTTATAACCTTTATTAAGGTATAATATACCTTTTTAAGATTTATAGACTATTATAAAGACTATAATACCTACTTATTATATTATTAATATATTATAGGTACTACTAATATAAGTAAGGTATAAAATAAAGCTATTTATAGTTACTAAAACTATATATTACTTTAATAAGATTTAAAGCTTATAATAGTATTATAATAAGTAATTATAATAGCCTTTTTAATATAATAATATATTAAGAAATTCCTTATAGTATAGTAGTTATATACCTAATAAGTCTATTAGCTATAACGCTAGAGTTAGTTTAAATCTAGTTAAGGGTATAATTAACTTTTAGTTAGACTAGTAAACTACGCTAACCTACTTATTAATTAGCTAATTAGCGCTTTTAAAAGCGCTTATAAATATACTAGTAGTCTAGCCCTGCTATAAGCGGGCTAGCTTAGACCTCGCTTACTTAAACTTAGCGACGAATTTATTAAGACCTCCCCTTAACCCTAGTCTAGGCCCCTAGACCGGGAAAATAAAAACCTAAGGCTAATACTAGTAACTTAATAAGTACGGCGCGAAGCTAGTATAATAACCTAACTACTAGCCTGGCTAAAGGCTAGTATTAATAAAAAGTAGCCCGCTAAGCCTTATAGCGGAAAAATAAGGTAGAGCTTAGGAAGATATTATTATAGGATAAGGTTAAGGATAATTATATAATTAACTATTAACTAAAAACGCTCGTACTACTAATTAACGCTAGATACCTTATATATATAAAAGATTTACTTTCTAAGGTTACTTTATAGTAGGGCTAACGCGATTCTAACTAACTAAAACGATACCTATAATAGCTAGTATAAGTCTTATAAAGAGAGATATAAGAAGTATATAAAAATACTAAAAGGTAAAATTAAAAGTAAGGGGTTAAATAAGTAAGGTAAAGAGATTTAATTCTTATAGGGGCAGTAATTATAGTAGGGGAATAATTATTATATTGCCTTAATTATCCTTCTTTCCTTTATCTAACGCCCTTATTTATACCTATCTAGCATCTTAATTAATAAAGAAGATCCTATTTAAAAAAGCTATTAATATCCTTTTAACTACTAAGCTTTTTACTAGGTTTTCCCCTCTTTTCTAGCTATTACTAGTATATCTATCTTATCTTTCGCTACCTTTATAAGAAGCTATCGCTACTTTTACTTCCCCTCTTACCCCTACCCTCCTCTTTATACCTCCTTTTAGCTCCTTCCTTAAAACCTATTTTTTAGCTTCCTAGGTCCCTCGTACTAAGAGATATCTCTAAGAACTATAAAATTAAGCTACGCTTCGCGATATACCCCCTTAGCTATAGCTTACCCTTATAGAAAGGGTAAAGCTAAATACCTAGGCCGGTAAGCGTATAAAGAAGGTCTTAGTCTATACTTATTCCTTACTTAAGAAATCCGGGTTTTAGCCCTAAGCTCTTTTAAACCTACTTTAGGAAAAGGGGCCTTAAGGAGGAAATTAAGTCCTATAAGAAAGGGGGTCTTCTCTAAGGATAAGTCCCTAAAAAGGGGGCCTTTAAGAAAAATAAGTCCTAATTAAGCTAGGGACCTTCCTTTAAGATAAGTCCTAATTCCTCTCTTTAGCTATAGACGTCTCCTTCTTCTTATATACTATTAGCTCCTCTTATAGACTCTTAAGGCGGACTTTTAAAGATAGCTTCTCTTAAATATCTTCTAGGCTAATTTACTATAAAAAGACAGCTAGCTTCTACTTTAGTAAGGGCTTTATAAGACCGTTAGCTTTTATTAATACCGTTAAAACCTAACGGACGGAAATAAGTCCCCTTTAAACCTCTTAGTATAACTAATACTAATAGATATCGATATATTATAGCTAGGTCGATAGCTTACTATTTTCCTCTATTAGAATTTATATAGTCTATATATTATTATATTCTATAGCTAATAGGGTTAGAATTTATAGTTATAGAGATATTAATAGCTAGCTAAGGAAAATCGCTTCTTTTAACGCTTTTAAAAGAGCTAGTAGCTCTACCTCTATACGTAAAGTTATAATAGTAGCTTACTTTAAAGCTCTCTAAGTAATAGTTCCTCTAAAAAGGGATATAGTATACCCTTATAAGCTCTTTCTATTTAATAAATTATCTATAAAGAATAAATCGCTTAAATAAAAAAAGATTTTAGTAGCTAGTTTCCTTCCCTACCCTCCTAGGTATAAACTATATAATCTTATTAAATAGAGATAAAGGATTACTTAGTCTACTACTTCTTAGTGCCTAGGGCTAGGAATCTAGTTATACCTAGCTAGCTAAGAGACCGTAAAAGAGATATCCGGTTTAGTAGAAATAGCTAAATAAAGTAAGGAGCCGACCTTTTATTAATATTAGTATTTCTCTTACTCCCTAGCTTAAAAGGATAGATTAGGTAAAAGCTCTTTATTTAATATAGGCGTAGAGGGAAGCTTCTTATTAAGGGAAGTAGGAAGGAATTTATAGGCGACCTTATCGATATAGGCGTCCTAGGTAAGCTAGATAGTCTATTAGGACCTATTTTAAAGGATTTATATCCCTAAGAACTACTTTAGCTCCCTTAGCCTAGTTATCTTATACCTTTATTATAGGCCTTTTATAGCCTCCCTTATAATTACTTCTTTCTCTTTTAGGTAGGCCTAGATAATATTATCGATATAAAAAAAGACTATGATTTTACCCTTCTATATTATACACGGTTCCTAAGGGACTTTCTTAAAGCCTAGGGCTTTAAGGGAACCTATTAAATACTATTACTTAAGAAGGGGTAATCTTTATAGTCTATATAAAGCTTTCCTAAGCTATAGAACCTTTCCTAGTTATTAGAAACTAAGAGGAAGTCGTATATAAATAACTTTTTCTTCCTTAAGTAGGTAGTTAACGAAGGCGTTAACTATATCTAACTAATCGAGCTTAAGGTTAAATTCTACTACTATAGCTATAAGGGTCCGAAAAGATATCCCTACTAAGGTAGTTGCCTTAGTAAGTAAATCCCCTTTTTCCTATTAATTCCTATAAATAACTAGCTGGGCTTTATACTTTTAAAGGAAGCTATATTTATTAGTCTTATAAATAAAGACCTACTTATAGCTAAGGACCTATTTTCCTCTTACTATATCCTTAAGGACCTCTTTAAAAGACCCTATCTCCTTATATAAGGCTAGGTAGTCTTTCTAGGCCTAGAAAAACTAGTCTTTAAAGGGGTGTTTTTCTAGCTGCTTTTAGTTTACTAGTAGGTCTAGGAGGTCTCTTTTATATACCTTCCTTACTAATAGCTATAGCTTAAAGAGCCGGCCTACTATAAACGCTTTATAGGAACCGTCTTTTATTAGTATTAGGTAAAAGTCGGAAAAACAATCGAAATAAAAGAGAGGTTAGTCTTCTTTAATAACCGTATCGGGCCCTATACCTTCCTTTACTTCTTAAAGTAATATTAAAAAGGCAGCTAGGTAATCCTTTAAGAGAGGTGCCTTTCCTACCCCCTTAGGGGTTAAGATAGGAAGACTAACTAGAAAAGCTACTTTTAGATCTTCTTCTTATTTTATAAGGGGAGGCGTAGGTAGGTAGGCGTATTCTAGCTCTACCGCTTTCTTATAGTCTCCTTCTTTATCTAGATTATCTAATCTAGTAGCTTCCTTTTTTTTTTCTTCCTTAAAGTTGGTATTATCCTTAACTACTTTAATATTAGTTTCTTCTTCCGTTTCCTTATCTAAGGCCTCTTCTTATAATTATTAGGAAGGGGGAATTTAGATTTTTAAATTAGCTAATATTATAAGAGTAAGAGGGGCTATTAATCCCTCTTTTTATCGAAGAAGCTAGATTCGTTAAAAATTATATCCTTAGTCGAAATAACCTTCTATAAAAAAGGAATAGATCTAAAAGATATTTATAGAATTATAACTAATAAGGTAACTAATAAAGGCTTTAAGATTAAGCTTTTTTTTCTTCTTCCTTTTTAGCTATATATTAGTAGTTATTATATATACCTTATAGCTATATATATAAAGGTAGGCTAGCGAGGCCCTCTTCTTTATAAAGAGCTTAAGGGGGGATTTTTAGTCTATTCCTTAGTTTAGTTTCCTAGAGTCCTTAGGGTCCTTAGGGGTCTAGTTCTAAAGGTAATAGGCGGTCTTAACGACTTCCCTTTAAAGGTCGTATAAAAGCTTTATAGTAAGTCTTATTATACGGGCCCTTTCTATTATAGTACCCCTTAATCTTTCTACCCCTCCGTTCTAGGCCTAGGTATTCGGTATTAATAGGAGGGGTAAAATACCCCTTTTTCGTAGCTATTTTAAGATATCCTTTATAAATAGCTCTCCGTTAAACTATATCTTCTTTACCTTATAGCCGAAGTAGGATTTTATCTAGTTAATTAAGTCTTAAAGGGTAGACTAGTTATACTTACTTAGGTAGGTCTATAAGAAATAAGGGAAAACTATCCTTAAAAAAGCGTCTATAAAAAACATTACCTTAACGAAGCTTTCTTAGTCCTTAGAGACGTTGGTTTAGTCGACCTAAATTTCCTTATATAGCTAGTCCGGCCGTAAAGGCATTCGTCTAAAAATTCGTCTCCTAGTCTTTCCTTAGCTATAGTATTTATATTTAACGGTCTTTAGGCCCCTTATTCGTACGCCTTATTATTAGCCTAGCTTATATAAAGCTAGGGGGCCTAGGTATCTAAGTTATATATACTAAAGAAGACCGTCTCCTTAAGCTACTAAAAGAGGGTCCTTTATAGTAGACCTATTCCTTCTTATAAGGAAAGCTAACTTCTTAAGAGATTCCTTCCTAAGAATAGGTCGGAATTCGAGAATAAATTAACCGAATTTCTCCTCGATAAGCTTAATAGTTTAATTCTTCTAAACTAGCCTCGTAGGCTTAAACGTTATATCCTAGAAGATTCCTTCCTCTTAAAGAAAGTAAAAGGAAATTAAGCTTATTAAAATTTAAGGGCAAAAAGCTACCCTTTTTCGTCGAAGAATTCTTATAGACCTATTAAGTAATTTTATTATTAAATTCACCCTTCTATATCCCTCTATCTATATAGTTAACTCCTTAGTAATAAGGTATTCCCCCTATACCTTTTTAAAGGACTAGAATCGTAAGAGTATATTATAAATATTAAGGGAAGTACTAAAGTTAAGGATAGCTAATTTTTATAAGGGGTAATCGGAGGGCTTTAACGGTTAGTTTTAGCCTTATTAATCTATAAGGAAGATAAAGGCTAGATTTACTATACTAACGATATTTCCTTAAATTTATAGCTTAAATAAGGGCAGCGGCGTTAGTTACTATTTCTTAGTAACCCGAATCTCGTTTATCTTCTTCTATAATAAGGGTTCCTCCTTAAGAGACTATTATATTATTTCTTATAGCTTTTTTAAAGGGTTAAATCCTTTAGGTCGGTTTTCCTTAAAGACCTACTAGTATTATAATAACTAATAGCCTAGTAATTTATAGGCTAAGCAGCTATTTTATTTAGTCTTTTAGTTCTTTAAGGAATCCTTATCTTAATTTAAAAGGTTTACTTAAAAACCTCCTCTTTTTACCCCTTATTACTAATTTTAATAAAGAGGTTTAATTTCGACTTATTCCTTAATTTTTCGACTAATAGACTAAACGGTCTATTAAGGGACTAGTTAGGCCGGACGGACTAATAGGGCTAGGGCCGGGCCCGGAGTAAGATATAAAGCCGGGGCCGGGACCGGGGCAGCCGTTAAAGACAGGGTTAATACTCTTAAGGGAGGTAGAGCTAAAGGAGTAATAGCTATAATAGTAGTAGCGGGGGCCGTAGTAACTAGGGCCGCAGCAGCTATAGGGGTAGTAGGTCGAGCCGTTTAGATTAAGTAGTAGCTATAAAGGAATAAGACTACTTACTATTATACTCTAGTAGCCTCTTTATTTAGTTCCTAGCTAGCTTCTTAAAAGATAGTTAAGTAACTATTACTAATAGGCTTTATTAGTAGAGATATATCCTATAGCTACTAGCTAGAAAGAGCTTTTATAAGGAAGTATTAGTTAGCTTTCTTAAGGATTTCTTCCTACTTAGCTAGCTATAATAAAGCTAGTAGGTTCTTAGTAAAAAAGGCTCTTAGGTATACTATATAAGTCTTCCTAATACGGTTAGTTATATAGCCCCTCGAGGGAGCTATTAAGGTCTCGAGCTTTAAAAGCTACTACTTAAAAGTCTTTTCCTTTTAAAGAGAGATTAGCTTTATAGTACTAACGGATTCCGTTATCTCTATATATATAGTAGTTAGTAGCTTTATCTTATAGAGGTACTTTTTTTAGTAACTCTCGTAGTCGCCTAAGGTAGTAGAAAAAGCTCTCTATTATATAGAGGTTAGCTTAGAAAAGAGGGAAGCTCCCTTTATAAATTCTATTGCCCTAAGATAAAGAGGGGGCTTAAGAGGGTCCTACTTATTAAAGAAAACTAAATTATAGATAGTTCTATCTATATAAGCCTATAGCTCCTTTACCTACTTATCCTAATCTTAGGGCTCTATAAGAATCGTCCTATAAACTATAAGGATAGTAAAGGAGTCGTTTTTCGATATCGTTATAAGGAGAGGGGGTAGAAAAGTTAGTTAAAATTAGCTTTTTTAGTAAGAGGGGTAAAAGGAAGCTATAAGGGATATAAGAAAGGTGCCTTTTATAGTAGCTAGAAGGTATAGGAATTCTATTCCTCCTAGGCTTATAAGTCTTATAAAGAGAGATATAAGAAGTATATAAAAATATTTAAAGGTAAAATTAAAGGTAAGGGGTTAGATAGGTAGGGTAGAGAGATTTAATTCTTATAGCGGTAGTAATTATAGTAAGGGAATAATTATTATATTACCTTATTTATCCTTCTTTCCTTTATTTAACGCCCCTCCTTATACTTATCTAGCATCTTAATTAATAGAGAAGATCCTACTTAAAGAAGCTTTTAATATCCTTTCGACTACTAAGCTTTTTACTAGATTTTCCCCTTTTTTTTAGCCGTTACTAGTATATCTATCTTATCTTTTACTACCTTTATAGGAAGCTATCGCTACTTTTACTTCCCTTCTTACTCTTACCTTCCTCTTTATACCTCCTTTTAGCTCCTTCCTTAAAACCTATTTTTTAGCTTCCTAAGTCCTTCTTACTAAGGGATATCTTTAAGAACTATAAAATTAGGCTATACTTCGCGATAATAAGATTCTTATATATTATAACTATAACTTAGTATAAGAACGGACTAGCTATAAAAGAAAGGAGGGTTTTCTTTTAAGTACTTTAGTTTTTCCCTTTTATTTAACGCTAAAGTTTTAAATACCTTTAAATATGTTACTAATATAATCTTAATTAATTAATATATTAAAAAATATACTATTTATAATATAATAGTTAGTTTAATAAGTAAGATTATTCCCTTATAAATATTACCCTTATTTAAGGGATAAGGCCTTAGTACTTCTTACCCCTTTAAGTATACTTAAAGACTTTATAAGAGTATAGATTATTTAATTAAATATCCTTTCTTATATAATTAATTTAAATATTTATTTACCCCTTTTAAAGTAAAGGTTACTTATTATATAGCTTTAATAAAAATAAAGAGGTATAAAATAAAGAAAATACTAAGACTTATAGTAGTAGCTTAATACTCTTAAAGCTATATACTATATTTATAATTAAATAATCTTATAATTTTATAAAGATATTAATTTACTACGTATACTATATAGGTTAATTAACGCTATCGCTTATATTTAATAATCGGCTACTACTTTTTTCGTAATAGTTATAAGCTTAGGTAGAGGGGTTACCCCTCTAAGAACCTCTTAGTAACTATATATATACTTCTTCTAGCTAGCCTAGCGCGTACTACCTAAAGGCCTATAGTTTAAGTCCCGCTAGCGTAATTAAGCGCGGTTTTAGTATAGGAACCTATTATCCCTTTATAAGAAAGGAGTCGTCTAGGTATCCTAAGATAAAATTAACCTAGTATCCTTAAAGGGGTATATCGCGTACTCTATATATATTAATTAACGCTATCGCTTAGATTTAATAGGCGGCTACTACTTTTTTCGTAATAGTTATAAGCTTAGGTAGAGGGGTTACCCCTCTAAGAACTTCCTAGTAACTATATATATACTTCTTCTAGCTAGCTTAGCGCGTACTACCTAAAAGCCTATAGTTTAAGTCCCGCTAGTATAATTAAGCGCGGTTTTAGTATAGGGCCTACTTATATAAAAATTCCCTTTATAGTCTTATAAGAATATATAACGACCGGTATTATTCCTAAGGGATAAACCTTTTAAGGGGTTTATATTTGTAGATATAATAGGGCGTGGTCTAAGTAATAATAAGTATATTACGTTAGTAATAAGTTAGAGGTTATAGACTATAAACTATAACTAAGTAATTAGAATTAAAGATAGAATCGTAATAAAGATCTATATTAAAAGCTATCGAGCTATCTATTTAAAGGAGTAAAAGTAGGTAGCTATATATACCTATAGAGACTATCCTTAGATTATAGTCTTAGCTATAATCCCCTTTATAGCTTACTATAGCTTACTCGTAAGCTATACTCCTAAGTAGTAATCTATCTATATAAGGCTTACTTAGCTTATATACGCTCTAGGTAAGCTAAGCCTAAGTAACTTCTTATCCTAACTATTATTCTGAGCCGCTTTATTACGTAAACGTAGCTAGCTCTCCTATAGCCCGCTAACCGTAGTTATAATACGATATCTCCTCTCTTTTTAGTCTTATTTATAAGACCTACTACTACCTTAGCCGCCGTATATAAATATACCCTTATTACGCGTATATATATTTCCCTTTCGTTCTTTCTATCCCTTAAGATATACTACTAATAGTATATTTAGTCGCGTATCTAAGGATCGTTCTTATAAGACCCTTAAGTATATTTATTTAGCTAAGTCTATTAATCGTCTTAGTTTTAACGTTATACTATATTCTTTCTATTTATTACGCGGCTTTTACTATAAAATACTAAAGAAATCTTCTAAGTATACCGAATATATATAGCGGGGTCGTTCTTATAATACGTCGGGCGTAGCGATTAGCTCTTATAGGTAACTTTATTATCTTACTTATTATTTATAGCTAACGTATATCCTAGTATCTTAAATAAATCTAGAGTCCGATCGATTAAATAAAGAAGAAGAAATTACTAAGGAGCGAATATTAAAAGCTTAAGCCGACCTAAATAAAGCCTTAGCTTATTTAGCGCGGCTTTACTATTAAAAGCGCTAGCTAAAGATAAAAGGTACTAAGATAGTCTATTAAGGCCTTTATTCCTTAGATAACCTTAATAAGGCTAAGCGCTAAGAATCTAAAGCGATAGTCGATATTTAGTCTATAGGTAGATTTAATATAATTAATTAAAATACTATTAGTTTATTAAGCGATTTTACGATACTTAAGGTAGATTTTACTAGTAAAACTATTAAAGTAAAGAACTATAGTAGGTTAAGTGCTTAAGTAGTTCCTAGGTATTTTCGTTTAGTCTATATCCCTTCTACTTAATAAAGTATTCTTATTACTAACCTTATTTTCTTATATCTAGTATTTATTTAGCTTTATATTCCTAATTATCGTTAACTTTAATTATTTCTTATAGTTTAGCGTTTTATAGTACTAGTTTTAATAATAAGATATAAAATATTAGGTATATCTATATTATCGTTAGTAGCGAAAGTTTATAGTTAACTTTTAAAATAATTTTCTTAACCTTAAATAGTCTAAGTTTCTTAAAATCTAATTTATTACTTAGTCGTTTTATTTTAATATTTCGTTATATAAGGTAGACTATATCTCCCTCTTAAAAGATTAGTCCCTATAATCTTTTCTAATTATAGTAAGTAGATATTTATTCTTTAATAAATTAAAGTTCTTATTATATTTCTTTATATAATTTTCATAGCTAATTTACTTATAGTATCGCTCGTTTTACTTATAGTCCTTATTAAGTAACCTTAAATACTTCTAGGTTATATCTATAATTAGTATATACTAGTAAGAGCTTAGTTATTTCTATAACTAAGCTATTATAAGCTAGTTATACTATTAGTAGCTATTTAACTTAATTGTTTTATTCGTAGCTAATATAGTATTATAAATATTATTTAAGCGTTTAGTTAAGTCGTTTTATTTATCTATCTATTTATAGGTAATAAGCTATACTAAGCTTATATTTTATCCTTAATTATACTATAAGAGCTTACTAAAACTTAGCTATAAATATACTTCCTCTATTAAAGATAATCTTATTTAGTAGTCTATAATTACTAATAATTATTTATAGGAATATATATACTAGCTCTTTTATATTACTTATTTCTTTATATAGTAAGAAGTATCTATACTTTATTAGTCTATTAGTAATAACGAATATACTATTATACTTAACGTTAGTTATAGGTTCTTTTAATAGTAATAGCTTTATAATATAGTTAAAAGCTATTAAATCCTATAGTTTTTCTAGTACTAGTAGTAGTTATAATTCTCTATATAGTTTATATTATTTAGCTTTACTTTATACGTAAAGTTTATATTCTTTAATAACTTATTATACTACTTCTTTAAGCTATAAGAAGTTATATTATCGTTTAATCCGTTCTATTATTCTTTAGATTCCTTAGTATCTATATATTAGATATTTATATATATCTTATATAACTTTATCTCGTAATTATAGTAGTATTTAGATTTTATTTTTATATATTAAAACTTCTAAATATCCTATATTATATCTATTTAATACTTTATATTCTTTTATCTATTTTAGGATCTTTTAATAAGTTAAGTTATTAAGTTATACTTTAAATATTATATTTAGCTATCGTTACTAGTAGTTCCTATTTTCGTTAATTTCTAAGAGCTATCCTTTTACTATAAGTGCCCCTATATCGTAGTTACTTTATCGACTAAGTGTATTAGCTTAACTATTTTCTATTCCTTTTCTATAGATTATTTTATAGTCGAATTCTAATAGGTATTCGGCCTATTAAATCTATCGTCCGTTTAACTATTACGTCGTTATAAAATATAAGATATTCTTATAATCTATATAGACCTTAACTTTATATTTACTTCTAAGAAGGTAGTATCAAAATTCCTTAAAAGCTTAAATAATTATAAGGAATTCTTTATCGTAGATAAGGTAATTAAGTTCTATGCTATATAGCTTTTTTAAGTAAAATATAATTAGTTATAGTCTTTCTTTATTATCTTTTTATCCGATTTATACTTTTAAAGTAAAGTTTAATATATTAGTTTTAAGTTCGATTTATTATTCTAAATTAAAGGTAGTTAAGACTAGTTCTTATATAGTTATAGTCTTAATATATTCGAAAGCTTTATTAGCTTTATCGTCTTATATAAATTCTTTTTCCTTTTTTATTAAGTTATATAGTAGTACTATAATCTTTCCGAAATCTTTAATAAATCGTCGGTAGTAATTTATAAATCCTAGGAAACTTTATACGTCCTTAATATTCTTTAGTATTAGCTATTCTTTAACTAAGTTAATTTTATCTTATTATATTTATATCTCTCTTAGTAAGATCGTATATCTAAGGAAGTCTACTTTCTATATATAGAACTTACTTTTCTTTAGTTTAACTTATAACTTTATATTCTAAAGTATATAGAGTACTTTATAGACGTATTCCTTATATTCTTTTAAAGTATCTAAGAAGATTAGGATATTATCTAGGTATACTACTATAAAGATATCTAAGTATTTATATAGGATATTATTAATTATCTATTAAAAGGTAGCTAGTATATTTATAAGTCTAAATAGTATTACTAGATATTTAAATAGTCCGAATTTCGTTTTAAAAGCTATTATTTATTTATATCCCTTTTTTATATATATTAAGTTATAAGTGCCTTTAAGATTAAGGGCTATAAACTATTTTTTACTATATAGTTAATCTTATAGTTCTAATATAAGTAGTAATAGTATTCGGTCTTTTATTATAATATCGTTTAAGCGTCTATAGTTAATCACTAATTATAGCTTACTATTTTTCTTTAAAATAAATATAACTAAGTAGCTTACTTTAGATATTAATATTTATATATATCCTTTTTATAGATTCTTATTAAGATAGTTATATAGCGTTTATAGTTACTTTTCGTTTAAGTTATAGATCTTATAGAACGTTAGCGTTATTTTATCCTTAAGATAAATTTCGTAGTCTTATTAGCTATATTTAGGTAACCCTATCTTAAGTTCTTTCTTAAAGAGTTTATTATATTTCCGGTATTCCTAAGGGATATTCTTTATTCTATCTTATAAGCTTTATTCTTTCTTTTAAGAGCTAGTTTCTCTTAACTTAAGCTCTTTATTAATTTATTTAAGGTCTTTCCTTAAAGTAGTAATAACTCTTTAGATCTTTATATTATATCCTTTATTTTATTTATATTAGATACTAGGATATATAGCCGTATTAGTTAGTATATAGGTCTTATTAATCGATTTTATTATATCTATTAGTTTAGTTACTATTTTCGTTTATATCGCTAAAGCCTATAATAATTTACTTAAATAGTTATCCCTTTTATCTTATTTAGTAGCTAAGTTATCGTAAAATTTTACTTTCTTTTAAATTTATTAGTCCTAGAAACTTATATCTTTATTTTAATATAGCTAGCTAGTTCTCTAGTTAATTAATAGGTTGCTCTCTTATAGCTATAAAAGTCTTAATATAAGGTTATATTCTTTAATATCTATAATATTAAAGTTAACTTATTTATTGTAGCCCTAGATATTAATATTAAGGTAATTAATCTCTATATTAATAATCCTATTATTATAGTTAAAGGCCTCTCCTTTAATATTTATAAGTTTATATAGATCTATCTTATATCTTTATATAAGTTAGTAACGATTAATAACTTTAGGTAAAACGTAATTACCTATCGCGCTATAGTCTAAAAGTATATATATATAATATCCCGCGATTTAGATATCTAATACTATTTAGTTACTATAGCTTACCGTTACTATATATAGGGTCCTTAGATCTTATTATATCGTGCTAGTCTATAGCCTTTTTATAGATAGCGTACCTTATTTTTTACTTAGTCCTTATTTATTTTATTTAGGTATTCTTCTTCGATTTATTATTAATATCGTTACTTTATATTTTCGTCGTATAGTATTATATTAGGGCTTAAGAGACTAATTTCTTATAGCTAATTAAAGATTTCTTATTTCTTAACGCTATATCGTTTATATTATATTACTTTATAGTTAATTATATACTATACTTTATAATTCTATTTATTTTTATACTAAAGGTTAAGTTTTCGTTTAGCGTCTTTTTATTTTTTATATAGTATTTCTATATTAATTCTACCTTAGTTAAATATAGCTTATAGCCTTTATATATATTACTAATAATCTTTTAATATACTATTATATCGTTTATACTATACTTATACTTTTTTATATTTATAAACTCTATAGCTTAGGTATATATATTCGTTATAATCTTCTTTATTATATATAACTTATTATATAAGTCTTTAAAAGATTAAGGGTTCGGATACCTTAAAGTAAGTAGCGTTATACTATTCCTTTATTTTAGCGTATTTATAGATTTTATATATCTCCGAAAGATATCTTATTAATAAACTATAATTATTACGGTATTTAAGTAGCGTGCTATAATCGGGTTCTAATAATATAACTTAGTCGTTTAGGTAGTATTAATTAATTTTCTAGTAGTTTAGTTCTATACTTAAGTAGGGTTTCGAAAGTACTTATCCCTTAAACTTAACTAAGAAGGCATTATATTATACCTTTATCTAAAAGTATATTATATAATCTAGGTAGATATATAATATCTATAAAATATACTTATAGTACTTATAAGTAAGTAGTATTTATAGATTATCTTTAAATTCTCCTTATAGTTACTATTCTCGTTATAGGGCTATAAAGGTATCGACTATAGCGATAGCTATAGTATAGTCTCCTTTATATAGTACCGGTTAATATCGAATTAGTATAGCTTATTAGTTTTCTATAAGAATTTAAGGTATTTATTAAGTTCTAATTTTAAGTATTTCTTTAAATTCTTTAAAGTATAAAGCGTATTCTTTAATTATAGTATTTTCCTTTAATAGCGAGGGTAGTAGTATATATTCGTTCTTATTTTCTATTTCTCTAAGTATTTCTTATTTTTTAGAGCTTATATCGTTAATACTTCGTTATTCCTTTTTAAGTTACTATCTAAGTTTCGTAAGTATAAGGGCTATATCTATATCTTCTTTATTATATTATTTATAAACTACCTATTATTATTACTAATTTTTATTTTATATATCTTCTTAGAATTGTTTACTATTCTTCTTAATCTAGTCTTAAGAGACTCCTTTAAAGTAAGGGTATTCTAGTTCTATAAATTTAACTTATTTCTATATTTTAAGATCCCTTTATTATATTATTATAAGGGTCTTCTTTAATAGCTTTAAGAACTATTTAGTACCGTTCTTATCGCTTAAGTATACTATATATTTATTATTATAGTATATAGTCTAACTAAGGAGTCTATACTTTAGTTCCTATTTATTAGTAGCGTTTAAGTATTTCTTACCTTCTAAGGCTAGTACCTAGTAGGTTTTCTTCTCCTTATAAGGTTATCTATATTCTTTAGAGTAATATCTAAGTTTCCTATAGTTAAAATACTTTCCTTTACTTTTCTATATTATATTTAGATCTATCCTACTTAGGTTAGTTATATAGGCATAGGTAATAAGAGTTTCGCGCTTCTTTTTATAGTTAGCGTATTAGTTAAAGTTATTCTTATAAGAAGGGTTTTAGTTTCCTCTTTCTTATTTCTTTTCTTAGCGTCGCGCGTATTATCTATCGTCGATTTATACTACTATAGCAATATAGTCTAAGAGGTTATTAGGTCGATTTTCCTTATAAAGCTCGTCCTTAACTTCTTTTTTAAGCCTATTATAGAATCGTAATATAAGAGGTTCGTTATCCTAATTAAGCTTTAAGGTAACTTAATAGAACTTTATAGTATAATCCGATACTAAGATCCTTTATTAGAGTTCTTAAAGTTTCTATTTAGCTTCTCGTTCCTCGTCGGTTATTCTAAATACCTTTATAATAGCTTCTTTAAATCCTTAGAAACTAGTAAAGACTTTATTTATCTTATTATCTCGTCGCACTAGTTAGTTATTATAAGAATATACCCTTATATTCCTATTTTACTATTATAAAGAAATAATAGGTATAGGGAGGCTTTATAGAATAAGCTAGTAAAAAGAGGCTCTATAATATAGTCTAAGGAAATAACCCTTAAAAGATAAAGACCTTTACTAGATATCTATACCTTCCTCTAGGAAAAGCGGGTTAGGATAAGCCTATCATTATAAATAAAAATATATATAAAATGCATAAGTTAATTACGAGTAGAACGGATACCCTATTACCTATTTTAGCCTAGCGGTTCTAAAGATATCCGCGATATAAGAATAGGTAGGGCATAGAATATTCTAGTTAAATCTACTACTTATACTAGAACCTATAGTCTTACGTTAACTATCACGCTATAATTAGACCACCTACTAAGTTAGGAAGATGTACTATAAATAGTGCTTTATAAGCACTATAGAATATGCTAGAAAGCTAACTAATTAGTCTACTAGTAGGCGAGCAATAGTCTATAAAAGACGAAAGATTTCCCTAGGAGTAGTAGATAGAATAAGTAAGTTCGCATATATCTTTTATAACACTATTCTTTTAATATATTATTCAGCCCCTTATAAGCTCGTTATAAATTCCGGACGAAATTCTACCCTATACTCCTTTAACCGATCTTTCCGCTTACGTTATTAATTACCTAATCCTACGCTTATTACTTATACCTTCTTATAGGTTATAAACCCAGCTTCTTTATAAGTCGGGTAATAACTTTAAAATTCTAATACTAACTATACGACCTCGAATTATCTAAAATAGGCTCTAGGGATAAGTTCGAATTTGCTAAACTTAAGGGTAGTTCTAACTATACCTTCTAAGCTATTTAAATATAGGCTCTTTTAGTTAAGGAAAAGCTTTCTACTACTATATAGTAAGAAAATTACTCGAAAATAAAAGAAGCACTTACTTTAATTTTTCTTTATATTAAAGATAGTCCTTTAACCTAAATAAAGCATATAATAAATGCTAAAGAAGCGTAGGATAGGTTAAAAAACCTATATAACCTTATTTCCTTTACCTCGAATTACCTACTTATAAAGGAGCTTTTTAATACTTTAGTAAGGGATTTCGAATCCTTAGAAGGCTACCTAAATAAGGTAAAAGAGGTATTTAAATAGCTAAAAGCATAGAATATTATAATTCCGGAAGTAGTTATTATAGCTTAGATTTTAAACAGCCTTTCGGGCTCGTTTTCTAGCTATATAACTAATATAATATAAGCTCTTCGAAATAACTTAGAAGCTTTTAATCTAGAGTCTCTCTCTAGTAGTCTTATAGACGAATTTAAGAGGACTAAGTCTCTAGAAAATCCTCTTAAGTAGGCTTTCTTTACTAAGAAGCCCTAGAAAAAGATAAAAATTATATTATAATGTACTTACTATAAGAAGAAAGGGTATCTAGTTAAAGATTGCTACTATCTTTACCTATAAAAGGCCCTTAAAAGATTTTCTAAAAATTTAAAAATTTAAAATAAAGGAATACCTTCTAAGAGGCCTAGAAAACCTTCTATAGAAGGAAATCCTATTAAATTAGACTCTTACGTCGATAAGAAGACGAAAAACCCTCTTCTCTATATATATCGGAAGTAGAAAAATAGAAATCGATAATTAAACGGAAGAAGAACTAGAAATCGATTTTTCTATTCCTCCTCCTACCCCTAGAGGCTATAAAAGCTCCGAAAAAGAAGCAGAGGTATATATCTCTTTAAATATCCTTAAAAAAGCCGTATTTAATAATAGGTAAATAGGACCTTTAAATTCCTCTCGAATTAAAGACCTTATATATAAGGTAAAAGAAAAGGAAATCCCTTATAAAACCTTAGAGAATAGAAATTTCTATAATCTTATATATAATACCGGTGCTACTAAGTATATAGTATTAGAAAAGAAATTCCTTATTAATTTTCGAACTATCTCTACTAAGGTTAATTAGGGAAAGGCATCCTATATAATTATTAAAGGCTACGGAGATCTTCTTTTTAGATTTCCGAAAAATAAAAGGCTATTTATCTTAAGAAACTACCTTTTTATACCTAAATTAAAGGTAAATATTATAAGCTAATCCTATTTTAAAAATACTTATGCCTTTATTAATAGTAAGGAAATTTTCCTGCTAGATAACTAAGCTAATATTATATCTAAAGGAAAATAGCAAGATAACCTTAATATCTTCTCTTTAGAAATTCCTTTCTTAAAGAAGAAGATATTCCTATATAATATTAATAATATAAGGAATAATATAAAGGACCTTAACTTTTATTTATAGTATTTAAGGCTAGGATATATAAGTCTTAAAGCCTTACTAGAAACCTTTAAAAGATATAATAAAGATATAACTATCCTTAAGAAGGATATTATAAAAGTTAAAGAATATAAGGCTTATATTAAAGTAAAGGCAACTAATAAAAGGAATAAATCCCTATTTAATAAGGTATATAATTACCTTAATAGAGTTGCTATTAATATTTAGGGACCTATAAAGACCCTTACTTATAATAAATATACCTCCTTTATATCCTTTTTAGATATAGGGATAAGATATTTAGAAATATCTTTAATAAAATCTAAGGCAGAAGCCTTAGATAAATTCTTAGAATATAAAGCCTTAGTTAAAAATAACCGGAATAATATTACTATAAAGGAAGTCTTTTTAGATAACGTAAAAGAATTCCTATATAAAATAAAACCCTACTACTTAAGAAAGGGAATTAAATATTATACTAGCCCTCCTAGGACTCTTAAATTAAACGGAGTAATAGAGAGGATTAATAGGACTATTTTAAATAAAGTCTAAGCTATTTTATTTACGGTAAAACTACCTAAATATCTTTAGGGAGAAGCTATTCTAATAGTAGCCTATTTATATAATAGGACCCCTTACTTACGAATAGGCTTCTAAACTCTTATAAAGAAGAAGGAAAATAAATCTCTAGCCTTAGAAGACTTAGGGAAAATTAAGACCTTCGGAAGTACTATTTATTATAAAAATAAAGACCCCTTAGATAAGCTAGAGATAAGAGCTTATAAGGGTATTATTATAGGCTATACTAAAATGCTTATAAAATATATAACTTTTCGAAAAGAAAAGGTAATAATTTCTAGAGATATTATTATCCTAGAAAATAAATTTATAGAAAATTAAAAGTAAGAAGACCTTAAGGACTTCGACTTTAATACCTTACCTTTTATAAATAAGGTCCTAGATAATTATTTATAAAGGGAACCTATATATAAAGAAGGCAATAACTCTTCTTTAAAAGAAGAGGAAAATAACCCTCCTATAGAGAAGGAAGATAACCCTCCTATAGAGAAGGAAGATAACCCTCCTATAAAGAAGGAAGATAACCCTCTTATAGAGAAGGAAGATAACCCTTTTATAAAAAAGGGAAATAATCCTCTTTTAGAAAAGGGATTAAATAAGGATCTAAAAATCCGTATTAATATACCTAAGAAGCTAAACGGATTTTATAAAGACTATATCGTATACCCCGAAATAAATACTATATTAAATAGTAAAAGTAAAGAGATTATTCTATCTTTACTAGAAAATAAGGGTCCTATAGAGCCTAAAACATTTAAAAAAGCTATAAATAGCTTAGAATCTATAAAATAGAAAAGAGCTATATTTCTAGAAATAGAAGAGCTATTAAACTAAAATACCTAGGAATTAAAGCCTCTTGCTAGTAATAGGGAGGCCCTAGGCGGCCGTTAGGTCTATAAAATAAAGTAGGATAATAAAAATAATATTATTAAATATAAAGCCCGCTATATAGTATAAGGATTTAATTAGGTCTACGCCCTAGATTATTTAGAAACCTTTTCTATAATAGTAAGACCTAAATCTATTAAAATACTACTTATAATAGCTATTTTTAATAATTATACTCTACTATAATATAATATAAAAAATGCCTTTATATATACCGAAATAGATATAGATATTTATATAAAAATCCTAATAAGCTATAAAGAGCTAATACTTAAAGACTAGTTTAATAAAAACTAGTATAAGTATATTATTAGCTATTTATAGTTTCTAGACCTATATAAAAAGAAAAGGCTAGTAGTAAAATTAAAGAAAGTATTATATAGCTTTAAATAAAGCCTAAAGCTTTAGTATAACTATCTTAGCTTTATATTAGCTAAGATAGGATTTTCGACCCTTCTTATAAATAAAGGGGTATTTATAAATATATAATATAAAATTTCGATAGTAATCTATATAGATAACCTCTTAATAATAGGGCCTAATAAAGGTATAATAAATAGTTTACTTAAAAAAGTAGTAGATTATATAAAGGTTTAGCCTCTAAGTAAACTAAAAGACTTCTTAGGAATATATATAATTATATACTAAAGTAAAAGGGAGATATTTATACCCTAGGAGAATTATACTTATAATAAAATATAAGAATATAATAAAGAAGACTTAGGGACTTTTAATATACTTATTATAGTAAGAGTAAAGCTTAAAAAGGCTACTATAACGCCTTTATAAAAAGAAATCCTTATTTACTAAAGGGAAATAAGGGCTTTATTATATCTAGCTATAATAAGTAGGCTAGATATTTTATATACTATTATTTCCTATACTAGATTTGCTTTTAAACTTAATAATTCGTATTTTAAAGCGTTAAATACTATCTAGAAATATTTAAATAAATACCCTACCTTAGGGATAATTTATTACTATAATATCCCTTATACTTATAATTTTATAAAAGGTTATTCCGACGCTAGCTAGGCGTCTAACCTTATAGATAGAAAATCTATTTCTAGATAATATTTCTATATTTATAAAAATATTATAAGTTAGGCTAGCTAGAAGTAAAAATCTATAGCCCTATTAACCTATAAAGCTAAATTTATTACCCTTAAGGAGGCTAATAAAGAAGCTTTATATTTAAATCGGCTATTTTATTCGATAAATAATAGCTTATCTATTAAAATTCTTAATACTATACCTCCTATTTTAACGGATAATAAGGCAGCTATTAAATTAGCTAAAAATCCGGAATTTTATAAAGAGATAAAGTATAGAGATATTGCTTACTTCTATACCTAAGAAAATATTAAGGAAAGGAGGATCCGGATTTTCTATATTAAATCTAAAGATAATATTACTAATATATTTACTAAGGAACTAAGAAAACTTTAAGTTTTAAGAGCTTTATTCCCTTAGGGAATTAAAAGAGCCTTAAAAAGAAAAGCTTATATCTCTTTAATAAAGGTTTTTTTAGCTATCTTTCGCTTTCTTAGCTTTTCCTTTATATATAACTAATAGGTTTTTTCCTTTAAAAAGGTTTCCTATTAGTAAAAAACAACTTATAAAAATAGGGGTTTTCCTTATTAAAGGTTTCCTATAATAACTCTATAAGGCTTTTTCCTTATAAAGGTTTACCTAAAAAGAAGAGAAAAATTATAACTATAACTAGGATTTTTCCTACTAAGGTTTTTCCTAGAAAGGGTTTTAAAATTTTCCCTTATATCCTTATTATATACCTTATTCTTAATAAGGATAATTCTACTATAAAAGAAATAACTAGTAAAGAGTACTATTTACCTAGTACTTTTTAAGGGAGGCTATAAAAATATACCCTTATATTCCTATTTTACTCTTATAAAGAAATAATAAGTATAAGGAGGCTCTATAAAATAAGCTAGTAAAAAAGGGCTCTATAATATAGTCTAAGGGAATAACCCTTAAAGATAAAGACCTCTACTAAATATCTATACCTTCCTTTAAGAAAAGCAGGTTAAGATAAGCCTATCCTAATAAAATAAAATATATATAAAATGCATAAGTTAATTATAAGTAGAACGGATAACCTATTACCTATTTTAGCCTAGCGGTTCCGAAGATATCCGCGATACGAGAATAGGTAGGGCATAGAATAAGTAAGTTTATAAGTATCTTTTATAACGCTATTCTTTTAATATATTATTTAGCCTATTATAAGCTCGTTATAAATTCCGGACGAAATCCTACCCTATACTCCTTCGACCGACCTTTCCGCTTAAGTTATCTATTACCCGATCCTACGCTTATTACTTATACCTTCTTATAAGTCTAAGATATCTAGGTATCTTAAGATAAATTAACTTAGTATCCTTAAAAGGATATATTATATATACTATATACGTTAATTAACGCTATCGCTTATATTTAATAGGCGGCTACTAACCTTTTCGTAATATAATTACCTAATTATTCCTTAGCTATATACTATATATACTTTAAGTATATACTCTTATCTCTATTAAAACTATTCTTTTAAATATAAACCTATTATTTTATTTTATTTATATAGTAATAAATAGCTTTATAAAGCTAAGAATACTTAAAAGATAATAGTACTATTTAAAAAAGATAGATTTTAAGGATTTAATAATTAAAGTTATAACTATTTTAATAGCTAGAATTAAGAACTTAAAAAGATAATAAACTTACTAGGAAATAAATAATTAGATAATACTTTTATTATATCGCGAAGTATAACTTAATTATATAGTTCTTAGAGATATCCTATAGTAAGAGGGACCTAGGAAGCTAAAAAAACGGTTTAAATAAAGGAGCTAAAAAGAGGTATAGAGAGGAGGGTAAGGGTATAAGGGGAAGTAAAAGTAATAATAGCTTCTTATAGAGGTAGCAAGAGATAAAATAGATATACTAGTAACGGCTAGAAAGGAAGGGAAAAACTAGTAAAAAGCTTAGTTATTAAGAGGATATTAATAGCTTCTTTAAGTAGGATCTTCTTTATTAATTAAGATACTAGATAGGTATAAAAAAGGGCGCTAAATAGAGGAAAGAAGAATAATTAAGGTAATATAATAATTACTCCCTTACTATAATTACTACCCCTATAAGAATTAAATATCTTTACCCTTCCTATCTAACCCCTTACTTTTACTTTTACCTTTATATATTTTTATATACTTCTTATATCTCTTTATATAAGAGTTATAAGCCTAGGAGGAATAGAATTCTTATACCTTCTAGCTACTATAAAAGGCACCTTTCTTATATCCCTTATAGCTTCGTTTTACCCTTTTTACTAAAAAAGCTAATTTTTAACTAACTTTTCTATCCTTCCCTTATAATAATATCGAAAAACGATTCTTCTACTACCCTTATAGTCTATAAGACGATTATTATAGAGCCTTAAGATTAAGATAAGTAAGTAAAGGAGCTATAAGCTTATATAGATAAAACTATTTATAATTTAGTCTTCTTTAATAAGTAGGACCCTCTTAAGCCCCCTCTTTATCCTAGGGCAATAGAATTTATAAAGGGAGCTTCCCTCTTTTTTAAGCTAAGCTCTATATAGTAAAGAGCTCTTTTTACTACCTTAGGTAACTATAAGAGTTATCGTAAGGAGTACCTTTATAAGATAAAGCTACTAACTACTATATATATAGCGATAACGGAATCTATTAATACTATAAAGCTAATCTCTCTTTAAGAAGGGACTCCTAGGTAGTAGCTTTTAAAGCTCGAGACCTTAATAGCTCCCTTAAAGGGCTATATAACTAACCGTATTAAGAAGACCTATATAGTATATCTAAGAGCTTTTTCTACTAGGAGCCTACTAGCCTTATCGTAGCTAGCTAAGTAAGAAGAAATCCCTAAGGAAGCTATCTAATACTTCTTAATAAAAGCTCTTTTTAGCTAGTAGCTATAGGATATATCTCTACTAATAAAGCTAATTAATAATAGTTACTTAACTATCTTTTAAGAAGCTAGCTAAGAACTAAATAAAGAAGCTACTTAAGTATAATAGTAAGTAGTCTTATTCCTTTATAGCTAGCACTCGACCTAGACGGCTCGACCTACTACCCTTATAGCTACTATAGCCCTTCTTACTATGGCCCCCGCTGCTGCTACTATAGCAGCTGCCCCTTTAGCTCCTCCTTCCTCGAGAGCCTTAACCCTATCTTTAACGGCTGCTTTAGTCCCGGCCCCGGCTCTACCTACTACTCTAGGCCCGGTCCCGTTAGTCCGTTCGGCTTAACTAGTCCCTTAATAGACCTTTTAGTCCATTAGTCGAGAAATTAAGGAACTAGTTAAAATTAAACCTTATTAAAACTAATAATAAGGGGTAAACGGGGGGGGGGGTTTAAGTAGACCTTTTAAACTAAGATAAGGATTCCTTAAAAGAATAAAAGACTAAACGAAATAGCTACCTAGCCTATAAATCCCTAGGCTATAGGTTATTATAATACTAATAGGTCTTTAAAGAAAACCGATCTAAAGGATTTAACCTTTTAAAGAAGTTATAAGAAATAATATAATAGTCTCTTAAGGAGGACCCCTTATTATAAAAGAAGAGAGATAAGATTTAGGTTACTAAGAAATAGTACTTAACGCCGCTACCCTTATTTAAGCTATAGGTTTAAAAAAGAATTATTAGTATAGTAAATCTAATATTTATCTTCCTTATAGATAAGTAAGACTGCCTATTAGGACCCTCTAACTATCCCCTATAAAAATTAGCTATCCTTAACTCTAGTACTTCCCTTAATATTTATAATACCCTCTTATAATTCCGGTCCTTTAAGAAGGTATTAAGGGAACACCTTATTACTAAGGAATTAACCGTTTAGATAAAAGGGTATAAGAGGGTAAACTTTATAATAAAATTACTTAATAGGTCTATATAAATTCTTTAACGAAAAAGGGTAGCTTTTTACCCTTAATTCTTAATAAGCTTAATTTCCTTTTACTTTCTTTAAAAGGAAGGGATCTTTTATAATATAACTTCTAAGCCTATAAGGCTAGTTTAAAAGAGTTAGACGATTAAGCTTATTAAGAAAAAATTCGGTTAATTTCTTATAGCTATAGTAGTAGAATTCGACCTCGAAGTTAATAAAATAGATACTATTAATACCTTTATTAACTGCCTCTTTAAGGAATAAGAAGTTATTTATATACGTTTTCCTCTTAGTTTCTAATAACTAGGAAAGGTTCTATAGCTTAGGAAAGCTCTATACGGACTACGAAGATTACCCTTTCTTTAGTAATAGTATTTAATAGGTTCCCTTAAAGCCCTAGGCTTTAAGAAAGTCCCTTAGGAACCGTATATAATATAGAAGGGTAAAATTATAGTCTTCCTCTATATCGACGATATTATCTAAGCTTACTTAAAAGAGGAAGAAGTAATTACTAAGCAGGCTATATAAGGCCTATAATAAAGGTATAAGATAACTAAGCTAAGGGAGCTAAAGTAGTTCTTAAGGATACCAATCCTTTAAAATAGGTCCTAATAAACTATCTAGCTTACCTAGGACGCCTATATCGATAAGGTCGCTTATAAATTCCTTCCTACTTCCCTTAATAAGAAGCTTCCCTTTATGCTTATATTAAATAAAGAGCTTTTACCTTATCCGTCCTTTTAAGCTAGGGAGTAAGAGAAACACTGGTATTAATAAAAGGTAGGCTCCTTACTTTTTTTAGCTATTTCTATAAGACTAGATATCTCTTTTACGGTCTCTAAGCTAGCTAGGCAGAACTAGAATCCTAGCCCGAGGTACTAAGAAGTAGTAGACCGAGCTATCCTTTATCTTTATTTAACGAGATTATATAGTCTACGCCTAAGAGGGTAGGGAAGGAATCTAGCTACCGAAATCTTCTTCTATTCGATTAATTCGTCCTTTATAGATAATTCCTTAAATAGAAAGAGCTTATAGGGGTATATTATATCCCTTTTTAAAGGAACTATTACTTAGAGAGCTTTAACGTAAGCTACTATTACGACTTTAAGTATAGAGGTAGAGCTACTAGCTCTTTTAGAAGCTATAAAGGAAGGTATTTTCCTTAGCTAGCTACTAATATCTCTATAACTATAAATTCCGACCCTATTATCTATAGAATATAATAATATATAGACTATATAAATTCTAATAGAAAACGTAAAGCTATCGACTTAGCTATAGTATATTAATATCTATTAGTATTAGTTATACTAAGAGGTCTAAAAGGGACTTATTTCTATCCGTTAGGTTTTAATAGTATCGATAAAAGCAAACGGTCTTATAAAGCCCTTACTAAAGTAGAAGCTAGCTATCTTTTTATAGTAAATTAAGCTAGAAAACGTCTATAAGAAGCTATCTTTAAAAGCTAGCCTTAAGAGTCTATAAGAGGAGCTAATAGCCTATACGAGAAGGTAACGTCTATAGCTAAAGAAATAGAAAAGGTTTTCCCTTTAAAGGGCCCCCTATTTTAACTAGGTTTCTCCCTTCTAAGAAGGCCCCCTTTCTTATAGGACTTTCCCCTCTTTAGGCCCCTATTCCTTAAGTAGGTCTAAAAGACCCTAGGGACCTAAAAGGGCCCCTACTTTCCTTAAGTAAAGGGATAAGTATAGAGCTAAGAACCTCCTTTATACGCTTACTAGCTCGAAGCCGTATTAGCTATACCCTTACTATAAGGGCAGGCTATAGCTAAGGGGGTATATCGCGAAGCGTAGCTTAATTTTATAGTTCTCGGAGATATCCTATAGTAAGAGGGACTAAGGAAGGTAAAAAATAGGTTTTAAGGAAGGAGCTAAAAGAAGGTATAGAGAGGAGGGTAGGGGTAAAAGGGGAAGTAGAAGTAGCGATAGCTTCCTATAGAGGTAGCGAGAGATAAGACGGATATACCGGTAACGGCTAGAAAGGAGGGGAAAAACCGGTAAAAACCTTAGTAGTTAAAAGGATATTAGTAGCTTCTTTAAGTAGGATCTTCTTTATTAATTAAGATACTAGACGGGTATAAAGGGTAGCGTTAAATAAAGGAAAGAAGGATAATAAAGGCAATATAATACTTACTCCCTTACCGTAATTACTACCCCTATAAGAATTAAATATCTCTGCCCTAACTATCCGACCCCTTACTTTTAATTTTACCTTCGTATATTTTTATATACTTCTTATATCTCTCTATATAAGAAAAGTAGTAGTTATACTACTATTTATTATTATAAAGTAGCTATTTAATTAAACTACTATATTATAATAGCGGTAAAGGGTAAAAGAAAATAAATTAACTAAGCTACTTAACTAGTTAGTTAACTACGCTTATTAATAGTTAGTTATATTTATATAGCTTACGCTTATAATAGAGCTTAGCTTACAATAGTTATATAACCTTAATTAACTAGTATTTAAACCCTTTTTAAGTAAGAGAAGGTAAATAGTACTATATATATAAAGGTTATATAGTACTAGATTCTAAATAAAATTACTTTTTATATCTTTACTTTTTTTATAATATCTATTTAGGAGCCCCCTCCCTTTTTTAAAATAACCTCCTTAGATAAATAATAAGGTAGCTAAATTTAATATTAAAATAGCTTTATATTTAGTAAACTAAGCGGTCTTTTACTTATTACCTTATTATTTAAAAGCTAAGGTAGTAAAGAAGTATATTAAAGAGTTAGTATAAAAGGCTAGAGTTATACTTAATAGATATAATAGTTATATATAAAGAAGCTTACCTAACTAAAATAACTCTCTTAGCCTAAGTATATAATATAGGCCTAACGTAAGTATAGGAATATTATAATACTTTTTTTTAGCTAGCTATTTATAGTTACGATACTTATATAAACCCCTGCCTTATCTTAATAGATAGACTAAGATATATATTACTAAATTTACCTTTCTATGCTCCTATTTCTTTTACTACGCTCTTAAGCTACTACTTAAGAGTAGGATAAGGTAGAAGTCGCTATCTAAGACAAGGAAGAAGTATAGCGAGATTTATATACCGACGAACTCTCTTTAGGACGAGCAGGCAAGCAGTCAGGCGGCCAGGGCTTAATTCGACGAAATAACATATCTTTAAGCCTCCAGCTCGAATATATAGAAATTACGTAAGCAGCCTTCGTGCCCGTAGGTGCGAATAGCTTTACTTAGCACGAAGGCGAGCACGTGCGCGCAGAGGGGGGCGCGCAGTCAAGGTGGGGAATGTACGCACCTAATTGTGCGGTATCGGCGCTGCGCTTCAACCAGCCATACTTCTCTACTTTTAGTCGGACTACTAGGCAGAGCGGTCGGATATTTAGTCACTCCCTAGGTAAACGTGCCTACTGGTTAACACTAGGTGTGGTAAATCCCCCAGTAAACGTTGCCACCTCCGCCGTTACCACTGCAATGCATCGAGCCCTTAGCCCCAATCTTGCCATCATTGCCTCTCCTGAACTTTCGGATGGAGTCCCTGATGAGGTCCATAATGTCCTCATTGCCTACGTACGTATACCATGGTCCCCCTCCAGAGGCGCCAAAGGCACAAGATCCGTATGTCGCCAGTGTACGCTGACTGCCGCTCAGAGTCCAGCGGCCACCATTCTGGACGTTTGAAGAAAGGCGCTCGCAGTCAGACGTCAGAGGAGATGCTTCGCTGCCCTGGTCGATAAAGGTGGAGTCTCCGCATTCGTTTCCCCTCTTGCTCAACGTGAAGGTAGCGCTATCGGCTTCGCTACGCTTCTCAAGAACCGCAGCCCCGTCCTCGGGCTGCAGAACCTCTAGGAGGCCACTGTGAATGACGGAGCTTGGGGCAGCCTGGCCAAGGCCAGATGAGGCCAACACAGCGGCATAGGGGAGAAGTGAGAGCTTCATCGTGACTTAAGAGAGCTCGACGAGGCTCAAGGATTAGATAAGATAATATTGGGATGATGTAAAGTTAAGCACTGAGTTCTTAGAACAGGTCGAGACAGAAGCAGCGGATGCGTTTAAATTTATAGAGCTGAGAATCATTCTCATCTCCACGGCATTGTTATATCCGGTTACTGCTCTGGAGCCTTCATCAGCGTTCAGTTTAATAACAGGATCTTTAAACTGAATCCTTAGAATAACCGCCGGTAGCTTTAGGTCTACTATATTAAAAATAAAACGTTAAGTAGGTAAGACCGTAGGTGGACTTTTATTAAGAGCATATATGCTACCACGTATATAGATATATGCTCTGACGCCTTAAACCTTAAAGGGCAGTAGAGAGAGAAAAACTTCGGGACTAGTCTTATTAATTAGCCTAAGAAGGAAGCCGATATTAATTAATCTAAGACGCTAATAGGCTTAAGAACGAGGTGGTCTAAGCAGGGTTTAGGATAAACGAGCGCTAAAGCGAGGACTTTTGGCTATAATATAGATCCTACGTTTTAAGTTCTCCTAACGGTCGGATTCTTTAACAGCGCTAATAGTACGTAATAAAAGGTCCTAGAAGACTTAGCTAGGAGGCCTCGACCCCTAAGGCCTAGCCCCCTTAACCTTCTTATAAAGGCTTATATCTTTATATATAGCTAAGCCGCTATTAGGAAGGTTATAGGCTTCTTAGACCTAGCTATATATATTAAAAGGCTCCTAACTAGCCTAGAGGCCTTTTATAATATATAGCTATACTAGTGCCCTAGCTACCTAGGTATCTTTAGTAACGAGCTAGCCGACTAGCTAGCTAAGAAGGGCTTAGGGGCCCTTACCTAAGGAACCCCTTTAGTCTCTATTAGCTACTTATAAAGAAAGGTCTAATAAGCTATTAAGGACTACTAAAAGGGCCTCTAAGCTACTAAGGTTACTAAAGGCCCTAAGGCTAAGGACCTAGGTAAATACTATATATCTATTTAAAAGACCCCCCGCTTAGCCTTTAGCCTAAAAAAGGACCTTATAAGGAGGCCTAGGCCGACCCTTTCGGCCTTTTACTAGCTCTTCTTTAAGGCTAGCTTCTTATTTTCCTTCTTAAAGAGGATTAATAAGGAAGACTAAGATAACTACTACTATAGCTAAGGAAGGTATATAGCTAAGCACCTTATCTTAAGGTGCCTAAACTATAGGAGGGAAAGAGAGGTCCTTTACTAGGCCTCTAAGGGACGGGAGGAGGCCCTTAGCCTACCTCTTCTCTATAGCTCTAATAAAGGAAGGGAAGCCCTTTTAACCTTCTTAGCTAAAACGGAGATAGGAACCGCTAAATAGCTTAAGAAGGAGTACCCTAGGGGCCCTAGGGCCCTTAGGGGGGCAAAACACCGCATAGGAGGAACTAGATTAACCTTTCCTTTATTTTTACCTTTATAGCTACCCTTTCCCTAATTAGTTATAAGCCTCCGGGCTCTATAGCTAGCTAGGACTACTAATAAGGGTCTAGGCCCCTATTAGCCTCGCTATAGCCCTAGAGGCTATATACGAGTAATAATATAAATAAATAAAAAGTATATAATAGAATTCTTTAGGACCGACCTAATATCGCTCGCAACTAAGAGGCGAACTATAGCTAAGTTATAGGGACCCTAAGCAGTAGACTTAGGACTCTTTTCGCTCTTATTCGCTGACCTATTATCGTGAAAGACGTTAGTGGGCGCTATGTGAACGGAATCTAAAATCTTCTGTTTCGATGTAAGTAGTAGACCAAGGAGCGCGAGATTATAACGCGAAGCGCAAAAACGAAAATCGGAAACCTTTCGTATTTTCTTAGAGGGGAAACCGTTCACGACCCAAAGAACTAGACACCAGACAAGCAAGCGGGCAGAGCAGCATTTGAAACCCTGTTTGCAATTGCCACAGGAAGGCTCGACAATGAGCAGAAAAAAAAAATGAAAAGCCCGGCGACAATGCCGATCAACTATTTTCAATATCAACTTCACGCGGGAACAGACCATGCCCCAGCTACTAGGGACAGGATGCTGAACACTTGCAGAAGTTTGGCCTTCAAGCAGGCCTGTTACTGGATAATCAACAAAGTTAGGAAGATGTAAAGCGTAAGAAGTGTGGGGCTTCCGGGTGGTCGAGACGCAAGGGAAGAATTGTGATCCCTCTGCACGGAATAAATTCATTGATTCCTTTATCCCCTCACTTCGATTATTGTTGATTTTTCTTTATGCTAGTCCTTTGGCTTGAGCTAATTCCCAGACTGGCACCAAGTCTACACAAGGAGCAGCTATGCTCCTAATGCGTCTTAACGCCGGCTTCTGGCTCTTATGGCTGTCGCTCCTCACTTTCTGTTACTTCAACTCGTACGACGATCCGTCCTCCATCTTCTACGACCAGAGCAGGGCCTACGAGCAAAAATACTCGCTTCAGCGAGCCGCCGAGGCCAAGGCCTATTTGCAGCATCTTCCGCCTAAGATCGACCAGGCAGAGCCACATGGCAGGCTTCTCTGCATCGGCATTCCGAGCATCAATCGCACCTCCGAGTCCTTCCTCGCCTTCACCGTCGCCACCCTCGTCGATACCTTGACGCCCGAGGATCGCGCATCCATCCATCTCGTCGTCCTTCTCGCCGACAGGGCCCCCGAGAATCACTTCGCTTACAGCCAGCCCTGGCTGGCTAACATCGCCGACGAGGTCCTTCTTTACGGCGACGGTCCGTCAAGCACTAACGAAAGCGTGTATCGGACCGTTCCATATAGTGTCTATAAGGAAGGGCCCGGCCGCGGGACCGGCCGCGTTGAGAACATGCGCCTAGACCACTCGGTCCTCGTCGAGACATGTCGGCACTACGGCTCTCCCTATTTCGCACTAGTCGAGGATGATATCATAGCCTCGCCTCGCTGGTTCGCACAACTCAAGAAGAGTCTACAGTACGTCGAGACTCAGTCTAAAAAGACTAGCAAGGACTGGGTATATCTACGTCTCTTCTACTCGGAAATCTTTATGGGCTGGAACAACGAAGAATGGCTATCGTACTTCCAGAATATTATTCTGGCCTACATAGTTGTTCTTCTCGCCTTTCTGGTTAGGATACTATTGAGGAGACGGCTCAAGTATGTGCCCGTTATGGGGTCGGCCCGCTCTTGTGCCCTACTTATGGCGCTCGTTCTGGGCCTCTGGCTTCCTGCCCTAATCGCCCTCTATTTCATAGCCGGGCGAATATCCGTAAGCCGCATTAACCCGCTTACGTGGAGATGGCAGCCGGCACGCGAGATGCCTAATTACGGCTGCTGCGCACAGGGGCTGGTCTTTCCGCAGCAACATCTCGAGGGATTTCAAGCGTTGCTGAGGAACCCTCCGTATGCCTTTGCCGGGGACCAGATCCTCGAGGACTACGCTAGGGATCATTCCCTGGCTAAGTGGGCCCTAGAACCGAGCGTTTTCCAGCACGTAGGCCTAAAGCAGTCGTCAGCAGGAGATCAGAGAGCCGAGGTATGGAATTTCAGCTTTGAGAGGCAGCATGGGAAAGGGGAAGCATAGCCTGTTAATCACGCAATCACATGAAGGGCAAGGGTGACGGGAAGTCACCCATACCCCCGGGCCCCCTATTTGCCTAAATTTGGGATATAGGGGGCCCACAGCCAACGGGCCAAGCAAAAGGCCCCAGTACGTTGAGAACGGAGTGATGTACTTACACGCAATGGACGGGAGGGGAATGCAGTGGTTGTAAGGCCAATCAGACGGGGGAGGATGGCCAATGCTCACTTTTCACTTAAACGTGTTTGAGCAGAATACCGATGGAGGATGAGGCCCCCCCTCTACACACACAACAGAACCCGGCTGATTCTTTTCCTTTTCCTTTCCCTATTTACGGGACGTTATCGTGCTGCGCGCGACATATGTCCTCAGCGGACGGCCTTCTACTCTCGGCTACGCCTCGCTGGAAAGCAACCATTCATTCAACACGCTGCAGTGTACTAGTGGAACCACTTCAGGGTAAATATCCAGATATCGCATTCACGAACAAGCGACTTGTTGTGCCTATACACGAGGAGTGAGAATAGAAGGTTTGACATTGACATGCACTCGCCTGTGACGACCACCGGACACCACGTAGCACGTAGATTCCTTCCTTTAAGCGTTTACAAGGGAAGCCCCGACGTAGTACCCTCTCAACACCCTGTGCAAGGGAACCGAATTCCAAACCGTTTACAAAGTACTCCCGACCCGTTTACAAGATCACCACATTGCCCCGGCTACCACCCCGAACCCTCAATCCCACTCATGGCTACGGAACCAACCCCCCGAAGGAGGTGGGACCAGGCCGAAGGACTGGGCGCGAAGAGCCACACTCACAACTCTTCGATTGCGTCAGCTCGTTCACAAGCAAACTCACAAAAGGTCACGCCACGGAGGACCTGAAAGTGCAACGAGCAAAGGGACGAGATCAAAGCACACACGAAGGCATTAACAATCCTCCAATAAAGTCGCTCCGCCACATTAAACACATACAAACAGTACACAGTTGGCCCTCAACCGGAGGGAGAACATCGAGTGGAAGAGGACACTGGTACGAGCAGGAACGAGAACCTTGTAGGAGTGACGGGGTCACTTCTACCCCATGGCCCCCGAGCAGAGCGACTGTCTCGAAGACATAGATCTCTTTTCTTTTCAACTCCGTAAGGACATCATCGCAAGTGCACTGCCTTTTCTTGGACGGAAAGGACCTGATCCAGTGCAGGTGGATGCTCCTTTGCAAGGACTAGGACTAACAATATTCCGGAGGAGACTGCTTATAACCCCACTTTCCGCTTAAATAGTTCAAGCAGAACCACACCGGAGGGTATAAGACCACTCCTTCTAAACTGCGTTCAAACTCGGCGCAAGCGCTCCGCTGTCCTCGCCTGCGGCTCGCCGGGAAGAACTAGGTAAGAATAGTTGATAGGCTGTTGACCAGGAGGGACTCGGAACAGTTAGACACAGGGAGTGACGCTTAAAGGACACACGGACAGTGGACGATAAGCATTAACGGAGGAAGAGCAAAGAACAATGGGCCTGATAAGAGGAAACAATGCAAGGATAGAAAGGACGGATAAAGAGAGGAGAACAAGAAGTAGCGGGAGGAATATAGGAGCAGGGCGAAAGGGATAAAAGGACGATTAAAAAGAGGATAGAGGAAGCGACGAGTAGAATAAAGAAGACAGAGAAAGTAACGAGAGGAGAATATATAGCGCCTACGGCGCGATAAGAAGTACCGGGTGTCGGCGGATAGGTCTTAGATAAGTGTCCTCGGCACTCCCTCTCCGCCCTAGACGGGCTCCGATCCGTTCTATTCTAAGGCAGAGAGAGTATTACTATTTGCCTAAGACTAAATCTTTATTCGACTAAGAGGGCCCGTGCGGGCCCTACCTCACCGCACCTATACCTAAATTTTCCCCGCCTATACGCTTATACGTAACTTAACTACTAACGTATAGTAGCTATAAAATAATTATAGATTAATTTTTCTCTTAATACCTCTTACCCTTATCGTTAACGCCTTTAACCCCTATCGTTAACGCTTTTTACCCCTATCGTTAACGCCCCTTACCCTTATTACTAATAGATCTTTATCTTCTTCTTAATAAGCTAGACGAGCTAAACGTGCCTAATAAGCTAAATAAGTCTATTAAGAAGCGAAGCTAATTCCTCCTTTACCGCCCTTACTAGTATTTAACTCCTTTAACGAGCTCTATACCTTCCTTTAAGACTTCTGCTATAATTCTCGCGAAGAGAGATGCGAGAAGTGCATATAAAATGCACGAAGGTGAAATTAGAAGTAAGGGGTCGGATAGGCAGGGCAGAGAGATTTAATTCTTACGGGGGCAGCAATAAAGGTAGGGGAGTGATTATTATATTGCCTTAATTGTCCTTCTTTCCTCTATCCAACGCCCCTCTTTACACCTATCTAGCATCTTAATTAATAAAGAAGATCCTGCTTAAAGAAGCTACTAATGTCCTTTTAACTACCGAGCTTTTTGCCGGTTTTCCCCTCCTTTCTAGCCGTTGCCGGCATATCCGTCTTATCTCTCGCTACCTCTATAGGAAGCTATCGCTACTTCTGCTTCCCCTCTTACCCCTACCCTCCTCTCTGCACCTCCTTTTAGCTCCTTCCTTAAAACCTGTTTTTTAGCTTCTTAGGTCCCTCGTACTAAGGGATATCTCCGAGAACTGCGAAATTAGGCCACGCTTCGCGACATACCCCCTTAGCTATAGCCTGCCCCTTAAGGGCATAGCTAATACGGCTTTAGGCTAGTAAGCGTATAAAGGAGGTCTTAGTCTATACTTATCCCCTACTTAAGAAATCCGGGTTTTAGCCCCGGGCTCTTTTAGACCTACTTTAGGAAAAAGGGGCCTTAAGGAGGATATTAAGTGCTATAAGAAAGGGGGGCTTCTCTAAGGATAAGTCCTTAAAAAGGGGGCCTTTAAGAAGAATAAGTCCTAATTAAGCTAGGGGCCCTCCTCTAAGATAAGTCCTAATTCCTCTCTTCGGCTATAGACGTCTCCTTCCTCCTACGTGCTATTAGCTCCTCTTATAGACTCTTAAGGCGGGCTTCTAGGGATAGCTTTTCTCGAACGTCTTCTAGCCTAATTTACTATAAAAAGACAGCTAGCTTCTACTTCGGTAGGGGCTTTATAAGACCGTCGGCTTTTATTAATGCCGTTAGAACCTAAAGGACGGAAATAAGTCCTCTTTAGACTTCTTAGCGTAACTAATACTAGTAGATATCGATATACTATAGCCGGGTCGATAGCTTACTATTTTCCTCCGTAAGAATTTATATAGTCTATATATTATCGCATTCTATAGCTAACGGGGTCGGAATTTATAGTTATAGAGATATTAATAGCCGGCTAAGGAAAATCGCTTCTTTTAACGCTTTTAAAAGAGCTAGTAGCTCTGCCTCCGTGCTTAATATAGTAACGGTAGCTTACTTCGAAGCTCTCTAAGTAATAGTTCCTCTAAAAAGGGATATAATATACCCCTATAAGCTCTTTCTATCTAAGGAATTGTCTATAAAGGACGAATCGCTTAAATAAAGGAAGATTTTAGTAGCTAGTTTCCTTCCCTGCCCTCCTAGGCATAGACTATATAATCTTATTAAATAGAGATAAAGGATAGCTCGGTCTACTACTTCTTAGTGCCTAGGGCTAGGATTCTAGTTATGCCTAGCTAGCTAGGAGACCGTAAAAGAGATATCCGGTCTAGTAGAAATAGCTAAAAAAAGCGGGGAGCCTACCTTCTATTAATATTAGTGTTTCTCTTACTCCCTAGCTTAAAAGGATAGATTAGGCAAAAGCTCTTCGTTTAATATAGGCGTAGAAGGAAGCTTCTTATCGAGGGATTTAGGGAGGAATTTATAAGCGACCTTATCGATATAAGCGTCCTAAGTAAGCTAGATAGTCTATTAGGACCTATTCTAAAGGATTTATATCCCTAGGAACCACTTTAGCTCCCCTAGCCTAGTTATCTTATACCTTTATTATAGGCCTCGTATAGCCTCCCTAGTAGCAGCCTCTTTCTCTTTTAGGTAGGCCTAGATAATATCGTCGACGAAGAAGAAGACTATGATTTTACCCTTCTATATTATATACGGTTCCTAAGGGACTTTCTTAAAGCCTAGGGCTTCGAGGGAACTAGTTAAATACTATTACTAAAGAAAGGGTAATCTTCGTAGTCCGTATAGAGCTTTCCTAAGCTATAGAACCTTTCCTAGCTATTAGAAGCCTAGTAGAAAGCGTATATAGATAACTTCTTCTTCCTTAAGTAGGCAGTTAATAAAGGCGTTAACTATATCTATCTAATCGAGCTCGAGGTCGAATTCTACTACTATAGCTATAAGGGTCCGAAAAGATATCCCTGCTAGGGTAGTTGCCTTAGTAGGAAGATCCCCCTTTTCCTATTAATTCCCGTAAATAACTAGCTAAGCTTTATACTTTTAAAGGAAGCCGTGTTTATTAGTCTTATAGATAGAGACCTACTTATAGCTAAGGACCTATTTTCCTCTTCCCTTTTCCTTAAGGACCTCTTTAAAAGACCCTATCTCTTTATATAAGGCTAGGTAGTCTTTCTAGGCCTAGAAAAACTAGTCTCTAAAGGGGTGTTTTTCTAGCTACTTTTAGTTTACTAGTAGGTCCGGGAGGTCTCTTTTATATACCTTCCTTGCTAATAGCTATAGCTTAAAAAGCCGGCCTACTATAAATGCTCCGTAGGAACCGTCTTTTATTAGCGTTAGATAGAAATCGGAAAAACGATTATAATAGGGGAAAGATTAGTCTTCTTTAGTAACCGTATCGGGCCCTATACCTTCCTTTGCTTCTCGAAGCAAGGATAAAAAGGCAGCCGGGTAATCCTTTACGAGAGGTGCCTTTCCTACCCCCTTAGGGGTCGAGACGGGAAGACTAATAGAGAAAGCTGCTTCTAAATCTTCTTCTTACGTAGGAGGAGGCGTAGGGAGGTAGGCGTATTCTAGCTCTACCGCTTTCCTATAGTCTCCTTCTTCGTCTAGATTATCTAATCTAGCAGCTTCCTCTTCTTCTTCGAAGTCGGCGTTATCCTCGACTACTTCGACGTCGGTTTCTTCTTCCGTTTCCTTATCTAGGACCTCTTCTTAAGACTATTAAGAAGGGGGGATTTAAATCTTCTAAATTAGCTAACGTTATAAAAGTAAGAGGGGCTGTTAATCCCTCTTTCCGTTAAAGAAGCTAGATTCGTCGAAAATTATATCCCTAGTCGAAATAACCTTTTATAGAAGAGGAATCTAGATCCGGAAGATATTTATAGAATTATAACTAATAAGGTAACTAATAAAGGCTCTAGGATTAAGCTTTCTTTTCTTCTTCCTTTTTAGCTATATATCGGTAGTTATAGTATATACCTTATAGCCGTAGGCATAAAGGTAGGCTAGCAAGGCCCTCTTCTTTATAAAGAGCTCGAGGGGAGATTTCTAGTCTATTCCTTAAGTCTTAAAAAGGGTCTCTAAGTCCTTATAGTCCCTTAGTCCCCTAGGGTCCCTTAGGGTCCGGTTCTAAAGGTAATAGGCGGTCTTAACGACTTCCCTCTAAAGGTCGTATAGAAGCCTTATAGTAAGTTTTATCGTATAGGCCCTTTCTATTATAGCACCCCTTAATCTTTCTGCCCCTCCGTTTTAAGCCTAGGTATTCGGCGCTAATAGGAGGGGTAAAATGCCCCTTTTTCGAAGCTAATTTAAGATATCCTTCGTAAATAGCTCTCTATTAGACCGTATCTTCTTTACCTCGTAGCTAAAGTAGGATTTTATTTAGTTAATAAAGTCTTAGAGGGCAAACTAGTTATACTTACTTAGGTAAGTCTATAAGAAATAGGGGAAAACTATCTCTAAAAAAGCGTCTATAAAAATATTACCTTAACGAAGCTTTCCTAGTCCCTAGAGACGTCGGTCTAGTCGACCTAAATTTCCTTATATAGCTGGTCCGGCCGTAAAGGCGTTCGTCTAGAAATTCGTCTCTTAGTCTTTCCTTAGCTATAGTATTCGCATTCGATAGTCTTTAAGCCCCTTATTTATACGCCCTATTATTAGCCTAGCTTATATAAAGCTAGGGGGCCTAGGTAACTAAGTTATATATACTAAAGAAGGCCGTCTCCTTAGGCTGCTAAAAGAGGGTCCTTTATAGTAGACCTATTCCTCTTAGTAGGGAAAGCTAACTTCTTAAGTAATTCCTTCCTAAGGATAGGTCGAAATTCGAGAATAAATTAACCGAATTTTCCTTAATAAGCCCGATAGTTTAAATCTTCTAGACTAGCCTCGTAGGTTTAGACGTCGTATCCTAGAAGATTCCTTTTTCTTAAAGAAAGCGGAAGGAAATTATTTTTATTAAAAATCGAGGGCAAAAAGCTACCCTTTTTCGTTAAAGAATTTATATAGACCTATTAGGTAATTTCATCGTAAAATTCACCCTTTTATATCCCTCTATCTATATAGTTAATTCCCCGGTAATAAGGTATTCCCTCTATACCTTCTTAAAGGACCGGAATCGTAAGAGTATATTATATATATTAAGGGAAGCACCGGAGTTAAGGATAGCTAATTTTTATAGGGGATAATCGGAGGGCTTTAATAGTTAGTCTTAGCCTTATTAATCTATAGGGAAGATAAAGGCTAGATTTACTATACTAACGATTTTTCCTCGAATTTATAGTAGCGGCGTTAGTTACTATTTCCTAGTAACCTAAATCTCGTCTATCTTCTTCTATAATAAGGGGTCCTTCTTAAGAGACTATTATATCGTTTCTTATAGCCTCTTTAAAGGATTAAATCCTTTAGGTCGGTTTTCCTCGAAGACCTACTAGTATTATAATAACCGATAGCCTAGGGATTTATAGGCTAAGCAGCCGTTTCGTTTAGTCTTTTATTTCTTCGAGGAATCCTTATCCCGATCTAAAAGGTCTGCTTAAAAACCTCCCCTTTTAACCCCTTATTGCTAATTTTAACGAAGAGGTTCGATTTCGACTAGTTCCCTAATTTTTCGACTAACGGACTAAAAGGTCTATTAAGGGACTAGTTAGGCCGGACGGACTAACGGGACCGGGGCCGGGCCCGGAGTAAGAGGCGGAGCTAGGGCCGGGCCTAGGGCAGCCGTTAAAGACGGTGTTAATACTCTCGAGGGAGGAGGAGCCGGAGGGGCAACAGCCGTAGTAGTAGTAGTAGGAACCGTAGCAATAGGGGCTATAGCAGCTATAGGGGCCGTAGGTCGAGCTGTCTAGGTCGAGTGCTAGCTACGAAGGAATAAGACTACTTACTATTATACTCTAGCAGCCTCTTCGTCTAGTTCCTAGCTAGCTTCTCGAAAGATAGTCGAGTAACCGTTACTAATAGGCTTTATTAGCAGAGATATATCCCGTAGCTACTAGCTAGATAAAGCTTCTATAAGGAAGTATTAGTTAGCTTCCTCGAGGATTTCTTCTTACTTAGCTAGCTACGAAGAAGCTAGTAAGTTCCTAGTAGAAAAGGCTCCTAGGTAGGCTATATAGGTCTTCTTAATACGGTTAGTTATATAGCCCCTCGAGGGAGCTATTAAGGTCTCGAGCTTTAAAAGCTACTACCTAGGAGTCTCTTCCTCTTAAAGAGAGATTAGCTTTACGGTACTAACGGATTCCGTTATCGCCGTATATATAGTAGTTAGTAGCTTCGTCTCGTAGAGGTATTCCTTTCGGTAACTCTCGTAGTCGCCTAAGGTAGTAGAAAAAGCTCTCTACTATACGGAGGTTAGCTTAGAGACGAGGGAAGCTCCCTCTATAAATTCCGTTGCCCTAGGATAAAGAGAGGGCTCGAGAGGGTCCTACTTATTAAAGAAGACTAAATTATAGATAGTTCTATCTATATAAGCCTATAGCTCCTTTACCTACTTATCCTAATCTTAGGGCTCTATAAGAATCGTCTTATAGACTATAGGGGCGGTAGAGTCGTTTTTTAATATCGTTATAAGGAAAGGGTAGAAAAGTTAATTAAAAATCGGCTTTTCTAGTAAGAGGGGTAAAAGGAAGCTACGAGGGATATAAGAAAGGTACCTTTTATAGTAGCTAGAAGGTATAGGAATACTATTCCTCCCGGGCTTATAACTCTTATAAAAAGAGATACGAGAAGTATATATAAAATATACGACGGTAAAATTAGAAGTAAGGGGTCGGATAGGTAGGGTAGAGAGATTTAATTCTTATAGGGGCAGTAATAAAGGTAAGGGAGTAATTATTATATTGCCTTAATTATCCTTCTTTCCTCTATCTAACGCCCCTCTTTATACCTATCTAGCATCTTAATTAATAAAGAAGATCCTACTTAAAGAAGCTACTAATATCCTTTTAACTACCGAGCTTTTTACCGGTTTTCCCCTCCTTTCTAGCTATTGCCGGCATATCCGTCTTATCTCTCGCTACCTCTATAGGAAGCTATCGCTACTTCTACTTCCCCTCTTACTCCTACCCTCCTCTCTATACCTCCTTTTAGCTCCTTCCTTAAAACCTGTTTTTTAGCTTACTAGGTCCCTCGTACTAAGGGATATCTCTAAGAACTACGAAATTAGGCTACGCTTCGTAATAATAATAATAGCGCTAACCTAGTTAAGCGGGCTAGCTAGGGTAAGCGTATAGTTAACGGCAAAGCTTAAAATATAACTTATTACTTAATTTAGGATTATAAGCGCTTTTAAGCCTCCTAGAGTATTAGGCTTTATAAGGGTTTTATTTAAAAGACTAACTATAACTTTAAGATTATAACGTTAGTAAAAGAAAGCTTTAACTAAAAGTAGACTTTTTAGTTTAATAGCCGTTATAATTATAGGTAGTTAATTAACTTATTAGTTTATAATATTTATCGCTACTAGACCTTAATATAATAATAGCTTAAGAAAAGCCTCTTTAAGTACTATACCCTCTTAGCTTATAAGATAGCTTTAATTATTAATAAAAGCTTCTTCTAATAATAAGAAATATATAACGACCGCTAAAAGATCTATACTATAGCTTTTAGTAGTAAGACTATAACTTAGACCTTTATTAACTACTTTTAACGTAGCGGCCTTAAGTATATAGTAAAGTTAAGCGATAATAATAATAATAACTAAAAGGTTAAGGCTATTATTTAAATATACCTTTAATATAAGATAATATAAAAGAAGTTTCTAAAAGTCTTAGGACTTAATAATATATATAAAACGAACTACTTTAAGATATATCTCTTTTAAGCTAATAAAGTTAGTAATTAAAGGTTTATAGCTAACTTTACTTTTAGCCTTATTAATATAAAAAAGGAAGATAGCTTTTAATAGCTCTCTTAGTAGCTTAAAAATCTTTTAAGGTAGGTTAAGGCGCCCTAGTATTATATACTAGTCCCTTAGTATAGGGCTAGTACTTTAACCTTACTATTTACTTAGATTTAGTATAGGTTTAATAAGTAACTAAATAAACTAGCTACTATATATACTTAAACGTATTATATAGACTAGCTACTATATATTATTATACGTATTAGATATAGACTAGCTACTAGTCTTATAAGTTTAAGTAAGAGTAGTAATAACTATTTATATTCTTTTCTACCTACTTAAAATCTAGTAAGTTCTCTATCTTTTATATATACTATAGTAAGCGTAAGACCTTACTTAGGGCTTTAACTAAGTAATATCTTAATCTTATAATTATATAATAGTAGTATAGTATATTAATAGTATTTCCTAGTATTTTCCCTAGGTAGGTATAGGTATTACTTTATAATTTCCCTATTATATTCTTATAGTAACTTCTTAAGGAAATATTAGTATAATCCCTAAGAAGCTACTATTACTTAGGAGATTATAGTATATATTCCCTATATAATTTATCTTTATAGGAAGTCTTTATAAAATATTTATATAATCCGCTTAGTTATTATTTCTAGGATTTTATAACGACCGGTATTATTTTAAAGGGATAAACCTATTAAGGGGTTTATATTAGTAGATATAATAGGGCGTAGTCTAAGTAATAATAAGTATATTACGTTAGTAATAAGTTAGAGGTCGTAGACTATAGACTATAACTAGGTAATTAGAATTAAAGATAGAATTATAATAAAGATCTATATTAAAAGCTAGAGAGCTATCTATTTAAAGGAGTAAAAGTAGGTAGCTATATATACCTATAGAGACTATCCTTAGATTATAGGTCTAGCTATAATCCCTAACGTTAGATCGTATAGAGTATAGTAATCTTATTAATCCTAGATTACTTAGATCTCTATAATCCTATTAATCCTATACCTATTAAATAGTCGTGCCGACTATTTATCCGTTAAACTATATTACGTGCTTAACGCGGTCGACCGTTAGCGGCCTAGTAGCCGTAGTTATAATACGATGTCTCCCCTCCTTTTAGTCTTATTTATAAGACCTTCTATAGCTACCTTAGCCGCTATATATAAATATACCCTTATCGCGTCGTACGTAAGTATATCGTTCCTTATTTCTTTTATCCTTTTAGGATATACTACTAATAGTATATCTAGTTATATACTAAAAATATCGTTCTTAAAAAGCCTCTAAGCGCGCTACTCTTACCGAATATATCGACTTAAGTAGAGATCCTACTAATATACCGTGCACTTAATACTTTAAGGTAAAGAAGACGAATTATTAGATAGCCGAAAATTCTTCGCGCTATAATAATTATATTACTAGTAGTCGTCCCTATTATAATAGTATTTTAATAGCCTCTTCTTATAGGTATCTTTTAATTCTTTTTATACGTAATAGCTAATATATTTCTTTTTAGTAACTAAATTATTAGCGGAGTAGCGTAAGCTATATTTTAAAGAGGAGGAAGCTAGGGAAGCCTTATTAGAGCTTTAGGCATAGCTTACGAATCTTTAGTTATAAATATCCGTCGCCGTTAATCGTTTAGCTTATATCTAAAAGATTTAGAATTATATAAAGGAAAAGAGTTCTAAGTTATTTCGTCGTAGTATCTAAGAAGTAAATACTAAAGATAGCGTTTTGCCTATACTTAATATATATAAGTATTAGGTAGCAAATAACTTATAATTATTAGGCGTTCCTAACGAGGCGAATTAGTCCTTATTTAATATTAGCGAGGAGTTTATAGATCTTAGTCCTTTAATCCCTCCTAAACCTTTAAGTAAAATTATCGAAGTAAAGAACTATAGTAAGTTAAGTGCTTAAGTAGTTCCTAGGTATTTTCTTTTAGTTTATATCTCTTTTACTTAATAAGGTATTCTTATTACTAACCTTATTTTCTTATATTTAATATTTATTTAGCTTTATATTCCTAATTATCGTTAACTTCGATTTTATCCTATAGTTTAGTGTTTTATAGTACTAGTTCTAATAATAAGATATAAAATAACGGGTATATCTATATTATTATTAGTAGCGAGAGTTTATAGTTAACTTTTAAAATAGCTTTCTTAACTTTAAACGGTCTAAGTTTCTTAAAATCTAATTTATTACTTAGTCGTTTTATTTTAATATTTCGTTATATAAGGTAGACTATATCTCCCTCTTAAAAGATTAGTCCCTATAATCTTTTCCGATTATAGTAAGTAAATATTTATTCTCTTAAAAATTAAAGTTCTTATTATATTTCTTTATATAATTCTTATAGCTAATCTACTTATAGTATCGCTCGTTTTACTTATAGTCCTTATTAAGTAACCTTAAATACTTCTAGGTTATATCTATAATTAGTATATACTAGTAAGAGCTTAGTTATTTCTATAACTAAGCTATTATAAGCTAGTTATACTATTAGTAGCTATTTAACTTAATTGTTTTATTCGTAGCTAATATAGTATTATAAGTATTATTTAAGCGTTTAGTTAAGTCGTTCTATTTATCTATCTATTTATAAGTAATAAGCTATACTAAGATTATATTTTATCCTTAATTATACTATAAGAGCTTATTAAAACTTAGCTATAAATATACTTCTTTTATTAAAGATAATCTTATTTAGTAGTCTATAATTAATAATAATTATTTATAGGAATATATATACTAGCTCTTCTATATTACTTACTTCTTTATATAGTAAGAAGTATCTATACTTCGTTAGTCTATTAGTAATAACGAATATACTATCGTACTTAATATTAGTTATAGGTTCTTTTAATAGTAGTAGCTTTATAATATAGTCGAAAGCTATTAAATCCTATAGTTTCTCTAGTACTAGTAGCGGTTATAATTCTCTATATAGCTTATATCGTTTAGCTTTACTTTATATATAAAGTTTATATTTTTTAATAACTTATTATACTACTTTCTTAAGCTATAAGAAGTTATATTATTATTTAATCTATTTTATTATTCTTTAGATTTCTTAGTATCTATATATTAAATATTTATATATATCTTATATAACTTTATCTTATAATTCTAGTAGTATCTAGATTTTATTTTTATATATTAAAACTTTTAAATATTCTATATTATATCTATTTAGTACTTTATATTCTTTTATTTACTTTAGGATCTTTTAGTAAGTCGAGTTATTAAGGTATACTTTAAATATTATATTTAGCTATCGTTACTAGTAGTTCCTATTTTCGTTGATTTCTAGGAGCTATCCTTTTACTATAGGTGCCCCTATATTATAGTTACTTTATCGACTAAAGGTATTAGCTTAACCGTTTTCTATTCCTTTTCTATAAATTATTTCGTAGTCGAATTCTAATAAGTATTCGGCCTATTAGATCTATTATCTATTTAACTATTATATTATTATAAAGTATAAGATATTCTTATAATCTATATAGACCTTAACTTTATACTTACTTTTAAGAAGGTAGTATTAAAACTCCTTAAAAGCTTAAATAATTATAAGGAATTCTTTATTATAGATAAGGTAATTAAGTTCTACGCTATATAGCCTTTTTAAGTAGAATATAATTAGTTATAGTCTTCCTTTATTATCTTTCTATCTAATTTATACTCCTAAAGTAAAGTCTAATATATTAGTTTTAAGTTTAATTTATCGTTCTAGATTAAAGGTAGTTAAGACTAGTTCTTATATAATCGTAGCTTTAATATATTTAAAAGCTTCGTTAGCTTTATTATCTTATATAAATTCTTTTTCCTTCTTTATTAAGTTATATAGTAGTACTATAATCTTTCTAAAATCTTTAATAAATCGTTAGTAGTAATTTATAAATCCTAGGAAACTTTATATATCTTTAATATTCTTTAGTATTAGCTATTCTTTAACTAAGTTAATCTTATCTTATTATATTTATATCTCTCTTAATAAGATCGTATATCTAAGGAAGTCTACTTCCTATATATAAAACTTACTTTTCTTTAGTTTAACTAGTAACTTTATATTTTAAAGTACGTAGAGTACCTTATAGATATATTCGTTATATTCTTCTAAGGTATCTAAGAAGATTAGGATATTATCTAGGTATACTACTATAAAGATATCTAAGTATTTATATAGGATATTATTAATTATCCGTTAAAAGGTAGCTAGTATATTTATAAAGTTTAAATAGTATTACTAGATATTTAAATAGTCCGAATTTCGTTTTAAAGGCTATTATCTATTTATATCCCTTTTTTATATATATTAAGTTATAGGCGCCTTTAAGGTCGAGGGCTATAAACTATTTTTTACTATATAGTTAATCTTATAGTTTTTATATAAGTAGTAATAGTATTCGGTCTTTTATTATAATATCGTTTAAGCGTCTATAGTCGATAACTAATTATAGCTTACCGTTTTTCTTTAAAATAAATATAACTAAGTAGCTTACTTTTGATATTAACGTTTATATATATCCCTTTTATAGATTCTTATAAAGGTAGTCGCGTAGCGTTTATAGTTACTTTTCGTTTAAGTTATAGATCTTATAAAACGTTAGCGTTATTCTATCTTTAAGATAAATTTCGTGGTTCTATTAGCTATATTTAAGTAACCTTATCTTAAGTTCTTCCTTAAAGAGTTTATTATATTTCTAGTATTCCTAGGGGATATTCTTTATTTTATCTTATAGGCTTTATTCTTTCTTTTAAGAGCTAGTTTCTCTTAACTTAAGCTCTTTATTAATTTATTTAAGGTCTTTCCTTAAAGTAGTAATAACTCTTTAGATCTTTATATTATATCCTTTATTCTATTTATATTAGATACTAGGTTATATAGCCGTATTAGTTAGTATATAGGTCTTATTAGTCGATTTTATTATATCCGCTAGTTCGGTTACTATTTTCGTTTATATCGCTAAAGCCTATAATAATTTACTTAAATAGTTATCCCTTTTATCTTATTTAATAGCTAAATTATCGTAAAATTTTACTTTCTCCTAAATCTACTAGTCCTAAAAACTTATATCTTTATTTTAATATAGCTAGCTAGTTTTCTAGTTAATTAATAGGTTGCTCTCCTATAGCTATAGAAGCCTTAATATAAGGTTATATTCTTTAATATCTATAATATTAAAGTTAACTTATTCGTTATAGCCCTAGATATTAATATTAAGGTAATTAATCTCTATATTAATAATTCCGTTATTATAGTTAAAGGCCTCTCCTTTAATATTTATAAGTTTATATAGATCTTTCTTATATCTCTATATAGGTTAGTAACGATTAACGACTTTAGGTAAAACGTAATTACCTATTGCGCTATAGTCTAAAAGTATATATATATAATATCCTATAATTTAGATATTTAATATTATTTAGTTACTATAGCTTACTATTACTATATATAGGGTCCTTAGATCTTATTATATCGTGCTAGTCTATAGCCCTTTTATAGATAGTATACCTTATTTTTTACTTAGTCCTTATTCGTTTCGTTTAGGTATTCTTCTTTAATTTATTATTAATATCGTTTCTTTATATTTTCGTCGCGTAGTATTATATTAAGGCTTAAGAGACTAATTTCTTATAGCTAATTAAAGATTTCTTATTTCTTAACGCTATATTATTTATATTATACTACTTTATAGTTAATTATATACTATACTTTATAATTTTATTCGTTTTTATACTAAAGGTTAAGTTTTCGTTCTATATCTTTTTATTTTTTATATAGTATTTCTATATCGATTTTTTATTAGTTGAATATAGCTTATAGCCTTTATATATATTACTAATAATCTTTTAGTATACTATTATATTATTTATACTATACTTATACTTTTTTATATTTATAAACTCTATAGTTTAAGTATATATATTCGTTATAATCTTCTTTATTATATTTAACTTATTATATAAGCTTTTAAAAGATTAATAGTTCGGATGCCTTAAAGTAAGTAGCGTTATACTATTCCTCTATTTTAGCGTATTTATAGATTTTATATATCTCTAAAAGATATCTTATTAATAAACCGTAATTATCGCGGTATTTAAGTAGCGTGCTATAATCGGGTTCTAATAATATAACTTAGTTATTTAGGTAGCGTTAATCGATTTTCTAGTAGTTTAGTTCTATACTTAGGTAGGGTTTCGAAAGTACTTATCCTTTAAACTTAACTAGGAAGGCGTTATATTATACCTTCGTCTAAAAGTATATTATATAATCTAAGTAGATATATAATATCTATAAAATATACTTATAGTGCTTATAAGTAAGTAGTATTTATAGATCGTCTCTAAATTCTCCTTATAGTTACTATTCTTATTATAGAGCTATAAAGGTATTAACTATAGCGATAGCTATAGCGTAGTCTCTTCTACGTAGTACTAGTTAATATCGAATTAATATAGCTTATTAGTTTTCTATAAGAATTTAAAGTATTTATTAAGTTCTAATTTTAAGTATTTCTTTAAATTCTTTAAAGTATAAAGCGTCTTCTTTAATTATAGCTTTTTCCCTTAGTAGTAAGGGTAGTAGTATAAGTTCGTTCTTATCTTTCGTTTCTCTAGGTATTTCTTATTTTTTAGAGCTTATATTATCGATACTTCGTTATTCTTCTTTAGGTCACTACCCGATATTCGTAAGTATAAGGGGTTTATTATCCTAGGTTCTAGAACCTACCTAGATATATACTAATAAGCTTTTAGTTTAATAAGTTAAAATAAGCTATTACGTTAGCTATATAAGGGCGGACCGCTACTAGCGTATATAAGTAGCTAATATAAGTAGCTTTTTAATATACTATAGCTATAAGAGTCTTTAACTATTATAGGCTATAGGCTTAGGCTATAGCCTAGGCTATATAGTTATATATAAAAGGCCGGATCCGATATATATATATATAGGCTAGCTATATATAGAAAAGCTTTATATAGCTTATTAATATTATTTTATAGACGGTACCTATATATATACCTTTACTTACTCTATAATAGTATAAGCTATTAATTAATAGATCTAATAGATATCTCTTTAAAAAAGGTACTACTTTCTTAAAGGAGCACCCTACTACCCTTTAAGCGGATAAGAAGTATAGTAGCTATACTAAAAGCAATTAAAAGCGTAATAGCTAGTAAGAAGAATAAGGTTCTATTAAGAAGGTATAAGTAAGAAGCGTAGAATCGGGTAATCGATAACGTAAGCGGAAAGATCGGTTAAAGTAGTATAGGGTAGGATTTCGTCCGGAATTTATAACGAGTATATAAGGGGCTGAATAATATATTAAAAGAATAGCGTTGTAAAAGATACTTACGAACTTACTTATTCTATCTACTACTCCTAGAGAAATCCTTCGTCTTTTATAGACTATTGCTCGCCTACTAGTAGACTAATTAGTTAGCTTTCTAGCACATTCTATAGTGCTTAAAAAGCTCTATCTATAGTATATCTTCCTAACGTAGTAGGTGGTCTAATTATAGCGTGATGGTTAACGTAAGACTATAGGTTCTAGTATAAGTAGTGGATTTAACTAGAATATTCTATGCCCTACCTATTCTCGTATCGCGGATATCTTTAGAACCGCTAGGCTAAAATAGGGAATAGGGTATCCGTTCTACTCGTAATTAACTTTTGCATTTTATATATATTTTTGTTTATAAGGATAGGCTTATCCTAACCCGCGTTTCCTAGAGGAAGGTATAGATGTCTAGTAGAGGTCTTTATCTTTTAAGGGTTATTCCCTTAGACTATATTATAGAGCCTCTTTTTACTAGCTTATTCTATAAAGCCTCCCTATACCTATTATTTCTTTATAATAGTAAAATAGGAATATAAGGGTATATTCTTATAGGTTCTCGCTATACTAAAGGAGCTATTAATAAGACTAGCGTTAACCCCTATAACCTCTATAACGCTAGTTATAGCGGCGGCACTACTAATATATAAGCTACTTCCTTAGCTAACTTAGGACGGTAAACCTAAGTCCTTTTACTTCTTCCTTAGCCGGCTATAGATAAAGTTTATAATAGATAAGAAATAAGGCTTAAACGGCTATTAAATATAGTATAGTATTCGCTCCTTTATACGCTACTAGAGCCCTAAATATAGCGGATCTCTAGATTCTAAGATAAGGGCGGCCCTAAGGGTAGACGCGACCTATAGAACTTCTTCTAATACCTTATATATATATTCGGTAATATATAGGAGCGGGAGAAGGCATAGGATAGGCTATAGACCCTTAGGTAAAGGGATAGGTAGACCTTTAGCGAATTCCTCCTTAACTTTAAAGAGACGCTCTTATAGGTAGCGGGAACTATAGTATAGGAAGATAGCGCGAAGCTTATATAGTTATAGAACTTAATTATACTAGCTTTATAAGAGCTACTTATCCTTATAATTATACCTACTAACTATAGTAAGTATATAAGCCGGTTAATAAAGGTAGTATAAGGCTATAAGTAAACGCTATGTTTCTAAAAGCTATATAAGCGTACGCTATATAGCGGTAATAAGATTACTACTTCTTTATAAGAGGAATAGCTAACTATTAATATTAATAAGGATACCTTAATATTAGCTACTTATATAGACCGAGCTAAATATAGTAAGAAGCTATCTTTAAATATCCCTTATACTATCTTATACTTTAAGTAGTAAGGGAAGTATGTAATAAGTAAGGAAATTAAGAAAAGGAAGGCTAATAGCCGCTACTTATATTATAGCGCGTTTATATACTTTATATTAAAGTGCCCCTTCCTTTTAGCTAAGCGGCCTATAGTAGTTTAAGTAGCAAAGATAAAACCGCTCTTTATCTTAGATAATAAAAAAGACTCCGCGCCCTTAGGCCTAGAAGAAAAAAAGTAGCTCTAAAGTAAAGATAGGCTCTAGAGCCTTAATTACTAGTACTAATAAAAGAGAAAGAGGAATTATCCGCCTATATAAAAAAAGAGCTTACTTTAATATAAGTTATAATTAATAACTCCTTACCTATCGCCGCCCTTATAAATAAGGGCTACTAGTACTACGCTATAGTTAATAAAGCGCTTATATAAGAGATAAAAGTACTAGTAGAAAAGATCGCCTTAAGGTAAGTAAAGGGCGCCTTAAGCGCGATAGAAGGTATAGTAATTAAGGGTATTATATAGTTAGCTATAAAGGTCGACGGTTACTATAAGCTTATTATAGCCTATATAATCCCCTAACTAAAGTTTCCCTTAATCCTAAGGAGATATTAGTTATTATATATAAAGTTATACTTAGTTTTATATTAAAGGAAGCTATAGTTTAGGCCTATATAATAGTAGGTTCGCTATAACGACGGTTCTATAAGTATAAGATTAAGCGTGCGAGCTTTATACTTAGCCTAAAAAGTCCTTACCTTTATCTTTATAAGAACTATATAATAAGTAAAGTAGGAGGAAGGCTAAGTAGCGGCTAATATAGTAGTCTATATAGTTAGCTTAGCGGATATCGATAAAGCCCTTTAAATAAAGAAGCTAAAGTCGGCCGCTAAGCTATAGTAGTAGATACTAAAGCGCTTCTATAACCTTCTACCGCTATTTAACTCCTAGAAAGTAAATAAGCTTAACCTATATAAGCTAAGGGTAGACTATAGGATTATACTTTATACTAATAAGAAAGGGTAGGAACTACTTATACCGTTTAAACCGCTATATAGTATATTATATATAGAGCTATTAATACTAAAGAAAACGCTAAGGGACCTCTTAGATAAGGGTTTTATTTAAGTAAGTAACTATAAAGTAAGAGCGCTATTCTTATTTATATATAAACTAAGGGGCTAGATATAGTTTTATTATAACTATAGGGCCTTAAATATAATTATAAGGCTAGACCGCTACCCCTTACCCTTAATCTTAGATATACTCTATAACCTCTTAAAGGTAAAGTAGTTTATAAAGCTAAATATAAAATAAGCGTTCTATAAAGTATAGATCTTAGAGGGTAATAAGTAAAAGATAGCGTTTTATATATACTATAGCTTATTTAAGTAACTTATAACGCCCTTTAGCCTTTTAAGAGCGCCCGCTACCTTTTAGCGTTATATTAATAATATACTTTAAGACTTCCTTAATATATTTACTTTTATATATATAGATAATATCCTTATTTATATAAGCGACTCTTATAAGGACTATATATAGAAAGTATAAAGGGTCTTAGAGCGCCTTTAACTTTATAGGCTCTACCTTAACTTAGATAAGTATAAGTTTAAGGTTAAAAAAGTTAAGTACTTAGGCTTTATTATCTATATAAGCATAGGTATATAAGCGGATCCTATAAAGATTTAAGCGATCTAAGACTAAGCGGCCCTAAATATATAGATAAGCGTATAAAGCTTCCTTAGGTTCGCGAACTATTATAGGATATTTATTAAGGGCTTCTTTTATATTATAATACCTTTAAATAAGATTACTAAGAAGAAGACTGCTTTTTATTAAGGGCCTATATAAGAAAGAGCGTTCTATACGCTTAAGGACTTATTCTTATAAGCCTTAGTATTACTTTAGTAAGACTTCGACCGGTCTATATTAGTTAAAGTAGACTATAGCGGCTAGGTACTTAAAGGGACGCTCTCTTAAGAGGTAAACGAGCGGAAGTAACTAGTAGCGTTCTACTCCTATAAGCTAACTATAGTAAAGCAGAATTACGCTATTTATAATAAAGAGATACTAGCGATTATTAGCTACCTTAAGTAGTAGTAAGTAAAGCTTTAGAGCTATAAAAGCTTCGAAGTTCTTATAAATTATAAGAACCTTAAGTACTTTATAACCTACTAGTACCTCTTAAAGCGGTAGGCCCGCTAAGCGGAGTACCTTTTATACTTTTACTTTATAATTAAGTACTAGCTAAGGTAGGACTCTATAGTACTAAACGCGCTTTCCTAGTAAGATTAAGACTAGCTAATAAGATCGGATATTAAAGCGTAAGACTTTATAGCTTATCTTATAAGAAGCGCTATAGACCTATATAAAAGCTTCCTTAATAAAAGAAGGTATAAGGTTAATAGATAAGCGCCTCCTTATACCTTTACCTTAGTCTAAGGAAGAGGGATAGACCGGCCCTAAGGCGCGTATAGTAAGGGTATTCTAGGATAAAGCCCTTTAATACTTATAAGATAGGATATTATCTCTCGACTATATTTATAAGAGTATATACTATACTATTAAGTTTAGCGTATAACGCTTAAATCTAAAGCTAAAGCTAAAGGTATAGGTAGCCGACTATTATATTAACCTATAAGGGCACCTACGTTAGCGGGGGAGACTATAGGTGCTAGGTATACTATATACTATAGAAGCTAAGGAGAAGGATAAACCGCCGGAGCTATATAAATAAAACGAGCTCTAAGGGAGGCTAGTCTAGCTTATATATAACTCTAGTATTATAGGTTACCTAAGCTAGTAGGGTATAATAATAGGCCTTATAAGGGACTTTTACTAGCCCTTCCTATAGTACTATATTTATTACTTCCTTTATAACTATAATATTTATAGCTATACTAAGATCTAAAAAATATAGCTTAAAGGGCTACTTAAGTAGCTTTTAATACCTAACCGGTTTTATATATATATATAAATAGACTTTATAATAAACCTCTTACTTATAAAAGGTAGTAACTACTATATATAGGTAATTAAGGACCGACTTAGTAAGTCTATAGTATTAAAGCTAATACTATTTATAAATATAAAGTTTTATATAAAGCGCTTCTTATAGTACTAAGCCCGCTTATATAGCTAGCTAGCTTTTATTATAAGTAATAAGGGATTAAATTAAACTAGCTACTTTTAATAGTACTTATACTAGCTACTTTAAATTATATAGCTACTTAGTATAGTATATTACTTATAGACCTATAAAGGGACTAAGAAGGTTAACTAAGAGGCGTAAGCTTACTTATAAGCTATTATAGCTTATAACTAAGTAAAATAAGACTAGTAGCTCCTAATAGCCTAACTTATATTAAATAATAGACTATATACCTTTATTAAGATAGCCCTTTTCTTTATAATATATAGCTTTAAACTACCTTTATTAGTTCCCTTTACTATAAATATAGTAGTAGAGTAGTATAGTAATTTATTATTAAAGGGCCGCGCCTTTATATTTATATAAAAGCTATAAGAGACTATAGATTATTATTAATTTATAATAGTCGCCGTAGTATAAGATTAAGAGTAGTATACTAATAAGACTAAGGCTCTAGTAAATAGGTTTATAGTAAGAGATAAGGTATAGCTAGACCTCTATAACTATAAGTTAGTATAGCTAAAAAAGAAGCTTAACTAGCTATATATAAAGTTTACGGTATAAAGAGTTATTAGCTTATAGGTTATAGAGCTTAATAGTCTTTTAATAGGGGTCTATAATAAGATTAATATAGACCTCTTTTACTAACCCTCCCTTAACTTACTACTTATATAAGAAGTAGTAGACGCTTAACCGCTTATAATTAAAGGAAAGGAAGAGGATACGTTTAAGGTTAAAGAGATATAGGCCGCGCGCTAGAAAAGGTTTAGTAAAGAGAAATACTAAGAGGTCCTTATTAAGTAGCGTAGGTATCTCGACCTTATATAAGAACCTATATATAAGTTTATAAGAGCTATAGCTCTTAATAAGTTTAAGGCCTTATTTAAGCTAGTAAATAAGAATAATAAACTAATAAACTACTAGTAGTAGCTTAGGCTAAGACTATAAAGTAAATAAAGTAAAGTAGGTAGTTATAATAATATAAGTATAATAGTATAAGTAGAGATAAAAATAGCGTTTATTTTAAGGTAAAGCCCTTAAACTACCTAGACCTACTCCTTATCCTTACTTTTATTATTATTATTATTATTATCTTTATCCTTATTACTTTCTTTTACCTTATTAGCAGCGGTAGCGCTCCCTAAGGTACTTAAGCGGCCCTTTAAGCCCGCGAGCTAGTTAGTAGTAGCGGCGGCTCTAAGGGTATTAAAGGTAAGAGGGAGGCGGCTAGTAGTAGCGGTAGGGGTAATAGCGGGCACGGCTAAGGGGACCGCCGATAGGGCAATAGAGGTAGTATCCCTAGTACTAAGGGAGTTAATAGCGGAAGTAAAAGAGTTAGAGAAGAGGAACTTACTTAAGGATAAGGCCCTAGCGCTTAAGGGCGCGGAGATTATAGTAGGTAGCGGCGGCGGCGGTAAGGCGCTTCTTAGTAGCCCCCCGTGCCTACCTATACGCGCTAGCCTTCTAAGCTAACGCTATAGTAAGTAAGATAGGAGGCGCCGCTTTATAAGCGCGGCCGGTATATATATATTAATAATAACTACTACTATAGCGGCGCTTAACTTAGTTAGCGTAAGGGAGCTCTTATAATATATACTATATATAGGGGGCCGCGTAGGCGGCTCTAGCTTATACTTAGCGCTTATACTTTAAGAAGTTAGCGGAAAATAGCTACTATACTTATTAGGTAGCGGACTTATAGGGGTAGTAGAAGCGGAGGTAAGGGTAGAGGGGCCGGGCGTTATAAGCGGTAGTAGGGATAGCGTTATTACCTAGAAAGGTAACGTAAGGGCGGCTAGCGTAGTAAAGGTAGAGGCGGCGGCGGTAGGCGTAGTCGCGGGGGCGTAGGTAGGAGCGGCGGTAGCGGCGGAGTCGTTATTAGCCGCGCTTAGTATAGCGTTAATAAACGACTCTATATACTCTAAGAAGGATAAAGAGGAAGAGGGAAAGGTAAATATATTTATAATAAAAGTTAGTATAGTAGATCACGGCCTTTTACTTTATAGGATAAAGGACTTACTAGTTAAAGAGGTTATTATTACTATTACTACTATTATTACTATAGCTATTCTTATAAGTACTTATTAATAAGGTAGCCTATATAGCTAGGAACGAACTAACGCTTTAAGTAAAGTAGAACTTATTTATTACTACTATTACTATAGTTAAAGAAGGAGGAAAAGGAAAAGAAAGAAGAAAGAGAGATGCCTCCTTATATACCCTTTAGTAAAGGAGGCTGCTTAAGGCTAAGGGGACGGGTAACCTAAGGCTTATATAGGTCTAGGCCGGCCGCCGGCTACTTAGGGGTATATATAATAAGCCGCGCCCTTATTTATATAGCTTACCGGCCGATAGGTATAGAGCTAGGTACTAGCTACCTAGGTTAGTAAGCGTAAGGATAATAAGGCTAGTAGGGCTAGTATAATTAACGGAAAAGGGTAAGGTAGAGCTAGCGGTATAAGGAGCCTAAGGCCTAATTATATAAAAGCTATTAATAAGGCAGCGCCGCGCTACGCTAAAGGGAGGGTATTATATAAGAGTCTTTAACTATTATAGGTTATAAGCTTAGGCTACGGCCTAAGCTATATAGTTATATATAAAAGGCTAGATCCTATATATATATATATAAGCTAGCTATATATAGAAAAGCTCTATATAGCTTAATAATATTATTTTATAGATAGTACCTATATATATACTTCTACTTACTCTATAATAATAGCGAGCTTAAGTAAGTTATTTAAGAGATAAGCAGCGAATATAAACTAATAAATAAAGCTAGCGGGTAATTTAATAAAAGTAGTATACTAGCTAAGTAAGATGTTAGTATTAGCCTTTTTATAGATAGTAGTAAATAGATTTACTTAAATTATAGCTATATTTAAGGTTTTATAAACTAGCGCTTTTAACTTAAAGTAAATAATACTTATATAGCTATTTAGATCGCTTAGGTTATTATAGTATATTATAAAAGGTATAATAATAAATAGTCTAGGTTTTCTATAGCTTAGAACCTAGAAGGGGTTAAGCTTTAGTTAAACTAGCTTTAGGGCCTATTCCTTAGCGAATAAGTTAGCTTACTTAAAGGGAGTAAAAGGCAAGGCCGCGGCGGCGGTAAGTAAGTATTTAATAAACGGGTTCCTTAATAGCTTATTAAAGGTAAGGTTAACTATAGCGGATCCTTTAGTCTTAGCTAGGGTACGCTTAAAGCTCTCTCTAAACTTATAGGCTCTTAGGGTACTAGTAGCCTCGCGCTCTTTTATAGTAGCGGGATTAAATATATTTTAATAAATAAAAAGGTACTTCGCGCTAGTAATAATAGCGATAATCTTAAGTATCTTAGCGTTAATAGAAGCGACCTATTTAAATAGGAGCTTATTAATAATATTAGCTAAGATAGTAGCGATCTATATAGTTCTAAGGGCGCTAGCTATTATCTTAGTTTTATTAAGGAAGATAGCCTTATCTAGGTTATATAGCGATAGAGGGAGAAGCTCGTCCTTATTAAATAATAAGGTAAACTACTTATAGGCGTTATAAGGGGTACTAAGGGTTTTCCTTATAATATCTAAAACTAAGGGTAGTAAGTCGCTAGATAAATTACTAGAGCTTAATAATAATAAAGTATAGTTATTAAAATAAACGTATAAAGAAGTACTAAGATCTAAGTAATAAAAAGCGCTAACCTACTATAGTTAGATAGTTAACGTTATATTCTTACTAGTTTAGGTAGTTACGTAAGTTATAATAGTACTATAATAGGTAGCGGTGCTATAAGGTATAGAGAAGTATAGCTAGTTATATTTATATAGGTTACGGGCTTTAAATAAAAAAAGAGAAATAATAGTATATAGTACGCGCTATTACCGCTTATTCTCTTAAAAGTCTAGGGATAGGTTAACTAGCTAATAAGTACTAATAGGCTACCTATAATAAGCGGTAATCTAGTCTTATATTTTAGTACTTACGTTTAAATTTTTTAAGGAACTAATTTTCTTATTCTTTTATACTCCCTTTCTTATATTAAACCGCGCTCTTCTTATACTTATATTTAAGGTTCCTACTATCTAAGTCTATAAATACTATAGTAAGGACTTAGTATTTTACTAGTAATTTTCTAAGTAAATCTACCGCTAACTACCGCGCTTATATAACGACCGGTATTATTCTTAAGAGATAAACCTATCGAGGGGTTTATATTAGTAGATATAATAAGGCGTAGTCTAAGTAATAATAAGTATATTACGTTAGTAATAAGTCGGAGGTTATAGACTATAGACTATAACTAGGTAATTAAGTAATTAGAATTAAAGATAAGATCGTAATAGAGATCGTAATAATTATAATATATTAAAAGCCTTAAGGTAGAAAGAAGCGGAAGCAAAGCTAGTTAAAGCCGAGACTACGTCCTAGCTAGGACTATACTAGCTAATGCTCTAGACGCCTAAGGATATCGATAAGGACCTAGACTACGTCTTCGCTACTCTAGAGTAGATCGCGATAGCTATAGTTCCGCGCCGGGGGCGAGCATTACCTAAGGGCAACGTATAGTTTACCCCGGAGGTAGGGAGGGCGACGAGGGAGGCTAAGAGGGCGAGGAGGAAGTATAGGCGGGAAAGGAATAAGGCGAACTAGGAAGACCTATACGAGGCGTCTACGGCTTAGAAGCGGACCGTCCGCGAGGTAAGGAGGGCCTACTAGCGCGAGTTCCTAGAGGAATTTAGCGCCGATAATACTAAGCTCTAGAACGTAGAGAGGTAGGTAAGACTCCGTAGTAGGCTATTACTGGAACCGACCTATATCCTACCGCTAGTTAAGGAAAGCGAGGACTAACTAACGGAAACCTTTAAAGGGAAGGCCTAGCTACTAGCCGCTAAGTTCTTCCTACCGGAGGCCGGTACGACCTAAGGGCTACCCCGGCCTACGGCCGAGGCGACCCTTATAGTTAACTAATAGATCTAGCTAGCCGACGTCGTAGGGACGCTAGGTAAGATAGTAAGCTAGAAAGCGGCGGGTCCGGACGGCGTCCCCTTAGGGTTTATTAAGAAGTACGGCCTAGCCTTAGTTTAGCGATTAGCTACGATCTTTAACGCTTATACCCGACTCTTATATTTCCTAGGTCGGTTCCGTAGCGCGAATATAGTAGTTATCTAGAAGCTAGGTAAGAGGCCGGACGCCTACCGTACGGTAGGGGGTTAAAGACTAATCTCCCTCCTACCTATAATAGGAAAAGTACTTAAGTAGATACTAGCCTAGAGGATCGTAGGAGTAGCGGAGGTAAACGGCATCCTATTAAATAGATAAATAGGGAATAGGAGGGAACGCTCTATAGAGGCGGCGATCCTATTAGTAACGGAACTAGTACGCGCGACGTAGGCCTAGAGGGGCATCGTATTATTCCTATAGCTAGATATTAAGGGCGTATTCGATATAGTTAACTATAATAAGCTTATAAAGGAACTAGAGCTTAGGGGATACCCTAGGTAGCTTACGAGCCTAATACTAAGCTTCGTAAGCGATAGGAGATCGACCCTTTACTTTAATAGGAGGACCTTAGAGCTAACTTAAGTGCTAATAGGAGTCCCCTAGGGCTCCCCCCTATCCTTAATCCTATTTCTATACTATATAACTATGACGACCGGTGTTATTCCTAAGGGATAAACCTATCGAGGGGTTTATATTAGCAGATATAATAGGGCGTGGTCTAAGCAATAATAAGTATATCACGTTAGTAATAAGTCGGAGGTCGTAGACCGTAGACTATAACTAGGTAATTAAGTAATCGGAATTAGAGATAGGATCGTAATAGAGATCGTAATAATTATGATGTTAAAAGCTATCGAGCTATCTATCTAAAGGAGTATTCCGTTCCTTCCTTATATATCTCGAGAGCTTCCCTAGATCGCCGAGAGCGCTGGGTGATCCCGTCGTCTAGGAGCGCTAGAGCGCTAGAGCGATCCTACGATCCCAGCCGTGGAGCGTTAGAGCGCTAGAGCGATCCTACGATCCCAGCCGTAGAGCGTTAGAGCGCTAGAGTGGCCCGTCGCTCTAAACTTAATTGGCCCGTCGGTCCGTCTAATATTCCTTGCTCCCCACGTTACGTGACCTCGTGACATATATTGGTCCCCGCGGTTCGCTAGACCGTGGTCGTAATAGGATGCCTCCCCTCCTTTTAGTCTTATCCCTAAGACCTGCTACTTTAGCCGCCGTGTATAAATATACCCTTATCGCGTCGTGCGTAAGTGTGTCGTTCCTTATTCTTTTATCCTTTCGGGATATGCTACTAATAGTATGTCTAGTCGTGTTTAAAAATCCCGTTCCCGTAATTCCGATAAATCGCGTTAACGATCGGAGCTAGTATCCTAGACCGAGATCCACGGTGTTAAAATTATGCCTTACTCCCGTTGTTTTCGGTTAGGCCTAACTTATAAAGTCGGCGAGCGTTCTAATCGGTGTTCTAAATATGCCTCTATAGGCCGTTCTTATAATAGTTATAATATAGCGTCCGCCCGTTCGTTTTATCCCTTTCCTTCCCTATCGTTCTTTTTGCTAATATTCCTTCTTTTCTAGTTCGTCGTATTATAAATCAATAGTAAAAGATTGATTCGGACGAACGGAAAGCAGAAGAAGCGTTAGAGGAAGCGATAGCTCGCCTAGCTCGGATTAGGAAATAAAAGCGTTTCCTAAAGGACCGAGGTAGTAAGTTGTTTTAGCGGGGTATACAAGCTATTAATAAAGAAGATAGTATAACGCGTTCTTCTCGAGACGAATCGGTTCGTTTATCGAATAAGGAAACTATTGCTATTAGCGAGGTTTAATCGTTTAGTGCCTTAGACGTATTAGACTAGGATACTATTCTTAGTGACCCTATATTTCCGATTAAGGGTTCGCCTAGTAGAACTATCGGAGTAGAGAGCCGTAGTAGGTTAAGTGCTTAAGTAGTTCCTAGGTATTTTCCTCTAGCCCGTATCCCTTCTACTTAATAAGGTATTCCTATTACTAACCTTATTTTCTTATGTCTAGTATTTGTTTGGCTTTGTATTCTTAATTATTATCGACTTCGATTTTATCCTATAGTTTAGCGTTTCGTGGTGCTGGTTCTAATAATAAGATATGAAATATCGGGTATATCCGTATTATTATTAGTAGCGAAAGTTCGTAGTTAACTTTTAAAATAGCTTTCTTAACCTTAAACGGTCTAAGTTTCTTAAAATCTAATTTATTGCTTAGTCGTTTTATTTTAATGTTTCGTCGTATGAGGTAGACTATGTCTCCCTCTCGAAAGATTGGTCCCTATAATCTTTTCCGATTATAGTAAGTAGACATTCGTTCTCTAACGAATTAAAGTTCTTATTGTATTTCTTTATATAATTTTCGTAGCTAATCTACTTATAGTATCGCTCGTTCCGCTTATAGTCCTTATCGAGTAACCTTAAATGCTTCTAGGTTATATCCGTAATTAGCGTATGCTAGTAAGAGCTTAGTTGTTTCCGTGACTAAGCTATTATAAGCTAGTTGCGCTATTAGTAGCTATTTAACCTAATCGTTTTATTCGTAGCTAATATAGTATCGTAAATATTGTTTAAGCGTTTAGTTAAGTCGTTCTATTTATCTATCTATTTATAGGTAATAAGCTATGCTAAGCTTATGTTTCGTCCCTAATTGTGCTATAAGAGCTTGCTAAAACTTAGCTATAAATATGCTTCCTCTATTAGAGACAATCTCGTTCGGTAGTCCGTGATTGCTAATAATTATTCGTAGGAATATATATACTAGCTCTTCTATATTACTTGCTTCTTTATATAGTAAGAAGTACCTATACTTCGTTAGTCTATCGGTAATAACGAATATACTATCGTACTTAACGTTAGTTATAGGTTCTTTTAATAGTAGTAGCTTTATAATATAGTCGAAAGCTATCGAATCCTATGGTTTTTCTAGTACTAGTAGCGGTTGCAATTCTCCGTATAGTTTATATCGTTTAGCTTTGCTTCGTGCGTAAAGTTTATATTTTTTAATAACTTATCGTACTACTTCCTTAAGCTATAGGAAGTTATATTATCGTTTAATCCGTTCTATTATTCTTCGGATTCCTTAGTATCTATATATTAGATGTTCGTATATATCTTATATAACTTTATCTCGTAACGCTAGTAGTATCTAGATTTTGTTTTTATATATTAGAACTTCCGAATATTCTATATCGTATCCCTTTAATGCTTTATATTCTTTTATCTATTTTAGGATCTTTTAGTATATCGAGTCGTCGGGTTATACTTTAAATATTATATTTAGCTATCGTTGCTAGTAGTTTCCGTTTTCGTTGATTTCTAGGAGCTATTCTTTCGCTATAGGTGCTCCTATATTATAGTTACTTCGTCGACTAAAGGCATTAGCTCGACCGTTTTCTATTCCTTTCCTATAGATTATTTCGTAGTCGAATTCTAATAAGTATTCGGCCTATCGGATCTATCGTCCGTTTAACTATTATATTATTATAAAGTATAAGATGTTCTTATAATCTATATAGACCTTAACTTTATACTTACTTCCGAGAAGGTAGTATCGAAATTCCTTAAAAGCTTAAATAATTGCGAGGAATTCTTTATCGTAGATAGGGTAATTAAGTTCTGCGCTATATAGCTTTTTCGAGTAAAATGTAATTAGTTGTAGTCTTCCTTTATCGTCTTTTTATCCGATTTATGCTCCTAGAGCAAAGTCTAATATATCGGTTTCGAGTTCGATTTATCGTTCTAGATCGAAGGTAGTTAAAACTAGTTCTTACGTAATCGTAGTCTTAATGCATTTAAAAGCTTCGTTGGCTTTATCGTCCTATATAAATCCTTTTTCCTTCTTTATTAAGTCGTATAGTAGTGCTATAATCTTTCCGAAATCTTTAATAAATCGTCGGTAGTAATTTGCAAATCCTAGGAAACTTTATACGTCCTTAACGTTCTTTAGCGTTAGCTATTCTTTAACTAAGTTAATTTTATCTTATTATATTTGTATCTCTCTTAGTAAGATCGTATATCCGAGGAAGTCTACTTCCTATATATAGAACTTACTTTTCTCTAGTTTAACTAGTAACTTCGCATTCTAAAGTGCGCGGAGTACCTTATAGACGTATTCCTTATATTCTTCTAGGGTGTCCGAGAAGATTAGGATATTATCTAGGTATACTACTATAAAGATATCTAAGTGTTCGCGTAGGATATTGTTAATTATCCGTTAGAAGGTAGCTAGTATATTTATAAGTCTAAATAGCATTACTAGATATTCGAATAGTCCGAATTTCGTTCTAAAGGCTATTATCTATTCGTGTCCCTTTTTTATACGTATTAAGTTATAGGCGCCTTTAAGGTCGAGGGCTATAAACTATTTTTTACTATATAGTCGATCTCGTAGTTCCTATATAAGCGGTAATAGTGTTCGGTCCTTTATTATAATATCGTTTAAGCGTCTATAGTCGATAACTAGTCGTAGCTTGCCGTTTTTCTTTAGAATAAATATAACTAGGTAGCCTACTTCGGATATTAACGTTCGTATATATCCTTTTCGTAGATTCTCGTCGAGGTAGTCGCGTAGCGTTTATAGTTACTTTTCGTTTAGGTTATAGATCTTATAGAACGTCGGCGTTGTTCTATCCTTAAGATAAATTTCGTGGTCCTATTAGCTATATTCGGGTAACCCTATCTCGAGTTCTTCCTTAAAGAGTTTATCGTATTTCCGGTATTCCTAGGGGATGTTCTTTATTCTATCTTATAGGCTTTATTCTTTCTCTTAAGAGCTAGTTTCTCTTAACTCGAGCTCTTTATTAATTTATTTAAGGTCTTTCCTTAGAGTAGCAATAACTCTTCGGATCTTCGTATTATATCCTTTATTCTATTTATATCGGATGCTAGGTTATATAGCCGTGTTAGTTAGTACGTGGGTCTTATTAGTCGATTTTATTATATCCGCCGGTTCGGTTGCTGTTTTCGTCCGTATCGCTAAAGCCTATAATAATTTACTTAAACGGTTATCCCTTTTATCCTATTTAGTAGCTAAATTATCGCAAAATTTTGCTTTCTCCTAAATCTACTAGTCCTAGAAACTTACGTCTTTGTCTTAATATAGCTAGCTAGTTTTCTAGTTAATTAGTAGGTTACTCTCCTATAGCTATAGAAGCCCTAATATAAGGTCGTGTTCTCTAATATCTATAATATCGAAGTTAACTCGTTCGTCGTGGCCCTAGATATTAATATCGAGGTAATTAATCTCTATATTAATAATTCCGTTGTTATAGTTAAAGGCTTCTCCTTCGATATTCGTAAGTTTATATAGATCTATCTTATATCTCTATATAAGTCGGTAACGATTAACGACTCTAGGTAAAACGTAGTTGCCTATCGCGCCGTAGTCTAAAAGTATACGTGCGTAATGTCCCGCGATTTAGATATCTAATACTATTTAGTCGCTATAGCTTGCCGTTGCTATGCATAGGGTCCTTAGATCTTATCGTATCGTGCTAGTCTATAGCCCTTTTATAGATAGCGTACCTCGTTTTTTGCCTAGTCCTTATTCGTTTTATTTAGGTATTCTTCTTCGATTTATTATTAATATCGTTTCTTTATATTTTTATCGCGTGGTGTCGTGTCGGGGCTTAAGAGACTGATTTCTTATAGCTAATCGAAGATTTCTTATTTCTTAACGCTATGTCGTTTGCATTGTGCTACTTCGTAGTTAATTACGTACTATACTTCGCAATTCTATTCGTTTTCGTACTAAAGGTCGAGTTTTCGTTTAGCGTCTTTCTATTTTTTACGTAGTATTTCTATATCGATTCTTCCTTAGTCGAATACGGCTTATAGCCTTCGTACGTATTGCTAATAATCTTTTAGTATATCGTTATATCGTTTATACTATACTCGTGCTTTTTCGTATTTATAAATTCTATAGTTCGGGTATACGTATTCGTTATAATTTTCTTTATTGCATTTAACTTATTGCGTAAGTCTTTAGAAGATTAAAGGTTCGGATGCCTTAGAGCGAGTAGCGCTATACTATTCCTCTATTTTAGCGTATTTATAGATTTTGCATATCTCCGAAAGACATCTCGTTAATAAACCGTAATTATCGCGGCATTTAAGTAGCGTGCCGTAATCGGGTTCTAATAATATAACTTAGTCGTTCGGGTAGCGTTGATCGATTTTCTAGTAGTCTAGTTCTATGCTTAGGTAGGGTTTCGAAAGTACTTATCCCTCGAACCTAACCGGGAAGGCGTCGTGTCGTGCCTTTATCTAGAAGTATATTATGCAATCTAGGTAGACGCATAATATCTATAAAATATGCTTATAGTGCTTATAAGTAAGTAGTATTTATAGATCGTCTCTAAATTCTCCTCGTAGTTGCTATTCTCGTTATAGAGCTATAAAGGTATTAACTACGGCGATAGCTATAGCGTAGTCTCCTCCGCGTAGTGCCGGTTAATATCGAATTAATATAGCTTATTAGTTTTCCGTGAGAATTTAAGGTGTTTATTAGGTTCTAATTTTAAGTATTTCTTCGAATTCTTCGAAGTATAGAGCGTGTTCTCTAATCGTAGCATTTTCCCTTAGTAGCGAGGGTAGTAGTACGAGTTCGTTCTCGTCTTCCGTTTCTCTAGGTATTTCTTATTCTTTAGAGCTTATATCGTCGATACTTCGTTATTCCTCTTCGGGTTATTGTCTAAGTTTCGTAAGCATAAGGGCTACGTCTATATCTTCTTTATTGTATTGTTTATAGACTGCCCGTCGTTGTTATCGATTTTTATTTCATATGTCTTCCTAGAATCGTTTGCCGTTCTTCCTAATCTAGTCTTAGGAGACTCCTTTAAGATAGGGGTATTCCGGTTCTGCGAATTTAACTTATCTCTATGTTTTAGGATCCCTTCGTTATATTATTATAAGGGTCTTCTTTAGTAGCTTTAGGAACTATCCGGTACCGTTTTTATCGCTTAAGTATACCGTGCATTCGTCGTCGTAGTATATAGTCTAACTAAGGAGTTTATACTTTAGTTCCTATCTATTAGTAGCGTTTAGGTGTTTCTTACTTTCTAGGGCTAGTGCCTAGTAGGTTTTCTTCTCCTTACGAGGTTATCTACATTCTTTAGAGTAATATCTAAGTTTCCCGCAGTTAAAACACTTTCCTTTGCTTTTCTATATTATATCTAGATCTATCCTACCTAGGTTAGTTATATAGGCGTAGGCAATAGGAGTTTCGCGCTTCTTCTTATAGTTAGCGCGTCGGCTAAAGTTATTTCCGTAGGAAGGGTTCTAGTTTCCTCTTCCTTATTTCTTTTCTTAGCGTCGCGTATACTATCTATCGTCGATTCGTACTGCTATAGCAATATAGTCCGAGAGGTTATTAGGTCGATTTTCCTTATAGAGCTCGTCCTTAACTTCTTCTTTAAGCCCGTCGTAGAATCGTAATATAAGGGGTTCGTCGTCCTAATTAAGCTTTAAGGTAACTTAACGGAACTTCGTAGTATAATCCGATGCTAAGATCCTTTATCGGAGTTCTCGACGTTTTTATTCGGCTTCTCGTTCCTCGTCGGTTGTTCCGAATACCTTCGTAATAGCTTCTTCGAATCCTTAGAAACTAGCAAAGACTTCGTCTATCTCGTTATCTCGTCGCGCTAGTTAGTTATCGAGAAAATCCCTTATAATAGGTCTAAACTAGGCGAGTGCCGTTCTAGATAAATAATTTCCTACGTAGAGTACCTTTTCGACTAGGTCCGAGAGTTTAGTAGGGTAAAACCGGTAGTAGGCCTTAAGTTAGGTAAGAAAGTCTCGAAGCGTGCTATAAGTACCGTCGAATAGTCCTAGCTATTTTAGTTTAACTACTTCTCCGAGGTCCCTAACTTATCCGTTGCCTCCTCCGTTCCTAAGTAACTATACCTTATATCGAAGGGTGATAATCTCGCGTATTATATCCTAAGGCGATATAGTAGCTCTAGAGTTAGTTAATCTAGCTTGCTATATAGGTATATTAATAGTTGCGATATTGCTTAGAGTAACGCGGTATTGCACTAAATAAGAGCTTTTAACGTATAACGACCGGTGTTATTCCTAAGGGATAAACCTATCGAGGGGTTTATATTAGCAGATATAATAGGGCGTGGTCTAAGCAATAATAAGTATATTACGTTAGTAATAAGTCGGAGGTCGTAGACCGTAGACTATAACTAAGTAATTAAGTAATCGGAATTAAAGATAGGATCGTAATAGAGATCGTAATAATTATAATATTAAAAGCTATCGAGCTATCTATCTAAAGGAGTGTTCCGTTCCTTCCTTATATATCTCGAGAGCTTCCCTAGATCGCCGAGAGCGCTAGGTGATCCCGTCGTCTAGGAGCGCTAGAGCGCTAGAGCGATCCTGCGATCCTAGCCGTAGAGCGTTAGAGCGCTAGAGCGATCCTGCGATCCTAGCCGTAGAGCGTTAGAGCGCTAGAGTGGCCCGTCGCTCTAAACTTAATTGGCCCGTCGGTCCGTCTAATATTCCTTGCTCCCTACGTTACGTGACCTCGTAATATATATTGGTCCCCGCGGTTCGCTGGACCGTGGTCGTAACAATAACCCCCTTATATAAAAAGCTTAGCACGATATATAGTATTTATACCGTTAGCTTCGCCGACAATATAAATATAGTTAGTATCGGACCTAATAAGGCTACTATAGTAGCACGCCTAGAGGAAGCCTAGAGGGTATACGCGGAATAAGTAACTAAGTTCGCGGTTACTTTCGAACCGTTAAAGAGCGAATTACTATACTTTATATAAAGGAGATAAGCGATAACGACGCCGGTCCGCCTTAGGGCTAACGTAGTAACCCCGGTCTAAGAGGCCCGCCTACTAAGGGTTTAGGTGTACCGGAAACTATGCTAGAAGGCGCACCTAAAATAACTCTATACGAAGTTAAAGCGCTAGACTATAGCCCTAACTAGGCTCACGGCGTCTACGTAAGGCTATACCCTACTACGCGCTAAGGAAGTCTATAGTAAGGTAATCCGGTCCCTAATCTCCTACGCTATAGTTATATTCTATAAGATAACGCCCGCGGGGGGGAAACTACGTAGAATCGCGCGGGACCTTACCCGGGACTAGTTAGCCTACCTCTAGGTAGTAACGGGTGCCTACCGCGCGACCTTAGTCTATTATGTTAAAGCGGAGGCATAGGTGCCCCTAATTAACCTCTACCTAAACTAAAGAATAACGGATACCCTCCGGAGGCTAGAAGACTTAGGGCTCTTAGGCTAAATCCGACGCGCGTTTAACGCGGTCGCGGGCATACTTAAAAGGAGGCGACGCTAGAGAGAGGGCAGACCCCTAGCGGTACTACCTCTAAGCAGACCCCCCCTCGCGGAGGAGATAAGGGGGGTCTGGAGCTAGATAAGAATAGACGACCTCCTAAATAAAGCTAAGTCGCTTAAAAGGCTAAATAAGGAATAGGCCGCCCGATAGAACGCTAGGGAAGACGCGATCCGATAATACTAGACTACCTTCTACCCCGCCGACTTCCCGCCTTAGTTTAATAAGGCGATAACGCTAGACTATTACGAGGGCCTCCTTAAGTATATTAGCACGGTAATTACCTAAATACGTATAGGAAAGATTAGGCTTAACGACTTCCTCTTTAACTAATAGGTCCCTAGCGTAGTTTCGCTAATATATACCTATAGATAAAGATAGGATACTATCTACTATATAATAATTAACTATCTACTAATAGTAGAGGCGAGGGAGTCCCTCTTAATATAGGCCTAGGACATAGGTAACGTAAGAGCGGGCCTTTAAGGGAAAAGGACTATAGCGCCGCTAGCGCAATAGTTCCTCCGCTTAGGTAGGCTCTGCTAGTTCGACCTAGCTTAGAGGCTATACGTAGATATACTAGATAATAGAACCGGGGTCGCGCTAAAGATAGAGCGGCCCTAACTAGGACTACCTTAGCTAACTACCTCCCTTATTAAGGCGACCTAGAAAAGGAGAGGACTTACGATTATAAGACTATAGCTTTAACTAAACTAGACCTAGACTAAGCGTAAACCTCGCCGATTAAACTATAGACTAAATAGAGTTAATATAACCTAACTAAACCGACCTTAATAGCTATAGAATAAGACTTACTACCGAAAGACCGTAACTAAATAAGACCTAACCTAGAACCGAACTAAGATAGAGCCGATAACTAGCCCCCCTTAAACTACGACCCTAGCCTAGCTTATTAGTAGTAACGTCTACCTCGTTATCGCGGTAGGAACGATAAGACCCCCCTAGGGTAGTACGCGGAGCACGGGAGGGAGTAACCTAAGGCTTACGAGGAGTACGGGGACTACTACCGCTATAAGAACCCTAACGACGACCGAACGGACCCGACCCCGAACCTAAACTAGAGCTAGCCTAGACGGCTAGCTTACGAGATAGAGTAACGACCGGGGTCTATACTAAGGTAGGACCTATACCGGCGGCGGCATAGAGGCGTTTGCTACGGCCTATATTATAACTATAGATTTAATCGAGGTTAAGACTAGTAATAATCTCGGCTAAGACCGAACCGCGATAGCTATAAAGACGCTACTAAAGGAAGTTAGGAGCGTTAGTAGGATCGGTAGGCGACGTAAGACGGGGACGCTTTAAGGCGGGCTCGGCGCTAAGAGAACTACCGGGCTACGGCTCGGCGTCGGAGGGAGACGCGGTTAGCTCCCGAGCCGGCTCTACGACGGCCGCGGGCATAGATACCTTAGCCTTAGCCTTAGATAGGGCCTTAGACGCGGCTACCGCCTTACCCTTACCTTTACCTTTCCCCTTATTAATAAAGATTAAGGTTAGAACGGGCCTAGTAAGACTAGTAAGATTAAAGCCGCTATCCTCTATATTAGGGCCGTCGCTAGTAATAGGATAGAAATAGTTAGCGAGATCGTTAACCGCTATAAGAGTCTTCCGGGCGACTAAGAGCAACTTAGGCCTAACTTAAGCTAAGGTCTTAATAGCGTCGCTAAACTTACTTAAGTACTTCTCTAAGGACTTATATATATAGCGGGTATTATCTATAAAATAAGTAAAAGCTAATATAAGCGTCTTTATATTCTTAGCGACCGTAGCTAAACTAAGGGCGGACTCGCTTAACGCGCCCTTACCCTTAGCGGCGGGGGCCTTCTAACTAGCGTAAATATAAGTTTCTAGAGTAGTATAATAAAGGCGCTCTTATACCGAACTCTTAATAAGGGAAGGGCTATCGACCTCGGACTATACTTAGTAGAGGGTACTAGCGGCCTCCTCGCTTTTAGAGGTAATCTAGAACTTAGATTAGCACCGAACTTAGATAGTACTATAGCGGGAAGGGGTTACTTACTCGGTAATAAGACTAGTTAGAGTTAGCGTAAGCGATATACGCTTTAGCCTTTATAGCTATTAAAGTTAGTAAAAAATACTAAAGGTAAGACCGACCTAGGATAAAGCTAAGATTAATATATATAAGACTAGTTTTAATAGCCGGTAAAGGACTTATAAGTAAGCTTACTAGTAAGACGCCCGATATACGTAAAATATAAGATAGAGCGCTTTAATCCTACTACTATAGCGACTTTCTTATAAGGAGGGGGTTTTAAAGGAGGCGAGCCGCTACTACCTAAGTCGGCTTCTTAGTTAGATATTATAACGCGACGACGAGCAAACTAGATATAGTATTAAGGAGACCTAGAGTTATAAAAACGAGGCAGGCGAGGTAATAGTTAGGCCTACGAAAGAGATAGATAATAGAGGGATAGGAGGAGGTATATATAGAACTAAGGGGGGAGGGTAGGTATATATAGGCGCGAGCCGGGCGCGCGTAATTAGTAACTACGAGATAGAGGGTAAATATAGGCCGCCGCGCCCTTAATCGGGAAGTCGCGTAGCCGGACGGGAACCGATTTACGATTAGCGGAGCCGGCTAACCGAATTTCGATTAGCCGGCCTTACCTAGGAGCGACCTATACTAGCGCCTAGCCCGGCAACCGGACATTACCTGCCCTACTAACTAATAGACCGATAAGCCGACGTAACCGCGGCTACGCGGCTACGACGCGGGAGCTAGGGTAAATAGAGGCGCCCGTAAGTCGGGCCCCTAGAGAGAGACTACTGCCTATAACCCTAGGCCTAGGCTAGCGAGCCCGGGCCGCGGCCGCTTAGGATAGTAGCGGCTATAGCCTAAGAGGGCCCGCGCCGAGACGCGATTTCGTAGGAGGAGTCCGCGGTAGCCGGCGTAAATTTCCTATATACTACTACTATGACCTCGTTCGAGGCGGACCTATACTAAAAGAGGGGAGGGTTTTCCCCTAGGCACTTTAGTTTTTCCCTCCTATTTAATATTAAAGTTCTAGATACCTCTAGCTAGGTCCCTAGCGTAATCTTAATAATAATATATTAAAAGCTATTAAGCTATCTATTTAAAGGAGTATTCCGTTCCTTCCTTATATATCTCGAGAGCTTCCTTAGATCGCCGAGAGCACTAGGTAATCCCGTCGCCTAGGAGCGTTAAAGCGCTAAAGTAACCCGTCGCTCTAAATTTAATTAGCCCGTTAGTCCGTTTAATATTCCTTACTCTCTACGTTATATATCCTCGTAGTATATATTAATCCCCGCGGTTCGCTAGACTATAGTTATAATAGCTTAAGCTTTAAGGGATTCTACTAAGTAGTTTAATTATATAGGAATAAAGCGGAGCTCCTTTATAACCTTAAATCTAATATAGCTATATTTACTAAGTAGATATATTATAAAAAAAGCAGTAGCCGCTTATTAAATATAAGGGATAGTATTAATTAATATATATAATATACGCGATATACCTCCTTAAGGATACTAAGTTAATTCGTCCTAGGATACCTAGATATCTTAGACTATAGAGGGAATTTTTATATAAGTAGGCCTTATACTAAAACCGCGCTTAATTACGCTACTAGGACTTAAACTATAGGCCTTTAAGTAATATATACTAAGCTAGCTAAAAGAAGTACGTATATAGTTACTAGGAAGTTCTTAGAAGGGTAACCCCTTTACTTAAGCTTATAACTATTACGAAAAAGGTAGTAGTAGCCTATTAGATATAAGCGATAGCGTTAATTAATATATATAGTATACGCGATAAGGAATAAAATAATTATAGTATATATACTAAATACCGCGACCTCTTTACTAAAGAAGGATACGATCTTAATATAAGCTTAGTAAAAGATAGTATATACTATACCCCTTTATCTCTTTATTTATTTAAAGCCTATAACTTATATAAACGTAAATAGCTATACTTCTTTTCGCCTCTTAGCGCCGCCGCCTATTATAGTACTACTATAACTCCTAGGAGTTATATACTAGTCCTTAAGTATAAGGCTAGTACGTTAACCTTACTATTTACTTAGATCTAGTATAAGTTTAATAAGTAACTAAATAGACTAGCTACTATATATACTTAAATATATTATATAAACTAGCTATTAGTCTTATTAGTTAAAGTAAGAGTAATAATAATTATTTATATTCTTCTTTACTTAAGATTTAATAGGTTCTTTATCTTTTATATATATTATAGTAAGTATAAGACCTTACTTAGGGCTTTAACTAAGTAATATCTTAATCTTATAATTATACGATAGTAGTATAATATATTAGTAGTATTTCCTAGTATTCTCCCTAAGTAAGTATAGGTATTACTTTATAATTTCCCTACTATAATCTTATAGTAACTTTTTAAGGAAATATTAATATAATCCTTAAGGAGCTATTATTACTTAGGAAATTATAGTATATTCCCTATATAATATATTATTAAGGGAAGTCTCTATATAATATTTATATAATCCGCTTAGTTATTATTTCTAGGATTTCTAAGTAATTTCCTAGAGTTTACTTAGTAGCTTTTAAATTACTTCTTTTATAGGGAGCCTTAAAGAGTTAAAGGTAACTTTCTTAAAGGAAGTAGATATTATTATAAGTACTTAGATTATTAACTATAAGGTATCTTATAGTACCTAGCTTAATATAATTATTATAGATAAAGAAAAGGCCCTTAAAAATATACTCTTATATATTTTCCTTACCTTATAATAGTAACTTTATATTTATTATATTAACGTTAATTTTAACGTAAGAATTAAATCTCGTTAAAAGTAGCTTAGTAGTAATAAAAAAAATAACGCTAATAGCGCTATTAGTATCGCTATTAATAGCTATAATAATCTAGCTAATAACCCTATTAATATCTTCCTTAGCTAAGTCGCTATATAAAAAGAAGCTAAAGATAACGTCTTAAGTATATAACTTAAATACTATAGTTATAAGGGTATATTTATTACTTAGAAGGCTATTATTTATACCTTAACTAAGGTAAGCTATTAGTTAGCTTAATAGGTACTTAATTAAATAAATAGATAGTACTAAGGCTATATTATAAGATATATTTCTAAGGAATATATATTATAGTATAAGTAGTAAGCTTATTACTATATTAGTTACTATTATAACTTTAGGTAGAGAGTTAATAGCTTAGTTAAGACTATATATAAAGATATAAGGTTATATTTATATATAGGTACTAGCGATATCTTTTACTTATATAATATATTACTATAAATAATTAAGAATAAAGAACGCTCTTACTTTTAAGAAGCTACCTCTTAAAAGGTATAAGAGTAGCTTCTTTATCTTAGCTAAAATTAGCTAGGTAAGCTAAATATTAAACTTACTTATTAAACGGTTAACCTTCTTATTAAGTAATACTAGCTTACCTTAGCCGCGATACCCTTAAAGCTAAGGTTAAAGTAAAGGTAAGGGTAAGAGTAAGAGCTATAGCTACTACCTTTTTATATAAGGCGATTTATTTAGTAATAAAGGCTACCTTATACCTATATAATCTTTTAATACCTTTAAGGTAAGATCCTACTTATAAAGTATAATATTTACCTTTAGTAGTAATATAAGAATCCCTTAGTAGAGACCCCCTTTAATATATAAATTAAGCTAATATTTACTTTTAAGACCTTAATAAGCTTCTCCTTTAAATCTAAGATCCTAATATTATTAAAGGCCTTTATAGCTAGCCTTATATAGCTAAGAATACTAGCCTACCTATCTCGTAAAGAGAGATATAAGAAGTATATAAAAAATATATAAAGGTAAAATTAGAAGTAAGGGGTCGGATAGGTAGGGTAGAGATATTTAATTCTTATAGGGGCAGTAATTACGGTAAGGGAATAATTATTATATTGCCTTAATTATCCTTCTTTCCTCTATCTAACGCCTCTCTTTATACCTATCTAGCGTCTTAATTAATAAAGAAGATCCTACTTAAAGAAGCTATTAATATCCTCTTAACTACCGAGCTTTTTGCCGGTTTTTCCCTTCCTTTCTAGCCGTTGCCGGTATATCCGTCTTATCTCTCGCTACCTTTATAGGAAGCAATCGCTACTTTTACTTCCCCTCTTACTCCTACCCTTCTCTCTATACCTCCTTTTAGCTCCTTCCTTAAAACCTGTTTTTTAGCTTCCTTAGTCCCTCGTGCTGAGGGATATCTCTAAGAACTACGAAATTAGGCCACGGTTCGTAATAACCTATACCTTAAGACTTAGAGCTATACTAAGACTAATTTAATAATACTTTTAAGCTAGTATTATAGCTAAGAAGAGAAAGAAGTATATAGAGGTAGCTACCGCGGTTAAGTTAAGGTAGTACCTACTATCTTAACGCTAGCTTACGCTATATATATATATAAGCTAAGATCGACGAGCTATAAAGAGGAGGTAGTTAGAGCTCTAGCTAGCTATTATATAAAAGATTATATATATATATAAATATATAAGTAAGGGGATCTTAAAAGAAATAAAGTAAAAGGGGGAGGGCTATACTAGCTTTATTAATAAAGGAGGTTATCTTAGCTATATAGCCTATATAGCTTATATAGCTTATACTAAGCTATTAGCTAGGCTATAATATATATATATCTTATAACTATTATAAAGATATATTATTTAAATAAATTAAGCGATTTATATAATTTAAGAGAATATATAAGGAATTACTTTATAGTATATTAAGCGCGTATGGCTAGTTTAGGTATATAAGTATAAGTATAAGGAGGTAGGGCTTATATAGGCCCTCTTAGCTAAAAAGTATTATTATTTATATAAGACTAAATCTTTATTTAGCTAAGAGGGCTAATATAAGCCCTACCTCTTTATACTTATACTTCTTATAATAAAAGATATAAGTATAAGAGTCTTTAACTATTATAGGTTATAAGCTTAGGCTATAGCCTAAGCTATATAGTTATATATAGAGGGCCGGATCCTATATATATATATATAGGCTAGCCGCGTATAAGAGAGCTCTATATAGCTTATTAATATTATCTTATAGATAGCACTAGCGCGTACGCCTTTACTTACTCCGTAATAGTATAAGCTATTAATTAATAGATCTAATAGATATCTCTTTAAAGTAGGCGCCTCCCCCTTAAGGAAGCACTCCGCCCCTCCCTAGATAGATAGGAAGTATCGTAGCTATCTTAGAAGCGATTAAAAGCGCGACGGCTAGCGAGAAGGATAAGGTTCTCGCTATACTAAGGAAGCCGTCTACGAGACCGGCTTTAACCCCTACGACCTCTATAACGCTAGTTATAGCGGCGATACTACCGATAAGGAAGCCGCTCCCTTAGCCGACTTAAGATAGTAAGCCGGAGTCCTTTTACTTCTTCCTTAGCCGGCTATAGACGAAGTTTATAACTAATAAGAAATAGGGCCTAAATAGCTATCGCGATATAGCGTGGTATTCGCTCCTCTATATATTGCCGGAGCCTTAGATACGGCGGATCTTCGGATTCTAAGATAAGGGCGGCCCTAAGGGCAAACGCGATCTATAAGACTTCTTTTAATACCTTATATATACGTTCGGCAACGTATAGGAGCGGGAGAAGGCGTAAGATAGGCTATAGACCCTTAAGTAGAGAGACAGATAAACCTTTAGTAAATTCCTTCCTAATTTTAAAGAAACGCTCTTATAAGTAGCAGGGACTATAGTATAAGAAGATAGCGCGAAGCTTATATAGCTATAGAATTTAATTACGCTAGCCCTATAGGAGCTACTTATCCCTATAATTATACCTACTAACTACGGCGAGTATATAAGCCGGTTAATAAAGGTAGCTTAGGGCTATAAGTAGACGCCGCGTTTCTAAAAGCTTTATAAGCGTACGCTATATAGCGGCGACGGGATTACCGCCCCTATATAAGATAAATAACCGGCTATTAATATAGATAGGGATACCTTAATATCGGCTACTTATATAAACCGGGCTAGACGCGGTAAGAAGACGCTATCGACTACCCCCTATACCGCCCTATACTTTAAGTAGTAAGCGAAGTAGGTAACGAGCGAGGAAATTAGGAAGAGGAAGGCTAACGGCCGCTACTTATATTATAGAGTATCTATATACTTTATATTAAAATGCCCCTTCTTTTTAGCTAAGCGGCTTATAGCGGTTTAAGTAGCGAAGATAGAACCGCTCCTTACCTTAGATAATGAAGAGGACTCCGCCCCCTTAGGCCTAGAGGAAAAAGAGTAGCTCTAGAGTAAAAATAGGCTCTAGAGCCCTAATTACTAGTACTAGTAAAAAAGAAGGAAGAATTATCCGACTATATAAAAGAAGAGCCTACTTTAATATAGGTTATAATTAATAACTCCTTACCTATTACTACCTTTATAGATAAGGGCTACTAGTACTACGCTATAGTTAATAAGGCGCTTATATAAGAGATATAAGTACTAGTAGAAAAGATTACCTTAAGGTAAGTAAAGAGCGCCTTAAGCGCGATAGAGGGTATAGTAATTAAGGGCATTATATAGCTAGCTATAAAGGTTAACGGTTACTATAAGCTTATCTTAGCCTATATAATCCCTTAACTAGAGTTTCCCTTAATCCCAGGGAAACCTTAGTTATTATATATAGAGTTATACTTAGTTCTATACTAAAGGAAGCTATAGTTTAGGCCTATATAATAGTAGGTCTACTATAACGACGGTTTTATAAGTATAGGACTAAGCGTGCGAGCTTTATACTTAGTATAAGAAGTCCTTACTTCTATCTTTATAGGAACCGTATAATAGGTAGAGCGGGGGCAAGGCTAAGTAGCGGCTAACGTAGCGGTCTATATAGTTAGCCTAGTAGATATCGATAAGGCCCTTTAAATAAAGAAGCTAAAGTCGCCCTTTAAGCTATAGTAATAGATACTAAAGCGCTTTTATAACCTCCTACCGCTATTTAAGTCCTAGGAAGCGGATAAGCTTAACCTATATAAGCTAAGGGTAGACTATAAGATCGTACTCTATACTAATAAGAAAGGGTAGGAACTACCTATACTATTTAAACCGCTATATAGTATATTATATATAGAGCTATTAGTGCTAAAGAAGACGCTAAGGGACCTCTTAGATAAGGGTTTTATTTAAGTAAGTAGCTTTAAAGTAAGAGCGCCGGTCCTATTTATACGTAAACTAAGGGGCGGGATATAGTTCTATTATAACTATAGGGCTTTAAACGTAATTATAAGGCTAGACCGCTACCCTTTACCCTTAATCTTAGATATACTTTATAACCTTTTAAAGGCAAAGTAGTTTATAAAGCTAGATATAAAATAAGCGTTCTATAAGGTATAGATCTTAGAGGGTAATAAGTAGAAGACAGCGTTCTATATATACTATAGCTTATTTAAGTAGCTTATAACGCCCTTTAGCCTCTTAGGAGCGCCCGCTACCTTCTAGCATTATATTAATAACGTGCTTTAAGACTTCCTCGATAAGTTCGCCTCTATATATATAGATAATATCCTTATCTATATAAGCGGCTCTTATAAGGACTATATATAGAAAGTATAAAGGGTCCTAGAGCGCCTTTAACTTTATAGGCTCTACCTTAACCTAAATAAGTGCGAATTTAAGGTTAAGAGGGTTAAGTACCTAGGCTTTATTATCTACGTAGGCATAGGTATATAGGCGGACCCTAAAAAGATCTAAGCGATTTAGGACTAAGCTGCCCTAACTATATAGATAAGCGTATAGAGCTTCCTTAGGTTCGCGAACTATTATAAGATATTTGTTAAGGGCTTCTCTTATATTATAATACCCTTAAATAAGATTACTAAGAAGCGGACTGCCTTTTACTAAGGGCCTATATAAGAAGGAGCGTTCTATACGCTTAAGGACCTATTCTCTTAAGCCCCGGTACTACTTTAGTAGGACTTCGACTAGTCTACGTTAGTAAAAGTAGACTATAGTAGCTAGGCACTTAAAGGAACGCTCTCTTAAGAGGTAGATAGGCGGAAGTAACTAGTAGCGTTCTACTCCTATAAGCTAACCTTAGTAGAGCGGAATTACGTTATTTATAATAAGGAGATACTAGTAACTATTAGCTACCTTAAATAATAGTAAGTAGAGCTCTAGAGCTATAAGAGCTTCGAGGTTCTTATAAACTATAAGAACCTTAAGTACTTATAAACTCGCTAGTACCTCTTAGAGCGATAAGCCTATTAGGCGGAGTATCTTTTACGCTTTAACTTCTCGATTAAGTACTGCCTTAAGTAAGACTCCGCGGTCCTAAACGCGCTTTTTTAAAGGGATTAAGACCGGCTAACGGGAGCGGATATTAAGGCCTAGGATCTATAGCTTATCCTATAAGAAGTACTATAGACTTATATAGGAGCTTCCTTAGTAAAGGAAGACGCGGTACTAGCGAATAAGCTCCCCTCTACGCCCTTACCTTAGTCCGGCGAGGAGGGATAGACCGGCCTAAGAGCGCGCGCGGCGAGAGTATTCTAAGATAAGGCCCTTTAACGCTTATAGGATAGGATAGCAGCTCTAAACTATACCTATAAAGGCATACGCCGCGCCGTTAAGTCCGGCGCTCGACGCTTAGATCTAAAGCTAAAGCTAAAGGTATAGGTAGCCGACTACTATATCGTCCTATAGGGGCATCTACGCTAGTAGGGGAGACTATAGGTACCGGGCGCACCGTATACTATAGAAGCTAAGGAGAAGGAGGGACCGCTAGAGCTAGATAAATAGAACGAGCTCTAAGGGAGGCTAGTCTAACTTATCTATAACTCTAGCGTTATAGGTTACTTAGGCAGATAGGGTATAGTAGTAGGCCTTATAAGGGACTTTTACTAGCCCCTCCTATAGTACTATATTCGTCGCTTCCTTTATAACTATAATATCTATAGCCGTATAAAGATCTAAAAAGTATAGCTTAAAGGGCTACTTAAGTAGCTTCCGGTACCTAACCGGTTCTATATATATATATAAATAGACTTTATAACGGACCTCCTACTTATAGAGAGCAGTAACCGCTATATATAGGTAATTAAGAACTAACTTAGTAAGTCTATAGTATTAAAGCCGATACTATCTATAGATATAAAGTCCTATATAAAGCGCTTCCTATAGTACTAGGCCTGCTTATATAGCTAGCTAGCCTTTATTATAAGTAATAAGGGATCGAATTAAACTAGCCGCTTTTAATAGTACCTATACTAGCTACTTTAGATTATATAGCTACTTAGTATAGTATATTACCTATAAACTAATAAAGGGCTTAAGAGGGTTAACTAAGAGGTATAGGCTTACTTATAGGCTATTATAGCCTATAACTAAGTAAACTAAGACTGGTAGCTCCCCGCGGCCTAACTTACGTTAAATAGTAAACTATATACCTTTATTAAGATAGCCCCTTTCTTTATAATATATAGCTTCGAACTACCCTTACTAGTTCCCTTTACTATAGATATAATAGCGGAGTAGTATAGTAATTCGTTATTAAAGGGCCGCGCCTTTATATTTATATAAAAGCTATAGGAGACTATAGATTATTACTAATCCGCGATAGCCGCTATAGTATAAGATTAAGAGCGGCACGCTAATAAGACTAAGGCCTTAGTAAATAAGTTCGCGGTAAGAGATAAGGTATAGCTAGACCTCTATAACTATAGGTCGGTACGACTAAAGAAGAAGCTTAACTAGCTATATATAAAGGTTATAGTATAAAGGGTTATTAGCCTATAGGTTATAAAGCTTAATAGTCTCTTAATAGGGGTCTATAATAAGATTAATATAGACCTTTTTTATAGAGCCTCCTTTAACCTACTACTTAGATAAGAAATAGCGGACGCTTAACCGCCTATAATTAAGGTAAAAGGAGAAGATAAGTTTAAGGTTAAAGAGATATAGGCCGCGCGCTAGAAAAAGGTTAGTAAGGGGAAACGTTAAAAGGTCCTTATTAAGTAGCGTAGGTATCTCGACCTTATATAGGAACCTATATATAAGTTTATAGGAACTATAGCCCTTAATAAGTTTAAAGCTTTATTTAAAATAATAAATAAGAATAATAAACTAATAAACTACCGATAGTAGCTTAAGCTAAGACTATAAAGTAGGTAAAGTAAAATAAGTAGTTATAATAATATAAGCGTAATTATATAAGTAGAGATAAAAATAGTATTTATTTTAAAGTAAAGCCCTTAAACTACCTAAACCTACTCCTTATCCTTATTATCGTCCTTATCTTTATCCTTATTATCCTCCTCTACCTTATTAGCGGCGGCGGCGCTCTCTAAGGCGCTTAAGCAGCCTTTTAAGCCTATAAGCTAGTCGGCGGTAGCGGCGGCTCTAGGGGCTCTAAGGGCGGGGGGGGCCTAGCTAGTAGTAGCGGTAGGGGCAGCGGCGGGCATAGCTAAGGGGACCGCTAATAGGGCGACGGAGGCAGTATCCCTAGTACTAAAAGAGTTAGTAGCGGAAGTAAAAAAGCTAAATAAGAGGAACTTACTTAGGAATAAAGCCCTAGCGCTTAAGGGCGCGGAGATTATAGTAGGCGGCGGCGGCGGTAATAAGGCGCTTTTTAGTAGCCCCCTATGCCTACCTATACGCGCCGGCCTTCTAAGCTAACGCCGTAGCGAGTAGGATAGGAGGCGCCGCCTTATAAGCGCGGCTGGCACGCGCGTATTAGTAATAACTACCGCTATAGCGGCGCCTAACTTAGTCGGCGTAAGGGAGCTCCTATAACGCGCACCGTATATAGGGGGCCGCGTAGGCGGCTCTAGCCTATACTTAGCGTTTATACTTTAAGAAGTTAGCGGAAAATAGCTACTACGCTTACTAGGTAGCGGACTTACGGGGGTAGTAGTAGCGGAGGCGGGGGTAGAGGGGCTAGGCGTTACGGCCGGCGGTAAGGACGGCGTCGTTACCTAGAAGGGCGATATAAGGGCGGCTAGCGTAGTAGAGGTAGAGGCGGCGGCGGTAGGTACGGTCGCGGGGGCGCGGGTAGGAGTAGCGGTAGCGACGGAGCCGTCGTCGGCTATACCTAGCACGGCGTCGATAAACGACTCTATATACTCTAAGAAGAAGGAAGCGGGGGAGGGGGAGGTAGATATATCTATCGCGGAAGTTAGTATTATAGATTATAGCCTTCCGCTCTATAAGGTAGAGAACTTACTAGTTAAAGTTATTATTATTAGGGCTATTATTACTACTATAGCTATTACTATAAGTATATATTAATAAAGCGGCCTATATAGCTAGGAATAAACTAACGCCGTAAGTAGAGCGGAACTTACTTATTATTACTACTACTATAGTTAAAAAAGGAGGAGAAGGAAAAAAAGAAGGAAGGGGGGGATGCTACTTTATATACCCTTAAGTAGAGGAGGCTACTTAAGGCTAAGGGAACGGGCAACCTAAGGCTTATATAGGTCTAGGCCGGCCGCCGGCTACCTAGGGGCGTATATAATAAGTTACGCCTTTATTTAAACGGCTAGCTAGCTAATAAGTATAGAGCTTAGTTCTAGCTACCTAAGCTAATAAGCGTAAGGATAATAAGGCTAGTAGGGCTAGCACGATTAACGGAAAAGGGTAAGGTAGAGCTAGCGGTATAGGCCCTATAATATAGAAGCCGTTAATAAGGTAATGCCGCGCCGCGCTTAAAAAAGGGTATTATATAAGAGTCTTTAACTATTATAGGTTATAAGCTTAGGCTATAGCCTAAGCTATATAGTTATATATAGAGGGCTAGATCCTATATATATATATACGGGCTAGCTATATATAGGAGAGCTCTATATAGCTTATTAATATTATCTTATAAACGGTACTAGCGCGTATACCTTTACCTACTTTATAATAATAAGGAGTATATATAAAATATATAAAGGTAAAATTAAAAGTAAGGGGTTAAATAAGTAAGGTAAAGATATTTAATTCTTATAAGGGTAGTAATTATAGTAGGAGAGTAATTATTATTATTATAAAGTATAGCTTAATTTTATAGTTCTTAGAGATATCCTTTAGTATAAGGGACTAAGGAAGCTAAAAAATAGGTTTTAAGGAAGGAGCTAAAAGGAGGTATAAAGAAAAAGGTAAGGGTATAAGGGGAAGTAAAAGTAGCGATAGCTTCCTATAGAGGTAGTAAGAGATAAGATAGATATACTAGCAACAGCTAGAAAAGATAGAAAAAACTAGTAAAAAGCTTAGTAGTTAAGAGGATATTAATAGCTTCTTTAAGTAGGATCTTCTTTATTAATTAAGATACTAAATAGGTATAAAGAGGGGCGTTAAATAAAGGAAAGAAGAAGAATTAAGGTAATATAATAATTACTCTTCTACTATAATTATTGCCCTTATAAGATTTAAATATCTCTGCCCTACCTATCCGACCCCTTACTTTTACTTTTACTATTATATATTTTATATATACTTCTTATATCTCCCTTTATAAGAGTTATAAGCCTAGGAGGGATAGAATTTCTATACCTTCTAGCTACTATAAAAGGCACCTTTCTTATATCCCTTATAGCTTTCTTTTACCCCTCTTACTAAAAAAGCTGATTTTTAACGGACTTTTCTACCCTTCCCCTATAATAATATTAAAAAATAACTCTACTAGACCTACGGTCTATAAGACGATTTTAGTAGAGCCCTAAGATTAAGATAAGTAAGTAAAGGAGCTATAGGCTTATATAGATAGAACTATTTATAATTTAGTCTTCTTTAATAAGTAGGACCCTTTTAAGCCCCCTCTTTATCTTAGGGCAACGGAATTTATAAAGGGAGCTTTCCTCTTCTCTAAGCTAACCTCTATATAGTAGAGAGCTTTTTCTACTACCTTAGGTAATTATAAGAGTTACTATAAGGAATACCTTTATAAGATAAAGCTACTAACTACTACTTATATAGTAATAATAGAATCTATTAGTACTATAAAGCTAATCTCTCTTTAAAAGAAAGAGACTCTTAGGCAGTAGCTTTTAAAGCTCGAGACCTTAATAGCTCCCTTAAACAGCTATATAACTAACCGTATTAAGAAGACCTATATAGTATACCTAAGAGCCTTTTCTACTAGGAACCTAGTAGCTTCTTTATAGCTAGCTAAGTAGGAAGAAATCCTTAAGGAAGCTAACTAATACTTCCTAATAGAAGCTTTTTCCGGCTAATAGCTATAGGATATATCTCTACTAATAAAGCCTATTAATAACGGTTACTTAAATATCTTTTAAGAAGCTAGCTAGGAACTAAATAAAGAGGCTACTTAAGTATAATAGTAAGTAGTCTTATTCTTTTATAGCTAGCACTTAACCTAGACGGCTCGACCTACTGCCTTTATAGCTACTATAGCTCCTCTTACTATAGCCCCCGCTACTACTACTACTGCTGCCCCTTAGGCTCCTCCTCCCTCGAGAGCCTTAATACTATCTTTAACGGCTGCTCTAGTCCCGGCCCCAGCTCCGCCTTTTACTCTAGGCCCGGCCCCGGTCCCGTTAGTTAGTTAGGCCTAACTAGTCCCCTAATAGACCTTTTAGTCTATTAGTCGAAAAATTAAGGAACTAGTTAAAATCGAACCTCTTTATTAAAATTAGTAATAAGGGGTAAAAAGGGGGAGTTTTTAAGCAGACCTTCTAGATCGGGACGAGGATTTCTTAAAGAAACGAAAGACTAAACGAAACAGCTGCCTAGCCTATAAATCCCTAGGCTATTAGTTATTATAATACTAGTAGGTCTTTAAGGAAAACCGACCTAAAGGAGTTAACCCTTTAAAGGGGCTATAAGAAATAGTATAATAGTCTCTTAAGGAGGACCCCTTATTATAGAAGAAGATAAATAAGATTTAGGTTACTAAGAAATAGTAACTATTAACGCCGCTGCTTTTATTCGAGCTATAAATTTAAGGAAAAATAGTTAGTATAGTAAATCCGGTCTTTATCTTCCCTATAGATTAATAAGGCTAAGACTAACTATTAAAGCCCTCTAATTATCCCCTTTAAAAATTAGCTATCCTTAACTCTAGTACTTCCCTCGATATTTATAATATACTCTTATAATTCTAGTCCTTTAAGAAAGCATAGAAGGAATACCTTATTACCGGGGAATTAACTATATAGATAGAAGGATATAGAAGGGTAAATTTTATAATAAAAATACTTAATAGGTCTATATAAATTCTTCGACGAAAAAGGGTAGCTTTTTACCCTTAATTTTTAATAAGCTTAATTTCCTTCCGCCTTTTTTAAGAGGAAGGAATCTTTTAAGATATAATATCTAAGTCTACGAGGCTAGTTTAGAAGAATTAAACGATTAAACTTATCGAGGAGAAATTTAGTTAATTTATTCTTAAATTCCGACCTATCCTTAAGAAGGAATCTCTTAAGAAGTTAGCTTTCCTTACTAAAAGGAATAGGTCTACTATAAAGGACCCTCTTTTAGTAGCCTAAGGAGATAGTCTTCTTTAGTATATACGACTTAATTACCTAGGCCCCCTAGCTTTATATAAGCTAGGCTAATAATAAGGCGTATAAATAAGGGGCCTAAAGACTATTAAATATAAATACTATAGCTAAGGGAAGACTAAGAGACGAATTTCTAGACGAACCCTTATACGGCCGGACTAGCTATATAAGGAAATTTAAGTCGACTAGACTAACGTCTCTAAGGATTAAGAAAGCTTTATTAGGGTAATGTTTTTTATAAACGCTTTTTTAGGGATAGTTTTCCCTTATTTCTTATAGACCTACCTAAGTAAGTATAACTAGTTTGCCCTCTAGGACTTCGTTAACTAAATAAGATCTTACTTTAGCTACGAGGTAAAGAAGATATAGTCTAACGGAGAGCGATTTACGAATAATATCTTAAATTAGCTTCGAAAAAGGGGCATTTTACCCCTCCTATTAGTACTAAATACCTAGGCCTAGAACGGAGGGGTAGAAAGATTAAGGGGTACTATAATAGAAAGGGCCTATACGATAAGGATTACTACGAGGCTTCCCTATAACCTTTAGAGGGAAGTTATTAAGACTGCCTATTACCTATAGAACGGGACCCTTTAAGGGACTACCTAAGGAATAGACTAGAAATCCCCCCTTAAGCTCTTTATAAAGAAGAGGGCCTCGCTAGCCTACCTTTATACCTATAGCTATAAGGTATACTCTATAACTACCGATATATAGCTAAAAAGAAAGAAGAAAAGAAAGCTTAATCTTAGAGCCTTTATTAGTTACCTTATTAATTATAATTCTATAAATATCTTCCGGATCTAGATTCCTCCTTTATAGAAGGTTATTTCGACTAGGGATATAATTTTCGACGAATCTAGCTTCTTTAATAGAAAGAGGGATTAATAGCCCTTCTTACTCTCTTAACGTTAGCTAATTTAAAAGACCTAAATCCCCCCTTCTTAATAGTCTTAAGAAGAGGTCTTAGATAAGGAAATAAAAGAAGAAACCGATATCGAAGTATTCGAGGATAACGCTAACTTTAAAGAAAAAGAGGAAGCTACTAAATTAGATAATCTAAACGAAGAAGGAGACTATAGGAAAGCGGTAGAGCTAGAATACGCCTACCTCCCTACGCCTCCTCTTATAGAATAAGAAGAAGATCTAGAAGTAGCTTTTTCTATTAGTCTTCCTATCTCGACCCTTAAGGGGGTAGGAAAGGCACCTCTCTTAAAGGATTACCTAGCTACCTTTTTATCCCTACTTTAAGAAGCAAAAGAAGGTATAGGGCCCGATATAGTTACTAAAGAAGACTAACCTATCCCTTATTTTAATCGTTTTTCCGACTTCTATCTAACGCTTATAGAAGACGGTTCCTATAGAGCATTTATAGTAGGCCGGCTCTTTAAGCTATAGCTATTAGTAAGGAAGGTATATAAAAGAGACCTCTTAAACGTACTAGTAAACTAAAAGTAGCTAGAAAAACACCCTTAAAGAGACTAGTTTTTCTAGGCCTAGAAAGACTACCTAGCCTTATATAAAGAGATAGGGTCTTTTAAAGAGGTCCTTAAGGAAAAAGCAAAAGGAAAATAGGTCCTAGCTATAAGTCGGTCTTTATCTATAAGACTAATAAATATAGCTTCCTTTAGAAGTATAAGGCCTAGTTAGTTATCTATAGGAATTAATAGGAAAAAGTAGATCTACTTACTAAGGCAACTACCTTAGTAAGGATATCTTTTTAGACCCTTATAGTAATAGTAGTAGAATTTAACCTTGAACTTAAGTAGATAGATATAGTTAACGCCTTAATTAACTACCTACTTAAGGAAGAAGAAGTTATTTATATACGCTTTCTACTAGGCTTCTAATAGCTAGGAAAGGTTTTACGGCTTAGGAAAGCTTTATACGGACTATAAAGATTACCCCTTCTTTAGTAATAGTATTTAATAGGTTCCCTTAAAGCCCTAAGCTTTAAGAAAGTCCCTTAGGAACTATATATAATATAGAAAGGTAAAGTTACGGTCTTCTTTTACGTCGACGATATTATCTAGGCCTACCTAAAAGAGGAAGAAGTAACTGCTAGGGAGGCTATAAAAGGCCTATAAGAAAGGTATAAGATAACTAAGCTAAGGGAGCTAAAGTAGTTCCTAGGGATACGAATTCTTTAGAATAGGTCCTAAAGGACTATCTAGCTTACCTAAGACGCCTATATCGATAAGGTCGCTTATAAATTCCTCCTTAATTCCCTCGATAAGAAGCTTCCCTCTAAGCCTATATTAGATAAAGAGCTTTTACTTAATCCGTCCTTTTAAGCTAGGGAGTAAGAGAAACACCGATATTAATAGAAGGTAGGCTCCCTGCTTTTTTTTAGCTATTTCTACTAGACCGGATATCTCTTTTACGGTCTCCTAGCTAGCTAGGTATAACTAAAATCCTAGCCCTAAGCACTAAGAAGTAGTAGACCGAGCAATTATCTATCTCTATTTAACGAGATTATATAGTCTACGCTAAGGAGGGTAAGAAAGGAAACTAGCTACCGAAATCTTCCTTTATTTAAGCGATTCGTCCTTTATAGATAATTCCTTAGATAGAAAGAGCTTATAAGGGTATATTATATCCCTTTTTAAAGGAACTATTACTTAGAGAGCTTCGAAGTAAGCTACTATTACGACTTTAAGTATAGAAGTAGAGCTACTAGCTCTTTTAAAAGCGTTAAAAGAAGCGATTTTCCTTAGCCGGGTACTTATATCTTTACGACTATAAATTCCGACCCTATTATTTATATAATATAATAATATATAGACTATATAGATTCTTATAGAGGAAAATAATAAGCTATTAACCTAGCTACGGTATATCGATATCTATTAGTATTAGTTACGCTAAGAGGTCTAAAGGGGACTTATTTCTATCTATTAGGTTCTAACCGTATTAATAAAAGCCAACGGTCTTATAAAGCCCCTACTAAAGTAGAAGCTAGCTATCTTTTTATAGTAAATTAAGCTAAAAGACGTTCGAGAGAAGCGATCCTTAGAAGCCCGCCTTAAGAGTCTATAAGAGGAGCTAATAGTACGTAGGAGGAAGGAGACGTTTATAGCTAAAGAAAGGAATTAGGACTTATTCTAAAGGAGGGCCCCTAGCTTAATTAGGACTTATTCTTCTTAAAGGCCCCCTCTTTTAAGGGACTTATCCTTAGAGAAGACCCCCTTTCTTATAGGACTTAATTTCCTTCTTAGGCTCCTTTTCCTAAATTAGGTCTAAAAGAGCCTAGGGCTAAAACCCGGATTTCTTAAGTAAGAGATAAGTATAGACTAAGACCTCCTCTATACGCTTACCGGCCTAACTTTTTAGCTTTACCCTTTCTATAAGGGCAGGCTATAGCTAAGGGGGTATATCGCGAAGCGTAGCCTAATTTATATTCTTAGAGATATCCTATAGTAAGAGGGACCTAGGAAGCTAAAAAAACCGGATTAAAAGAAGGAGCTAAAAAGAGGTATAGAGAGGAGGGTAGGGGCATAAGGGGAAGCAGAAGTAGCGATAGCTTCCTATAGAGGTAGCGAGAGATAAGACGGATATACCGGTAATAGCTAGAAAGAAGGGGAAAACCTAGTAAAAAGCTCGGTAGTTAAGAGGATATTAGTAGCTTCTTTAAGTAGGATCTTCTTTATTAATTAAGATGCTAGACGGGTATAAAGAGGAGCTTTAGATAAAGGAAAGAAGGATAATTAAGGTAAAATAATAATTACTCCCTTACTATAATTACTCCGACCCCTTACTTTTAATTTTACCTTTATATATTTTTATATACTTCTCGTATCTCTCTTTATAAGAATAGTAGCTATAAGAGTAGTAGGTTATACCGTTTAGGTTAAGTACTAGCTATAAAGGAATAAGACTACTTACTATTATATATTAGTAGCCTCTTTATTTAGTTCTAAGCTAGCTTTTTAAAAGATAGCTAAGTAACTATTACTAATAGGCTTTATTAATATAGATATATCTTATAGCTACTAGCTAGAAAGGGCTTTTATTAAGAAGAATTAGTTAGCCTCTTTAAGGATTTCTTCTTACTTAGCTAGCTATAAAGAGGCTAGAAGTTTCCTAGTAAAAAAGGCTCTTAGGTAAGCTATATAAGTCTTCTTAATACGGTTAGTTATATAGCCCCTTAAGAGAGCTATCGAGGTCTTAAGCTTTAAAAGCTACTACTTAGGAGTCTCTTTTTCTTAAAGAGAGATTAGCTTTATAATACTAACGGATTTTATTATAGCTATATATATAGTAGTTAATAGCTTTATCTTATAAAGGTATTCCTTATAGTAACTCTTATAGTTACCTAAGGTAGTAGAAAAAGCTCTTTATTATATAGAGGTTAGCTTAAAAAAGAGGGTAGCTCGCTTTATAAATTTTATTACCTTAGGATAAAGCGGGGGCTTAAGAGGGTCCTACTTATTAAAGAAGACTAAATTATAAATAGTTCTATCTACTTAAGCTTATAGCTCCTTTACTTACTTATCTTAATCTTAGGGCTTTATAAGAATCGTCTTATAGATTATAAAGGCGGTAGAGTTAATTTTCGATATTACTATAAAAGGAGGGTAGGAAAGTTAGTTAAAAATTAGCTTTTTTAATAGGAGGGGTAAAAGGGAGCTATAAGGGATATAAAAAAGGTGCCTTTTATAGTAGCTAGAAGGTATAGGAATTCTATTCCTCCTAGGCTTATAACTCTTATAAAGAGAGATATAAGAAGTATATATAAAATATATAAAGGTAAAAGTAAAAGTTAGGAGTTAGATAGGTAGGGCAAAGTTATTTAATTCTTATAAGGGTAGTAATTATAGTAAGGGAGTAATTATTATATTGCCTTAATTATCCTTCTTTCCTTTATTTAATACCTCTTTTTATATATATTTAGTATCTTAATTAATAAAGAAGATCTTACTTAAAGAAGCTATTAATATCCTCTTAACTATCGAGCTTTTTACTAATTTTTCCCCTTTATTCTAGTCGTTACTAGTATATCTATCTTATCTTTTACTATCTCTATAGGAAGCTATTGCTACTTTTACTTCCCCTCTTACCCTTACCTTCCTTTCTATACTACCTTTTAGCTCCTTCTTCCTTCTTTTATACCGGTTGTTTTTTAGCTTCCTAGGTCTCTATTACTAAGGGTTATCTTAGAGAATATAAATTAAGCTATACTTTAGGATAGAAATAAGTACCTTAAAAATCTATAAATCTAAGATAGTACTTCTAGGTACTTATAAATAGAGTGCTATAGGTAAGAATATATATTAGATTTATCTTTATCTACTTATAAAAAACAACTTAAATTAATAATTTTAAACTATATTATATTATTGCTTTAAGGCTTTATACCTTTAAGGAATATAAGCTATTACTAGGCTAGTAGAAACCTAAATTTAAATCTATATAGTATTTTTATTATATAAAAGGTAGTAGCCGCTTAATAGATATAAGCGATAGCGTTAATTAACGTATATAGGGTACGCGATAATTTTAGGGTATTTATATAACTTTCCTAGGAGAGTAAAGCGGCTTAAGGGATCTAATAAAAGTAGTATTATATAGTTTTTAACGACTTTACCCTTAACCTTAACTTAGTCTTATTAAATTAATACTAGTTATAACTTATCTAAAATACCTAGCAGCTTATAAGGAGAAATGCTTATAGTAGGTAAAATCGAAAAAAATAAATAGATTGCTAGCATTAATAATATTTTATATATAAGGAGTCGAGGAATTTAGTAAAGTTAATCGATGTTAACTTAACTAACACTGTATTAATCACCACCCGGAGCTACGCTTATAAATGCGACTGGGGATCTAAGACTTGTATTCTAGAGAAAGTGGCTCATACTCAAATAGCCGCCTCACCGCACGTAACTGGCGCACCATGGCCCCTTGTCAGCCATTGATTTCCGGCTCCGCAGTTGTGCTACTGCACACGGCATGTCTCTTCTTCTCCCCAAATTTAATAAACTGCTCATCCTTAGTGGACCTACCCCATAGCTCCACAATGAGAACCCACGCTGTCAGGCTAGTCGTAATTGAGATCAAGGATAGGGATCGGAGGGAGTGTGCCAGCGGTAGGAGAAACATAACGAGAGGAACGGCAACACGGTTGAAGAGTCTATACTTCTTAGCCAGTCGGATGTTGCTTGGGATTAGATGGTCGTGGCACAGTGAGATGGCTCCCATGCAAAGGAGAGCGACGGCCAAACCATGGCAGTAGAAAAAGCGAACTCCGTCTCCAATGTGGGCCTCGGCACGCTCGTGATAAGGGCTCGCAAGCTGCTCAGAATCGGTACCCGGGACGTCGGTAGCCAGGACAAGGGTTGACAGTGCCTATGTCGAGATAATATAGGCCATGACGAATGGGAGGTGGACGAGCTGCCATAGAGTAGCTGTGGCCGATTAGCAGAGATCTTATATTTCGTCAGCATGTATTATTACCGGCGGTGGCAGAGCGACGAATCGCATGCTGGCTGATGTTTTCTGAGTCGATGTCGAAGTAGATCCAGTTGAAGGTAAAGGCCTGGAGCAATCCTAGAACAGCTTTGCCTAGAAAGGCATTTACACTGTAGCCACCCTTGCTCTGGAACAGGATGCCTACAACTGAGTACCCTAGTATAAGGGAGACGAAGGCGTTCATCCTCTCTACCCTATGCTCGATGCTTATCGCAGGGATAAACTCAAAGTAGCGGTTCAAACACTTCATCAACGTAGACTTATCGCCCAACTTACTGCCGTACCTAAAGAAGCCGTAGAAAATCCCCTGGCCATATATATCAAGTAGTAGTGCGGCCCATGTAAGTCCAAGGCGTGATGGCATATCGACGTGGATACTGGCAATCCAAAGTGCAGACGGAACGATAGCACTGATAGATAAACATACCATCATGCCCCTAATCATAGGCAGCAGATACGCAATTAGAGCATAGTGTACTGCGAACAGGAGCCGTACCGCAAGGTAGAATGAAACCAATTGCGTGTAAGTATCCTGACCTTTATCTTCCGCAAAGCTGTTGGTCATGTTTGTAGTGAAGCTGGAACAAGTTAGTCGTCAGCTAGACTATAGAAAGCATCACTAGGGGTACTCACGCTAAGAGACAAGCAATAGCAAATAGAATCTCCAATCTTGTAAGGAGATCATCCGTTTCAAACCAATTTAGGGCCGAAGTGATGTCTGTCCAGATCTTCCATGACATCATAAACGTAATGGCAAAACGCAGCAGCTCATGGCCATTAGGCTCTTCCGACATATGCTCGCCATTGCTATGAATAATGCCGACTGCCTTTAGGGTCAGACACAGGTTTCCATTCGAAATATGAGCTATTAAGACCTTACCATAGAGAAGATCAAAGAACAACTCAACCGCCATGATCTCTGTTGGCTCTGATGTTCGCCAAATAAGGTTTTGATGAAACCACTGCCTTACTACCGGCTTCTTGAACAGCCTAATCGTCGAAGGCTGCCGGTGGCTTTGACCTTCCACCTCATCGGACATCTTGTCGGCATTGGGCTCTCCTGAAAACTCCGCACTAGTTCCCTCTTTATCATAAGTGCGAAGATTGGGATTAAATCCGAATTTGCCAAGATTAACGTTTAGTCCGGCTGTCCGAGTCGATAAACGCTCCAGATCTTGCACCACTGAGTTCAGTTGCTGTAGGACATGTTCGAATTCGTCAAACGTCGGGTCAAGACGTTCTCGCAACTGCGCCCGGCGGTTTTCGTAATGCTCTCGTAGCTGCTGGAGATGGCTGATGTGCTCGGTCGAGCCTTGGACAACATGTTCGACCTCGGCCTGGGATTCGTCTCTGTTCGGATTTTCCTGTCGCTGCCTATGGATGTCCTTTGGGGAGGATACAATGACCTTCTTACCATCAGGTAGGGTCAGTAGTTGCCCATGGGGCCGAGGACCCGATTTAGCAGCTGTAGACATGACGGGGAAAGACAGGCGCGGGATTGTGTTTTCCTAAGGGCTGCAACAATGCTGTTGTTGCAAAAAAAAAAAGGTTTACAAGGCGTTAACAAGAGCTCGTTACGGGTGGGGGGATTTAAGTATGAGACAACGAGGCAAGCAGAAGTCCACTACGGCATGTCCTTGCTAAGGTCCAATTGCCTTGAGTTTAGTAGCGCGTCTTAAAGTTAAGTTACCCAACTTAAGTCCGTTTGTTGCTAGGACTACCGTAGAAGCTCGTAGAATTCGGACGGTCTTAGCGGCGCGCGGCGGTGGTGCCCTACAGTGTCGAGTTCCACTAGATCTGTATAGAGCAAGTGTCAGACGGCGGGACAAGCGCGTAAAAGTACTTCTTATCGACAAGCTTAGAAAGCCGAGCTCTATGGGGCCCTTACCGGCCTAGACCACTAAGTCCGTCCGAGTTTGTAATTTAGGAGTTTTTACGGTAAACCGAAACCAGGCAAAAGCAGCGTTACAATTCACTCTATCGCATTACCGAGTTAGATCTCCTTTACATCCCCTTCCGGCGTGCTAGACGCATGCCCCCTTGTAGTGCGGGCAGACGTCCCAATAATAAACGAATACATATTTTTAGCATATTGTTATATATTATAAAGAGCAGACTTATATTAATATTAATCATTAAGATTGGCAATTCTTATTAATAGAGTAAATTACTGCGAGGCCGACTACAACATCGTACTAAAGCACATGATACATATCAAGCCCCAGACTGACCGAGCGCAGCAAAGGATTTATGTAGCCAAGAATGCATGCTGTTCTCATGTTCGGCCTCTATTCACACCGCAACAGTTTATATGCGAGGAAGTAAACTGACCTAAAATACGCGGCTGAATGAGAAATAGAAACAAGAGGACCAAACTATTAATACTTAACAATATATATTGATAGGCAGCGCCTGTATTTATATGGATATGGATGACCTTAACATCAAATATGTCTATATCAATCAATGTATATATGGCTACGGAGATGTCTACGTGCGAGTCCTAATTAACGAGTTATACTCTTATAATGCCGTTGACATCGGGTGATTACCAGGCGGCAGGTAGACAGTAGCGTTCTTCGTGGTTAAGCTACCGCAGTTTTGTCTGCGTCGCCGGCCGTCATCATTTATGGCCGCCCTGATGGCAGCAGTGTCATCCTATATACCGGTCGATCCTTAGTGCTAGCACTTTGTCATGACGTTTGATATATTTCCTGAGCGCTAGGATGAGGTATGGGCTCCCCGGGAGCCCAGGGCACGGGCGGCTGACACCACCAGCTGCAAGGGGCACTGGCAACAATGGCAACGGCCAGAGTTCTTGCAAACCGGCTACGCCGGCCGGCGTAGTTCTACTATATAGTCCGTAGCTGCCTCTTCCACATAAGGAGAGGCAATTCCAACATAGACCGACAATTGCCAGAACGGTTCGTATAGAGTCATTAAACCGTGCATCTAAAAATCAGGTGCGCGTATCTCTTTTCCATGGTGCAACGGTAGTTCTAAGAGCAGTAGGCATTCACCCTACCTTTTTTAAGTTGACCGTATCATGACCTCAAGGGATTTTCCGCCGAGGTTCAAAGAGTTGCCTGCACAAGCGGCACAGGTCTTAGATCCGGTCCCGCAGCTACACACCACTCCAGGGCCATCTACAGCTCTTCTTCCAGCTGACCCCCTGGAAAGTGTTTCGGTGTCACGAGAGATACCTTTTGTCAAAGCTGTCCAATGCGCTGGCGAAGATGTTGGACGCTCTCCCGCCTGTTCAAGGCCCTGCTTGCCTCCCCCCTGCCCCAGACTCACCTATTGCCCCATCCCCTTCTGTCATCGCGGAGTGCTCGGCTGGAAGCATGCAAAACTCGGCCAGCGAAGAGTCTCCGGTTCCCGAGCCACCTACTTTGCACGACTCTCCCTTACCAACGATGTGTTACGACTCCGCACAGGTCATATACAGCAGATATATTGCCGCGAGACGCGCATGGTATGCGGCGGGGCCCGCCAGCAACGTGGTGACCAACCAGCGATATCGTAGGGCGAAGGAGCTTCCACTCAGGTATGGGCCATGGCAAACAGAGCTGTGCATGGTGTTTAGCCTACAAATGTATGTCCAAGCGCTGCACCACTTCAACAGGGTCAAGAGAATGGACGAAGGAAGAGATGATATCGTATTAGGACTGGAGCAAGTCGGAGGACGAGCGAGTTGAAGCCCAGGTCGGCAAGGGGATGATAACTGACAACCACTAGCAAACAAGAGACGAGTTGTGATAGACATCCGGAAGAGTTTTAATCGGGACTGTAAGAAGCAGCGAAGCGAGCCTCGTACTTGAACGCCGCCTCGGCAGAGCAGTGTATAAATGGGCCAGTTTGATAAGGACTTGGTCCAAGGAAAATATCGCCGTCAAAATGTAGCAATTTCTCTTCCCCCCCCCCACACCAATTCTTTTTGATCGAATTGGCGAATGGGCAAGTATAATAATGGAGGGAAAGCCTGCGTCGCACAAGCGCGCCAATAGGGTCGCCAGGCGCCCTGTTGATTAAAATGGCGCCCGGGCGCCAGTGTATCAGCTAGTGATTGGCGTGGCGCAGATAGAGTTGGTTAGTTTCAAACAGAGCGGGGTGCGGCAATGCAGACTAGATAACTTACAAGCAGGACTAATAAATGACTCACATCGTCTTCGACCGTCTATCCGCCAGCGGATGCACTTACGCGTCCATTTCAGATACATGTAGTCTCAGCGGTGGATTGCACGCGCAACTCAGCTTCAAAATGACCTTTTGTACTGTCTCAATTGTGTGCCATTCTCTTGCGAGGCTGCCGTCTGCCTATTTCGACAGCTTGGCTGATATCGGGACAGAGTTGGGATGATTCACTACGATGCAGGCTGGCCCACCACTTCCGATTAAGGAAATACAGTATTTTGCTATGTACAACTATACTGTACTCAATAAAGATTCAAGATAAATGATCTGAAGGCAAATGCGCCGTCGGTCGTCAGCTACCCGCTCCTGTTGTCGTCGCCGCTTACGGTCGACGCTTGAGATGGATGCGTGTTGCTGCAGTTGGCTTCAGGGTCTATGCACGGGTGGTCTAGGCATCAGTCCAGACTGTGACGTCTAGGCAATTGGCGTAGAAGAAAGCCCGCAGCAGCCGGCAAAGGTGATGTGAGCCATTTGAGGTGTCCTTGCATGTGCAGATCGTAGCTCAGCTACATTCTGGTCTTTTGCATTGGTGAATGCATGACCAGCAAAGACCTGCGTTGTCACACTGCAGAAGCGCGCTTGGGATCTGGCCTCGCGAAAGGTATGCCAATCTAAGTGAGTCCAGGAATAACGGGATTCTCAAGCAGTGGCTTCAGAGCATAGTAGAAGAAATAGGGGCATAGAAAGGTAAATTTAGTAATGCATGTCTTGGTCTATCTATTAGGACAAGGGAGGGGCTTATATAGGTATAGTAACTATATATAGCTAGCTAAAAGAGGGCATTAAGATATTCCTATACCTAAGTTAGGCCTATATAATATCCTTATATAAGGGGAGTTATATTAGTTAGGCAGGCTTCCTTATATATAACTATTAAGTCTACTAAGTATAACTATAGCCTCTTATACTTACTCTCCTTAATATACCCCCTTACTACCCTAGCTTCTAAATAATAGGGTAATATATAGAGGAGCGTTTAGTCTAATAAATATAAGGCTATTTTAATATTAAATTTAGCTACGTTATTATTTATTTTAAGGAGGTTATCTTAAAATAAGGGAGGCTCTTAATAGTATCTTATAAAAATAAGGTAAATATAGTAAAGGTAATATAGTTCGGTAACTAGTACTATATATCCTTTAAGTACGTAGTACTAGTTACCCCTCTTACTAAAGGAGGGTTTAAATATTAGTTAGTTAGGGTTATATAACTTACTCTTACCGCTTAACTAGTAGTTAAAAGCTATTACTATTGCCCCTCTTATAAGGGATATAGCTACTATAGGGCTAGGTAAAAAGGAATAGCACGTAAAAGATAAAAGCTAGGACTTAGGGGAGAGGATATAAGGAGAAGCCCCTTATTTCCTCTCCCCTTAAGTCCCTAAGTTTATTACCCGCGCCCCCCCTAGGGCGTAGTTATATAACCTACTCTTCCGCCCTAAGTAGAGTTAAACTTACGATTAATAGGGTTATATAACCTACTCTTACCGTTTAACTAGTAGTTATAAGTTATATTTATAACCTTCCTTATAAGGAAGGGTATAGCAGGGCATCCCTTTAAGTAGCCTAGGTACTATAGTATATAAGAGTCTTTAACTATTATAAGTTATAGGCTTAAGCTTCGGCCTAAGCTATATAGTTATATATAAAAGGCCGGATCTTATATATATATATATTAGCTAGCTATATATAAAAGAGCTCTATATAGCTTATTAATATTGTCCTATAAATAGCACCTATATATACGCCTCTACTTACTTTATAATAGTATAAGCTATTAACTAATAGATCTAATAGATATTTCCTTAAAAAGGGTGCTACTTTCTTAAAGGAGCACCCTACTACCCCTTAAGCGGATAGGAAGTATTATAGCTATCTTAAAAGCGATTAAAAGTACGACGGCTAGTAAGAAAAATAAGGTTCTCGCTATATTAAAAGAGCCGTCTATAAGACTAGCGTTAACCCCTATAACCTCTATAATACTAGTTATAGTAGCGGTACTACTAATATAGAAGCTACTTCCTTAGCCGACTTAGGATAGTAAGCTTAAGTCCTTTTACTTCTTCCTTAGCTAGCTATAGATAAAGTTTATAATAGATAAGAAATAAGGCCTAAATAGCTATTATAATATAGCGTAGTATTCGCTTCTTTATATACTACCGGAGCCTTAGATATAGCAGATCTTTAGATTCTAAGATAAGGGCGGCCCTAGGAGTAAACGCAACTTATAAGACGTCTTTTAATACCTTATATATACGTTTAGTAACGTATAAAAGTACGAGAAGGCGTAGGATAGGCTATAGACCCTTAGGTAAAGGGATAGGTAGACTTTTAGCGAATTTCTCCTTAACTTTAAAGAGACGCTCTTATAGGTAGCGGGAATTATAGTATAAGAAGATAGCGCGAAGTTTATATAGTTATAGGACTTAATTACGCTAGCTTTATAAGAGCTACTTATCCCTATAATTATACCTATAAACTATAGCGAGTATATATAAGAATATACCCTTATATTCCTATTTTACTATTATAAAGAAATAATAGGTATAGGGAGGCTTTATAGAATAAGCTAGTAAAAAGAGGCTCTATAATATAGTCTAAGGGAATAACCCTTAAAAGATAAAGACCTCTACTAAACATTTATACCTTCCTCTAGGAAAAGCGGGTTAGGATAAGCCTATCCCTATAAACAAAAATATATATAAAATGCATAAGTTAATTACGAGCAGAAAGGATACCCTATTGCCTATTTTAGCCTAGCGGTTCCGAAGATATCCGCGATACGAGAATAGGTAGGGCATAGAACATTCTAGTTAAATCTACTACTTATACTAGAACCTATAGTCTTACGTTAACTATCACGCTATAATTAGACCACCTACTAAGTTACGAAGATATACTATAGATAGAGCTTTTTAAGCACTATAGAATATACTAGAAAGCTAACTAATTAGTCTACTAGTAGGCGAGCAATAGTTTATAAAAGACAAAGGATTTCCCTAGGAGTAGTAGATAAGATAAGTAAGTTTACTAGTATCCTTTATAACGCTATTCTTTTAATATATTATTTAGCCCCTTATATGCTCGTTATAAACTCCGGACGAAATCCTACCCTATACTCCTTCGACCAATCTTTCCGCTTACGTTATCGATTACCTAATTCTACGCTTATTACTTATACCTTTTAATAGTATATAAGCTGGTTAATAAAGGTAGTATAAGGCTATAAGTAAACGCTATATTTCTAAAGGTTTTATAAGCGTATGCTATATAGCGGTAATAGGACTACTATCCTTTTATAAGAAGAGTAGCTAACTATCGATATTAATAAGGATACCTTAATATCGGCTGCCTATATAAACTAAGCTAAATATAGTAAGAAGTTATTATTAAATATCCTTTATACTATCCTATACTTTAAGTAGCGGGCGAAGTAAGTAATAAGTAAGGAAATCGGGAAAAGGAAGGCTAACGGCCGCTATTTATATTATAGCGCGTTTATATACTTTATATTAAAGTACCCCTTCTATTTAGCTAAGCGGCCTATAGCGGTTTAAGTAGCGAAGATAGAACCGCTCTTTACCTTAGATAATAAAGAGGACTCTACTCCCTTAAGCTTAGATAAAAAGAGTAGCTCTAAAGTAGAGATAGGGTTTAGAGCCTTAATTACTAATACTAGTAAAAGAGAAAGAGGAATTATCTACTTATATAAAAGAGGAGCTTACTTTAATATAAGTTATAATTAATAACTCCTTACTTATCGCTGCTTTTATAGACGAGGGCTATTAGTACTAAGCTATAGTTAATAAAGCGCTTATATAAGAGATATAAGTACTAATAGAAAAGATTACCTTAAGGTAAGTAAAGGGCGCCTTAAGTATAATAGAAAGTATAGAGATTAAGGTATTATATAGCTAGCTATAAAGGTTAACGGTTACTATAAGCTTATTATAGCCTATATAATCCCTTAACTAGAGTTTCCTTTAATCCTTAGGAAACCTTAATTATTATATATAGAGTTATACTTAGTTTTATATTAAAAGAAGCTATAGTTTAGGCTTATATAATAGTAGGTCCGCTTTAATAATAGTTTTATAAGCATAGGATTAAGCGTATATACTTTATACTTAGCTTAAGAAGTCCTTACTTTTATCTTTATAAGAACTATATAATAAGTAAAGCGGGAGGAAGGCTAAGTAGCGGCTAATATAGCGGTCTATATAGTTAGCTTAGCGGATATTAATAAGGCCCTTTAAATAAAAAAGCTAAAGTCGCCCTTTAAGCTATAGTAATAAATACTAGAGCGCTTCTATAACCTTTTACTACTATTTAAGTCCTAAGAAGTAAATAAGCTTAACCTATATAAGCTAAAGGTAAACTATAGGATCGTACTCTATACTAATAAAAAGGGGTAGGAACTACCTATACTATTTAGACCTTTATATAGTATATTATAAGCGGAGCTATTAATATTAAAGAAGACGTAAAGGGACCTCCTAGATAAGGGTTTTATTTAAGTAAGTAGCTTTAAAGTAAGGGCACTAGTTTTATTTATATATAAACTAAGGGGCAGGATATAGTTTTATTATAATTATAAGGCTTTAAACGTAATTATAAAGCTAGACCGCTACCCCTTACCTTTAATCTTAGATATACTTTATAACCTCTTAAAGGTAAAGTAGTTTATTAAGCTAAATATAAAATAAGCGTACCTAATAATATTATTGCGTCTTCTTAGTTAACTTTTCGAAACTAAGCCTAAAACATAAAAGGAGTATATGCCTAGAACCGTCGTAAATAGCGTATTACGCCCCCCTAGGTACAGCCTCGTACAGCTACTAGCGGGTGCGTAATATACTATTAAAGATTATAAATTAAGCGAGGTTCTCCTTTATATAGGTAGAAAACGCTTCCCTGCCTCTTAAGGTATATAAGTAAAAGCGGAATTTTAGGAAATTAAGGAATTATATAAGACTTTATAGTAAAGGGGAAGAAGGAGTATAAGGTAGGATTTTTAATAGAATTTATTAGTAGTATATTAGTATATAGAAGAGGTATTAAAGTTAATAATTCTCTCTCTATCTACTAGCGGATATACTGTCTTATATAGATAATTATAGCTAAATAAAAGAACCTTTTAGGACTAGATTTAGGCTACTATATAGCCCTAAGACTAAGGAATTCCGTAATACCTCGAGTATATTTAGAAGTATCTTAGTTCTACTAATATTCGTGTTTAAAGAAGGTTAGTCGTGCTAGTATTCTTAAGAGGTCTTAGCTAGTATTCTAAGCTAGCTCTATTCTTTCGATTCTCGATTATATAATAACCGGCAACCCGTTTAATATATAATAATATAGAAAATAACGAGCGATTCTTACTCTATAGGATAAGATTTTATCTATAATTAATATACTACTTATTAGCTTATATAATCGGGAGAGTATATTATAGCTGCTTTATTTATAGTAGGAACACCGTTCCTTATACTGCCCTTACTAACTAAGGGTATATGCCCCCCGCTAATAGGACCTCGCCTAGACCTAACTTAGGACCCTAGCCTAGACTTAAGGAGGGCCCCTTTAACCTTAACCCCCTCCCCCCCCTTAACCTAAGGGTTAAAATAAGCACCTTAGAGGCTAGGGCCTACTTAGAAGAAGCTCTAGAAGGCTAACGCCTTCTAAGGACCCTAGAAGAAAGGCCTAGGACCTAAGACTAAGACTTAGAGGATATTAAGATAGAAGATAATACCTAGCCTATACTAAAGACTAGCCTCTTTAGGCCTAGCCTAGCCCTACCTTAGGCTAGCTACTTTTAGCCTAACTAGCCCTTAAAGTAAGTAAAAGGGCGAAAGAAAGCTACCCTTAGTAGCCCTATTAGCCCTATACTTATCCGACCTACGTTTTAATACTTATAGTAGACCTAGCCCCGGCCTTAATACCCCTTTCTTAGGGACCGGGCCTAGGGCTTCCTTTAGTAGGCCCTCTAGGCCCTTAAGGAAGCTTAGAAAATCGAACCCTTCTATAAGAGCCTTATAAAAAGGCTTAAGAAGGCAGCTATAAGGACCCTAGACTACTAACAGCCCCTATAATAGCCCCTATACTAGCCTAAGGCCGCTTAGTAGCCTAAGGCTACCTAAGGAAACCTTAAAGTAAGCTTATAGGCTAAGGTAGCTATAAAGAAGGCACCTAAGGCCCTAGCTAAGGCCCTAGCTAAGGCTCTAGCGAAAGCCCTAGCTAAGGCCCTAACTAAGGCCCTAGCTAAGAGGAACGTAAAAGAAGACTTTTAACTTATCTTAAAGCTAAAGAAGGAATTACTAACGCCGACTATTAATATTATTACTCTTTATAATAAGCTTAATAAGGCTATAAGGGAACTAGCTATATTAGCTCTATCGACTTCGAATAAAAGTAATATAGTTATAACGATAAAGGCCCTATATATAGTAAAGAAGCTTCTAAAGTAACGGGAGAAGTAGTCCCTATACCTTAAGGAGCTACCTATTAAATCGGCCGACCTTCCTACTAGCTAGACTAAGCTAGTAGCCTAGAGCGTCCCTAACCTCTTAGAGACTCCTATCTTCGATATCTTCGCTATAGAAGCTAAAACCTTTAACGGGATCGATATCCTAGGGCAGCCTAGGTAGCTAGGCACCCTAGGCCTTACGTAGAAGGTAGGATCTATTATCTTTATAGTCCCTTTAAAGGCTATAGGGGCTAAATACTAGGAAAACGGCCTCTATATAGTAGGTCTATAAATTCGAGTTAAGGCCTATAAGGAATATACTATATATATATAGTACTATAGGTGCCTTTCCTTTAGCTATAACCCCTAGACTTACTAGCAGCTTATTAAGTATACCTTTTACCTAGAAAAGTACCTAACTAAGGACTATAACTACCCTAGCTATAAGGCTAGCTAAGGCTACTCTTACTTTAAGGTCTAATACTATAACTATAAGGGAGAGCACCTTACGACTAATAAGGTATAATATAAAGTCTATAAGGGAATAACTAATACTTAATAGCCTTAGCCCCCTTATACTTATAGGGCCCTTAAAGCCCTTTAGGCCCCCTAGGCCTAACTATAACCCTAGCAGTATTATATAGTATAATACTAATAAGTAGGAAATAGCTAACCTATCGATCTTAGAGTAGGCCCTAGAAATAAGAGCGGACCTTATCTTATTATAAGAGCCCTACCTCTATAAGATCGATAATAGCTATATCCTTATATAGTATCCGGCCTATAATATTATAACCCTTATCTCCTCTACTAACTTCCCTAAGCTCGCTAAGAGGCCTAGGGTTATAGCTTATAAGAGGAAGGAAGCTTAGATAAAAGCTAGCCTTAGCTTTAACCTCTTTTATAATCCCGATATATAGGCTATAAGGGTAAAAGGCATCGAACCGTTTACCCTTATTAACCTATATAACGAAAAAGAAGTTAAAAGGGCCTTAGCTAGCTAAGGCTAGTAAGGGCCCCTTATAATAGAAAGGCTACTACTAATAGCCTAACTCTTATAATAGCCCTTCTTATTAGTAAGGGACTTTAACTTATACTACCTTTATTAAAACCTTTTTATAGAACCCTTTAAGGCCTATAAAGCGGAAGCCCTTATTAGCTAGCTCGACCGCTATAAGGCCTCCTTACTAATAGACCTTAAGGTAGCTATAAAAGGCACTTATTAAAGGAAAGGGTTAAAAAGGGCCTTAGTTATAGACCTTACTTTCTATAGCCCCTTTAAATAGCTAACCTAGGCTAACCTTTACTTCCTAGTAGCTATAAGCTTAGATTATAAGCCTATAGCCTTTAAAGCTAGCTTAAAGGGCCCTAATAGGCCCTTACTAGCTAGGCCTACTACCTATAATTATAGGAAAGTAAACTAAAAGGTATTTTTGGAATACTTAGCTAAGAAGGAATAGGACCTCCTTATAGCTATAGAGAGGGCTATAAAAAGAGATAACTTAAAAGGGATAGCTTCCCTTTTAATAAGAACCCTTATAGAGGCCTCGAAACTAGCGATACCGAAAAAGAGGCCTTATAAGGGATCTAAGCCCTAGTAGACCGATAAGCTAACCTGCTTTTAAAAAGCCCTAAGCTTAGCCTAATAGGCTTATAGGCTAGCTTAGGATAAGGAGAGCTATAAGAGCTTTATAAAAGCCCGAAATAGCTTTAAGTATACTATTAAGGCTACTAAAAAGTAATACTAAGAGAGTTTCTTAATAAAAGTAGTAGGAAAGGATGTCTTTATAGCCTTTTCTTATACTAAGGCTAGAGCTAACCTTACCCTTCTTAGTATCTTATATATAAAAAAAGGGATAAAGGTAAAAGCTAATACCTTTACGGAAAAATATAAGGCCTTCCTAATAACCCTTTTTCTAACCTTAGACCCTAGCCTTAGCCCCCCCCTTAGCCCCCCTTAGAGCCTAGAAAAAGAAGAGCCTCTAGGCTATATAGGTAGTAAGGGCACGGTTAAGTAAGACTAGCTAGAGCTAAAGGACCCTAAGATTAAGAGGGCCGTTTTTAGCTCTTTTAATAAGAAAGCCCCTAGCCCGGACTCTATTAGCTTCCTCCTTATCTAATATATATATAGGGCTATCCCTATAGTCTTTAATAGGGCCTATAAAGCTCTATTTAACTAAGGATACTACCTTAAGGTATAGAAGGAAGCTATAGGAATTATACTTCCTAAGTAAAATAAGCTAAACTATATTATCCTTAAGGCCTATAGGGTTATAAGTCTACTTAACTACTTAGGAAAGGTCCTTAAAAAGCTATACGCTACCTAGCTAAGCTACTTAGCTAATATAGCCGGGCTATTAAACCCTACGTAGCTAGGGGGACGAAAATAGCGGTTAGCTATAGATATAGCCTTCCTCCTTTTATACTATATCTAAAAGAAGTAGGAGTCTAATAAGAAGGCTATTACTAGTACCCTCTTATTAGATATAAAGGGCGCCTTCGATTTTATATTAAAGGAATAGCTTATAAGGGTCCTAAGGGACTTAAACCTCCCTAAGGCCCTTATAAGCTAGGTAGACTACTTCCTTACTAAAAGGAAGATCTAGCTAGCCTTTAAGGGGTAAGTCTAGCCTCTTATAAACCTAGTAATAGGGGTGCCCTAAGGGTCCCTTATTAGCCCTATTTTATTCCTCTTATATATAAAGGGGATACTAGCGGCTAAGAGATACTAGCTATCTTATATAGATAACTTTAGTATCTTTATTACGTCGATATTAGCTAAGAAGAACGTTTAGTAGCTAGAAGTAATAGCTACTAACCTATTTAAATAAGCTAAAGACTAAGGGGTCTACTTCGACCCCTTGAAGATAGAACTTATTTACTTTAGTAGGCAATAACAGCCTATTTTAAAGGGTATAATAGTAGGAGGCTTATTTTTCTAAGTAAAGCCCTTAGTATAGTAGCTAGGGGTCTTCTTTAATTCTAGGCTCCTATTTAAATAATATATCGAGAAGAAGGTAGCCTTTATATAAGCTACCTTTAAAGGACTATCCCGCTTAACCTCTATATAAAAAAGCCTATTATTTAAAGCCTTTAGATAGCTTTACTAGGCCTATATAACCTTTATAGTAGACTATAAGGCCTAGTGTTAGTATAGGGGGCCTAAGACCCCTAAGAGCCTTATAAAGCCTTTTTAAAGGCTCTAAAACTAGGCTCTTTTAAAGGTCTTAAGGGCCTTTAAAGGATCTCTTATTAAGGCTTTAAAAGCTAAAGCGGCCCTACCGCTACTAGAGGTACGATTTAAAAGGGCATGCCTCTCCTACGCCCTCCGGACCTTATACTTCTTACCTAGTTACCTTATAAGGTAGGCTTACGACCTAGGTATATAGGATAACCTTACCGACTCGGGCTTTAACCTAGGGGCCTTAAGCTATATTAGGCTATATATATAGCTCTTCCGCTTCCTTAAAGACCTACTAGCTCTTATAAGACCTAATTATAACTTAGAAAGAAGGAAAGCTAGCTAGGAGCCCTTATAGGCCTTAGAGCCTAAAGCCTTTATTACGATAATAGAGGTCCCTAAGCCCTTAGCTAAGAAGTAGTACTAATACCTCTTAGCTAGCCTAGCTAGCCTAGAAGACTTTAAGTTATAGCCCTTATCCTTTTATACCGACGGCTTTAAGGGGTGCCTTAAGGGGTCTTTTATAGAGACTAACGCTTACTCCTTCTATAAAATAGGCCTAGAAAATAGGCCTATTAAAGCGTACTATAAGAACCTAAGGCCCTTAATCGAAGTAGCTAACGTAGAGCTATTCGCGATACTAAGGGTCCTAGAGGACCTAGCTAGGAGGCCTTAGCCCTAAAAGCTTAGCCCCCTTAACCCCCTTATAGATACCTATATCTTTATAGATAGCTAAGCCGCTATAAGGAAGGTTATAGGTTTCTTAGACCTAGCTATATATATTAAAAGGCTCCTATTTAGCTTAGAAGCCTTTTATAACGTATAGCTATACTAGTACCCTAGCTACCTAGGGATCTTTAGTAATAAGCTAGCTAACTAGCTAGCTAAAAGAGGCTTAAGGGCCCCTACCTAAGGGACCCCCTTAGTCTCTATTAGCTACTTATACAGAAAGGTCTAGTAAGCTACTAAGGACTATTAAAAAGGACTCTAGGCTACTAAGGCGGCTAAAGGCCCTAGGGCTAAGGGACTAAGTAAGCACTATATATCTATTTAAAAGACCCCTTGCCTAGCCCTTAGCCTAGAAAAGGACCTTATAGGGAGGCCTAGGCTAACCCTCTCGGCCTTTTACTAGCTCTTCTTTAAGGCCGGCTTCCTATTTTCCTTCTTAAAAAGGACTAATAAGGTAGACTAAGACGACTACCGCTATAGCTAAGGAAGGTATACGGCTAGGCACCTTACCTTAAGGTGCCCGAACTATAGGAGGGAAAGAGAGGTCCTTTACTAGACCTTTAAGAGATAAAAGGGGGCCCTTAGCTTACCTATTCTCTATAGCTCTAAGGAAGGAAGGGAAGCCCTTTTAACCTTCTTAGCTAAAATAAAGGTAGGGATAGCTAAGTAGCTCGAAAAAGAGTAACCTAGGGGCCCTAGGGCCCTTAAGGGGGAAAATTACCGCGTAGGAGGAACTAAACTAACCTTTCCTTTATAATTACCTTTATAGCTACCCTTTCCCTAATTAGTTATAAGCCCCTAGGCTCTATAGCTAGCTAGGACTACTAATAAGGGCCTAGGCCCCTACTAGCCTCGCTATAGCCCTAGAGGCTATATATAAGTAATAATATAAAAAGAAAAATTTAGCGTTTTATAAAGTATAGATATTAAAGGGCAATAAGTAAAAGATAGCGTTCTATATACGCTATAGCTTATTTAAGTAGCTTATAACGCCCTTTAGCCCTTTAAGAGCGCCCGCTACCTTTTAGTATTATATTAATAATATACTTTAAGACTTCTTTAATAGTATAACGACCGGTATTATTCTTAAGGGATAAACCTATTAAGGGGTTTATATTAATAGATATAATAAGGCGCGGTCTAAGTAATAGTAAGTATATTATATTAGTAATAAGTTAAAGGTTATAGACTATAGACTATAACTAAGTAATTAAAATTAAATATAGAATCGTAATAAAGATCTATATTAAAAGCTAAAGAGCTATCTATTTAAAGGAGTAAAAGTAGGTAGCTATATATACCTATAAAGACTATACTTAGATTATAGGCCTAGCTATAATCCCTAATATTAGATCGTATAAAGTATAGTAATCTTATTAATCTTAGATTACTTAGATCTCTATAATCCCCTTAATCTTATATTTATTAAATAGTTATACTAACTATTTATTTATTAGACCGTGTTATATACTTAACGTAGTCGAGTATTAGCGGCTTAGTAGCTATAGTTATAATAAGTAACTATACCTTATATTAAAGGGTAATAATCTCGCGTATTATATCCTAAGGCAATATAATAGCTATAGAGTTAGTTAATCTAGCTTATTATATAGGTATATTAATAGTTACGATATTACTTAAAGTAACGCGGTATTATACTAAATAAGAGCTTTTAATATATAACGACTAGTATTATTCCTAAGAGATAAACCTATTAATAGGTTTATATTAGTAGATATAATAAGGCGTAGTCTAAGTAATAGTAAGTATATTACGTTAGTAATAAGTTAGAGGTTATAGACTATAAACAATAACTAGGTAATTAAAATTAAAGATAGAATCGTAATAAAGATCTATATTAAAAGCTAGAGAGCTATCTATTTAAAGGAGTAAAATTAAGTAGCTATATATACCTATAAAGACTATCCTTAGATTATAGGCCTAGTTATAATCCCTAACGTTAAAGTATATAAAGCGTAGTAATCTTATTAATCCTAGATTACTTAGATCTCTACGATCCCTTTAATCCTATATTTATTAAATAGTTATACTAACTATTTATCTATTAGACCGTATTATATACTAAACGCGGTCGACCGTTAGCGGCTTAGTAGCTATAGTTATAATAAATAGGTTCGCCTTTATATATATAAATAATATCTTTATCTATATAAGCGGCTCTTATAAAGACTATATATAGAAAGTATAAAAGGTCTTAGAGCGCCTTTAACTTTATAGGCTCTACCTTAACTTAAATAAGTATAAATTTAAGGTTAAAAGGGTTAAGTACCTAGGCTTTATTATTTATATAGGTATAGGTATATAGGTATATAAGGAACGGTGTTTTCCTATTATAAATAAAGTAGCTATAATATACTCTCCTAATTATATAAGCTAATAAGTAGTATATTAATTATAGATAAAATCCTATCCTATAAAGTAAGGATCGCTCGTTATCTTATATATTATTATATATTAAACGGGTTGCTAGTTATTATATAATCGGGAATTAAAGGAATAGAGCTAGCTTAGAATACTAGCTAAAACCTCTTAAGAATACTAGCACGACTAACCTCCTTTAAATATAAATATTAGTAGAACTAAGATACTTCTAGATATACTCGAGGTATTACGGAATTCCTTAGTCTTAGGGCTATATAGCAGCCTAAATCTAGTCCCGAAAGGTTCTTCCATTTAGCTATAATTGTCTATATAAGACGGTATGTCCGCTAGTAGATAGAGAGAGAATTATTAACTTTAATACCTCTTCTATATACTAATATACTACTAATAAATTCTATTATAAATCCTACCTTATACTCCTTCTTCCCCTCTATTATAAAGTCTTATATAATTCCTTAATTTCCTAAAATTCCGCTTTTGCTTATATACCTTAAGAGGTTATAAGCCTAGCTTACTCCTTTTAAGCTAGGAAATTAACTTATACCTTTAAAATTCCTCGTCGAAATATCCGACTAAAATTCTATTCGAAAATCCCCCTAACGACTTCTTCTACCTTCCTACGCTCTTAAACTCCCGTCTAGACTTCTTAATCCCTATAAACGAAATAATACCGAATTTATATAAAATAGGTAGATAAAAAGAATATAAATTCTCTAGACTTAAGGGAAATTTAAATTATACTCTTTAGACTATAAGGATAAGAGCTATCCTTACTAAGGAAAGGCTTATCGCTACCTTAAAGTAAGATAATTATATAAAGACTATAGAAGCTTTATCTTAGATTTTTCTTTAAGTTAAAGATAGCCCTTTAATATAAATTAAGTATTTAATAAATACTAAAGCTACTTAGGTTAAGCGTATAAAGCTATATAATCCGTTAAATTCCTCGTCGAATTATTTACTTATAAAGTAGCTCTTTAATCTTTATCCCTTAGGCTTTAATTTAAAGAAATACCTTTATAAGGTAAAGGAAATCTATAAGGATTTAAAATCCTATAATATAGAAATTCTAGAAGTTATCCTTATAGTATAGATTCTTAATTACCTTAATAAGGAATTTAGAAGCTATATTATAAATATTATATAGAGCCTTAGGTATAATTCTACGGCGTTTACCCTTAAATCCATTATAGCTAGTCTTTTAAACGAAGCTAGAAGAATAGAGGATATAGATAAATCTTTAGAGAAAGCCTTCTTAATATAAAGGAAGCCTTAGAAATCCTATAGAAATTCTATAGATACTCCTTATTATAAGGAATATAAAAAACCAGGGCATTTAATAGTAAATTACTATAAATTATACTAGAATAAGGCTCCTACTTATTAGGTTTTAAATATAGGAAAAAAGGACGATAGGACTTAAATTTCTAAAAAAAGAAAATCTTCTTCTTCTTTTTCTTTTAAGAAGAAATCCCTTTTAAGTAGTATTTCTATTACTAATAAAAAAAGGAAGGCTTAAATTATAGAGCTAGAGTCCGATTTAGATAATAGTAATAAGGTCTTAAATATAGCTTCGTAAGAAAATAATATAGACCTAGATATCGAGCTTATAGACCTCTTTAGGGCTCCGACCCCTATATAAACGTCTAAGGATTTAAAGGTAATTTTAACCTCTATAATTACCCCTATAGTAGAAGCTAATAAAGGCTCTCTTTTAAGACCTCTAAAAGCCTTAATTCCTAGAATAAAGGAATTAGTCTTAAAGGTAAGAAAAGGAGGATTTCCTAGTTATAAGAATAAAAGGATCTTTGATTTTATATATAATACTAAAGATACTAGGTATATAGTATTAAATAAGAGTTTCCTTATTAACTATAAAGAAATTAAGTCTAAAGTTTACTAGGGAAAAGCTTCCTTTATATTAGTAAAAGGAAAAGGGGACTTAGTATTTAAGTTCCCGTATAGTAGAAAAAGGTATATCCTTCGAGACTACTTTTATATACCTAAATTAGGGGTAAATATACTATCCTAATCTTATTTTAATAATACCTATGCCTTAATAGGAGGAAATAAAGTCCTTTTATTAGATAATAAGGCTAAGGTCCTTACTAAAGGATTTCTTAGAAATAAATTATATTATATTCCTATAGAACCTTTATTAAAAGCCAATTAATCCTTATTACGTCTTTAAAAGCAAAGGATATAGATTTTTATACTTAGCACTTACGCTTAGGTATATAAATAGTAGGGCTATTTTAGAAATATTAAAAAGATATAATAAGGATATAAAAATGCCTCTAAAAGAGGAAAATAAAATAAGGTAATGCGAAATATATATTAGAGCTAAAGCAACGAATAAGGTTAATAAATAACCTTCGTATAAGTCTTATTCTTATTTAGAAAAAATAGTATTAGATATTTAGGGGCTAATTAAAGTGCTTACTTATAATAAATATTACTATTATATTTCTTTCCGGAATTACCTTTAATTCTAGTCCTCCTAGGACGCCGGAATCTAACGGTAGAATAAAAGAATAAATCGTACTATATTAGAAAAGTACGAGCTCTTTTATTTACTACTAGGCTTCCTAAATATCTATAGGAGAAGCTGTTTTAACAGCTACCTATTTATATAATAGATTACGTATTCTACGATAGGATTTAAAAGTCCTATAGAAAGAGGATAATATAATACTACCCTTCGAGACCTTAAATAAAATTAAGACCTTTAGAAGCCTTATATATTATAAGAATAAAGACCCTAAAGATAAGCTAGATAATAGAGCTTTTAAAGGAATAATAGTAGGCTATTTAGAAAATATATATAAAATCTAGGAATTTTCTAAGAGAAAGATTACTATCTCTAGAGATACTACTATACTAGAAAATAAATTTATAAAAAATCTAGAAATCTCTAGTAGTAATAATACCTTTGATTTTAATTCTATTCCGAATAAAGATAAGCTAGAAAGCTATATCCCTATAGAGGAAGCTATTAGAGAACCTAGAGATAAAAGTCCCTTGCCCTCTATAGAAGAAGAGTCTTTAAATAACGATCCTATTCCTACTACTAGTAAAATAGTAGTAGAATTACCTAAGAAGCCGGAAGGGTTCGATTCTAACTATATTAAATACCCTAACGTTAATTTATTTCTAAACTGCGATTTTATAGAGTTAATTCTAGCTAGTATAGAAAATTAGGATCTAAAAATTCTAAAGACCTATAAACAGGCAATAAATAGCCCTAAAATAGCGTTTTAGAAAGATACTATAATTAAGGAAATTATCTAGCTAATTAAATATAAAACTTAGGAATTTCCTACCTCCTAAGGATAGGAAGCTATAGGAGGCCGCTAGGTCTATACTATTAAGAAGGATAGTTAAAATAATATAATAAAATATAAAGCCCGTTTCGTAATATAGGATTTAAGCAGATCTATAGCTTAGATTTCCTAGATACCTTCTCGACTATAGCTAGACCGAATCTATTAGAATTCTACTTATTTTAGCTATTATCTACGAATTCGAAGCTTTATAAATAGATATAATAAATGCCTTCGTATATACCGATATAGATAGCGAAGTATATATCGATCTTCCTATAGGCTACGAAGAATACGCTCTTAAAGAATATTATTTAAAATATAGATTAGCTTATAGAGCTAAAGGAATTAAATTAACTAAATTCCTAGACCTATATAAAACCGGTTAAATTAAAGCAAAGCTAAAGAAAGCATTATATAGCCTAAAATAAAGTCCTAAGCTCTAGTATAATCATTTAAAAATTATACTAAATAATCTCGGATTTTATCCTCTTTTAATAGATAAGGGAGTATTTATAAATAAAGACTATAGTATAGCCCTAAGACTAGGAAATTCCGTGATACCTCGAGTAAATCTAGAAGTATCTTAGTTCTACTAATATTTATGTTTAAAGGAGGTTAGTTATGCCGGTGTTCTTAAGAGGTCTTAGCTAGCATTCTAAGCTAGCTCTATTCCTTCGATTCCCGATTATACGATAACCGGCAACCCGTTTAATATATAATAATATATAAGATAACGAGCGATTCTTACTCTATAGGACGAGATTTTATCTATAGTTCATATACTACTTATTAGCTTATATAATCGGGAGAGTATATTATAGCTGCTTTATTTATAGTAGGAATAAAGAAAATTATACCTTAAATAAATTAAAGGAATTTAATAAAGAAGGTTTAGGAACTTCGAATTTACCCGCTATAATAGGCTTTAAGCTTATAAAAGTAAAGGAATTACCTTCTAAGGAAGATATATTATAATTTTAGAAAGAAATAGGATCTCTATTATACTTAGCCTTATTTACTAGGCTAGATGTCTTATATTCTATAATTTCCTGCGCTAGGTTCGCGGCTAAGCCTAACTAGACGCATTTTATAGCTTTAAATATGATTTAGAAATATTTAAATAAATTCCCTAGCCTAAAGATTAAATATAATTGCAATATCCCTTTTACCTATTTATATATAAAGGGTTTTACCGACTCTAGCTAGGCGTCGGATTTAACGGACGGAAAATCCTTTTCCGGTTACTATTTTTATATATATAATAATATAATAAGCTAGGCTTGCTCTAAGTAGAAAGCTATTGCCCTTTCTACCTACGAAGTAGAGTATATTAGCCTTAGGGAGGCAAATAAAGAAGCTATTTATTTAAATATGCTTTTTAAAAATATTACTAAGGATCTATCTATTAAGATTCTTAATACTATACCTCCTATTTTAACGGATAATACTACTACTATTAAATTAGCAGAAAATCCGGAATTTTATAAAAGGTCTAAGTATATAAGATTAGCCTATTACTATACTAGAACTAATATAAGAGAAGGGGAAATTAGAGTTTTTTATATTAAATTAGAAGATAATATAGCTAATATTTTTACGAAGGAATTAAGACCTAGATTACTCTATAAATTTAGAGATAGTCTATCCTTAATATAAGTTCCTAAGTAATTAAAAGGGGTTTTTAGATATTTCTTATGCTTTCTATATCTTTCCCTTACTAGGTTTTTCCTTTTAGGTTTCCTAGAGAAATATTTACTAGGTTTTTATCTATTAAGATTTTCCTAGCAATAATAGGTTTTACCTTATATAAGGTTATCCTATAAATAATTATTATAACTATAGATTTTTCCTACTATAGGTTTTTCTATTAGTATATACCCAAGGATTTTTTCCTAAGAAAGAATAGGGTTTTATATATCCTATTAAGGTATAAGAATGGTTTTCCTAAAATTCGGTTTTTACCCTATATATATACTACTATAAATAAATTAGTAAAGAGTATATAAATCTACTCTTTAAGGGAGGCTATAAGGAACGGTGTTCCTACTATAAATAAAGCAGCTATAATATACTCTCCCGATTATATAAGATAATAAGTAGTATATTAATTATAGATAAAATCCCATCCTATAAAGCAAGAATCGCTGGTTATTTTACATGTTATTATGCATTAAACGGGTTACCGGTTATCGTATAATCGGGAATCGAAGGAACAGAGCTAGCTTAGAATACTAGCTAAGACCTCTTAAGAATACCGGCACGACTAACCTCCTTTAAACACGAATATTAGTAGAACTAAGATACTTCTAGATTTACTCGAGGTATCACGGAATTTCCTAGTCTTAGGGCTATACGGCAGCCTAAATCTAGTCCCGAAAGGTTCTTCCGTTTAGCTATAATTATCTATATAAGATAGTATGTCCGCTAGTAGATAGATAGAGAATTATTAACTTTAATACCTCTTCTATATACTAATATACTACTAATAAATTCCATTGAAAATCCTACCTTATACTCCTCCTTCCCCTCTATTACGTAGTCTTACGTAATTCCTTAATTTCCTAAAATTCCGCTTTTACTTATATACCTTAAGAAAAATAAAGCGGGATAATAATAATAATATTATTAAATATAAAGCCCGCTACGTAGTATAAGGATTTAATTAGGTCTACGGCCTAGATTATTTAGAAACCTTTTCTACGATAGTAAGACCCGAATCTATTAGAATACTACTTATAATAGCTATTTCTAATAATTATACTCTACTATAATACGATATAAAAAATGCCTTTATATATACCGAAATAGATACGGATATTTATATAAAATCCCATATAGGCTACGAAGAGCTAATACTTAAAGACTAGTTTAATAAAAACTAGTATAAGTATAATATTAGCTATTTATAGTTTCTAGAGCTATATAAAAAGAAAAGGCTAGTAGTAAAATTAAAGAAAGTATTATACGGCCTTAAATAAAGCCTAAAGCTCTAGTATAACTATCTTAGCTCTATATTAGCTAAGATAGGATTTTCAGCCTTCTTATAGATAAAGGGGTATTTATAAATACGCAATATAAAATTACGATAGCAATCTACGTAGATAACCTCCTAATAATAGGGCCTAATAGAGGTATAATAAATAGTCTGCCTAAAAAAGTAGTAGATTATATAAAGGTTTAGCCTCTAAGCGAACTAAAAGACTTCTTAAGAATATATATAATTATAAACTAAAGTAGAAAGGAGATATTTATATTATAGGATATACTCGTAATAAAATATAAGAATATAATAAAGAAGACTTAGGGACTTTTAATACGCCTACTATAGTAGGAGTAAAGCTTAAAAAGGCTACTATAATGCCTTCGTAAAAAGAAATCCTTATTTACTAAAGGGAAATAAGGGCTCTATTATATCTAGCTATAATAAGTAGGCTAGAGATTTTATATACTGTTATTTCCTACGCTAGATTTACTTCTAAACTAGATAATATATATTTTAAAGCGTTAAATACTATCTAGAAATATTTAAATAAATATCCTAACCTAGGGATAATTTATTATTGCAATATCCCTTATACTTATAATTTTATAAAAGGTTATTCTAACGCTAGCTTAGCGTCTAACCTTATAGATAGAAAATCCATTTCCGGATACTATTTCTATATTTATAAAAATATTATAAGTTAGGCCTACTAGAAGCAAAAATCTATAGCCCTATTAACCTACGAAGCTAAATTTATTGCCCTTAGGGAGGCTAATAAAGAAGCTTTATATCTAAATCGGCTATTTTATACGATAAATAATAGCTTATCTATTAGAATTCCTAATACTATACCTCCTATCTTAACGGATAACGAGGCAGCTATTAAATTAGCTGAAAATCCGGAATTTTATAAAAAGATAAAGCATATAGATATTGCTTACTTCTATACCCAAGAAAATATTAAGGAAAAGAAGATTCGGATTTTCTATATTAAATCCGAAGATAATATTGCCGATATATTTACTAAGGAACTAAGAAGAGAAAAATTCTTTAAGTTCTAAGAGCTTCTTTCCCTTAGGGAATTAAAAGAGCCTTAAAAAGAAAAGCTTATATCCCCTTAATAGAGGTTTTTTAGCTATCTTTTACTTTCTTAGCTTTTCCTCTATATATAACTAATAGGTTTTTCCTTTAAAAAGGTTTCCTATTAATAAAAAACAACTTATAAAAATAGGGTTTTTCCTTATTAAAAGGTTCCTTATAATAATAACTCTATAAGGCTTTTTCCTTATAAAGGTTTACTTAAAAAGAAGAGAAATAATTATAACTATAACTAGGATTTTTCCTACTAAGGTTTTTCCTAGAAAGGGTCTTAAAATTTTCCCTTATATTCCTATTATACACCTTATTCTTAATAAGGATTATTCTACTATAAAAGAAATAACTAGTAAAGAGCACTATTTACCTAGTACTCTTTAAGGGAGGCTATAAGAATATACCCTTATATTCCTATTTTACTATTATAAAGAAATAATAGGCGAAAGGGAGGCTTTATAGAATAAGCTAGTAAAAAGAGGCTTTATAATATAGTCTAAGGGAATAACCCTTAAAAGATAAAGACCTCTACTAGACATCTATATCTTCCTCTAGGAAAAGCGGGTTAGGATAAGCCTATCCCTATAAATAAAAATATGCATAAAATGCATAAGTTAATTATAAGCAGAACGGATACCCTATTGCCTATTTTGGCCTAGCGGTTCCGAAAATATCCGCGATACGAGAATAGGTAGGGCATAGAACATTCTAGTTAAATCCACTACTTATACTAGAACCCATAGTCTTACGTTAACCATCACGCTATAATTAGACCACCTACTAAGTTAGGAAGATATACTATAGATAGAGCTTTTTAAGCACTATAGAATATACTAGAAAGCTAACTAATTAGTATACTAGTAGGCGAGCAATAGTCTATAAAAGATAAAGGATTTCCCTAGGAGTAGTAGATATAATAAGTAAGTTTAAAAGTATCTTTTGCAACGCTATTCTTTTAATATATTATTCAGCCCCTTATATGCTCGTTATAAATTCCGGACGAAATCCTACCCTATACTCCTTCGACCGATCTTTCCGCTTACGTTATCGATTACCCGATTCTATGCTTATTGCTTATACCCTCTTATAACTACGAACTTTCGCTACTAATAATAATATAGATATACCTAATATTTTATATCTTATTACTAGAACTAGCGCTATAAAACGCTAAACTATAGGAAAAAAATTCAGTCGACGACGATTAAGAATATAAAGCTAAATAAATACTAAATTTAAGAAAATAAGGTTAGTAATAAAAGTACCTTATTAAGTAGAAGGGATATAGATTAAAAGAAAATACCTAGGAACTACTTAAGCACTTAACCTACTATAGTTCTTTACTTCGATAGTTCTACTAGTAAAATCTACCCTAGGTATTATAAAATCGCTTAACGAACTAATAGCATTCTAATTAATTATATTAAATCTACCTATTAACTAAACGTCGACTACCGCTTTAGATTCTTAACGCTCTACCTCGTTAAGGTTATCTAAGGAACGAAGGCCTTAATAGACTATCTTAGTACCCTTTATCTTTAGCTAGCGCTTTTAACGGTAAAGCTACGCTAAACGAGCTAAGGCTTTATTTAGGTCGGCTTAAGCTTTTAATATTTACTCCTTAGTAATTTCTTCTTCTTTATCTAATCGATCGGACTCTAGATTTATTTAGGATACTAAGAGACACGTTAGCTATAAATAATAGGTAGGATAATAAGGTTACTTATAAGAGCTAATCGCTACGCCTAACGTATTATAAGAACGACCCCGCTATATATATTTAGTATACTTAAAAGATTTCTCTAGTATTTTATAGCGGAAGCCGCGCGACGAATAAAAAGAATATAGTATAACGTCGAAACTAAGATAATTAATAGACTTAGCTAAATAAATACGCTTAAGGGTCTTATAAGAACGATCTTTTAATATATAACTAAATATACTATTAGTAGTATATCCTAAGGGATAAAAAGGACGAACAAGGAATATATATACGCGCGATAAGGGTATATTTATATATAGCGGCTAAGGTAGTAATAGGTCTTACGGATAAGACTAAAAGGAGGGGAGATATCGTATTATAACTATAGTTAGCGGGCTATAGGAGAGCTAGCTATAGTTACGTAATAAGATAGCTCGGAATAATAGTTAGAATAAGAAGCTACTTAGGCTTAGCTTACCTAAAGCGTATATAAGCTAAGTAAGCCTTATATAAATAGATTACTACTTAAGAGTATAGCTTATAAGTAAGCTATAGTAAGCTATAAAGGGGATTATAGCTAGGTCTATAATCTAAAGATAGTCTCTATAGGTATATATAGTTACTTACTTTTACTCTTTTAGATAGATAGCTTAATAGCTTTTAATATAGATCTTTATTACGATTCTATCTCTAATTCTAATTACCTAGTTATAGTCTATAGTCTATAACCTCCGACTTATTACTAACGTAATATACTTACTATTACTTAGACTACGCCTTATTATATCTATTAATATAAACCCCTCGATAGGTTTATTCCTTAGGAATAATACTAGTTATTATACGTTAAAAGCTCTTATTTAGTATAATACTACGTTACTCTAAGTAATATTATAACTATTAATATACCTATATAGTAAGCTAGATTAACTAACTCTAGAGCTACTATATTGCCTTAGGATATAATACGTGAGATTATTACCCTTCGATATAAGGTATAGTTACTTAGGAATAGAGGAGGCAACGGATACGTTAAGGACCTTAAAGAAGTAGTTAAACTAAAATAGCTAGGACTATTCGACGGTATTTATAGCACGCTTTAAGACTTTCTTACTTAACTTAAGGCCTACTACTAGTTTTACCCTACTAAACTCTTAGACCTAGTTAAAAAGGTACTTTATATAGGAAATTATTTATTTAAAATAGCACTCGCTTAGTTTAGACCTATTATAAGGGATTTTCTTAATAACTAACTAGTATAACGAGATAATAAGATAAACGAAGTCTTTATTAGTTTCTAAGGATTTAGAGAGGCTATTATAAAGGTATTTAGAATAACTAATAAGGAATAAGAAGCTAAATATAAACTTTAAGAACTTTAATAAAGGATCTTAGTATTAGATTATACTATAAAGTTCCGTTAAGTTACCTTAAAACTTAATTAGGACGACGAACCTCTTATATTATAATTCTACGATAGGCTTAAAAAAGAAGTTAAGGATAAGCTCTATAAGGAAAATAGACTTAATAACCTCTTAGACTATATTACTATAATAGTATAAATTAATAATAAATAGTATACGTAATACTAAGAAAAGAAATAAGGAAGAGGAAACTAAAACCCTTTTTATAGGAATAACTTTAACTAACGCGCTAACTATAAAAAAAAGCGCGAAACTCCTATTACTAATACCTATATAACTATCTTAAGTAAGATAGATCTAAATATAATATAGAAAAGTAAAGTAAAGTATTTTAACTATAAGAAACTTAGATATTACTTTAAAGAATATAAATAACCTTATAAGGAGATAAAAACCTACTAAGTACTAGCCTTAGAAGGTAAGAAATACCTAAACGCTACTAATAGATAAGAACTAAAATATAAACTCCTTAGTTAAACTATATACTATAATAATAAATATATAGTATACCTAAGCGATAAAAATAGTACCGGATAGTTCTTAAAGCTATTAAGGAAAACCCTTATAATAATATAATAAAGGGATCCTAAAATATAGAAATAAGTTAAATTTATAGAACCGAAATACCCCTATCTTAAAGGAGTCTCTTAAAACTAGATTAAGAAGAACGGTAAACGATTCTAAGAAGATATATAAAATAAAAATCGATAATAATAATAGGTAGTCTATAAATAATATAATAAAGAAGATATAGACGTAGCCTTTATACTTATAAAACTTAGATAATAACCTAAGGAGGAATAATAAAGTATCGACGATATAAGCTCTAAAGAATAAGAAATACCTAGAGAAATAGAAGATAAGAACGAACTTATACTACTACCCTCGCTATTAAAGGAAAACGCTATAATTAGAGAATACGCTCTATACTTTAAAGAATTTAAAGAAATACTTAAAATTAAAGGGGACGGGTAACCTAAGGCTTATATAGGTCCGGGCCGGTCGCCGGCTACCTAAGGGCGTATATAATAGGTTGCGCCCTTATTTAAACGGCTAGCCGGCTAATAAGCGTAGAGCTAGGTTATAGCTGCCTAGGCTAATAAGCGCGGGGATAATAAGGCTAGTAGGGCTAGTACGATTAACGGGAAAAAGGTAAGGTAAAGCTAGTAGTATAGGCTTAATAGTATAGAAGCCGTTAATAAGGCAGCGCCGCGCCGCGCTTAAGGGAGGGCATTATATAAGAGTCTTTAACTATTATAGGTTATAGGCTTAGGCTATAGCCTAAGCCGTATAAGTTATATATAAAGGGCCGGATCCTATATATATATATATAGGCTAGCCGCGTATAAAAAAGCTCTATATAGCTTATTAATATTATCTTATAAACGGTACCTATATATACGCCTCTACTTACTTTATAATAATCTCTAAGGATATTATAGCTATATATTTAAACTAGCTAAACTTACTCTTCTCTTTTTATATTATAGATTATAAACTTATTAAACTATATATTAGCTAATACTATTAGTTTCTTTTATTTAATTAATAGTATTTTATAATATAATATTAATTAAACTTATAGCTTACTAAGTAGCTAATATAATCTCTTTACTTAAAAGGTAACTATATTTTATATAACTTAATATATTCTAATATTTTAATTATTATTAAGAGTACTATATAGCTAAAGACCCTTAAATATATAATATCTAGTTTAATATCTTTAATATAGTAATATAATAGATTATTTTCTTTTATCTAGGTCTACTAACGCTTATATAGGCTCTACTAGCTATAATTATATAATTTAAAGGGTATTATATTAAGTAAGTATACTACTATATAGTATATCTCTAACTATAGCTTTTTTAGAAGCTTTAACTTAAGCCTTATAACCCTTACTTTTTCCTTTACTATTACCCTTAATCTCTTTATATAACTATTTTATATAGGTATTAAAGGGGCTAACTATATAACTTATATCCTTCTATTAGTTATATAATCTATTTATTTTATTATTAAAAGAGCCCTTTCCTTATTAATAACTAATATAGTTATCTTAACTTTATTTTAAGTTTTAAGTAACGCTATAAAAGTATTATAGATATCCTTAATACTTATTTTTCTTTCTATTAAGTAATAGAACCTTATAGATATAGTTATATAAGTAAATAGGGCGAAGTTATTTTCCCTATTATATACTATTATAAGGCTAAGGTAAAGATTAAAGCTAACTTATACCCTTAGACCTTTAAGCCTTAAGGATAGTATTTTTCTTAAGACTTCCCTCTTAGCTTTCTATATATATATATTTAATAGCTATATATTATTATCGCGAAGCGTAGCTTAATTTTATAGTTCTTAGAGATATCCCTTAGTAAGAGGGACTAAGGAAGCTAAAAACACCTAGTATAGAAGAAGGAAGAAGGAGCTAAAAAGAGGTATAGAAAGGAGGGTAGGGGTATAAGGGGAATTAGAAGTAGCGATAGCTTCCTATAGAGGTAGCGAGAGATAAAACGGATATACCGGCAACGGCTAGAAAAGAGGGGGAAAACTAGTAAAAAGCTTAGTAGTTAAAAGGATATTAGTAGCTTCTTTAAGTAAGATCTTCTTTATTAATTAAGATACTAAATAGGTATAAAGAGGGACGTTAGATAAAGGAAAGAAGGAGAATTAAGGCAATATAATAAACACTCCCCTACTATAATTACTACCCTTATAAGAATTAAATATCTCTGCCCTACTTATCCGACCCCTTACTTTTAATTTTACCTTTATATATTTTATATATACTTCTTATATCTCTCTTTAAGAGAGTTATAAGCCTAGGAGGAATAGAATTCCTATAAGTTCCGGCTACTATAAAAGGCACCTTTCTTATATCCCTCGTAGCTTCCTTTTACCCCTCTTACTAGAAAAGCCGATTTTTAACTAACTTTTCTACCCTTCCCCTATAATAATATCGAAAAACGACTCCTTTACCGTCCCTACGGTCTATAGGACGATTCTTATAAAGCCCTAAGATTAAGATAAGTAGGTAAAGGAGCTATAGGGTCGTATAGATAGAACTATATATAATTTAGTCTTCTTTAATAGGTAGGACCCTCTCGAGCCCCCTCTTCGTCCTAAGGCAATGGATTTTATAGAGGGAGCTTCCCTCTTCTCTAAGCTAACCTCCGTATAATAGAGAGCTTTTTCTACTACCTTAGGTAACTACGATAGTTACTATAAGGAATACCTTTACGAGATAAAGCTGCTAACTACTGCTCGTACGGTAATAATAGAATCCGTTAGTGCCGTAAAGCTAATCTCTCTTTAAGAGAAAGAGACTCTTAGGTAGTAGCTTTTAAAGCTCGAGACCTTAATAGCTCCCTTAAGGGGCTATATAACTAACTATATTAAGAAGACCTATATAATATACCTAGGAGCCTTTTCTACTAGGAACCTACTAGCTCCTTCGTAGCTAGCTAAGTAAGAAGAGATCCTTAAAGAAGCTAACTAATACTTCTTAATAGAAGCTCTTTCCGGCTAGTAGCTATAGGATATATCTCTACTAATAAAGCCTATTAGTAACGGTTACTTAACTATCTTTCGAGAAGTTAGCTAGGAATTAGATAAAGAGGCTACTAAAGTATATTAGTAAGTAGTTTTATTCCTTCGTAGCTAGCACTTAACTTAGACGGTTTAACCTACTGCCCCTATAGCTGCTATAGCCCCTATTACTACGGCCCCTGCTACTACTACTACGGCTATTACTCCTTTAGCTCCTCCTCCTTTAAGAGCCTTAACGCCGTCTTTAACTATAGCTACGGCCCCGGCCCTAGCTCCGCTTCTTACTCCGGGACCGGCCCCGGTCCCGTTAGATAAACCGACCCGACTAGTCCCCTAATAGACCTTTTAGTCCGTTAGTCGAAAAATTAAGGAACTAGTCGAAATCGAACCTCTTTATTAAAATTAGTAATAAAGGGTAAAAAGGGGGGGTTTTTAAGTAGACCTTCTAGACTAGGACGAGGATTCCTTAAAGAAATAAACGAAGAGGAATCAACCTACCTACTAAGTATATAAAAGGCCCTATCGGCTAAAAGACTACTAGTAGGTCTTCGAGGAAAACCGACCTAAAGGAATTAACCCTTTAAAGAGGCTATAAGAAATAGTATAATAGTCTCTTAAGGAGGACCCCTCGTTATAGAAGAAGATAGACGAGATTTAGGTTGCTAAGAAATAGTAACTAATAACGCCGCTGCCCTTATTTAAGCCGTATATTTAAGGAAAAATTATTAGTATAGTAAATCCGGCCTTTATCTTTCCTATAGATTAATAAGGCTAAGACTAACCGTTAGGACCCTCTAATTATCCCCTATAAAAATTAGCTATCCTTAACTCTAGTACTTCCCTCGATATCTATAATATACTCTTATAATTCTAGTCCTTTAAGAAGGTATAAATGGAATACCTTATTACTAGGGAATTAACTTTATAGATAGAGGGATATAAAAGGGTGAATTTTACGATAAAATTACCTAATAGGTCTATACGAATTCTTCGACGAAAAAGGGTAGCTTTTTACCCTTAATTTTTAATAAGCTTAATTTCCTTCTACCTTTTTTAAGAGAAAGGAATCTTCTAGGATATAACGACTAAGCCTATAAGGCTAGTTTAAAAGAATTAGACTATTAGACTTATTAAGGAGAAATTCGGTTAATTTATTCTCGAATTCTAACCTATCCTTAGGAAGGAACCTATTAAGAAGTTAGCTTTCCTTGCTAGAAGGGTAGGTTCTAAGGACCCTCTTTTAGTAGCCTAAGGAAACGGCCTTCTTTAGCACGTATAACTTAGTTACCTAGGCCCCCTAGCTTTATATAAGCTAGGCTAATAATAGAGCGTATAAATAAGGGGCCTAAAGACCGTTAAATGCGAATACTATAGCTAAGGAAAAACTAGGAGACGAATTTCTAGACGAACCCCTTTACGGCCGGACTAGCTATATAAGGAAATTTAGGTCGACTAGACCGACGTCTCTAAGGACTAGGAAAGCTTTATTAAGGTAATGTCTTTTATAGACGCTTTTTTAGGGATAGTTTTCCCTTATTTCTTACGGACCTACCTAAGTAAGTATAACTAGTCTACCCTCTAAGACTTTATTAACTAGATAAAATCCTACTTCGGCTATAAGGTAAAGAAGATACGGTTTAATAGAGAGCTATTTACGAAGAATATCTTAAATTAGCTTTAAAAAAGGGGTATTTTACCCCTCCTATTAGCACTAAATACCTAGGCCTAGAACGGAGGGGTAGAAAGATTAAGGGGTGCTATAATAAAAAGGGCCTATACGATAAGACTTACTATAAGGCTTCCCTACGACCTTTAAAGGGAAGTTATTAAGACAGCCTATTACCTATAGAACCGGACCCCTAGAAGGACTACCTAAGGAATAGACTAAAAATCCCTTCTTAAGCTCTTTACGAAGAAGAGGGCCTCGCTAGCCTACCTTTATACCTATAGCTATAAAGTATATACTATAACTACCGATATATAGCTAAAAAGGAAGAAGAAAAGAAAGCTTAATCCTAGAGCCTTTATTAGATACCTTATTAGCTATAATTCTATAAATATCTTTTAGATCTAGATTCCTCTTTTATAAAAGCTTATTTTAACTAGGGATATAATTTTCGATAAATCTAGCTTCTTTAATAGAAAGAGGGATTAATAGCCCCTCTTACTCTTATAACGTTAGCTAATTTAAAAGATTTAAATCCCCCCTTCCTAATAATCTTAAGAAGAGGTCTTAGATAAGGAAATAAAAGAAGAAACCGACGTTAAAGTAGTTAAGGATAACGCTAACTTCGAAGAAAAAGAGGAAGCTATTAGATTAGATAATCTAGACGAAGAAGGAGACTATAGGAAAGCGGTAGAGCTAGAAAACGCCTACCTTCCTATACCTCCTTATATAGAATAAGAAGAAGATCTAGAAGTAGCCTTCTTTATTAGTCTTCCCGTCTTAACCCTTAAGGGGGTAGGAAAGGCACCTCTCTTAAAGGATTACCTAGCTGCCTTTTTATCCCTACTTCGAGAAGTAAAGGAAGGTATAGGGCCCGATATAAAAGAAGACTAATTTCTCCCTTATTTCGATTATTTTTCCGACTTTTATTTAACGCCTATAGAAGATAGTTCCTATAGAGCATTTATAGTAGGCCGGCTCTTTAAGCTATAGCTATTAGTAAGGAAGGTATATAAAAGAGACCTCCTAGACCTACTAGTAAACTAAAAGTAGCTAGAAAAACACCCCTTTAAATACTAGTTTTTCTAGGCCTAGAAAGACTACCTAGCCTTATATAAAGAGATAGCGTCTTTTAAAGAGGTCTTTAAGGAAAAAGTAAGAGGAAAATAGGTCCTTAGTAATAAGTAGGTCTTTATCTATAAGACTAATAAATATAGTTTCCTTTAAAAGTATAAAGCCCGGCTAGTTATTTATAGGAATTAATAGGAAAAAGCGGATCTACCTACTAAGGCAACTACCTTAGTAGGGATGTCTTTTCGGACCCTTATAGCTATAGTAGTAGAATTCGACCTCGAACTTAGTTAGATAGATATAGTTAACGCCTTTATTAACTACTTACTTAAGGAAGAAGAAGTTATCTATATACGCCTTCTACTAAGCTTTTAATAGCTAGGAAAGGTTCTATAGCTTAGGAAAGCTTTATATAGACTATAACGATTACCCTTACTTTAGTAATAGTATTTAACCGGTTCCCTTAAAGCCCTAGGCTTTAAGAAAGTCCCTTAGGAACCGTATATAATATAAAAGGGTAAAATCACGGTCTTCTTCTTCGTTAATAATATTATCTAGGCCTACTTAAAAGAGGAAGAAGTAACGGCTAGGGAGACTATATAGGGCCTATAATAAAAGTATAAGATAACTAAGCTAGGGGAGCTAAAGTAGTTCCTAGGGATACGAATCCTTTAAAATAGGTCCTAACGGACTATCTAGCTTACCTAGGACGCTTATTTTAATAAGGTCGCTTATAAATTCCTCCTTAATTCTATCGATAAAAAGCTTCCCTCTACGCTTATATTAAACGAAGAGCTTTTACTTAATCCGTCCTTTTAAGCTAGGGAGTAAGAAAGTCACCGATATTAATAGAAGGTAGGCTCCCTGCTTTTTTTAGCTATTTCTACTAGACCGGATATCTCTTTTACGGTCTCCTAGCTAGCTAGGCATAACTAGAATCCTAGCCCTAGGCAATAAGAAGTAGTAGACCGAGCTATATTTTATCTCTATTTAACGAGATTATATAGTCTACGCCTAGGAGGGCAAGGAATAAAGAAATTAGCTACCGAAATCTTCCTTTATTTAAGCGATTTATCTTTTATAGATAATTCCTTAAATAGAAATAGCTTATAAGGGTATATTATATCCCTTTTTAAAGGAAATATTACTTAGAGAGCTTAAAAGTAAGCTACCGTTATAACTTTTAGTATAGAGGTAAAGCTACTAGCTCTTTTAGAAGCGTTAAAAGAAGCGATTTTCCTTAGCTAGCTACTAATACCTTTATAACTATAAATTCCGTTCCTATTAGCTATAGAATATAATAATATATAGACTATATAAATTCTTATAGAGGAAAATAGTAAGCTATCGACCTAGCTACTATATATTAATATCTATTAGTATTAGTTATACTAAGAGGTCTAAAGGGGACTTCTTTCCGTCCGTTAGGTTTTAATAGTAACGATAAAAGCTAACGGTCTTATAAAGCCCTTACTAAAGTAGAAGTTAGCTATCTTTTTATAGTAAATTAAGCTAGAAGACGTCTATAAGAAGCTGTCTTTAGAGGCCCGCCTTAAGAGTCTACGAGAGGAGCTAATAGCCCGTACGAGAAGGTAACGTTTATAGCTAAAGAAAAGGAAGAGGTCTTCCCTTTAGAGGGCCCCCTATTTAATTAGGTTTCTCCCTTTTAAGAAGGCCCCCTTTCTTATAAGACTTTCCCCTCTTTAGGCCCCTATTCCTTAAGTAGGTCTAAAAGAGCCTAGGGACCTAAAAGGGCCCTTACTTTCCTTAAGTAAAGGAATAAGTATAGAGCTAAGAACCTCCTCTATACGCTTACTAGCGTAAAGCCGTATTAGCTATGCCCTTACTATAAGGGCAGGATATAGCTAAGGGGGTATATTACGAAGCGTAGCTTAATTTCGTAGTTCTTAGAGATATCCCTTAGTAAGAGGGACTAAGGAAGCTAAAAATACCTAGTATAGAAGAAGGAAGAAGGAGCTAAAAAGAGGTATAGAAAGGAGGGTAAGGGTATAAGGGGAAGTAGAAGTAGCGATAGCTTCTTATAGAGGTAGCGAGAGATAAGACGGATATACTAGTAACGGCTAGAAAAGAGGGGAAAACCGGTAAAAAGCTTAGTAGTTAAAAGGATATTAGTAGCTTCTTTAAGTAGGATCTTCTTTATTAATTAATATACTAGATAGGTATAAAGAGGGGCGTTAGATAGAAGAAAGAAGGAGAATTAAGGCAATATAATAATTACTCCCCTACCTTTATTACTGCCCCTATAAGAATTAAATCTCTCTGCCCTACCTATCTAACCCCTTACTTTTAATTTTACCTTTATATATTTTATATATACTTCTTATATCTCTCTTTATAAGAATTATAGGGCCTTAAAGCTTAGTACCTAGGTAGGCTTTTAATAGCTTCTTTAATAATCTTAGACTAGGATGCTTAAGGCAGCGATATTATAAGTTACCTACCCCCTTAGTTAATAGTTTAAGCGCTTATATAACTATAAATACTTACTTATTATACTATAGGAGCATTCCTATAATAAATTAGCTTTTAAAGTTAGTTAGTTTAATATAAATATCCTTTATAGGTTTTAAATAAAGGTATCTTAAGAGCTAGTTTTAGAATATCCCTACCGTTATCCCTAGCCTAGCTAAGAAGACGCTTATCGGTATTTCTAGGATAAAGTAAGTATCTAGTAAAGTTATTTTTCTACTATTAATTATAGGGAGAACTACTATTTCTATTCCTTATACCTTAAAAGCTTAGTCTTTAACCTAGACTTCGTTAGTAGAACCTTACTTAAAGGTTCCTTCTTAAAACTATCCTAGGTTATTAAAGAGGTTAATATTAGCCCTTAAGTTATAGATTACTTTATTACTAAGTAATAGCGTTCCCTTAGTAGCTATATTTACCTTAGATAGAGTAACTATATTAATAGTCTTTCTTAGCTTATTATTACTAATAATAGTATTTACTAGTTCTCTTCCTTTAAGTTATAAATTAAGGGTCTAAGCTAGGTATTTTATTTTCTTATCTAGATAGTCCTTTAGCTATTTTTCGATATTCTATTTAGCTAGATTACTATATTTTTAGCCTAATAAGGGCTTCTTATTATATATTACCTATAGTAAGTAGTAATTTTCCTACTAACTTAATAAGCTATTAACGTACTACTTATAGCTAACGTAATTTCTTATAAAGAGAGATATAAGAAGTATATATAAAATATACGAAGGTAAAATTAAAGGTAAGGGGTCGGATAGGTAGGGCAGAGAGATTTAATTCTTATAGGGGCAGTAATAAAGGTAGGGGAGTAATTATTATATTGCCTTAATTCTCCTTCTTTCCTCTATCTAACGCGCCTCTTTATGCCTATCTAGCATCTTAATTAATAAAGAGGATCCTACTTAAAGAAGCTACTAATATCCTTTCGACTACCGAGCTTTTTACCGGTTTTTTCCCCCTCTTTTCTAGCCGTTACTAGTATATCCGTCTTATCTTTCGCTACCTCTATAAGAAGCTATCGCTACTTCTACTCCCCCTTATACCCCTACCCTCCTTTCTATACCTCTTTTTAGCTCCTTCTTCCTTTTTCTATACTAGGTATTTTTAGCTTCCTTAGTCCCTCTTACTAAGGGATATCTCTAAGAACTACGAAATTAAGCTACGCTTCGCGATATACCCCCTTAGCTATAGCCTACCCTTATAGTAAGGGCATAGCTAATATAGCTTCGGGCTAGTAAGCGTATAGAGGAGGTTCTTAGCTCTATACTTCTCCCTTTACTTAAGGAAAGCAGGGATCCTTTCGGGTCCCTAGGCTCTTTTAGACCTACTTAAGGAAAAGGGGCCTAAAGAGGGGAAAGTCCTATAAGAAAGGGGGCCTTCTTTAAAGGAAAAAACCTAATTAAAATAGGGGGCCCTTTAAAGGGAAAAACCTCTTCCTTCTTCTTCGGCTATAGACGTTACCTTCTTATATAGGCTATTAGCTCCTCTCGTAGACTCTTAAGGCGGGCTTCTAAGGATAGCTTTTCTCGAACGTCTTTTAGCCTAATTTACTATAAAATAATAGCTAGCTTCTACTTCGGTAGGGGCTTCGTAAGACCGTTAGCTTTTATTAATACCGTTAGAACCTAACGGACGGAAATAAGTCCCCTTTAGACCTCTTAGCGTAACTAATACTAGTAGATATTAATATACTATAGCCGGGTTAATAGCTTACTATTTTCCTCTATAGGAATTCGTATAGTCTATATATTATTATATTCTATAGCTAACGGGGATAGAATTTATAGTCGTAACGATATTAGTAGCCGGCTAAGGAAAATCGATTCTTTTAACGCTTCTAAAAGAGCTAGTAGCTCTGCCTCCGTACTAAAAGTCGTAACGGTAGCCTACTTCGAAGCTTTCTAAGCAATAGTTCCTCTAAAAAGGGATATAATATACCCCTATAAGCTCTTTCTATCTTAGGAATTATCTATAAAGGACGAATCGCTTAAATAAAGGAAGATTTCGGCAGCTAATTTCTTCCTTTCCTATCCTCCTAGGCGTAGACTATATAATCTCGTTAAATAGAGATAAAGGATTGCTTTATCTACTACTTCTTAATGCCTAGAGCTAGGATTCTAGTTATGCCTAGCTAGCCGGGAGACTATAAAAGAGATATCCGGTCTAGTAGAAATAGCTAAAAAAGGCAGGGAGCCTACCTTCTACTAATATTAGTGTTTCTCTTACTCCCTAGCTTAAAAGGACGGATTAGGTAAAAGCTCTTTATTTAATATAGGCATAGAGGGAAGCTTCTTATCGAGGGAATTAGGGAGGAATTTATAGGCGACCTTATCGATATAAGCGTCTTAGGTAAGCTAGATAGTCCGTTAGGACCTATTTTAAAGGATTCGTATCCCTAGGAACTACTTTAGCTCCCCTAGCCTAGTTATCTTATACCTTTATTATAGGCCTTATATAGCCTCCCTTATAGTAGCTTCTTCCTTTCTTAGGTACGCCTAGATAATATCGTCGACGTAAAAGAAGACCGTGATTTTACCCTTCTATATTATACACGGTTCCTAAGGGACTTTCGTAAAGCCTAGGGCTTTAAGGGAACCTATTAAATGCTATTACTAAAGAAGGGGTAATCTTCGTAGTCCGTATAGAGCTTTCCTAAGCTATAGAACCTTTCCTAGCTATTAGAAGCTTAGTAGAAGGTATATATAGATAACTTCTTCTTCTTCCTTAAGTAGGTAGTTAATAAAGGCGTTAACTATATCTATCTATTTAAGTTCGAGGTCGAATTCTACTACTATAGCTATAAGGGTCCGAAAAGATATCCTTACTAGGGTAGTTGCCCTAGTAGGTAGATCCCCTTTTTCCTATTAATTCCTATAGATAACTAGCTAGGCTTTATACTTTTAAAGGAAGCTGTGTTTATTAGTCTTATAGATAAAGACCTACTTATAGCTAAGGACCTATTTTCCTCTTACCTTTTCCTTAAGGACCTCTTCGAAAGACCCTATCTCTTTATATAAGGCTAGGTAGTCTTTCTAGGCCTAGAAAAACTAGTCTCTAAAGGGGTGTTTTTCTAGCTGCTTCTAGTTTACTAGTAGGTCCGGGAGGTCTCTTTTATATACCTTCCTTGCTAATAGCTATAGCTTAAAGAGCCGGCCTACTATAAATACTCCGTAGAAACCGTCTTTTATTAGCGTTAGATAAAAGTCGGAAAAACGATCGAAATAAGGGAAAGGTTAGTCTTCTTTTATATCGGGCCCTATACCTTCCTTTGCTTCTCGAAGCAAGGATAAAAAGGCAGCCGGATAATCCTTCGAGAAAGGTGCCTTTCCTACCCCCTTAGGGGTCGAGATAGGAAGACTAACTAAAAAAGCTACTTTTAGATCTTCTTCTTATATAGGAGGAGGCATAGGTAGGTAGGCGTATTTTAGCTCTACCGCTTTCCTATAGTCCCCTTCTTCGTTTAGATTATCTAATCTAATAGCTTCCTCTTCTTCTTCTTCGAAGTCGGCGTTACCTATAACTACTTCGACGTTAGTTTCTTCTTCCGTTTCCTTATCTAGGGCCTCTTCTTAAGACTATTAGGAAGGGGGGATTTAGATCTTCTAAATTAGCTAACGTTAAGAGAGTAAGAGGGGCTATTAATCCCTCTTTCCGTCGAAAAAGCTAGATTCGTCGAAAATTATATCCCTAGTCGAAATAACCTTCTATAAAAGAGGAATCTAGATCCGGAAGATATTCGTAGAATTATACCTAACGAGGTAACTAATAAAGGCTCTAGGATTAAGCTTTCTTTTCTTCTTCCTTTTTAGCTATATATTAATAGTTATTGCGTATGCCTTATAGCCGTAGGCACGAAGGTAGGCTAGTAAGGCCCTCTTCTTTATAAAGAGCTTAAGGGGGGATTTCTAGTTTATTCCTTAGGTAGTCCCTCTAGGGGTCCGGTTTTAAAGGTAATAGGCGGTCTTAACGACTTCCCTCTAAAGGTTATATAGAAGCTTTATAGTATGTCTTATTATACGGGCCCTTTCTATTATAGCACCCCTTAATCTTTCTGCCTCTCCGTTCTAGGCCTAGGTATTCGGTGCTAATAGGAGGGGTAAAATGCCCCTTTTTTGAAGCTAATTTAAGATATCCTTTATAAATAGCTCTCCGTTAGACCGTATCTTCTTTACCTCGTAACTAAAGTAGGATTTTATCTAGTTAATAAAGTCTTAGAGGGCAGACTAGTTATACTTACTTAGGTAGGTCCGTAAGAAATAGGGGAAAACTATCCCTAAAAAGGCGTCTATAAAAAACATTACCCTAACGAAGCTTTCTTAGTCCTTAGAGACGTCGGTCTAATCGACCTAAATTTCCTTATACGGCTAGTCCGGCCGTATTAGGGTCCGTCTAGAAATTCGTCTCTTAGTCTTTCCTTAGCCGTAGTATTCGCATTCGACGGTCTTTAAGCCCCTTATTCGTACGCCTTATTATTAACCTAGTTTATATAAAGCTAGGGGGCCTAGGTAACTAAGTTATACGTACTAAAGAAGACCGTCTCCTTAAGCTGCCGGAAGAGGGTCTTTTATAGTAGACCTATTCCTCCTAGTAGGGAAAGCTAACTTCTTAAGAGATTCCTTCCTAAGGATAGGTCGGAATTCGAGAATAAATTAACCGAATTTTTCCTCGATAAGCCTAATAGTCTAATTCTTCTTAACTAGCCTTATAGGCTTAGACGTTATATCCTAGAAGATTCCTTCCTCTTAAAGAAGGCGGAAGGAAATTAAGCTCGTTAAAAATCAAGGGTAAAAAGCTACCCTTTTTCGTCGAAGAATTTATATAGATCCGTTAGGTAATTTTATCGTGAAATTCACCCTTCCGTATCCCTCTATCTATACGGTTAATTCTCCGGCAATAAGGTATTCCCTCTATGCCTTCTTAAAAGACCGGAATTATAAGAGTATATTATAAATATCGAGGGAAGTACTAGAGTTAAGGATAGCTGATTTTCGTAGGGGATAATCGGAGCGCTTTAACGGTTAGTCTTAGCCTTATTAATCCGTAAGGAAGACGAAGGCCGGATTTACTATACTAACGATTTTCCCTCGAATTTATAGCTCGAATAAAGGCAGCGGCGTTATTAGTTACTATTTCTTAGTAACCCGAATCTCGTCTATCTTCTTCTATAACGAGGGGCCCTCCTTAATAGACTATTATACTATTTCTCGTAGTCTCTTTAAAGGGTTAACTCCTTTAAGTCGGTTTTCCTCGAAGACCTACTAGCAGTCTTCTAGCCGATAAGGCTTTTTATATGCTTAGTAGGTAGGTCGATTCCTCCTTATACGTTATTTCTTTAAGGAATCCTCGTCTTAATCCGGAAGGTCTGCTTAAAAACCCCTCCTTTTTACCCCTTATTGCTAATTTTAACGAAGAGGTTCGATTTCGACTAGTTCCTTAATTTTTCGACTAATAGACTAAAAGGTCTATTAGGGGACTAGTCGGGCCGGTCTAACTAACGGGACCGGGGCCGGGCCCGGAGTAAGATATAGAGCCGGGAACGGGCCTAGGGCCGCAGCTATAGTTAACGACGGCGTTAAGGCTCTCGAGGGAGGAGGAGCCAAAGGAGCAATAGCTATAGTAGCAGTAGCGGGGGCCGCAGTAATTGGGGCTATAGTAGCTATAGGGGCAGTATATCGAGCCGTCTAGGTCGAGTGCTAGCTACGAAGGAATAAGACTGCTTATTATTATACTCGAGTAGCTTCTTTATCTAGTTCCTAGCTAGCCTCTCGAAAGATAGTTAAGTAACCGTTACTAATAGGCTTTATTAGCAGAGATATATCCTATAGCTACTAGCCGGATAGAGCTTCTATAAGGAAGTATTAGTTAGCTTCCTCGAGGATTTCTTCCTACTTAGCTAGCTACGAAGAAGCTAGTAGGTTCCTAGTAGAAAAGGCTCCTAGGTAGGCCGTATAGGTCTTCCTAATACGGTTAGTTATATAGCCCCTCGAGGGAGCTATCGAGGTCTCGAGCTTTAAAAGCTACTACCTAGGAGTCTCTTCCTTTTAAAGAGTAATTAGCTTTATAGCACTAACGGATTCCGTTATTACCGTGTATATAGTAGTTAGTAGCTTTGTCTTATAAAAGTATTCCTTACGGTAACTCTTATAGTTACCTAAGGTAGTAGAAAAAGCTCTCTATTATATAGAGGTTAGTTCGGAGAAGTAAGAAGCTCCCTCTATAAAGTCCGTTGCCCTAGGATAAAGAGGGGGCTCGAGAGGGTCCTATATATTAAAGAAGACTAAATTATAGATAGTTCTATCTATATAAGCCCGTAGCTCCTTTACCTACTTATCCTAATCTTAGGGTTCTATAAGAATCGTCCTATAGACCGTAGGGACGGTAGAGTCGGTTTTCGATATTATTATAGGGGAAGGGTAGAAATGTTAGTTAAAAATCAGCTTTTCTAGTAAGAGGGGTAAAGGGAAGCTATAAGTAATATAAGAAAGGTGCCTTTTATAGTAGCCGGAAGGTATAGGAATTTTATTCCTCCTAGGCTTATAACTCTCGTAAAGAGAGATACGAGAAGTATATAAAAATATATAAAGGTAAAATTAAAAGTAAGGGGTCGGATAGGTAGGGCAGAGAGATTTAAATCTTATAGGGGTAGTAATAAAGGTAGGGGAGTAATTATTATATTACCTTAATTATCCTTCTTTCCTCTATCTAACGCGCCTCTTTATACCTATCTAGCATCTTAATTAATAAAGAAGATCCTACTTAAAGAAGCTACTAATGTCCTTTCGACTACTAAGCTTTTTACCGGTTTTTTTTCCTTCTTTTCTAGCCGTTGCTAGTATATCCGTCTTATCTTTCGCTACCTCTATAGGAAGCTATCGCTACTTCTGCTCCCCCTTATGCCCCTACCCTCCTTTCTATACCTCTTTTTAGCTCCTTCTTCCTTCTTCTATACCGGGTGTTTTTAGCTTCCTTAGTCCCTCTTACTAAGGGATATCTCCGAGAACTACGAAATCAGGCCACGCTTCGCGATATATTTAGCCTAGGTATCTCCTTTCCTAGAGATTTAATTAGCGCTTACCCTTTTTATAGGTGGTTATAACTTCTTCTTATAAGTATATTCTTATTTAAAGTTAGCAATTTAGTTCCTTAGGGGAAGTTAATCTTTATTATATCTTTTATTATAAAGGTCGAGAGCCCTTATCGTTATAGACTAATATAAGCCTTACTTATCTACCGCTATAAGAAAATCCTATCTAATTCTTATATTATTAAGTATATCGACCTTAAGGTCTTATAAATCTATAATAATTTAGTCGAGCTATTCTACCTAAGCTTTCTAGTCTTATATACCTCTTTTATTAATAGAGGTTATATATCTCTTATAAATTAGCTTTTTCTCCTCTACCCCTAAGAGTAGGGCTTACTTCTTTAATTCCTTAATTTTCTCTCTTAGGCTATTATATATTAAGATTGCCCCTTAAAGCCCTTTATTAATCGTTTTCTTAATTAATTCTTTAAGTGCGATTAGGGCTTTCTACTAGACTTTATAGCGATCGAAATATAGCTAGAACCTTTTCTTAAAGTTATAAAAGGAGTCCTTTATATCTTAGTATCGTTCGTTATAGCCTATTTACCTTATAAAGAACGTAGCCTTAGTTTTATCTTTTTATTAAGAAGGTCTCCTTTTAATATTAATAATAAATTACTCTTAGTCTAGCTATTAAGGCTATTTAAGCTCCTTTATACCGTCTAGGTTAGTATATTCCTAAATCTTATAAGTCTAGGCCTACGATTTAATCCCCTTAATCTATAAGGTCTAATTAAAGCTTTCTTTTAGTCTTATAATATAATTATCCCCTCTTATTTCCTTTAAAGATATCTTAGGAAAAATAAGGATTCTAGCTTAATAAGTAATATTATTCTTTAAGGGATATATAATCTATATATTTCTAATAGTGCCCCTTAGTATAGCTAGGTTCTATACCTTAATATTACGATTTAAGCATTATAATAGCGTTAATAGCTTATAAATAGCTTTAAAGGTAATATTAGTAGGTAAAAGATAATCTAGCTATATAAACCGGGCTTATAACTCTTAAGTAGGGGCTTAAGACTATAGTAAAAGAAATAAGGGTATAGAAAGGTAAATTTAGTAATATATATCTTAGTCTATCTATTAGGATAAGGGAGGGGCTTATATAAGTATAGTAACTATATATAGCTAGCTAGAAGAGGGCATTAAGATATTCCTATACCTAAGTTAGGCCTATATAATATCCTTAGGCTAGGGGAGTTATATTAGTTAGGTAGGCTTCCTTACACATGACTATTAGGTCCACTAGGCATGACTATGGCCTCTTATGCCTACTCTCCTTAATAGGGATACTATTCTTTATAATCGGAGGTTTCCTCCCATTCCAATGCACCCGAGTTTCCATCGAAAAGGGTGATTGACCTCAGCCGCCGTGTTACATTCACCGCCGAAACGCGGACCTCTGGCTCATAGGCAACCATGTCGAGGAGTAAGCGGACGTACTCCTTCCGCTGACGAGTAGAGAGGTACGCTGCCTTCTGTGCAAGCCGGCTTTCAATCGTCTTCTGAGAACGTTTATCCTCAAACCAGCACTCCAATTCTGTCGTGTTTAGTCCTCGTCCCGGCTCGTAATAGCCGTATTCATTGAAATTGAATCTCCCCTTCCAGTGTTGGGGTATTGGACCGAGATAGCTCACGATAGTACTGACAAGAATCTCGAAGATCCGAAAGCCTGTAGGGAATAGGAACTCTCCGCTAATAATCTGGTAGAGAATGCATGCGAGTTGCCAGATGTCACTTTTCGTTGAGGGTAAATGCCCGAAGCAAAGTTCTGGAGGAAAGAAATCAATAGGAACTCCTAAAGATGATGGCGGGCGATCTTCGAAGAAGGCTTGCCCGAAGTCGATAATCCGAATCCGTGTGAGTATTGAATAGTCTAGACCTGAGAGGTCGGGAGTCTGGATGACCTGCTTTGGGGCATGGGGCGAGGACGACCCATTGCAAAGCCTAAGAATCTCAGCCTGAATAGGACCTAAAAGTTGACGAATCTGGGCTGAGGACATGGATTGAATGTCTGGCAGCTCGAATGCAACGTTGGATGCAGTAAGGTCTGTGATGAATTAGTTAGGGCCAGTGGTCGGGACGAAAGGCAAAGCTTACCGCCGTGACAGACACCGTAATGATGAAGAAACGACACAGCACTGGCCACCTGTTGGCACACCTGGTGTCGAATAGAATAGGATAAGGCTGCATCAACCTTGGTGTTTTGAAGACTTGGCCCGAGAACGGGTAATATGAAGCACTGATGTTCGCCGTTTGGGCCGGAAATTTGAAACGAGCTGTAGTAGGCCAGCACGTTCGGATGTCCAGGGCCGGCGACCTTTCGGAGGTGTTGAAGGATATTTAACTCGCAACTCTCGACGGCGTCGGCACAAAGAATTTTCAACGCGAAGTGTGATGATGCATGCGCGCAATCTCGAACCAACCAGACCGTCGAGGAGCCGCCGTGGCCGAGCTTGTGGATAATTTGGTAGGATTGCTCGCCTGTATGGATCACGTCTCCAATATCGACCGGGTGGTAGCCGCCAGGAACATACTTCTCAACGTCCTCGACGCATGCCATTTGCGGCTGGCGATACCGAAAGGGTGGCAATGGCTCTGGGGACAGGGACATGTTGATAGGAGTGATTGATGCTGGAGAGGAAAGAAGTCAGAAATGGGGAGTTTCTCGCTGGGTTTGGTGCGGGGAACTAAACTTATGACGTAACCGCAAAAAGTGGATACTATTGATAGCCTGTCTGCCCACGTAACTTGCTCAGCAAATGCAAGTGTTAAACCCGTTGTACGGGTTAGAGCTTGTTTGCCGTACTTTGCCTACAGTGAGTGCAGTCGGTGTAGATGTGGGCGATGGCGGCCGTGATGGCCCGAAAGTGTGGCACGGCTTCTCGGCGGAGGGGATGGACCCGAGAGCAAGGAGGTAGCCCTGAGCCGGCACATCGTAGTATCGCGTGTGCTATGAGTCTTCCGATGCATAGGGAGATGTAGTTCTTCGCTAAGACGTGATTGACCTGGCTGCTGTTTGGGGTGGGCGGTCCAAGATTGGCCGGAGAGGTCGTCAATGAGCGCTGGAGGCCACCTGCTTACCTATTGTAACGGGCTAGGCCTGTGCAGGCCTCGGCACCCAGTCGGCCTTTTGAAGGCACTGGGCTTTTATACAATTTTTCTTTCCCCATTCTAGGATAACTCGTTGCACTCGCTCAGCTATTTGCCATTACAACTAGTTGAGACGTGAGAGCGCGGAATAGAGGACAGACAGAGAAGAGGAGCGAAGGGTGCTTTACTTGGTGAAACACGCGCATGCAGAACAGCATCTACAACCCTTCTTCCAATAACGCTCTGCATCATTGTTTCCCCCTAGTAACTTGGTATTTGTCAGACAGAGCAAATACCACTTGACCACCAGCAAGATAAATTAGGGGCACCCCCGATGGAGGTATTCATGAATCATTGGTATAGTTTATAAGTCTCGTCCTGCTGCCAGTATCCCACTCTTACGCACGGGTGCTCCAGAACCTTTGTCTCGCCCAGGCATCAACGCGTATACCCAGTCCACTGGCCGTTTGCACAATATCTTTGCGCCTTTCCAGATTCCCTCATCCATGGGTCGGGGTACCATCCATCAGCAGTTTCAACGGTGGAAGAGCTGCCGCCTTGGCCAGTACCGCCGCTTGCGGCACCGCCGGTCTTGCTGCCCGAGCTTTGAGTGTCACGACTTCCTTGCGACGACCCTCTCTGATCGTCCCACCTTACCCGAGATAGTTCAACTTTCTCATACCAACGCTCGGTGCCCCGCAGCAGATCGATGCCATCAACATATGCGTGGCCCGTTTTCGACTCGGTCATAACGTCGTTGACGTAGCGAGCTGCCCTAAAAGTGAGATGTTGTCCAAGCCGGTCGTTGACCTTCCTGCCATTCTGGACCGTAGTGCTATGAAATATGGACCTACGGTCGAGTTAGTCGGATCGATCGGTTCCAATCGCCTTAGGCCCTATGTACCTAATCTGAATGGAGTTATAAGACTCCTGTTCGCAAATTCTAGCGGCGATGTACTCCAATCCGTCTTGAAGATAATCTAGTGTCGATGTGGCGTTTCTTACAACGCTTTCGAGATACTCGACCCAAATAGTCTCTCCATTGTCGAGTAGAATGCTCCCCTTAAACACACCATGGCCAAGGGTATACCGTTGACGACGACTGGAGCTCATGATGAACCAAGGCGATGGGAAAAGGGCTAAAGGGAAGGAGAAGCGAGGTACTCAAGGGTAGCGATTGAATTGAAGAAGAAAAGATGAAGAAACATAGCACGTCAGGGAGTCCTCATTAAATATGTGTACGATCGCTCCATTGGACGTCAGCCGCTTGTAAGGTGAGCCTTTGATGGAGGTTTAATTGCGCAACGGCGGCAAATTCTAGTCTCATTTGGCACCGTCTGCGTGAACAAGGGTCGGGTCCTGGCGCGTCGTGAAACGCGCTGAGACTCGAGTTGCAATGAGTACCGCCAACAGAGGAGACCATGGTTTACTTCGAGTGCTAGATACCTAACTTCTTAGATGGATTCTCGTTCAAAAGTGCCGTTGCCCGCCGGAACAAGAAGCCGACTAAACGCGGGCCCAGCCAGTGTTTGTTCTCTGCGGGAATTGCTCCAAGGTGATTGTGGGCCTGGGCGGCTGGAAATGCCACAACGGCAAGCCCTTCTTAGGTAGCAGGCCAGTGTGCTGGCCGCGTGGCTCTGATGCATTATTGGTAACGGCGCCTAGAGGTGCGGCGCTTAACGGATGGTCCTCCTGAACTTCCACTTTTAGTGGAGTCGCGGCGAAGCTTTCCACCGCCCAAAAGCGATTTCCAGTGTCCAATGACCCAGACAGCGAACCACCAGACAGCGAGCCAGCTTATCTCCTCGGAAGCAACACGTTGGTATCAGCTGGGAGAAGCACCGCGCTGTCTGCCGTTGTCTCGTGCACCCTGTGGCCCTTTCCCTCCCATTTCACTTATAAAGATGGCCGCGCTAAGGAGGCACGCATGCCCACCACCTCAGGTAACCGCGCGCTTATTGTACTCCCAGACTGGTGGGGCAATCTGAATCTTCGATTTTCCAGCCCGAGGTGGCTGACTTGCCGCCTACTAAAGACGCGGTGTAACCCTTCAAATCGCCCTGATGACATGACCACGACTGGCTACTTGCCATGTCGGATTTAGCAAGACCGAAGAGCATTAAATGACCACCCTTATAGGGGGTGGTCTTAATACTTTCCCCATACTATTTAACTTTATTTATAAATACTAGACGTATAAATTAGAGCCTTATTCTCGCGAAGAGAGATACGAGAAGTATATATAAAATGCACGAGGGTAAAAAGGGAAGTAAGGGGTCGGATAGGTCGGATAAAGTTATTTAATTCTTATAAGGGCAATAAGTACGGTAGGGAATAATGATTATATTACTATTAAGGAGAGTAGGTATAAGAGGCTATAGTTATGCTTAGTAGACCTAATAGTTATTCTTAAGTAGCGGCTTAAGAGCATAGTAGAAGAAATAAGGGCATAGAAAGGTAAATTTAGTAATATATATCTTAGTTTATCTATTAGGATAAGGGAGGGGCTTATATAGGTATAGTAACTATATATAGCTAGCTAAAAGAGGGTATTAAGATATTCCTATACCTAAGTTAAGCCTATATAATATCCTTAAGCTAAGGGAGTTATATTAGTTAAGTAGGCTTCTTTATATATAACTATTAGGTCTATTAAGTATAACTATAGCCTCTTATACCTACTCTCCTTAATAGTTATATATAAGGAAGCTTGCTTAACTAATATACCTCCCCTAGCCTAAGGATAATATATAAGCCTAACTTAGGTATAGGAATATCTTAATGCCCTCTTTTAGCTAGCTATATATAGTTACTATACCTATATAAGCCCCTCCCTTATCCTAATAGATAAACTAAGATATATATTACTAAATTTACCTTTCTATGCCCTTATTTCTTTTACTATACTCTTAAGCTACTACTTAAGAGTTATAAGCCCGGCCTATATAGCTAGATTATCTTTTACCTACTAATATTACTTTTAAAGCTATTTATAAGCTATTAATACTATTATAACGCTTAAATCGTAGTATTAAGGTAAGGAACCTAGCTATACTAAGGGGCACTACTAGAAATATAGGAATTATACGAATTATATATCCCTTAAAGAAGGATATTACTTATTAAGCTAGAACCCTTAATTTTCCTAAGATAACGTTAAAGGAAGTACGAGGGGATAATTCTATCGTAAGACTAAAGGAAAGCCTCGATTAAACCTTATAGATTAAGTAGATTAAATCGTAGGCTTAGATTTATAAGATTTAGGAATATACTAACTTAGATAGTATAAAGGAGCTTAAATAGCCCTAATAGCCGTACTAGGAGCAATTTATTATTAACCTAAAAAGGAGACCTTCTTAATAAGAAGATAAAACTAAAGCTATATTCCTTATAAGGCGAATAGGCTATAATAAATAATACTACGATATAAAGGACTTCTTTTATAACCTTAAGAAAAGGTTCTAGCTATATTTCGATCGCTATAACGTTTAGTAGAAAGCCTTAATTATACTTAAAGAATTAATTAAGAAAACGATTAATAAAGGGCTTTAGGGGATAACCCTAATATATAATAGCCTAAGAGAGAAAATAAGGGAATTAAAAAAGTAAGCCTTACCCTTAAGGGTAAAGGAGAAAAAGCTAATTTATAAGAGATATATAACGTCTATTAATAAAAGAGGCATATAAGACTAAAAAACATAGGTAGAATTCTCGCGAAGAGAGATACGAGAAGTATATAAAAATATATAAAGGTAAAATTAAAAGTAAGGGGTCGGATAGGTAGGGCAGAGAGGTATAATTCTTACGGGGGCAGTAATTATAGTAGGGGAATAATTATTATACTGCCTTAATTCTCCTTCTTTCCTCTATCTAACGTCCCTCTTTATACCTATCTAGTATCTTAATTAATAAAGAAGATCCTACTTAAAGAAGCTATTAATATCCTCTTAACTACCGAGCTTTTTGCTGGTTTTTTCCCTCCTTTCTAGCCGTTACCGGTATATCCGTTTTATCTCTCGCTACCTCTATAGGAAGCTATCGCTACTTCTGCTTCCCTTCTTACCCCTACCCTCCTCTCTATACCTCGTTTTAGCTCCTTCCTTAAAACCTGTTTTTTAGCTTCCTAGGTCCCTTATACTAAGGAATATCTCTAAGAACTACGAAATTAAGCCACGCTTCGCGACACACCCCCTTAGCTATAGCCTGCCCTTATAGAAAGGGTAAAGCTAAATACCTAGGCCGTGAGCGTATAAAGGAGGTCTTAGTCTATACTTATCCCTTACTCGAGAAATCTAGGTTTTAGCCCTAGGCTCTTTTAGACCTACTTTAGGAAAAAGGGGCCTTAAGGAGGATATTAAGTCCTATAAGAAAGGGGGGCTTCTCTAAGGATAAGTCCCTAAAAAGGGGGCCTTTAAGAAGAATAAGCCCTAATTAAGCTAGGGGCCCTCTTCTAGGATAAGTCCTAATTCCTCTCTTCGGCTATAGACGTCTCCTTCCTCTTACGTGCTATTAGCTCCTCTCGTAGACTCTTAAGGCGGACTTCTATAGATAGCTTCTCTCGAACGTCTTCTAGCTTAATTTACTATAAAAAGACAGCTAGCTTCTACTTTAGCAAGGGCTTCGTAAGACCGTTAGCTTTTATTAATACCGTTAGAACCTAACGGATAGAAATAAGTCCCCTTTAGACCTCTTAGCGTAACTAATACTAGTAGATATCGATATACTATAGCTAGGTTAATAGCTTACTATTTTCTATAAGAATTTATATAGTCTACGTATTATTATATTTTATAGCTAATAGGGTTAGAATTTATAGTCGTAGAGATATTAGTAGCCGGCTAAGGAAAATCGATTCTTTTAACGCTTCTAAAAGAGCTAGTAGCTCTGCCTCCGTACTAAAAGTAGTAACGGTAGCTTACTTCGAAGCTCTCTAAGCAATAGTTCCTCTAAAAAGGGATTAATATACCCCTATAAGCTCTTTCTATTTAAGGAATTATCCGTAAAGGACGAATCGCTTAAATAAAGGAAGATTTTAGCAGCTTATTTCCTTCCCTGCCCTCCTAGGCGTAGACTATATAATCTCGTTAAATAGAGATAAAGGATAGATTTATCTGCTGCTTCTTAATACCTAGGGCTAGGATTCTAGTTATACTTAGCTAGCCGGGAGACCGTAAAAGAGATATCTAGTCTAGTAGAAATAGCTAAAAAAAGTAGGGATCCTACCTTCTATTAATATTAGTGTTTTTCTTGCTCCCTAGCTTAAAAGAACGGATTAAGTAAATGCTCTTTATTTAATATAGGCGTAGAGGGAAGCTTTTTATCGAGGGATTTAAGGAGGAATTTATAAGCGACCTTATCGATATAAGCGTCTTAGGTAAGCTAGATAGTCCGTTAGGATTTATTCTAAAGGATTCGTATCCCTAGGAACTACTTTAGCTCCCTTAGCCTAGTTATCTTATACCTTTATTATAGGCCTTGTATAGCCTCCTTAGTAGTAGCTTCTTCCTCTTTTAGGTAGGCCTAGATAATATCGTCGACGTAGAAGAAGACTATAACTTTACCCTTCTATATTATATACGGTTCTTAAGGGACTTTCTTAAAGCCTAGGGCTTTAAGGGAACCTATTAAATGCTATTGCTAAAGAAGGGGTAATCTTCGTAGTCCGTATAGAGCTTTCCTAAGCTATAGAACCTTTCCTAGCTATTAGAAGCCTAGTAGAAGGCGTATATAGATAACTTCTTCTTCCTTAAGTAGGTAGTTAATAAAGGCGTTAACTATATCTATCTAATTAAGCTTAAGGTCGAATTTTACTACTATAGCTATAAGGGTCCGAAAAGACATCCCTACTTAGGTAGTTGCCTTAGTAGGTAGATCCTATTTTTCCTATTAATTCCTATAGATAATAAGCCGGGCTTTATACTTCTAAAGGAGGCCGTGTTTATTAGTCTTATAGATAAAGACCTACTTATAGCTAAGGACCTATTTTCCTCTTGCCTTTTCCTTAAGGACCTCTTCGAAAGACCCTATCTCTTTATATAAGGCTAGGTAGTCTTTCTAGGCTTAGAAAAACTAGTCTTTAAAGGGGTGTTTTTCTAGCTGCTTTTAGTTTGCTAGTAGGTCTAGGAGGTCTCTTTAATATACCTTCCTTGCTAATATCTATAGCTTAAAAACCTAGGCTGCTATAAACGCTCTATAGGAACCGTCTTATATAGGCGTTAGATAGAAGTCGGAAAAATAATCGAAATAGGGGAGAAATTAGTCTTCTTTTATATCGGGCCCTATACCTTCCTTTACTTCTTAAAGCAGGGATAAAAAGGCAGCTAGGTAATCCTTCGAGAGAGGTACCTTTCCTACCCCCTTAGGGGTCGAGATAGAAAGACTAACTAAAAAAACTGCTTTTAGATCTTCTTCTTACGTAGGAGGAGGCATAGGAAGGTAGGCGTATTCTAGCTCTACCGCTTTCTTATAGTCTCCTTCTTCGTCTAGATTATTTAATCTAGTAGCTTCCTCTTCTTCGAAGTCGGCGTTATCCTTAACTACTTCGACGTCGGTTTCCTCTTCTATTTCCTCGTCTTAGACCTCTTCTTAAGACTATTAAGAAGGGGGGATTTAAATCTTCTAAATTAGCTAACGTTATAAGAGTAAGAGGGGCTATTAATCCCTCTTTCCGTCGAAGAAGCTAGATTCGTCGAAAATTATATCCCTAGTTAAAATAAACTTCCATAGAAGAGGAATCTAAATTTAAAAGATATTTATAGAATTATAACTAACGAGGTAACTAATAAAGGCTCTAGGATTAAGCTTTCTTTTCTTCTTCCTTTTTAGCTATATATCGGTAGTTATTGCGTATGCCTTATAGCTATAGGCACGAAGGTAGGCTAGCGAGGCCCTCTTCTTCGTAAAGAGCTTAAAGGGGGATTTTTAGTCTATTCCTTAGTTTAGTTCCCTAGGGTCCTTAGGGTCCCTAGGGGTCCGGTTTTAAAGGTAATAAGCGGTCTTAACTACTTCCTTCTAAAGGTTATAGGGAAGCTTTATAGTAAGTCTTACCGTATAGGCCCTTTCTATTATAGCACCCCCTAATCTTTCTACCCCTCCGTTCTAGGCCTAGGTATTTATTGCTAACGGGAGGGGTAAAATGCCCCTTTTTCGAAGCTAATTTAAGATATCCTTTGTAAATAGCTCTTTATTAAACCGTATCTTCTTTACCTTATAGCTAAAGTAGGATTTTATCTAGTTAACGAAGTCCTAGAGGGCAGACTAGTTATACTTACTTAGGTAGGTCTATAAGAAATAAGGGAAAACCATCCCTAAAAAGGCGTCTATAAAAAACATTACCTTAACAAAGCTTTCTTAATCCCTAGAGATGTTAGTTTAGTCGACCTAAATTTCCTTATACGGCTGGTCTAGCCGTAAAGGGGTTTGTCTAGAAATTCGTCTCTTAGTCTTCCCTTAGCTATAGTATTCGTATTTAACAGTCTTTAGTCCCCTTATTCGTACGCCTTATTATTAGCCTAGCTTATATAAAGCTAGGGGGCCTAGGTAACTAAGTCGTGCGTGCTAAAGAAGGCCGTCTCCTTAGGCTGCCGGAAGAGGGTCCTTTAAACCTACCCTTCTTTAAGTAGGGAAAGCTAACTTCTTAAGTAGTTCCTTCCTATAAATAGGTCGGAATTCGAAAATAAATTAACCGAATTTTTCCTTAATAAGCCCGATAGTTTAATTCTTCTAGACTAGCCTCGTAGGTTTAGACGTTATATCCTAGAAGATTCCTTCCTCTTAAAGAAGGCGGAAGGAAATTAGGCTCGTTAAAAATCAAGGGTAAAAAGCTACCCTTTTTCGTCGAAGAATTTATATAGACCTATTAGGTAATTTCATCGTGAAATTTACCCTTCTATATCCCTCTATCTATACGGTTAATTCCCTAGTAATAAGGTATTCCCTCTATGCCTTCTTAAAAGACCGGAATTATAAGAGTATATTATAGATTTCGAGGGAAGTACTAGAGTTAAGGATAGCTGATTTTCGTAGGGGATAGTCGGAGGGTCTTAATAGGTGGTCTTACTAATCCGTAGGGAAGACGAAGGCCGGATTTACTATACTAACGATTTTTCCTCGAATTTACGGCTCGAATAAGGGCAGCGGCGTTAGTTACTATTTCTTAGTAACCTAAATCTCGTCTATCTTCTTCTATAATAAAGGGTCCTCCTTAAGAGACTACTATATTATTTCTTATAGCCTCTTTAAAGGGTTAAATCCTTTAGGTTAGTTTTCCTCGAAGACCTACTAGTATTATAATAATCGATAACCTAGGGATTTATAGGCTATATAGCCGTTTCGTCGTCTAGTCTTTTATTTCTTGAAGGAATCCTCGTCCCGGTCTAGAAGGTTTACTTAAAAACCCCCCCTTTTTACCCCTTATTGCTGATTTTAACGAAGAGGTTCGATTTCGACTACTTCCTTAATTTTTCGACTAATAGACTAAAAGGTCTATTAGGGGACTAGTCGGGCCGGTCTAACTAACGGGACCGGGGCCGGGCTTAGAGTAAGAGGCGGAGCCGGGGCCGGGCCTAGGGCAGCCGTTAAAGACGGTGTTAATGCTCTCGAGGGAGGAGGAGCCGGAGGGGCAATAGCCGTAGTAGCAGTAGCGGGAGCCGTAGTAATAGGGGCTATAGCAGCTATAGGGGCCGTAGGTCGAGCCGTCTAGGTCGAGTGCTAGCTATAAAGTAATAAGACTGCTTACTATTATACTTTAGTAGCCTCTTTATCTAGTTCTCGGCTAGCTTCTTAAAAGATAGTTAAGTAACCGTTACTAATAGGCTTTATTAGTAGAGATATATCCTATAGCTACTAGCCGGAAAGAGCTTCTATAAGGAAGTATTAGTTAGCTTCCTTAAGGATCTCTTCCTACTTAGCTAGCTATAAAGAAGCTAGTAGGTTCCTAGTAGAAAAGGCTCCTAGGTAGGCCGTATAGGTCTTCTTAATACGGTTAGTTATATAGCCCCTCTACGGAGCTATTAAGGTCTCGAGCTTTAAAAGCTACTACCTAGGAGTCTCTTTCTCTTAAAGAGAGATTAGCTTTATAGTACTAACGGATTCCGTTATTACCGTACGAGTAGTAGTTAGTAGCTTTATCTCGTAAAGGTATTCCTTACGATAACTCTTATAGTTACCTAAGGTAGTAGAAAAAGCTCTTTACTATTTAGAGGTTAGCTCGGAGAAGAGGGAAGCTCCCTCTATAAAATCCGTTGCCCTAGGATAAAGAGGGGGCTTAAGAGGGTCCTATATATTAAAGAAGACTAAATTATAGATAGTTCTATCTATATAAGCCCGTAGCTCCTTTACCTACTTATCCTAATCTTAGGGTTCTATAAGAATCGTCCTATAGACCGTAGGGACGGTAGAGTCGGTTTTCGATATTATTATAGGGGAAGGGTAGAAATATTAGTTAAAAATCAGCTTTTCTAGTAAGAGGGGTAAAGGGAAGCTATAAGTAATATAAGAAAGGTGCCTTTTATAGTAGCCGGAAGGTATAGGAATTTTATTCCTCCTAGGCTTATAACTCTCGTAAAAAGAGATACGAGAAGTATATAAAAATATACTAAGGTGAAATTAGAAGTAAGGGGTCGGACAGGCAGGGCAGAGAGGTATGATTCTTATAGGGGCAGTAATTGCGGTAAGGGAATAATTATTATATTGCCTTAATTCTCCTTCTTTCCTCTATCTAACGTCCCTCTTTATATATATCTAGCATCTTAATTAATAAAGAAGATCCTACTTAAAGAAGCTACTAATGTCTTTTTAACTACCGAGCTTTTTACCGGTTTTTCCCCTCCTTTCTAGCCGTTGCCGGCATATCCGTCTTATCTCTCGCTACCTCTATAGGAAGCTATCGCTACTTCTACTTCCCCTCTTACCCCTACCCTCCTCTCTATACCTCCTTTTAGCTCCTTCCTTAAAACCTGTTTTTTAGCTTCCTAGGTCCCTCGTACTAAGGGATATCTCTAAGAAGTACGAAATTAAGCTACGCTTCGCGATAAGAATAGCTCGACTAAATTATTATAGATTTATAAGACCTTAAGGTTAATATACTTAACGATATAAGAATTAGATAGGATTTTCTTATAGTAGTAGATAAGTAAGACCTTTATTAGTCTATAATAATAAGAGCTCTCGACCTTTATAACGAAAGATATAGTAAAGATTAACTTCCTTAAGGAACTTAATTACTAACTTTAAATAAGAATATACCTATAAGAAGAAGTTATAACTACTTATAAAAAGGGGAAGCGCTAATTAAATCTTTAGGAAAGTAGATACTTAAGCTAAGTACGTTAGCTATAAGTAGTATATTAATAGCTTAATAAGCTAGTAGGAAAATTACTACTTACTATAGGTAATATATAATAAGAAACCCTTATTAGGCTAGAAATATAGTAATCTAGCGAAATAGAATATCGAAAAACAGCTAAAGGACTATTTAAATAAGAAAGTAAAATACCTAGCCTAGACCCTTAATTCCTACCTTAAAGGAAAAGAAATAGCAGATACTATTATTAGTAATAATAAGCTAGGAAAGACTATTAATATAGTTACTTTACTAAGGGTAAATATAGCTATTAAGGGAACGCTATTACTTACTAATAAATTAATATATAACTTAGGGGCCGATATTAACCTCTTTAATAACCTAGGTTAGTTCTAGGAAGGAACCTTTAAGTAGGGTTCTAATAATAAAGTCTAGGTTAAAGACTTAGCCTTTAAGGGATAAGGAATAGGAATAGTAGTTATCCTTATAATTAATAGTAGAAAGATAACTCTACTATTATAACTACGGTTAGCGGGCTATAAGAAAGCTAGCTATATTTACGTAATAAAGCGGCTTAGAATAATAGTTAGGATAAGAAGTTACTTAAGCTTAGCTTACCTAAAGTATACGTAAGCTAAGTAAGCCTTATATAAATAGATTACTACTTAGGAGCATAGCTTATAAGTAAGCTATAGTAAGGGGGATTATAGCTAAGACCGTGATCTAAGGATAGTCTTTATAGGTATATATAGCTACCTACTTTTACTTCTTTAAATAGATAGCTCTCTAGCTTTTAATATAAAGGGATATATTACCTAAGAAAAATAAAGGTCTATTAACTTTTATATAAAAAAGGAAATAATTAAAATATATATCTATATATAGGTAGTAACTATACTATTTCTACTTATTACGAAATATTATAGTATTTATAGTAAGATTTATACTAATTTAAATAATAGTATATAAATAAAATATACTAAAATTCTTTACTTTCCTTACTTTTAAGCTAACTCTCTAAGGTAGTAATAGGTTAAGAAAAACGTCTTAAATACCTTTTATAGATTTAAATATCTACCTAGCTAACTAAAACTAAAAAGCTTTTTATTAATAGTATTTAAAATAACGCTAGAGCTTCTTATTATAAAAGACTTAAAAGGAACTAATAAAGTATATTCTTATACTCCTTAGTATACCTTTTAAAGTTTAAAAGGATTCTCTTAAAAATAGATTAAGGAAAGTTATTAGTCTCTTACTATAGCTACGCGGGTTTAGGAAGGATTACCTAGCTGCTTTTCTTCCCTTTACCTTACTCTATATAGCTATAAATCTTACGTACTATTAAGATCTTTAAAGGCCTAGCCGAAATTCGTTATTAAGAAATTACTTAAAATGCCTAATAATAGATATTAGTCCTAAGCCGCGTATTAAAGAGTCTCTTATTTATTTAGTTAGTTTAATTAATTAGCTTAAATTATTAGAAAGCTTAGTACTTATATAAATAGTCTTTTTATTAATATAATTTATTATAAAAGCTTAGTTTAAAGACTAAAAGTAAAGTAATAAAATAGTTTATAATATAAGAAAATATTTAGGCTATAAAAGGATTCTAGAAATCTAGTAAGGAGTTAACCTAAAAATATATAAAGAAGAAAATAAAGTAAGACTTACTCTTTCTATTACTCTTAAAGAATGCTTTTTACTACTTAAACTACTAAGGTTAAGTATACTTTAAGTACCTATAGCTTAGGAAATACTAACTAAACGGCTATACTAAAGTATCTCTAAAAATACTAAAATACTAATACTTCTTAGTTCTATAATAATTAGTATATAAAAGTAGTTAAGGTTAAGAAGATTAAAATACCTTTTAGTCTTACTTAAGTACTTCTTTAATTCTTTAAAAAGGTTACTTACTACTAAACTAAGCGTTAAACTTAAGCGACTTATTACTTTTATTAAAAAGAAATATAATCTCGTTAATTTATTAAGCTTTATTTTCTATCTTAGTATCGATATCCTCTTAGTTAGTATCCTCTTTAATAAGAGCGTCCTTATTAAGGATTATATCGCTTTATAATACTAATAGGCAAAGTATTTCTTTAACTTAGTTTAGATATTAGCTAAGTAGAAAACTAAATTTATTTTTAATTAGTATAAAGATTAATTTATTTCCTATAGTTACTACTTAGTACTTACTACTTACTTTTAATTTTACGAGAGTCTTTAGTAATTATAATAGCTTTTTCTTCTTTACTTATATTTATATAGGTTATAAAGAACTAGACTTTCTTTCTTAATCGTATAATAGCTTAATATATTATATTCTTAGCTTTTTTAAAGACTTTCTTATTATTAGTTATCTTAGTAACGTAATTATATACTTTCTTTATATTTATATTTATTAATAGGGTATCTTCTACCTTTTATTTTTTTAAAAGTATATTAAGTAGACGGCTTATTATAGATTAGTATAAAGATTAATATAAAGTAAGTAGGAGTATTTAGGAACTCTTACTACGTCGCTATTACTCTTAATTATCTATAAAGAAGAGAGCTAAGAAATATAAAAATATCTAAACTTATTAGCTAGAATATTATATAAAATAAAGAGAGATATTACTTACCGTTTAATCTATAGTATTAATATAGGTATTAAAAGTAAAATAAAAATTCCTAATACTAAATAAAAACTAAATCTTTACCTTATACCGACTTACTTTTTACTAGAAATCGATTAAGTTAGTAGATCTTTATAACTAAATAACCGTATTTTAATTAATTAAGAAGCTTATTATTACTAGCTTATATTATTATAACCTTTCTTTTTTTTTCCTTCTTTAATAAATATATACTTACCTATAACCGCTAAGCCTTTAAGGTTAATATACTATCTATATATAAATAGCTTTATATTAATATATTAATTATTTATAGTAATCTTACTTTTAGTCTTATAGTACGCGGCTGGTTTTTTAGCTAGCTAACTAGCTAAAAGACTTTCTTTTATAAGAGTCTTTAACTATTATAGGTTATAGGCTTAGGCTATAGCCTAAGCTATATAGTTATATATAGAGGGCCGGATCCTATATATATATATATAGGCTAGCCGCGTATAAGAGAGCTCTATATAGCTTATTAATATTATCTTATAGATAGCACCTATACCTACGCCTCTACCTACTCTATAATAGTATAAGCTATTAACTAATAGATCTAATAGATATCTTTTTAGAGAGGGCGCCTCCCCCTTAAGGAAGCACTCCGCTCCTCTTTAGACGGATAGGAAGTATTATAGCTATCCTAGAAGCGATTAAAAGCGCGACGGCTAGCGAGAAAGATAAGGTTCTTACTATACTAAGGGAGCCGTCTATAAGACTAGCTCTAACCCCTACGGCCTCCGTAACGCTAGTTACGGCGGCGATACTACTAACGCGGAAGCCGCTCCCTTAGCTAACTTAGGACGGTAAGCTAAAGTCTTTTTACTTCTTCCTTAGCCGGCTATAGATAAAGTTTATAACTAACGAGAAATAGGGCCTAAATAGCTATCGCGATATAGCGTAGTATTCGCTCCTTTATACGCTACCGGAGCCTTAGATATAGCGGATCTCTAGATTCTAGGATAAGGGCGGCCCTAGGGGCAAACGCGACCTATAAGACTTCTTCTAATACCTTATATATATATTTAGCAACGTATAGGAGCGGGAGAAGGTATAAGATAGGCTATAGACCCTTAAGTAGGAAGATAAATAAACCTTTAGCGAATTCCTTCCCGATTTCGAAGAGACGCTCTTATAGGTAGCGGGGACTATAGTATAGGAAGATAGCGTAAAGCTTATATAGCTATAGAATTCGATTACGCCGGCCTTATAAGAGCTACTTATCCCTATAATTATACTTACTAACTACGGCGAGTATATAAGCCGGTTAATAAAGGTAGCTTAGGGCTATAAATAAACGCCGCGTTTTTAGAAGCTTTATAAGCGCACGCCGTATAGCGGTAATAGGATTACTGCCCCTTTATAAGATAAATAACTAGCTATCGATATAGATAGGGATACCTTAATATCGGCTACTTATATAGACTAGGCTAGACGCGGTAAAAAGACGCTATCGATTACCCCCTATACCGCCTTATACTCTAAGTAGTAAGCGAAGTAAGTAACGAGCGAGGAAATTAAGAAGAGGAAGGCTAACGGCCGCTACCTACGTTATAGAGTATCTATATACTTTATATTAAAATGCCCCTTCCTTTTAGCTAAGCGGCCTATAGCGGTTTAAGTAGCGAAGATAGAACCGCTTCTTACCTTAGACGATAAGGAGGACTCCGCCCCCCTAAGCCCGGAGGAAAAAGAGTAGCTTTAAAGTAAAGATAGGCTCTAGAGCCTTAATTACTAGTACTAGTAAGGGAGAAGGAGGAATTATCCGCCTATATAAAAAAGGAGCTTACTTTAATATAGGTTATAATTAATAACTCCTTACCTATTACTACCCTTATAGACGAGGGCTATTAGTATTACGCTATAGTTAACGAGGCGCTTATACGAGAGATATAAGTACCGGTAAAAAAGATCGCCCTAAGGCGAGTAAAGGGCGCCTTAAGCGCGATAAAGGGTATAGTAATTAAGGGTATTACGTAGCTAGCTATAGAGGTTAACGGTTACTATAAGCTTATTATAGCTTATATAATCCCTTAACTAGAATTTCCCTTAATCCTTAGGAAACCCTAGTTATTATATATAGAGTTATATTTATATATAAGTAGATCCTATAAAGATCTAAGCGATCTAAGACTAAGCGGCCCTAACTATATAAATAGGCGTATAGAGCTTCCTTAAGTTCGCGAACTATTATAGGATATTTATTAAGGGCTTCTCTTATATTATAAGTCCCTTAAACGAGATTACTAGGAAATAAACTACTTTTCGTTAAGGGCTTATATAGGAAGGAGCGTTTTATACGCTTAAGGACCTATTCTCGCGGGCCCTAGTACTACTTTAGTAGGACTTTAACTAGTCTATATTAGTCGAAGCGGACTATAGCGGCTAGGTACTTAAAGGAACGCTCTCTTAGGAGGTAGATAGGTAGAAGTAACTAATAGCGTTCTACTCTTATAAGCTAACCTTAGTAGAGTAGAATTATACTATTTACGATAAAAAGATACTAGCGATTATTAGCTACCTTAAGTAATAGTAAGTAAAGCTCTAGAGCTATAAGAGCTTTAAGGTTCTTATAGACTATAGGAATCTTAAGTACTTTATAACCCGCTAGTACCTTTTAGAATAGTAAGCCCGCTAAGCGGAGTATCTCTTACGCTTTAACTTCTCGATTAAGTACTAGCTAGGGCGAGACTCTATAGTCCTAGATACGCTTTCCTAGAGGGATTAAGACCGGCTAATAAGAGCGGATATTAAGGCCCGGGATCTATAGCTTATCCTATAAGAAGCGCTATAGACTTATATAAGAGCTTCTTTAGTAAAGGAAAGCGCGGCGCTAATAAATAAGCCTTCCCTTATACTTTTACCTTAGCTTAGCGAGGAGGGATAGACCGGCCTAAGAGCGTATATAGCGCGGGTGTTTTAAGATAAGGTCCTCTAACGCTTATAGGATAGGATATCGTCTCTAAACTATACCTATAAGAGCATACGCCGCGCTATTAAGTCTAGCGCTCGACGCTTTAATCTAAAGCTAAAGCTAAAGGTATAAGTAGCCGACTATTATATCGACCTATAGGGGCACCTACGTTAGCGGGGGAGACTATAGGTGCTAGGCGCGCTATATACTATAGAAGCTAGGAAGAAGGATAGACCGCCGGAGCTAGATAAATAGAATAAGCTTTAAGGAAAGGTAGTTTAGCTCGTTTATAACTCTAGTATTATAGGCTACCTAGGTAGGCAGGGTATAGTAGTAGGCCTTACGAGGGATTTCTACTAGCCCCTCTTATAGTACTACGTTCGCCGCTTCCTTTATAACTACGATATCTATAGCTATACTAAGATTTAGAAGGTATAGCTTAAGGGGCTACTTAAGTAGCTTCTAGTACCTAACCGGTTCTATATATATATATATAAATAGACTTTATAACGGACCTCTTACTTATAGAGGGCGGTAACTACTATATATAGGTAATTAAGGACTAACTTAGTAAGTTTATAGTATTAAAGCTAATACTATCTATAGATATAGAGTCTTATATAAAGCGCTTCCTATAGTACTAAGCCTGCTTATATAGCTAGCTAGCCTTTATTATAAGTAATAAGGGATTAAATTAAACTAGCTACTTTTAGTAGTACTTATACTAGCTACTTTAGATTATATAGCTACTTAGTATAGTATATTACTTATAGACTAACGGAGGGCCTAAGAAGGTTAACTAGGAGGCGTAGGCTTACTTATAGGCTATCGTAGCCTATAATTAAGTAAACTAAGACCGTTAGCTCCTTATAGCTTAACTTATATTAAATAATAAACTATATACCTCTATTAAGATAGCCCTTTTCTTTATAATATATAGCTTTAAACTACCCTTACTAGTTCCCTTTACTATAGATATAGTAGTAAAGTAGTATAGTAATTTATTATTAAAGGGCCGCGCCTTTATATTTATATAAAAGCTATAAGAGACTATAGATTATTACTAATCTATAATAGCCGCCGCGGTATAAGATTAAGAGCAGCACGCTAATAAGACTAAGGCCCTAGTAGATAGGTTTATAGTAAGAGATAAGGTATAGCTAGACCTCTATAACTATAAGTTAGTACGGCTAAAGAAGAAGCTTAACTAGCTATACGCGAAGTTTATAGTATAAAGGGTTATTAGCCTATAGGTTATAAAGCTCGATAGTCTCTTAATAAGGGTCTATAATAAGATTAATATAGACCTCCTTTATAGAGCCTCCTTTAACCTACTACTTAGATAAGAAGTAGTAGACGCTTAACCGCTTATAATTAAGGTAAAAAGAGAGGATAAGTTTAAGGTTAAAGAGATATAGGCTATATATTAGAAAAAGGTCGGTAAAGGGAAATACTAAGAGGTCCTTATTAAGTAATATAGGTATCTTAACCCTATATAGGAACCTATATATAAGTTTATAAAAACTATAGCCCTTAATAAGTTTAAAGCCTTATTTAAAATAGTAAATAAGAATAATAAACTAATAGATTACTAATAATAGCCTAGGCTAAGACTATAAAGTAAGTAAAGTAAAGTAAGTAGTTATAATAATATAAGCGTAATAATATAAGTAAAGATAAAAATAGCGTTTATTTTAAGGTAAAGCCTTTAAACTACTTAGACCTACTCCTTATCCTTATTATTATCCTTATCCTTATCCTTATTATCCTCCTCTACCTTATTAGCGGCGGCGGCGCTCTCTAAGGCGCTTAAGCGGCCCTCTAAGCCCGCGAGCTAGTCGGCGGTAGCGGTAGCTCTAGGGGCTCCGGGAGCGGGGAGGGCCCGGCTAGTAGCAGCGGTAGGGGCGGCGGCGGGCACGGCTAAGGGGACCGCCGATAGGGCGACGGAGGTAGTATTCTTAGTACTAGGAGAGTTAGTAGCGGAAGTAAAAGAGCTAAAAGAGAGGAACTTACTTAAGGACGAGGCCCTAGCGCTCGAGGGCGTAGAGATTATAGTAAGCGGCGGCGGCGGCGGTAAGGCGCTTCTTAGTAGCCCCCCGTACCTACCTATACGCGCTAGCCTTTTAAGCTAACGCCGTAGCGGGTAGGATAGGAGGCGCCGCTTTATAGGCGCGGCCGGCACGCGTATACTAGTAATAACTACCGCTATAGCGGCGCCCGACTTAGTCGGCGTAGGGGAGCTCCTATAACGCGCACCGTATATAAGGGGCCGCGCGGGCGGCTCCGGCCTATACTTAGCGTTTATACTTTAAGAAGTTAGCGGAAAATAGCTACTACGCTCGCTAGGTAGCGGACTTATAGGGGTAGTAGAGGTAGAGGCGGGGGTAGAGGGGCCGGGCGTTATAGCTAGTAGCGGGGACGGCGTTATTATATAGAAGGGCGACGTAAGGGCGGCTAGCGTAGTAAAGGTAGAGGCGGCGGCGGTAGGCGCGGTCGCGGGGGCGCGGGTAAGAGCAGCGGTAGTAGTAGAGCTATTATCGGCCGTGCTTAGTATAGCGTCGACGAACGACTCTATACGCTCTAAGAAGGAGGAAGCGGGGGAAGGGGAGGTAGATATATCTATCGCGGAAGTTAGTATTACGGATTATAGCCTCTTACTTTATAAGGTAGAGAACTTATTAATTAAAGTTATTATTATTAGGGCTATTATTACTACTATAGCTACTACTATAAATATACGTTAATAAAGCGGCCTATATAGCTAAGAATAAACTAACGCTTTAAGTAAAGTAGAACTTACTTATTACTACTACTACTATAGTTAAAGAAGGAGGAGAAGGAAAGGATAAAGAAAGGGGGGGATACTGCCTTATATACCCCTAGGTAAAGGAGGCTGCTTAAGGCTAAGGGGATAAGTAACCTAAGGCTTACGTAGGTCTAGGCCGGCCGCCGGCTACCTAGGGGCGTATATAATAGGTCGCGCCCCTATTTAAACGGCTAGCTAGCTAATAAGTATAGAGCCCGGTTTTAGCTACCTAGGCTAATAGGCGTAGGGATAATAGGGCTAGTAGGGCCTATATAATTAACGGGAAAGGGTAGGGTAGAGCTAGCGGTATAGGCCTAATAGTATAGAAGCTATTAATTAAGTAACGCTATACCGCGCTTAAGGGAGGGCATTATATAAGAGTCTTTAACTATTATAGGTTATAGGCTTAAGCTATAGCCTAAGCTATATAGTTACGTATAGAAGGCCGGATCCTATATATATATATATAGGCTAGCCGCGTATAAGAGAGCTCTATATAGCTTATTAATATTATCTTATAGACGGCACTTATACTTATACCTTTACTTACTCTATAATATCTTTAGCTAGAATATAAATACTAGTAGAAAAACTAGCGGTAAAGGTAAGGGGAAATTAGTTAAGCTAATAAGTTTTATTAAGCGTAAATAAAGATTTAAGCTAGGTAGTAAGTCTTATTTATCTTTTCTTACTTAAACGTAATAAGACTTAAGTATATTTCTTTCTTAGATTATCTATTAATTTTAATATTAGCTATTACTTTACGCCAAATTCGAAAATTCTAGTAAATTCCTAATTTACTTATCCCTTACGCTTTATTCGCCCGCTTTATTTAAGAGGTTATATAAGATATTACTCCTAGCCTTTATATCTAAAAGGTAGTATTAGTAGCTATCTAGGAGTCGGTAGAGAGTATACTAGCTACTATATTCTAAGGTAAGTTAATATAATTATTATACTAACTATTATACTAACTAGCGACTATAAATAGTAATAAGATAGCTAGCTATTATAGCTAAAAGAGTTATAATTTAGTAGAAAGATATTACTACTTTTAAGGATATTATTAATATCCTTAGGAAATAAGACTAGTCTTTTTTAGTCTAAAATAAAGCTAGTATATATACCTTATTAAAAGTTATTATATTAATTATTTATACTAACCTTTTTCCTTTAGCGGATAGTTCTACCTCTTAGCGTAACTTTTCCGATTTATTAAGAGCCTAAAAATAAAAGCTTCTATAAAGCATATAACTAGTAAAGATTAAAGAAGCGCATACTTATAAAGTTTAGGCTTAAAGAGATAATTTTAATAAGAAGCGGAAGTAGTTAAAGGAGTAACGATAATTAAAGGTATAGTAAAAGAAGAAAACTACTATTATAGAGATTAATAGTAAGAGGAGTAAAAATAAAGATAATTCCGACTATAAATAGCCCTAAATAATTAAAAAGACCTATAAAGTCCCCCTAGATAATAAGGCTAATAAGGATAAAATATTTAAAGAATTACTATAATCGTTAGGCATAGAAGAGCCTATAATAACTATAGATAGGCTTAAGCTTATCCTAGCCGGCGGGAAGTATAAGGGTAGAAAGTTAGGAGTAAAAGAGGCTAAAAATATCCTAGCTCTAAGTTAGAGATAAGGAGATAATTAGTATAATTAATTAGTACTAGACTTCTAGTTCTCTAATCTCTATAAATTCGCTTAACTAAAAGTAACTTCGAATAAGAATCTACTAAGTTATTTTAGGCTAGTCTAGGTACCTAGCTTTACCTAAAGTATATATTAATAACCCGTAGGTAAATATAGTCTTTTATCTTAAAACCTATTTCTACCTATAGACTAGACTAAAAAAAATTAGGCGGCCCATGGGTAGCCACGGGCGCCTACTTTTGAAGTCTACCACCGACAGGGTCGGAGCGGGCATCAAGGAATGGGGCCAGGAGGCCGTCGTCCGGCTGCCGGTCGAGGCCGGCGCCGATAGGGAGGTTCTGGACTACACCTTGTCGACGCCGCTGTGCCGGGCCGCCGACAATGGACACTATCCCGCCGTCCGGCTGCTGGTGATGGCCGGCGCCAACAAGGAGGCCTCGACCATCGGGGGGAAGACGCCGCTGTTCCTCACCACGGCCAAGGACCACTGGCGTATCTCGAGCATGCTGATCGAGGCTGGGCTGATAGGGAAGAGGAGTTGGGCTTCTTGGGAATGTCGCTGCCCATAGTACATGCCAGGGGATAGAAAGCCAACCAGGTCGAAGACTACGCCGACTCTCGAGTTGAACAATAGGCCGGCCGGATTAAGTAGACTCAATCCATATAAGACAGGCATGTATAGAGGCTGGGAAGAATTACAATTGTACCATATAACCGGAACAGCTGCTGAACCGACGACATTCCCCGCACGTTGAAAGACCCTGGTTCTTGAAACCCCCCTCGGCGCGGGTCACAGCCGGTCAGAGAGCCACGACGAGATGCTCCGCGTGTTGCATGATATAGACGGCACTCGACAGTCTAGTTCAAAAGCTTCGCGAAATGTTCACCCAAGATATGTAAATGACGAGGCCCCCGGCATCCCTGCAGGCAACAAGGCCGAGGGGATCTTCCAGGATAAGAGCGGGCAGGGGAGCTGGTTAGAAGCCGCCGTAGAGACAACAAGGATGCCGACTACCGAGATGAAGGCAGTCAGCTAGAAGCCCCCAAAGCAGATCCATGGATTGACGATAGGGCAGCATTGAACCAGCCAGGAGTAATTGGTTCGAGGAGACCCTCTTTCGCCTAACCAACGTATTAGTGTTAGATTGGTTGCCTTGTGTCCAGCCAACTGGCACTTTAAGCGTAATTTAATAACATGAAAGCTGCAACACTAGGTATCAATAAAGCATCGTCGCTATTCCAGTTGGGATATCCTCCGTCTCTGAGCGGATTGTTCTCTCAACAACCCCTCCCCCTCCCCCCTTTCTTAGAATGTAAAGGCCGCTCATCCTCGACAAGAAGACGGTTGTACCCGAGCATCCGTTAACGCTGGGGTTTGAATTCCCGTCCTCCACCAGCCACGCCAGCCGATCCCTCGACACACTTGCCGCCGCCCCAGATGGCCTCCTTGGCGGCGGTCCAGCTTGTTTTCGGATCCATGATGTTTTCCCGGGTGTAGAACAAGCGGCAGGAGGCTGCTTGGAACTCAAACTGCAGGGGCCTGTCTTCCTCGCCCTGCAGGTAGGTGCTCTCAAAGTTGACTCGGCCTCCGACCTTGAACGGCAAGCCTGGCAGCGGCGGCGGCATCCTCTTGTCAGCAAGGTCCAGCTCCTCGGGAGACAGCGGCGGGGGCTTTCCGGCAAGCAGCTTCTCGTCGCTCAAGATTTGCTGTGACACGTTGACGAGGTCTGAAATGACATCGAACGGCATGACCTGGCCGCCGCGGACGCCGCCCATGATCTGCATGGGCCCGTTCTGGGGGCGGCCGCCGAAAGCCAGCGTTTTGACGCCGCCGACGTTGGCCATGATGTTGACGAAGCCGGCGCAGGATGAGTGGCAGAAGCCGTTGCCCACTACCAGGATATCCTCTGGCTTGAACGGCGCCGTGTCAAACGTTGTGCTCGGGGGAACGAAGCCTTCCAGGGGATCCTGCTCGGTCGACGCGAGAGTGAAGTTCAATGTGTAGACGGCTGAAACCTCGACCCCGAGCTGCGGCCGCTCGTCTCCCAGAATGTCAGATGCCGTCTGGAAGCCGTGCACCTGGTCGGGGGCCACCATGGCTGGGAATGCCAGGCCTGTTTGAAGACTGGCCGCGTCGGTGCGGTTGAGGGCTCCAAAGACCTTGGTCAGGATATCCGTTGCCGGGCTCCGCCGAAACCGAAGAGCGTCAAAGGGAAACTGGCCGGGAAACAAGACCTTGAATATGTTGAGGAACCGGATCGGCGACCCGCCCCCGTTGCCCGACACATCCAGGATGAGCTTGTTGCGGCCCGAGGCCTTGGCCTTGGCGATAATGTCCTTGGCCACGTTGGCATAGGTGAGCGAGTAGTCTTCAGGCTTCTCGGACCCGCCAAACGAAGAAATGACCATGACGGCCGTCTCGTTGTCCAGAAAGTATCCGCTGACCTCGTTGTGCGGATCGCGGGCAATGGGCTCCGGGTACCCTGGGATTCCACTGTCAAAGGGTCCATCGGGTGGCGGCGGAGGAGAGGGAGGGCCCGGCGGCGGCGGACGGCAGTAGGTGGCAAGGACCTCGTCTGCCGAAGAGCCGTTGAAAGCATCCTTGCCAAAGGGCCCTGCCAGTGTTTCGATGTCGACGGATGAGCCGTTGGTGAACCTGACGGTCGTCTTGCCGGCCCCCGGCCAGGCCCCGTCGTTCTCGATGAAGGATCCGGCCGGATGTATTGTCTGGGCAGCAAGCCACGACGGCGAGCGGAACAGCTCGTTCCACCGCGAGTCCGGGTCCTGGCTTGAAGACATGCGGGCAAGGTCCTGCAGATACTCGAGAGCATCTCGTCCGTTTATCTCTGCAATCGGCGAGATGCTTGCCTTGCCTTTCTGGGACGCTTCGATATCGGAAAAGGCAAACAGCTCGGGCGGTGCCAGACCATCCTCGGACACAGACACAATGCCATCATGATCCCGCTGGAACCTGAAAATATCCGAGGTGCAAGGCGTGATGCCGAAGTGGCCGTCGTGGGCCGAGGTGAAGAGCGCCTTGAGGTCGACGTTGAAATCATACAGACTTTCGTAGTTGTTGCCGCCAATCTGCTCCAAGCCCCCAAAGATGTCGACGGGCTCGGAAGCGTACGAGTCGGGGGGGTCCCGCAGAGCCTCGATCGTGGACTGGAACTCAACATACTTCTGCAGCCCGCTCAAGAACGCCCTGGCGCCGAGGAAGTCAAAGGGAAGCGACCTGAGGCAGTCGTGCGCAGCTTGGCCGGGGATCAGGGCCTGTGGTTTCGGCAATGTTGCGTTTGTCGGCGAAGATGAGTTTGGCGGTGGTGATGGCTGTTTGTTCTGGGGAGCGCTCCTGAGTTGATCGCGAACAGAGCCGCAGGCATCGGCTCGTTTGCTGTGCGGCTTGGGGATGGTCCCGGCCGAAACCAACAGCGAAACCCGGGATAGCATCACGAGCAGCCGCATGATGATTTGCTTTTATGCTTATAGTTGAAGGTTTATACTTTGTCTCCTTCTCCTTCCTGCTACACCAACGGCGGTGCCCGATTTAAAGGTAACGAAAGCTCTATCCATCACTTCTAGCAAGTACGTCACCAGCCTAGCTTTGGTCAAGGTTGGCATTGACTAGTTTGCGAGAGCGTGTGAAGAAGCTTACGTGCATGAAGAGCTGCGTTTGAGAAAGGCAGAGGCCGGTCTCCATGCCATGACTCGTCAGGCCTGGAGACCAGACTGCATTACGTTCCGTACCGGCCTTTGCTAGTCTCTTGCTACTCCCTAGAGTCGATCACAAGGCTTAAAAGTCCACTCCCGGAGTCTGGCGGGTTTCAAGTGTCGAATGGTATGAAAGTAGCCGTGAGGGGAACGGCTCGACATCCTTTGGCCTTGTTCAAGGGTTGTCACGATGCTTCAAGCCGAGTCCTTGGACGAGTTGGCCAGGTAAAATAAAGCCTTGCTATCAGCTGTCTTTTCTATGTCATGCGGACCCCGAGTCCGCTGTGCCTGCCCGGTTCTGCCGTGCCTTGATAGCGACGGGCCATCAACTCCTGCGCCGTATAACCTGCCTCTGGGGTCTTTTTGAATTCGATTGTCAGCAGAGGACGGCGGCGACATTAACCGGAGAGCCTGGAACGCACAGATGAAGCCGGGGCTGGAAGACCTGCAGCCCGTGTCCACACTTTGTGCTAGGACCTGAAACGTCTAGAATCGGACCTCGAACAATTCGAACCGGAGAGTCGACGGGATTACCCAGCGCCGAACCTGGCGACCCTCTGGCATTGGCTTCCGATTACAACTTACAAAGCTTGCTACCCGGAAACTTGAACCAGGTCGGTAGCCAGGGAACCATGGGCATGAAAGGCTGAGAGCCTTAGGAGCTTTCAGTAGTATGGGGTTGGCGGTTTCAGCCCGATCCATACGTCGTCACCCGGCTCCCGCAACTTCCTTGGATAGGTTGGCATCTGACCAAGCATGACCCCTGCAGCGCCCACATCGGATGGTGCCAGGCTGACGGCACGCGATGTCCGATGCGGTAGCGGAGAGACCTAGCCGGGCCCGCTCCAAGTCATGCAGCACCGGCCCGCACGAAGTTTGCACTCTCGAGTTCCCCGTATGGTGGTTCCAGTCCACTCTCAATATTCCTGAGCTTGACCTTGCCGCGATTCCCCTTGTGACCAACGCTTCAAGGCTGAGCCTGAGGCAGAGCACAGCCTGGTTCCCACACCTCGTCACCTCGCGCATCTCATGCCGGCTAGATCGGCCGAGTTCGATCTGAGAGGCAACCCATCGTGTGAAGCTGGAGAGCAACAGAAAACGTGACATGCAGGGCCAGGCCTAGGCATCGGGCGTGCCAGCCAGAGTATCCCGTAGGACGTGGGCTTCGACATGTCGTGGCCGGACAGCCCGGGATCATGCCCGCGCCAGCACAAAGGCTTGGGGCCGTCGCATCAGATTTTTAAGAAAGAGAGAAAGGTCAGAAGAGAGGCATCACGGCACTTCTGGGCCTGTTATCGTGGGTTCGTGGTGCTGCTGCGGACTGGTTGCCGAGGGACGGTTTCGGCGTCTTAGAGAGAGGTCTTACCAACTGATCTCTGATGCGAAGAACGAACTCGAGACCTGCCGCGTAAAAGTGTGGTTTGTGTGTAGACCGAGGGGTTGAGAAGGGGCTGCTAAACGCACGATGCATACTGCCTTATAGAGAGTTGGAGACCTACCGCTTCCAGTCGCATCTACAGCCGTGCCCACAACGACACGTACACAGCTTCTAGCTCCTTGGAGGAGATCATGGCCGAAAGGTAAGAGCTCGGCCAAGGGCAGAGAAGAGAGTCGATGAGGAGATGGATACAGTTAATACTCAAAATAGGCAATCCCTTGGCCGCTGCATACGAGGGTTAAAAGCCATACACTTGCCAAAGGGAGACGCCATCTTTTTGGTGCCTGACCCACGACTGACCGGAAGAACATTCCGAATATCTGTCCAGAGTTTCGGTACATGCTTGACGGCTGGATGTGTCAATTCCAATATTCAGGCTGATGCATGTAGAGTCAGTCGTCCGACGTGAAGGCGTCACTGTCGTGTTGTGTTAGTCGTCCGTCTCGGCCAATGAGAACTCGGCGGCCCAACGGCGACTGCGGGCGGCCCTTTTGTTGAACCCCGCCCGCCTCGTCCTCGCTCCGTCTCTCCCCGGCCGCGCCATCATCCCACGATGCACCTCCCGCCCCGGGCCCAACAAACTCTCCCGACAGGCCTCCCTCGCATGCATCGGCCGACCCGTGCATGCCCTCGTCTCCGTCATGGCAGCGGTGGACGGCGCGCCGACCTTTGGCGCCGAGCTCAAGGTGGGCGGCCATCGCCGGGAGCCTCGTCGCCACGGCCACGACTGACATTTCCGCCCAGGACGGCTTCAGGCCCGCCAGCGCCTGGGTCAGCCACGGCATCGCCTGGCTCGACGAGATCCAGCAGTTCTACCGCGACCGCTCCGCCATTGAGCGCGAGTACAGCGCCAAGCTCGGCGGCCTCGCCAAGCGCTACTTCGACAAGAAGAACAAGCGGTCCGCCCAGCTGAGCGTCGGCGAATCCCCGACCATGACGCCCGGCTCGCTCGAGAGGTGTGTGGGCACCGCGTCTCCCTCTCCCCCTCCTCGCGAGACGCCCCGTCGCTGACCGCCGGACAGCGCCTCCATCACCACCTGGGCCACGCAGCTCACCACCCTCGAGGCCCGCGCCGCAGAGCACGACCGCTTCGCCGCAAACCTCGCCCAGCACGTCGCCGAGCCTCTTAAGCAGATTGCCGCCCGCTTCGACGAGCTCCGCAAGCGCCACGTCGAGTACGCCGACAAGCTCGCCGTCGAGCGCGATGCCTCGTACGCCGACCTGCGCAAGGTCAAGGCCAAGTACGACGCCGCCTGCCAGGACGTCGAGGCCAAGCGCAAAAAGTCCGAGTCCCACTACGACAAGGCAAAGGCCCAAAGTGCCTACCGCCAGCAGATCCTCGACATGAACAACGCCAAAAACACCTACCTCATCGCCATCAACGTCACCAACCGCCAGAAGGAAAAGTACTACCACGAATACGTCCCCGAGCTCATGGACAGCCTTCAGGACCTCAGCGAGTTCCGCACCATCAAGCTCAACGCCCTGTGGGGCGTCGCTGTCCGCCTTGAGACCGACATGCTGCAGCAGAGTCACGGCATCGTCGGCCGCCTGGGCGCCGAGATCACGAGGAACGAGCCGCACCTCGACTCGCTCATGTACATGCGCCACAACGTGGGTGCCTTCCAGGAGCCCCTCGACAAGGAGTTTGAGCCGAGCCCCGTCTGGCACGACGACGACGCCATGGCCATCGACGAGACGGCAAAGGTCTACCTGCGCAACGTCCTGACCAAGTCAAAGTCCCAGCTGGGCGAGCTCCGGAGAGAGGTGGACAAGAAGCGCAGAGAGGTCGAGAGCGTCAAGAAACTGAGGCTGCGCGTGCGCGACGGCACCGAGCAGAACAAGGACGAGGTCGAGGTTGTGCGCACCCTCTTCGCCATGCAGGAGGACCTGCACAGCGTCGACCGCCGCCGCCTGACGGCCGAGATCGAGACGTCGACCATCACCTCCGTCGTTGGCGACGTCACCCTCGGCGCCAAGAACCACAACTTCAAGGGCCAGACGTTCAAGATCCCCACAAACTGCGACCTCTGCGGCGAGCGCATCTGGGGCCTGAGCGCAAAGGGCTTCGACTGCAGGGACTGCGGCTATACGTGCCACAGCAAGTGCGAGATGAAGGTGCCCGCCAACTGCCCTGGCGAGCAAAGCAAGGAGGAGCGCAAGAAGCTCAAGGCCGAGCGCCAGGAGGCCGCCAACACACTCCTTGCGCCCGATGCCGGGCCCCCGGCGCACGTCGCCGAGCTGCCCGACCTGTCGCGCTCCAACACCATGAATTCTCTCAGCTCGCGCTCCGCTCGGCCCTCTCTGGCCGGGTCCGCCTCGGGCGCGCCACCCGCCGACGACAGTGGCGGTGCTGACGGGACGCCGAAGGCCGCCGCCCCGTCAGTCAAGGCCCTGGCTCCGGCCCCCGCGCGGAAGCGGGTAATGGCGCCTCCGCCCGCGGCGTATATCAGCGAGCTGCCCGGGAGCGACGTCAACGGCGCCAGGGAGGAGGAGAAGAAGAAGGGCAAGATGCTGTACTCGTTCGAGTCCAGCGGAGAGGGGGAGCTGTCTGTGCCGGGAGGCAGGGAGGTGGTCCAGCTTGGGCCCGACGGTGAGTTTGAGATTCCCCCCCTTTTGGGACGAAAGCCCCCTCACTGACTGCTGGCTCCCCCCCCTGCGCAGACGGCTCCGGCTGGGTCAAGGTCCGCGCCGGGTACAAAGAAGGCCTCGTCCCCGCGACCTATGTCGACTTCTCATCCCCAACGCCCCCTCCCGTCACGGCCCCGCGCCCCTCGTCGACCTACTCCAACTCGACGACGTCGTCGACGGCCGGCGCACCCGCGTCCGCATCCGCCGCCGCCAAGAAAAAGGGCCCCGCCGTCGCCCCCCGCCGCGGCGCCAAGAAGCTGCGCTACGTCGAGGCCCTGTACGAGTACGCCGCGCAGAGCGACGCCGAGCACTCCATGGTCGAGGGCGAGCGCTTCGTGCTCGTCAAGGACGACCCGGGCGACGGCTGGGTCGAGGTGGAGAAGGCCGGCGTCACGGGCAGCGTGCCCGCGAGCTACGTCCAGGCCGCCTAGCGGCCGCGGGCCAGGGCAGGCGCGCTACGGCACCGGCGGCTGGGGGATTCGGGCATGACGCCGTGAGGTGCGAGTCGAGTGTACGTGTACGTTGGGAACAAAGGGGATACGTCGGCATCGCGGTTCAAAGGGCGCGGGAACGAAGAGCACGGCCACAAGGTGCATACGGGAAAGACGAGCACGACTTCAAGATGTGTACACTTACATTATATATATGCATATGCGGGATGACTCACGGTCGTCTTGCGCGCACGGCTTCAATCATACGGCGTTTTGAACTCTGCATGTTTTCGTACCTCGCCATGGGGCCTAAAGTCAAGTGAGGTGGAAGACGGGCTTCGCATAATGTGCGAGTCGCCAGTGCTCTTTGTTTGTCGAGACGTTCGCCTGCCCGCGCGGGCGGCGATGCGTCCGCCTATGTATTTGAATCAGCATACAACAAGCAGGACCCGGGGGTGTCCATCCCCTCCCGTTCCCTTCGTTAATGCCGTTTGTCTAATTTTACACTTGCTCCCCCCTCGAACTCAGCGAGCCTGCGGGATCCCGGCCCCGGCCCTGGTATGATCCCCTGCATCGGAACAGGGTGTCGTCCGTTGGGTATTCGGATCCCGCCCGCCCGCTCCGGCCTCCCCTCGCCCTCTTCCTCGTCGCATCATCGCCGTGGGGGATATCGTGTCAACCAAAGGTATCCGAGTGCACCAGCCTTGAAAAGTTTTATGTCGCCCCTCTGCCCCTGGAAACGCCATGCCGAAAGGAACGCAGAACGCGAGAAGAATCAAAAACCACCCATAGACGAGCAGCACCAACGGGGTGGTGGAAAAGACCCAAGATGAAAGCAGAAATAGGGAGGAGGGAGATGAGATGAGATGGAAAATGAGGACCAGATGCAGGTGAGGAGAGGATTGGACGAGGGGGCAAAGGAGTAGGATAAAGGGACAAAGTGGTATCGCGCCGTCGCTGTTCCGTCGCGGCCAGATCTGGAATACGAGCTTTTCCCAAGGGCCAGCTGCCCTGGCGTGAGAAGAAGAAGTGGACGAATGGGTGAGGATTTGCGCCGTTTCGCCACCACAGCAGAGCCGTGGGAGGGGCAGAAGCAAACGGCGAGTGATGTGATGAAAAGGGATTCCGAAAGACGAAATGCGCGGCCAAAGTCTATGCGTCCGAGTCGTAAGTAGAGGAGAACTTCGTCGTCATCATTTCAGGTTCGTGCTTCCCGGGGACCTTGTGAGAGGGTTAAAGTATCCCCCCGGGGGCTGATGCGACGATGGCGTCGGGGGCGGCGGCGGCGGCGGCATTGGATTGCCTTGAGGAGTGCTACTCGGGGGTCTGGCGAGAGGGTCGAAATACTCCACCGAAGGCTGATGGCACGACTGCGATGGCAGCCCTCCCGAGGGTGCTGCGAGAGGGTCCAAGAACTCCGCCAGAGGTTGATGGTACGACTGCGATAGCGGTCCCGAGGGCCTTGCCAGAGGGTCAAAGTACTCCACCGGGGGCTGGGGCCGCGAGTTGGACGGCGTTGGCGGCCGCGGCGGATTGCCTTTTGGAGTACTGCCCGAGGGTTTTGCCAGAGGGTCAAAGTACTCCCCTGAAGGCGGGTGCAGCGACTCGGATGGCGTCGGCGCTGGGACATGGCCCTGGGGAGAACCACGAGGCACGTCAGGCGGATGCTTCTAGATCATCTGCGCCGTCGGTGCCGCGAGTCCCTGTTGCGTCAGGCTTTGGCGCAACGTCTCCTGAAGCTCCGCAATCTGGGCCATCATGGCAAGCGAGTGCTCCGACTGCTGTTCCACTTCGGCCTTGAGCTTCGCGTTTTCCTCGCGCAAGCGCTTGACCTCATCCCGGAGGTCGCCTGCCGCCTCGTCGTTGCCCGCGTCGCTCTGCCGCCGCTTCCGCTTCGCGCCTGACTTTTCGCTCTCGTTGTCCTCGGGCGAGGCGGCGCTGTCTACGGCTGGGGGCGTCGAGCCGTCCATGTGGGTGTGCACCCGGCGCAGGTGCTCGTTGAGGTTCTCCTGCCGGGAGAAACCCTTACCCGTGTGTCGCTTGCAGTTGGGGTGCGGACAATTGACCGTGTTCTTGGGGCCGCCGTGCTTGCCGTGGACTTCGCGCTCGTGCCTGAGGAGGCCGCCCGAGTATGTGAATCCGGGTAGATTCTCGCAGCCGTCGGCGGGACATCGATACGGACGCTCGTGCTTGTCCATGTGCTTGCTAGAGGAGGCAGACAAGGTAAGGATGGGACGAAAGAGTGGCAGTGCGTGGGCGGGCTTACTTCCACTCGCACTTGCGCGAGAAAGCGTTGACGTCCTCCTTGCAGTCAGGCAAGGGACAATGGTACTTGCCATCTGCCTGCTTCATGACGTCGCGATCAGGCTTAGGAATGGGCTTGCTTCGGGAGACTGAAGACGGCGAGCCGGCGCCAGGAGAAAGGTCATTACTCTCGAGGGGTCCTTCGTCGGCCATCAACGACGAGGCCAGAGGCATGTGTATGGGCGAGGGAAACGTCGACGAGTCCAGGCCCAGTCTCTCCGCATCTTGCGCCGCGGCAGCAACGACGCTGGCGGCGGCCGCCGCCGCCGCCGCCGCTGTCGCTGTCGCTGCGGTGTCGTCGTCGTCATCGGGGATGATGCCTCCGTCGTCGCCCATGACGTCGCCGTCGCCGGCCAGGACTTGGCGCTCATCGTCGAGGATGGAGGCCTCAGCTGTGTAGTGGCCCAGGTGCTCGGCGACGTCGGAGTCTGTGTAGCGTTGCTCGGCGACATGGTGGTCGTGATCGTCGCCGATGGACGGGTAGGCGCCCTCGTGGATAAAGGACCTCGGCTCATAGGCAACGCTCATTACTGCGACGACGCCACGATGGGCTGGAGCGGCCCGCGTCGTCGGGGGCCGGCTCGCCTCGGGCTACTACGGCCGGGACGCCAATCGGGACGAAATGAGAACGGGCGCAAAGTGACGGGAGCGATGCAGACCGAGAGGGGTTTGCGCCGTCGTGGGCGACGTGGCGGTGGTTGTCGCCGCCAGCGGCCCTGGTGCGAGTGGCCAGTCCGGGACCGAGGTCGATGACGGAGATGGCGAGGCTGAGAGCAGTGGTCGCGCACTGGGTTACGAGGAGACGTGATGGCCTGAAAATTATGGTATGAAGGTTTGACAAGTGGAATCAAGCCGCCTCGAGTGCCGGTGAGGTGAGTCAGCCAGCGAGACGGCACGTGATTGGTGGACTCTGCACCTGGTCCGAAAGATGGACGGCGGCGTTTGGAGATGGCTTCAACAAGTTTCGACCTTGTTGGGCGAGAAAGGCCGTAGCAGAACAGGGTTGGCTGGCCTAGATGGCGAATGCTCTTGTTAATGGTAGAGGGGGCGGCATCAATCAGGCGCGGTCACTTTGTGTATTCACTCTCTTGCAGCAACCGTATCCCGGCAACGACTGCCATTGACCATGCTATTGTTTTCCATGTCCACGAGCGATTCAGTTGTTACCGGAAGTGGAAGATGTATGCATTGGCATGGCGGTTTTACTCAATGTCACGAGATAGGTAGGCATCAATGCCAAAGAAATTGCAGTGAATGAGCTTCACCTGGTTGATGAATGAGGAGCACAATCGACAGGAATAACTAACTGCCGAGTAAACCGTTTGGTGGGCCGCTTCCCCACCGATCCCGCCGTGGACAAAGCGCCCTGCATGGAAGCAAAGGAAGCACAGTGACGAGCCTCAATTGCGGCATGATGAAGAATCACCGGCCAAATGCCTTCAGAAGTTCAGGCTTCAGCATCGGCTGTCCTTGGCGGGTACTTCCACCTTGTCCGTGGCAACCGCAACCGCAATGCCACCACGAGCCCCACCTGCCGCTGGCGCCAGCAACTAGGCGTCAAGCTAATAGTACATCGCCGAGAGCTTCACCGCAATTACTGTGGGCAAGGCTTTTCTCCCTCTCCTCCGTCCTCTCTTCCGCCTCGCGTATCCCCATGCCGTCCTCTTAGACCAACCATGCTAGAGCTTCCGTCATCTGTCGTCGCACATCTCCCTCTTCCTATCGTTACAGTCGACCCCCCTTTTTCGAGCCCGCCTCGGCAACCGACTTGGCACGCACGAACACCTCCTCACGCGTGATGCACCAGCACCACCAGCCAGAGCCGCCCAGCGCCGGCGGGAAGCCCGACGACGGTGCTCAGCAGGAATCCAGTGACGTTTCGCAGACGCCCTCGACCCGAGATGGCGTGGACAGCAACACCCATCCTGACGACTACGATGCAGAGACGGTTGAGCGCATATACAGGTTTGTGCTCTCATCAGCCACGGTTGTCCCAGTTCCACCTGCTCATCAGTGGCCTGCAGAAAGCTCGACCTGCGAATCATCCCTGGTCTGTCTATGGAGTCGCTCACATGCCTGATATCCGCTCACCGCCAGCCGCAGCTTTCTGGATTCTTTACTTTCTCTGCTCCGCCATTCGTTCCAACATTGGCATCGCCCAGACCATGAACAAAGACCGAGGACACGATCTCGTCACCATGCTGGGCCTTTCTCCCAGGGACGTCTCCACGGCCCTCGCTCTCTTCTACGTATCCTACGTTGTCTTTGATTTCCCCTCCAATCTCGTCATGAGCAAGCTGAGCCCCAGGGTCTGGATGGCCCGCATCGTTTTCGCAACCGGCATCGTCGGAGCCTGCTTCGCCGCTGTCCACGACGCCCGGTTCCTCAAGCTGCTGCGCTTCCTGCTCGGCCTCGTCATTGCCGGCATGTGGCCCGGCATGGCCTTTTACCTGACCCTCTTCTACCCCCCTTCGCGGACCGGTAAGCGCATCGGCATGTACTTTACCGCTGCCCAGGTGTCCGCTGCCGTCGTCGGCCTCGTCTCGGCGGGCTTCCAGCTCATGGACGGCGCCGGGGGCCTGGTGGGATTCCAGTGGATGTTCCTCATCTACGGCCTCGTCGCCGTGATGCTGAGCATCGTCCTCTTGTGGTGGCTCCCCGATCGGCCCCTGCCTCCGGGTCGGCAGCGGGAGCGATCCGGCTGGCTGCAATGGCTGCCGGCGACCCCCGAGGCACTCACTGGCCGGGATGCCGTCGTTCATTATCACGATCTCCGTCGAGTCTACCACGCCCAGCCCTGGACTCTGAAAGACTTGGGCGCTGTCCTCCTGGACTGGCGCTTGTGGCCGTTGTGCTTGATGTACTTTGGCGTGGTCGGGGTCGGCATCGGCACCCAGCTGTACGGCTCCGTCATCATCGCAGCCATTCAGCCGCAGGCGACTGCTATACAGGTCTCTCTCTTGTTTGCACCCATCTGGATTGTAAGACAGGCCTGCAATCCTTGCTCTCAAGTGCTCCACTGACCACGCTCGGCTCAGATGGACTTGATTGCCATTCTCCTCGTCACCCCTATATCCGATCGCTTTCACTGCTACCGAGCCTTCTTCTTCTCCGCATCTGCCTGCGTCCAGATGGCCGGACTCCTCGTGACCACGTTTGCGCTCAGCAATGGATGGGCGCGCTACGGCGGACTGCTCATGGTAGGCTTTGGCCTCGGGCCTACCGTGCCAATATGCATGGCCTGGACCTCGGAGGTCTTCCAGCATCGGCACGGCGAGGTGGGTGTTGCCGCCGCGACGGCCCTCGTGTCCGGACTGGGCAATCTGGGTAGCGTCACGACGACCTATGCGCTGTACACGGGCTGGCCGGAGGACGCAAAGCGTGGCCAGCATCAGTTTCGCGGAAGTAACCTGACCATGGTGGGCATACTGGGCATGAGCATTGCGAGCGCCTTGCTCATGACGGTCCTGCTCAAATTTGTGGGCAAACCCCCGAGCACCAAGCTCCGCGACGGCGACTCGGCCGGCGTGATGGAGGACGGGGCTGCACGCCGCGAGACTCAGCAGCGCGGCTTTGGACGGCTCGACCGCTGGGTGAGGGCGCGATGGGCATAAACACCGCCGAGATGCCGATTCGGACGCCTTGGGCCTCTGGATAACGGGCTCCCACACTTTGGCCTTGACGCTTTGATTAACTCTTTTCTTTTCTCTAAGATACCCCATCAGCGTTTCTACCCGCTTGTCAGACGAGTTCGGTTTGCTTCTCGACGGCGACAGTGCTGCTACGCCATTGCCGGGACGGCGTGTTTGAACCGAGGCCCAGGACCGACGACAATGCCGGTGCGCTATCGCTCGGTGGGCCTCGTGGGCATTTTTGCTTTTGTGCGAGGAAGAGTGTTTCTTGGGGAGATGATGGGCTGCAGACGTGGGCAGGCCATGATCAGCTACGTGAGGTTAAACCATTCGTAGATATTTCTCAGCACAATGCTATTCTTGCGTCAGGCCGCCAGTTGCCGGACTGATCGACGCAGTGTCCGAGACATGGGCGAAACACGAAGTAGGATTTTCGCCCGCTGCCCATGATATGTACGGAGCATGGGACAGGCAGATCACGAAGAATGGAAACAGGGTATGATTGATTGCACAATGGCGTGCAGAGAAGAAGGCCTCCTCATACGGTCGCCCCTGTCCATCTCCCGGCCGTGTCGTTGCACAAAGGGCGGCATCGCAACGCAGGACGAAAAATACGAAGATGCCGGGTCCGAGTCCTGCATAAGGCCAGATTCTGTTAAGTGAAGCATGGTCCGTTAAGAGGGGGAGGACCAATGCGCCGGGGCGATGGAATGGCACGGGGACGGATCTTCGGGCGGGGGTGGGGCTGGGAGAACGGTGGGATGAGCGCCGGCCTCGGCAGTGGGCTTCGGGAAAATTCAATTGCCGGGGAAGCCTGGGTGAGCATGGGGTAAGCAAACAAGGTAAGCGGCGGAGTCGGACTTTACGGAGGTGATGTCACGGGTTCACATGCAAGCCTCATGTCGACACTAGAAAAGGACAAACGACCTGTCTCTTTTTCCCGCCTTTTGGTTTTCTCGGCTTCTCATTCGTGGTGAGGCCTTCGTTCTGTATGCGCGTGACTGACGCTGCTGCCAGAGGGGGGGATGTAATTACTGGACTGTACGTCTGTAGGTATATGTGGCCCAAGATTAAACGTGCGCAAGTGCGTCGAGGCGAGATGAGCATGTGCGCTGGCGCAATGCAACCCTTAGGGTCGAGGTTAAATCAGAAGCGAGTCCGCTTCAAGTATGAATGCGACCTTGAGGCGCACGTTTCTTTTTGATTGCGGGCATGCGGGCAGTCATGCGAGTGGTGGCATGGGGAAGCAGGCCTCTTATGAAGCCGTCGACGGCTTCTTTCCTCATGACGATGATGGCACACACCACACGGCAGAGAGCATCGGGCTCGACCAGGGCGCTTAAGGGTGTCCGTGCCCCGTGTGCCCGTGATGCAGATGGAAAACCGTCAGTGGCCATCGGTTAGTGGTGGTTTGACAAGGCATCGTGACCTGGGCTGCGATGGTCAGCAGAGTCCAGTGACACGACAGCTGGAGGGGCGTGGATATGTATGTAGATGTGGGTGTAGGGGCAAGGAGAGGTGTGTGGGGGGGACGGGGGGCGGGGGGCGAGGGGAGGAAATGGGATGACGATGCAGGAGAACATGTGACGATGAACCGCAGACGACATTCTGTGCAACGCCGAGGGACAACGTGTCTTTGTCTTCCTTGCGGCTTTGTCCAGTATTACGGCTTTGTCCAGTATTACGGCTTTGTCCAGTACGGCACGTAGTTCCGTACGTAGTTCCGTATGGGGGTTGGCGTATGTGGTGGCACAGCTCCTGCCTGGCAGGAAGAGTGCTAAAGCCAACTGTCACGCGATGGGCCGTCCAAGGGTGGGTGGACAGGGCCCTGAGAGGGCGCCGGGCTGGCAAGACGTTTGCTTGGACAATGACGCATCATGATGAATCAGTTTTCGGCGTAAATCTGTAAACCTACTCGGTTGTTTGTGTTAGACGGGAAACTGTTTTCATTACGTTATAACCCGAGGTCTCTTTCCTTCCCCCTTGTCGATAAAATCGAGATAGGCGAGTAGAAAGCAAGGAGCTGTCGTGTTCCACGAGCAACGGACGGAACGGGTCCTCGCATCTTTCATGTTAGCAGGGGCCAAGAGAGGGTGAGAAAAAGCAAAGAAACCCCACGGTGGGGTTTAACTAGGCACCCGCGACTCCCGCCCACGCGAGTTCGGGCAGCACCTTGTAGTGGGCCTCTCGCGAAGTCAGGAAACATGTTGGTGGTTGATTGGGTGCGCGGGTGGGAGAGACCATGGGTCCTCCTTGAAGACAGTCTTTTTTTTTCTCTTCCGCATATAGGGGGGCGGAGAGATGCTTTGTCCGAGTCTCGAGGTTGGCGCGGCGAGTCAGGCCAAAGAGACGAGAGAGAAGGTTGTCTTATATAGGAGTGCTGTCGAGCCGGACGCTCGTGTTTGATCGAAGCTTGTTTGAGATTCAAGGGATCAGTGCAAAAACTCCTCCGTGTCATCCACCCATCCTTTGCAACGCTTCTCTCTGGTGCCAGCGACCAAGACATGCGTAGGCAACAGGTGCATGCACACAGGCAGTGTGACCCCAGTGCCGGGCGGGCGCGCACGCACGGGATTGATGGGGGGGCATGGGACGAGGACGAGGCGCAGCGCAGGGCAGCGCAGGGCAGCGCATGGCAGAGCGTAGAGAGGACGAGGAGAGAGAATAAATGCAAAGGAAAGGGGACGGACGAGATGAGATGGGTGCGACCTTGATTAGTCACTTATTGAGAGCCTCTACTCTACTGTACTGCTGTACTGCTGTACAGTACCAACCAGGTTAGCGCCTTTTCCTTTGCTTACGTACGCCAGCACCCAAAGGCTGCATCTAGGTAATTACCAGGTAATTACCCTACAGTACCGATTATTTTACAGTACTCTCTGCACGGATAACTGCTGTTTCTTCCCCAACCGGGAACAAGAATCATGGTTTTGCTTCTAATTATGGGCCAAATTACTTATGTTGTGCGTCTAATCCTGTCCGCGCCCCACACGACCCTTTTTCTTGCGTCAAGATGAGAGAGACAAGTGGCTTCCAGGTCTGCATCCATGTCTCTCCATGCTCTGTGCTCCCCAGCCACACCCGCCCAGGGCGATTCGAAAGAGGTCAGGGTCGCGTGCTCCCTCTCCTTTTGCCCTCTCTGGACAGCTTGGTGTAGTTCGTCGGACCTTTTCTTGGCAATGATGCCGCCATACTGTACACATACACACCATCACTATTCCTTGCTCTCTTTTTGTCTTACCTTTTCCCTCACCCTTCCCGGGAACACTTCCCGGGAACACGGCAGTGAGGTGTCACATACACTACAGCGTGGCCAGGCCCTCCTCCCTTGTACATGGCCAACGAGGACTGGACTTGCCTTGGCGTCTTTTCTTTTGGAGAATCATGTGTCCTTGGGTCGACCACAGGACGGGGTGGGCATTGGGGGCATGGATCGGCAGGCTGACAGTCAGACATGACGACCAAAAAGAGCTGTTGCATTTATTCCCACCCTGTCCTTGGCCGCGGCTTGTGGACGCAGTCGTTCCATTGCGCGGCCACGAGTCTGCGGGACACTTGTCGTCGGCCCAAGTGGCCGCACAGAGCAGGCCGAGGGAGATGGCGAGACCGACTTTGATAACACCGTCTCGGAACGGTTCCCAGGTCTTGTGTGTTCAAGGGAGACTCCGCCTTTGCTGTAAGCCCGACTCGAGAAAACAGGGACCTGAAAAGGAAAAGGAAAAAGAGAAACGGCCGCAGTCGGTTGTCGTTGCCTGCAATATAAAGTTTCCCTTTACTCTCCCCTCCGCCTCTTCCTTCCCTTCCCTTGCCTTGCTACCCTTTCTTGCGTCTGTCGCTCATCCGCTCATTTAGCCCCGAGACTGAACCCGTGCCGCTGTCTGCGCGCCAGCCTGCCCTTTCTACCCTCTAATTCTCTAGTACCACTCCTGCCTGCCCGTTATGCGATGGCACATTAGCTTGCGCCTCTCTCTCACTCATTTTGATCACGTTTAGAGGCTCAACGAGGCAACGAGGCAACGAGGCAACGAGGCAGCACGGCACAGATCTCTATTCGACTTGCTCCCCTCCCTTCCAGCCCAGCCCGCTTCTCTCCCGGTCTCAGCCCTCGTGCCAGACGAAGCAGCGCCGTCAAGTCGACCGATGCCACAGGAACCGGTATCCTCCCTTTCCCCCACCCCACCTCGTGGTCCGTTCCTTGCCTGGTAATGAAATGAAGGAGTGACTGAACCGTCTCTTTTGCCTCCAGTTCTTAGCTTCAGCCTGACCGTTGCTGGCTCCTTGCTCCTGTCTAGCTGAATAGCCGGCTTCCTTCGGTTCGTCTCGACCCAATTGGTGCCTTGGCCTCGCGCCTTCGCTCTGCACTCACCTTGCCTTACACGCTGGACCGTCATTCAGTCACTCTTTCGTCTGTTCACTCACTTACATACATCGAGTCATTCGTTGGACGGCCCGCTCGCCCACTTACACCCGCCCCTTCCTTCCTCTTGCACCCATCTGGAGTGGAAGCTCCTTCCATCTCTCCCTCCCTCTTCCCGATACCCCCCCCGCCTTCCTCATCTCACACCCACCGCCCCCTTCCCTCGTCTCCTCCCTTTCAAGATCATTCCAAGCCTGAAGTACAGTCGAGCATCCGCCTTCCATCTAGACCCTGCATCTCAGCCTCTCGTTAAGTTTGCCATCATAAATATACGGCTTCATTCCCGCCCACTCGTGTCATTGTTCCCCTTCTACTCGTTGTTCATCTCTTAACCCCACCCTCCTTTCGGCTCTCCACTGTCAGTCACGGCCCCAGGTCCATCCCCTCCTTGCCAAGAGCCAGGCTCGTGACAGCGCCATGAAGTTCATTCGGCTGGCCGCCGCCGCCCTTCTCGCCGTCCTCGGGCGGGAGGCCGATGCGGAATCAAAGTTCACCCCTGCCAGGCCCCCCGCCGCTCCGTTGGCCGTTCGCTCGCCCTACCTCAACGTCTGGCTCAACGGCCGCACCGATGGCAAACCAAGTGGCTATTTGCCGGGCCAGTGGCCTCGCTTCTGGACGTAGGTCTCTTGTCTGTCTACAGGACGAAACTCATTGGCTGACACCTCGTATAGTCAAGCAATCCAAGGATGGCAGGGGTTCGTCAAGGTCGACGGCAAGGCCTTCAACTGGATGGGAGACGCCCCCGACTCGCCTCCCGTCGTCGACCAGGTGTCGCTCGAGTACACCTCGACCAGGACCACCTTCATCATGAACGTTGACGGCAAGGTCCAGCTGTCCATCAAATTCTTGTCCCCCGTCTTCTATGACGACATGCGCAGGCAGTCCGTCACTTCATCCTACCTCGAGGTCTCTGCCAAGTCGCTCGACGGCCGAAGTCACAAGGTCCAAGTCTATTGCGACGTGTCTGGAGGTGCGTTTCCTCACCGTGACTTGTCTCAACGTTGACTGACAGACGCGTACAGAATGGGCCAGTGGCGACGTCGCCGCCACCATCCAGTGGGAGAGCCACTCCAGGGATGGCGTGCGCTACCACAAGTTTTCCCGCAAGGACCAGCAAGTCTTTAAAGACGTCAACGAAATTGCTTCGTGGGGCAACTGGTACTGGGCCACTGGCGAAAAGGTATGTCGAGTGCGCGAGGAAATCGACCGTCGTCCCGACTAATGCGTGGACAGCCCGGCCTCAGCTACCAAATTGGAGCGGATACCGACGTGCGCAGGAAGTTCCTCAATGACGGCCGTCTTAGCGGTGACATTGATAGGAACTTTCGAGCCATCAATGACCGATGGTGAGTCGCGGCCCCTGACTCCCTCTCCCGACGTTCGAGTAAGCCGGGTGCATGCTAATCGGCATAGGCCCGTCTTTGCTTTTGCTCGCGACCTCGGTGACGTTGGAAACGACTGGGCCAGCACGCTCTTCACCATTGGCTACACCCAGGACGATGCCATCAACTTCCAGGGCAAGGAGGCTAACCCCCGGGCCGTTCCCTCGCTTTGGAAGCAGTGGTTCTCCGAGGACCAGCTCGTCAGTTACTTTTACAAGGACTACGGATTTGCCAGCCAGCACTCGGAACGGCTCGATGCTCGTGTAGCCCAGGACTCGAGGGCTGCTGCCGGCGACGATTACCTGACGATCACCAGTCTGTCTGTTCGCCAGGTCTTTGGCGCGCTTGGCATCACCGGTACCCAGCAGCAGACGCTCGTCTTCCTCAAAGAAATCAGCTCCAACAGCGACATACAAACCGTCGACGTCATCTTCCCAGCCTTCCCCATCCTGTTGTATCTCAACCCCGACCTCATCCGCTACATGCTCGACCCGCTGCTGGAGAATGGCCGGACCCACTACCCCAACAACTACGCCCAGGTGAGCACCAACGGCCCACTTCCGGTCACATCCTCCCAGCCGGGGTAAAAAGGCATGGTCGAAGGCGACGCTGACAATTGACAGCATGATCTTGGGCGGTACCCCGTTGCTCTGGGCCACCCCAAGGGAGATGACGAGCCCATGCCATTGGAGGAGTGCGGAAACATGGTCATCATGATGCTGGCGTACGCGCAGAAGAAGAGAGACAACAAGTATCTCGCCGACAACTGGGATCTGCTGGAGAAGTGGGCCCAGTACTTGATTCAGGACGCCAAGATCCCCGCCAACCAGCTCTCTACGGATGATTTCGCTGGTCATCTTGCGTAAGTAGAGATTTCCTCCTGTTGGGTGCCTGTTGGGTGCCTGTTGGTGGCGAGATGGGAGCTGACCGACGACGATGCCAACAGCAACCAAACCAACCTCGCAATCAAGGGCATCATCGCCCTCGAGGCCATGTCGAGAATAGCAGACTTGACGGGCCACCAGGACCAAAGCGACAACTACTCGACGACCGCAGCCGATTACCTCAAGTTCTGGACGGAGCATGGCGTCAACACCGGGGCCAACCCCAGGCACACCATGCTCCAGTACGACAGTCCCGACACCCACGGTATGTGTTTGCCCTTGTTCCCTGGAGTTCCATTGCTGACGCGTTGCTGTCGCAGGCCTGCTGTACAACATTTACTCAGACAAGTTGCTCGGTCTCGACTTGATCCCGCAGTCCATCTACGACATGCAGAGCGACTTTTACCTCAGCGCGCAACAGCAGTTTGGCGTCATCCTCGACACGCGCGGCACTCTCACCAAAGTCGACTGGGAACTGTTCGCCGCGGCAGTGGCCAAGCAGGAGACGCGTGACATGTTTATCCGCAAGATTGCAGACTGGATCAACCGCACAACTACGTGGCGTGCGTTTACCGATCTCTACGACGTGGAGTCGGGCGGATACCCGCGTGGGATTGAGTTCACCGCACGGCCCGTCCAGGGTGGTGTCTTTTCCCTGCTCGCCCTCAATGGGCAGGGGGATGGATAGAGGGACGAGGAAGTGGCCAAGAGTCTCGAGAGGAGACGCGCGATTCCCAACCGGACCGACCGCCCTGGACGGGTCCCTGGATCAATCGCACTAGCACGAGATTGCAGACTGCATCAACCGCCCTGGACGGGACACGGGATCAACAACACGAGCGCGAGACTGCAGACTTGATTCGCCGCACAATGCGTCCAGCGCAGTGTCTTTTCCTCGCTGGCGCTTGACGGATGGGGGAGTGGAGGGTCGAAGAATACCCAGGGAGTATAAATACCACAGCATCATTCCCGGCCTCGGCTCCTGCGCTCCCGATAACCTTGTTCTTCTCCCCGTTATATATTGTCGGCCGCCCCTACGCTATTGTATATATCTCAAGCCCGCACTCATTAACTGCATGCTCGGCCCGCTGCCGTCTGCGGCGGGCCAGGTGGTGGCGAACGGTTCATATACTCGGCTGCTTAATGAATAGCTTGCTCGGGTGCTCAAGATGATACACTGAAGTGACTGCTTTCCCGAGCCGGTACTTGGCGGCCTGTTCGCCTGGCTGCTCGATTAACGCGACTCAGCATTGAGGTTTGCGCCGTGCGGGGAGATGGCGGAACCAGGCCATCGGGGCGCTCGTCTCGGCCGTCGGGAGTGCCATGGATTGTCGCCGTGCATCTGCATCTCGCCTCGTGGTCGATGCATCGTCTCTCTTGGTCATTGCTGTGCAAATGTTTGAGCTCCTTGCACAATGGGTACGAATACGAAGTGCAATGCCGCTAATTACGTCATGCCATTCTGACAGCTCGAGCCTCTCTGCCTTACCGCCTCAGGCACCAGGCAGGCCCGTCGCCTTGATTGGCCCAATTCTGCCCCCCTGGCCCCCACACACCGCCCTGGGCACGGGTATAAATACTCGCCGCGAGCACGCTCGTTTCCCCAGTCTTTCCTTCCTTTCTTCCTTAGCTCTCTTTGCCTTTTGGCTTAGATCAAGTGTAGTATCTGTTCTTTTCAGTTTAATCTCTGGAAGTCCTCCACTGGAGGTCATCTGTGATTATCCTCATTTTTGGAGCCCGGCCTGTCGCTCCTCTGCGCCTTGCGCATGAGCTCGGCCACTGTGTCCCTGGTACCACACTGCCTTCAGGTGATGCGAAGACGCCAATCTTTCATTGCTAGCTCGGGCTCTGCCTGGGTGGTGAAGAAGGAAAATGAACTGCCTGACGTGTGCGGTAATTGGGGTTCCGGGTTGTGTACGCACGATGTTGGCGGTCATGAGCGCCTTGCGATGCGAGGAAGAGGGAGGGAGTCTCGTACGTTGGATGAGTTTCAACCACTGTAACCGCTGAAAAGCAAGAGTAAACAAACTCCTGCGTGGGGAGCTATGAGGCTCTCGCCACCGAGATGCCATCGCCCTGTGAAGATGGCTGTGATGATTGCTGTGAACCAGGCCGTGAAAATTCTGCCCACCAGGGACCGCAACGCCGCAGAGCGAGACGACCAGAGGTAGCAGCCCAAGAGGAAATAAAACCATGTCGAACCTCACGTTGCTCCAATCCTGTGCTCGCCATTTCGACCCAGGGTATTTGTGGCGTTTGCTCTGCCTATTTTCCCTCACACCTCGCACAACCCCATCCTTGCGCACACACAGATCATCACGACAAACCACAACCCTCTCGAGGCCGCCTGCAACAGCCAGCCAGTCAGTCAGCCTCTTCCCCGACACCAACAACGGTTTTCTTCGCGCGCCATGTCCTCAGCCCCGCCCGCGCCGCTGCTGGACCCGTCCATCTTCGCCTACCTCGAGGCCAAGGTGGACGAGGAGACGCAGGTGCGCGACGCCCTGGGCCAGATTGTGCAGCGCCTGGACCGCGCCGTCGCCGCCGCCCAGGGCCTGCTGTCGCGCGTGCACTCGACGCCGCGCTCGCGCTGTGGGTTTGCTCGTCCCGTCCTTGGGACCCCGCCGCCTCCGTCCTCTGGGGTTGGGGGGGGGTGAAATAAATGCCAGGCAAAAAGGCTGATTCTTTCCCGGCTGCGCGACAGATGCAGAGCTCGTGGCCCAGGTCGAAAAGGCTGTGCGGGATGAGGTGGCCGTCGTCAAGGAGCTCGACGGCCTGGCTTCCAAGCACGCGTACTACAAGTCTGTGTCTAATCACCTACCGTGCTCTTGTTCCCTCGAGGTGCAAGACTGCTGACGCGGCATCGCGAAACTCGCCCAGGTACAACTCCAAGTGGTCGCGCGCCGTGCAGAGCGCCATGGGCACCGCCATCTACTGCGCCTGGCTCGGCGGCTTCCCCTCGTCGGCGGCGGCACCAGGCCAGGTCGGCCGGCTGCTGACGCTGGAAGAGCTCGGGGCCATCTTCTCCGGTGCGCAGCCCATACCATCTCGGAGAGAGCATGCTCCCCATCCAGCCAAGGAGGTCCCACGTCTGCGTGTGTCCACCCAGCTAACGGCGGGAGTGCAAACCGCCCCCCCCAGCCCCCACCAACCTCAAGGATCGTGACGCCTTCCACCTCACCATCGAGGAGTACCTGCTCGCCCTCACCGACCTGACGCAGGACCTGTCGCGCCTCGCCACAAACGCCGTCACCCACGGCGACTTTGACCTGCCCATGGTCATCAGCGCCTTTGTCAAGGACCTCTTTGCCGGCTTCCAGCTGCTCAACCTCAAGAACGACATTCTCCGCAAGCGCGCCGACGCCGTCAAGTACGACGTCAAGAGGGTCGAGGACGTCGTCTACGACCTCAGCCTCAGGGGCCTCGTTGCCAGGCCCAGCGCGGTCGATACGGACATGAAGACGGAGGAATGAAACCCCCCAACAAGAGAGCATGTTGCTGGTCTTCAGGTTGGCCCAGCGCGCAGCCGACGTGTCAAGACATCGCAATGGCATCGCAGCCTCTAAAGTTATCATGGTCATGCAAATAGATGAAGTACGTCTGTCTGAGTCTCGTGGCTTCCCTTGCTATGCTCTTCAGTTCCACTGGCCTGTTGGTTGCCTGTCGTTTATTGTACATTTGTCCACACTCTTCCATCATGCCCCTGACCGTGTCATCCAGACTGCCCAAGAAAATTGCAGACCGAATCGACCTTGGATCCACTCGCGCAGAGATCTCACCAAGTCTGACCACGCCAAGCCGAGAGGCTCAGATAGCCTACGCCATGCCCCCCTATTCTGGGCAATTCCAACGCTCAGCAAAGTAAAGGACAAAGGTGAAGCAATCGGGCCCCAGGGCATTCAATAACCATGCTCGCTAGTCGTGCCTGAAAGTGCACTTGTCGCCTCGCGCGCACTTGCCCTGCTGCCAGAATGTGCACGGCTTCGTGCCTATGAGTGCTTTGTTCACCGGCTTATGAGGTGGCAGCGTGCTCTTCTTCTTGCGACCATCCTTGGTATCCCCCTTGTGCTGCTCGACTCGGCCGCCCTGGTTCTCGTTCCGGTCCCAGTCACGGTCTCCCGGGTATACCGATGCCTGCTGCTGGCTCTGACTCGCTTGGGATAAGGCCTGATACGTGGCGTCGTAGCCACCGGCATTTGTCTGCGTGTGGCTTGGCTGGTTGATGGCCGCGAGTATCGACTGTAACTGGCTGTCGAGAATCTGTGGCTGGTGACCAACGGTCGCTGCAGCAGCGGATGGCTGCTGCGCCATATGCTGCTGCTGCGGCTGCGGCTGCGGCTGCGGCTGCGGTTGCGGTTGCGGCTTCGGCTGCTGGCCTCCCGTCATCTGTTGCAGCAGGGCCATGTACGGTGCATACGCCTGCTGCTGCTGTTGCGCGTAGTAGGCGCTCCAGTCTTGCGCGTTGCCGGATCCCTGGCCCGCCGTGCCGAGCGCACTGGCCTCGGCTCCGGCCCGAGCGCTCTCCTCCTCCATCTTTCTCTGCCTTGCTGCAGTCTCCTTGTTATAGCCCAACCACCACTCTCGTACCCGTTCCCCGTCCTTCATCAGCCATTCTGGAGGCGAAGAGGCAGGGTATGGCTTGCCGGCAAGGCTCGTAGCCACGCTCTCTACGGCCTTGCCCACGGCCTGGACATCGGAGCTGCTGTATTGGTGCACGCGCGATACGTCGACGTGGACGGGATTCGGGTCGCGCCACGATCCGATCCTATCCCAATTTAGCCAGCCCAAAATATACGCCTCCACAGCAGGTCCCATGGCGAGAGGAACGTTGATGTTTTTCGACGCCGATGCTGTGCTCACGGTCGCCGCTTGGGTGGACGATGATGGCTGCCGCCCTGCGCCGGAGCCCGATTGGTGGAGACGCCCCAGGATGGAGTCTAGTTTCGTCGACACATGGCCCTTTGGATTGAGGCGCTTCGTTGCCGCGAGGCAAGCTTTGTCAAGGCCCATCTGCTCCCCTTCTTTCCATCGCAGATGGATCTCGCTGAACATGGGCTCGTCTTCAGGAAGTCGCCCGACCTTGGTTTCGGCGCCGGTGGTGGGTGCCTCAGGCGGAGGCGACTTGGGCGTTGGTGGAATGTCGGCCGGGTCCGTGTAGATGACCATGAGCTCGCGCTGTTCCCGCTCGGCCATGAGCTTCTGCTCCTCGGTGCTAAAGACAAGGCGACCCCCGCGTGTCACGTAGCTCCTTTTTCGCATTTCTTCCGGGAGGTTCGACAGGTTCATGGCGGTCGGCGCAGTCCACGGCCGGTATGGGATATCGTCGTCTTCATCCTCCATGGTTTCGTTGGCGCGCCGCTTGAGGACCATTCCCTCGGAGCGGTCGTCTGCGGCATCTCTGATCATGTTCATGCCCCGGCCCTCGTCCTCGTCGTCATCCTTCTCGAAGACCTTGATTTGAACCAACTCACCCTCGGGCTTCCAGCTCACACGAAGCCTGCGCCGCGCCTCCTTGCGGAGCCGCTTGGCTGTTTGCCCCGGGGTCTCGGGCGTCTGTGATCTCTTTCCCTCCCGTGACGCGGCCGCCACCGCCACCGCCACGTGATCCGGCTTCTTCGCATTGATGGAGTCGAGTAGTGATGAGATGCTCGACACAGCGCCGGAAGCTGCCGAGGGCCTCGTTTCTTTCTTCGCGGTCGCCGGCTTGGCTTCCAGTTTAGCAGCTGTCCTCTTCGCTTCTGCCTTGCCCTTTTCATCGGCGGAAGTGCTTGGGCTTTCAGCTGCCGCTGGCTGCTCCTGTGGTTTGGCGGCCGGCTTGGGGACCGGTCGTGGTTTGCCAGGCAAGATAGACATGGCCGGCTTCGATGCCGCAGCCGCACCCGCCCTCGAGGCGAACTGGGGGTGGCTCTTAGGCTGGCCAAGCTTCTTGCTCAGCAGTGAGGAGCTACCAGGCTCGACAGCGATCTTCTTGACATTGCGAGTCACATCGGAGTCATCATCTCTGCTCCTCTTCGACGAGGGATCCCCAGACCCGGAGGACCTGGTCCCTGATTTCGCTCTGCTGGCTGCCGAGGTCCCGGTGTACCCTGTTGCCGTGTCGGACTCGTTCGCCCTGGTAAACTTTCTAATTTTGGACGAAATCTCGCGAACCAAGTCCTTGACCTCGTCGTCACCCTTGTCCTCCAGCCGTTTCCGCACCGTGTCGAAGTTTGTGGTTTCGACAATCTTCTTGGTCATGGTCAAGTGTGTGAAGAGCTCGAGCACAATCTTGGCTAGTTTCCCAGAAAAATCACCGGCCTTGATGCACGAAATCAAGGTGTTGACCAAGCTGAGAACAAGTTTCTGGTGCCCACCGAGATTGTCCAGCACAGCATCGTCTGCGTGTTCGACGATGGCATCCAGGGCCTGGTAGAGAGTTTCCTTCTTCAGGTCTGCCTCTTGCCTCAACTTGGCGATTTCGGCGTCGGGTTTCTTGTCCTTCATCGCCTGATCCAACGCCAGCTTGGCGCGGTTTGCCTCGCCGCGAAGGCTGATGAGAGATTCGCCGGCCTGCTGCACACGACCGGCGATGAGGGCACTCGTGCGGGAGACGGCCTGGTCGATGTGCACGATCCCAATGATATCCCAGGCGGCGGCCGCAGCAGGGTCCGCGGGTCGCACAGGGGCTCGAACCTGTCGAGCGAGTCAGTTCCTTGCCTCTTTGATTTTGGTGAGAGACAAGGGGGGGGGAATCATGGGCCTGAATACTTACGGGTTTGTTTCGCTCCTCCTCCAGCTCCTTCTTGGCCCTCTTCTCCGCCTTGTTCTTGGAGGCCTCGTCGGCTTTAAGCTGTTCTTTGAAGGCATCTATGGGGGGTCAGAGACTTGTTAGCCAGCGCCTCATCATCGATCAAGAGGGGAGGGGTTTGTCATCTGTACGTACGTGGATACTCTGTGTATTTTGGCTGTCGCTTGCCCAACGCCTTCATCGAGCGATCGTAGTCGTCGAGGAGATCTTTGGCTTCTTCTCTCCTTTCATCTAGGCCAGGTTTGTCGAAAGACGGCTTGTACTGGCTGGTGAATCTGCCTTGAATCTCACATGGCAAATCGTAACCCAGACCAGGGACAGCGGGCTTGCCACTGCGCGGGGGCACCGCGACCAGTGGTGCTAGTTTGTCGTAGCTTTTGGGAACTGACCGCATACTCTGCTTAGTCTTGCGGTATGAGAAAGAGGGGGGCCCACGAGCAAGCCTTACCAGGGAGCTTGATGGTTCCACAGTGTGCGAGAAATGGCAGCGCCTTTGCAGCGGGGAGCTTCCTCTGAGCGGGCTTGGATCTTTTGGCCGATTCAGCTATCAAGCTGGCTTCCTCGGCAGACGGAACAGGGGCCTGAAGCGAAACCACATCCTCAGCCTTTCGTGCCCCAGATTCGGCCAACAACGAATCGGCCCCAATAGGAGCTGGCGATTCCGCACTCGTAACCTCCGAAGCGCTCCTAGTCGAGCGCTTTCTCTTCTTGGCCGGCGACTGCTCGTCGGCATCGACAGATGGGTGCTGATTCAGCGCCGGCTGAGCATGGCCAACAGCGGAAGGGTTCTGCAGACCAGCCGCCTGCGGCTGCCTCGTCTGCTGCTCGTCGATGGATATGGAACCGACAGAGCCCGGCCCTGGTTGTTGAAATGTGTTCGGCTTCTGGGGTACAAAGCCGGGTTGCTGGAATCGAGCCTGTTGCAGATGCGATTGTGCGACTTGATCCTGGAACTGGGGGTATGCCAGGTGGGCGTGCGGCCCGACTTGATAGTGGTCTGGCTGTCCGTTTGTGGAGGGTGCAAATGGCTGATCTGCGGCAGAGTATGGTCGCGGCTGCTGTTGCTGCTGCGGTTGTTGCTGCTGCTGCTGATGTTGGCGATGATGATGGAGAGGAGTCTGCTGTGGAGCTTGTGCGAACGCCTGGTTCTGGGGAAACCCGGTGTGGAGGTTGTTGTTTCCGTCAAAGTGCTGTTGCAACGACGTATGACTCTGCTGGCGGCTTGAGCCCGGACGAGGCATCAAGGGAGGGGGGCTGTACTGTGGAGCTTGGGCGGGGCCAGGAGAGGGGCCGAACGGCTGGCCGCCTTGCGGCGTGAACGAGTAGTCGTGCTGAGCAAAGACCTGGCCGTGATTCTGGCCTTGGCCGACACCAATCGGGCCGATGCCCCCTCCAGCGATGCCGGCACCAGAAAGATTCACCTTTCCTTGATGCTGCTGTTGCTGCGACCCAAACAAGTCTGGGTGGATGTTGGTGAAGGCAGGATCCAAGATATCCTGGCTGGCAGAGGAGAACTGCTGGTGCTGATTGAGGGGCATGGAGCCGTGCCCGGCGGCGCCGTGGAAGCCGGTCTGGCCTGACTGGGAGTTGGTCAAGTGCTGGTCGCCAAGAAAGGCACCAGCAGCGCCGTGGTGCACAGGGTCGAAGTCGTAGTCTTGAGCAGAAGCATCGGGAAGGTCGTGGCCGATTTGGGAGAAGGCGGTGGCCTGGCCCGTCATTGGCTGGTCCGGCCATTGCTCCTGGCTCGGGTCGAACTGGCCGGTCTGGGCGGAAAACATGAAGCTCGAGTGCCATGAATCATGTCCATCGGCGCCGTTTTGGCCCTGGTCAGGCCAGGGCTGCATGATGGGAGAGGAGCAGGCGACGATGCACCAAGCAGCCGAGCGGAGAGTCTAGGGCTGGCATTTGCACGTTAGTCAAGGTCGCCGCTGCCGGACAGCACTCCTACTGGGAGCCCGACCGACGCATCTGTCTCCCGGTAGCATCGCGATGCGTGGAAGCGGATGTGGCTGGAGCAGGGTGCAATGATACGGCAAGAGGGAGAGCATGTCATGAGAGGTGGTTGCAGCACGCCAAGGCGCCTTGCCTACCAGACCGGGGAAGGGATCGAGGTACTGACCGTCAAAGCTCACGTGCGCGGGAACCTCGGGCAGGCCCGCCGTTGTTAGCGGCTGAGCGTCGGCTATCTGGGCGAGGCGGACGCTAATCCGCAACGGGAAAGATGGCAGGGATTCGATGTCGCAGGATGGCTTCCAAGAGGGCCTGTAGCAGCGACCAACGAGAATATGTTAGCCTCGTGCAAAAAGCGGAAAGGGTGATGAAGAGTGGTATGCGAGCGTGGAGGAGAAATGAAGTTGACGAAAATGCCGCGACGTCCGGGCTGCCAGGGTGATGCGAGGAACATTGACGTTGGCAGGCGACGGCTGCGACCGAGAGAAAGGTGATGGTCAATCCATTTCTCAACAGACAATCGTGCCACCTGCCGCAGACAACGGCGTCAGCCCTGGAGGACGTCTCCGAATTGATGAAGGCTGGTTGAGCTGAGCTGCGATGATCAAAGGTTCTGTCGGTGCCAGATTGGGCGCGCGCATTTTGGAGGCGTTCTTCCAGCGGCCGACAAAGCCGACGCCGCCATCCCTGATTCGAACGGACTGCATCCTCGCAAACCAAAAAAAAAGAGAAAAATTTTAGGCGAAAGAAGAGAATTATATCCTCGTGATGGAGCATCCGTCACTTTTATCGCAAGACACGCCCCGTTCAAACGAGCTGTCCCAAGATATGTGATGTGCCTCCTCGCAGCCCCAAGCCGTCGAGGTCCGCCATTGGCTGGGCCATGCTGCTCGACAAACGGCCCCATTCCTTTAGTCAAAATGGCTGCCAGTCAGCTCCCCAAGCCAAGCACCTGTGTGCGGCTGAGCCCGCATTTTCATGGCCGGGCGCGTCTCATGTCGACGACAGTTCATTGCTCGTGAATGAAGGAATCACAAGATACAGTGACGCTGCTGAGCTTCATTTGGAGGTGCTGCAACGGAGCCAAAGGGTCGCAGCGACAACGTCTGAAGAGGCATATGCCAGTGGCATGGGGAGTGCTAGAAGGGGGGAGGGCATGGGTGGAAAGGGGGGGGAGGGAGGGGGGCTCAAGGTCAAAGTCATACCCAGCGACCAGAGCGCGCGTGTCCTCGCAGCAGTCTAATCCTTCTGCGCGTTTAAATGCTGCCAGGTCATGATCCCCTCTAGTCCGCCTGTTTTACAGCATGATCCGCAAAAGTAGACAGAGATGGAAGAGCGAGAGCTGAGGTGGGTGAGAGAAAGGGTGAGATGGTGAGAGAAGCAGAGGGAAGACGAGGTTGCGTGGCCGCGAGCGAGCACCGCAAATGGCGCGCCCGAGATGGCCACGTCGGCAGCGGCGGTGACGGCGGCGGCAGAGGAAGCGCTCAGCTCACGTTGTCGCGAGATTGAGGCCTGCGCCGCAGCTCGGCGGGTGCTTTATCTGGCGATGTACGGGGTCGCGGAGGTGGATGGATTGAGGCGGATGTTGATGGAGTGTCGTCGGGGCGGGAAAAGTCGAGCGTGCAGCGCAGCAGGGTGGTAGGCAGGTTGTAAAGTTAGGTCCTCCCTGTTTGGCCCAATATCTCAGGCAGCAAGCAAGGCGGCAACAAACCGCCCCAGCCCCACCCGCGGCTTATTTTAGAAGGCGAGGGCAGGACGAGCTGTACCAGGTACCAAGTACCCGCGCCGGGGCCACTGTCGGCCCGCTGCAGCGAATGAGCCCGCCCCGTGCGCGTCGGCTGTGGCAGGTGCGGGAGTCCACTGCTGGCTGAGTGGTGGGACTGCCGTGGGAGCTTCGCCGTCGACTTGGCCGTGATGATATCGTGACCTCATCCTCCTACACCCCGACAAGTGCGGGGCCTCAAGTCACTCTCCGCGCCAGCTCCTCTCTCTGTCTCTGCCGTCACAAACCCACATTGGTCTCAGGAAAAACCCCCGAAGCTTGCTGCGGTCGCCCCCCTACACTGCCTACGGCCGGCGCACGCTCCAATAGCGGGCTTTGTCTCGCCATGGCTGCCAAAGGGATCTCGCTGCGGGATCGCCAGATCGGTAGGCGGCTCGCGCATCGAAGCCTTTGTATAATCAGAAATGCTAACCATACATCTCGCAGCCTCTCTCAAAAGGATCCTCAACCTCAACGAGACGGTCGAATCCACCGAGTCCGACGAAGTCCAGGCCAACGGGCTCCTCGCGCCAGTCGCCCCCATACTCGACGCTGACGGCAACCCCATCTGGAAAGTTCTTGTTTTCGACGACCTAGGGCGCGATGTCATCAGCAGTGTCATGCGCGTCAGCGACCTGCGATCCATGGGCATAACCATGCACATGTACGTCGAACAGGCTCTCGCCATCCCGCAGCTGCGGCTCCCTCTAAACACCCAATTCTCAGGCACATCGCAAGTCCGCGCCACCCCATACCCGACGTCCCCGTCATCTATCTCCTCGAGCCGAACGAGCAGAATCTTCAAAACATCACGGGCGATCTCCAAAAGGGCCTCTACTCCCCAGCTTACATCAACTTCCTCTCCTCTCTCCCCAGAGTACTGCTGGAGGACTTTGCCACGAAAACAGCCACAGCCGGGACGTCCGATCAGATTGCGCAGCTGTTTGATCAGTACCTGAATTTCATCGTCGCCGAGCCAGATCTCTTCAGCCTGGGAATGCAGAACCAACACACGTACTGGGCCTTGAACAGCGCCAAGACGAGCGACGAGGAGCTGGATTCAGTAGTCGACAGGATAGTGAGCGGGCTATTCAGCGTCGTCGTGACCATGGGTACGTTTGCCAGATGGGAAAAACGCGCGACATGCACTGACGAGGAGCGTCTTAGGCGTGATTCCCATCATCCGCTGCCCCAAGGGCGCCGCCGCCGAGATGGTGGCCGCGCGTCTGGATCGCAAGCTCCGAGATCACATACTCAACTCCAAAGACAACCTCTTCTCTGCATCGCGGCCGACCGCCTCCTCGGGGACACCTAGCTCGCGGCCCGTTCTCATCCTCCTCGACCGAAACGTCGATTTGATACCCATGCTGTCGCACTCGTGGACCTACCAGTCGCTTGTCCATGATGTCCTCGACATGAAACTCAACCGAATCACGATAGAGACGGCCAACGATGAGGGCAACCTGGCCAAGGGCACAAGCAAGAAGTCGTACGACCTTAACGCTAACGACTTCTTTTGGGCCAAGAACGCTGGCGTCCCTTTCCCGCAAGTCGCCGAGGACATTGACGCCGAGCTGACCAAGTACAAGGAGGATACGGCCTCCATCACCAAGAAGACCGGGGTGACGGACCTGGAGGATTTGCAAAACGACACGAGCGCCAGCGCGCAGCATCTCAAGGCGGCGATAACGCTATTGCCCGAGATGAGGGAGCGCAAGAGCATCCTGGACATGCACATGAACATTTTGGCGGCACTGCTGTCGGGCATCAAGGACCGCCAGCTCGACAACTTCTTCCAGATTGAGGAGAACGTGATGAAGCCACCAAAGGCGCAGATTATGGAAATAATCAAGGACGAGGGCAAGGGGACCGAGTCACTGGACAAGCTCCGCCTGTTCATAATATGGTTCCTCAGCACCGAGCAGGAAGTCAGCCGCACCGACTTTGAGGGCTTCAGCAAGGCTCTCGAGGCGGCCGGCACCGATGTGTCGTGTCTGGCCTATGTCCGGCAGTAAGTTTCGGCGACTCGCAGCTTCTGTCCTTGGCCGTGTCGTTTGGCTGCTGACCGGGGAACAGAGTGCGGGCCACAACCAAGATGACGCAATTGACGACCATCAACAACACATCCAGCTCTAGCCAGCAAGCATCATCGTCGGATCTGTTTGGCCGCTTCTCGTCCATCTCGTCTCGCCTCACCGACCGCCTGAAGGAGACGGGCGTTCCGACTGGCTTGTCGTCGAATTTCGAATCCTTGATTAGCGGCGTCAAGAACTTCCTTCCCGCCGACAGGGATCTCACCGTGACCAAGATAGTAGAGTCCGTCATGGACCCGACGACGGCGTCATCGTCGGCCATTGCCAAGACGGAAAATTACCTGTATTTCGACCCCCGGTCAGCCAACGCTCGAGGGACGATGCCACCGCCGAGTGCGATGCGGGCCGGCGGCGGCGGCACCGCACCCGGAGGGATGCCCGGCGCGCAGATTCCGGGGCAGTCGGCGACGTTTGGGCAGCGGAGGCAAGGGTTTAGCGAGGCGGTCGTCTTCACGGTCGGCGGCGGCAGCATGGAGGAGTACGGTAACCTGCAGGAATGGGTGAGCCGGACAGGCGGAGACCGGGGCAGGAAGAGGGTCGTCTACGGGAGTACGGAGCTGGTGAATGCGGGAGAGTTCATCAGGGAGGAGCTGAAGAGGCTCGGCGATGAGCTCACGTCGGCGTGAGAGCGACGTTGAAGATGGTACACGTGGACGCACAGGGCGCCGCCACGGACCCTGGGGCTCCCGCAGGGCGACGGCTGGCGGTCTGAAACGCTGGCGCCAGCTTTGTCTTGCACAAATGAGGGTCTGATGGAGCGCATGGGTGGCTCTAGGGAAAGGGGTCGTCAAGCTTGTACGAGGCTTTGTTGGAGTCATTCATCATGTATTTGTAACTGCGCAACAAGCCGGGAGGCGCTAGAATACATGCCAACAGGTCTTGATAACAACCAGAAGCTCTTTATTCACCCCCCTTGCGTCCAATCAAACAGCCAACCGTGGCGAGCAGCACGATGAATCGTCGTCCTGGGCCGACTACCCTGCACCCCTTGCCATGCCACGGAGGTATTTACGCCAGTGCGGCAGCTCTGATCCGTCGAAGTCAACCGCTGCGATGCGTGCCTGCGTCAGGGCGGTCTGGTGCGGCGTCGTGAGGCGGCCAGCGGTTGGTTTGCTGGCCAGCCGGGTGTGGCCTTGTCGGAGACGGTCGACTTGGTTTTCCATTTTGATGTCTTTCATTTTATTCCCTGGATGATGGGACCAATCGTCCGCGGCAGCTCTCTTGTCTTGCGCTGTTTCTTGGTCCCTCCCTCGCCTGTCGCCATTCGCAAGGTGGTTTCTTGCTAATTAGTGCACCTCCACTAAAGCGGAAGCATCACTGGACCACCACCTATAGTTAACCACCAGCCGCCCTCCCGCCCGCCCGCGATGTTGCGACTCGACGCCCGTTTTCTCCCTCCCTCCATCATCCCACCTGCGCAAACCCTGCCTTCTCCCACTTCTTCCGCCCTCCGCCCACGACTGATGTCTCCCGCGCCACACCCTCGCTTCCCCCAATCGTGAGCCGTCAATCGCCGGCACCGTGCTCCAACCAGCCCTCTTCTGCTCCTTCAAGCACCTCTCCAACCCGTCTTTTCCCGAACGCATTGTCCCTTGAAAGTTGCTCGATCCCATCACCGCCGCTTGCGACGTCCCGCCAAAGAAGGCGGCGCTTTTTGCCGCAAGCTCTCCGCCGGGGCGAGCGGCAGAGAACAAGGAGGGAAAAAAAGAGGGCCAACAGCCCCATCTCCACGGCCATCATCGTCAGCATCGCAACCGCAAACACCCCCCGGTGACCAGGCCGCGAGGACTCGACACGTCGCCGCCGCTCCGTCATGGACGACTCGCCCACAAAGGCCGAGCACGGCGTCGTCGCCCCCGCCGATCGGCGCAGCAGCGGCTACAAGTCGTGGAAGAAAAAGTACCGCAAGATGCGCATCGTCTTTGACCACAAGATGCAGCAGGGCGAGGAGCTGCACAAGCGCGAGGACAAGGCCTCGGCTACGGTGAAGCGCCTGGCCGTGGAGAACGAGTGAGTCGTCGACACAACCAAGGGCCCGTTTCCGGTGCAGAGAAAAGCGTGAGCAAGGGTGCTGACCAGATGGCGCGCGCGCTTCTTTGCCACAGCCGGCTGCTCGACCTCCTCCTCGAGGTCAACAACTCGCCCCAGATCCCCCCCGAACGGCGCATCGACCTCTCCCTCGCCCCCCCCTCCAATCCCGAGGCGCCCGCCCTGCAGCTCGACCGCGGGCACGCAAAGGAGTCGGCCTTTAAGCGCCTGGAGCAGCTGCTCAGCGACGTGCCGCACTCGTCGTACAGCGCCGCAAAGGAAGCCCACTCCCCCTACATGGCCGACCTAGCCGTCCCCGAGGGCGAGGCACACCCGGCAAACTTCCTGTCCGCCGACGACGTCGACAACTACATCTACGCCGTCGATACCGCCCTCGACCCGGACTCGCACTTGCCTTCCCTTGGGCCCCGCGCTCACCCGGGCACCCACCCCGTCTCCCACCCGCATCTCAAGAACCCGACCAGCGTCACCAACTGGCTGCGCAAGCACGCCCCCAAAATCTTCCTGCAAGACAGCGAGCACGCCAGTAGTGGCGGCGCCGGTGGTGGCGGCGCCGGTGGCGACGCCGACGATGCCGAGAGCGGAGCAGCCGCGGCCTCTGCCGGCGGCGGCGCACACCACCAAACGACCGGAGGTCGCAAGTCGCGCGGCGGCACCGGCGGCGGCGGGAACGGCTCGCGCGCCGACCGCGGCAGCAAGGCGAACCCCAAGGGCAAGAGAGCCAACGCGGCGGCGTCGCGGCTCGCGGCCGAGCGCGGGCCCGCCGGCGACTGGGACGCGAGCATGGACGACGAGGGCGACTTTGCCACCACGCCCGGCGGCCGCGGCGGCAAGCGCAAGAGGGACGACGACCCCGGATACCGGCCCGGCGGGTCGACGAGTCGGCCGTCCAAGAAGAAGCGCAAGAGCGAGGGCGGCGAGTCCACGCCCAGCGCCCGCCGCTCCAAGAAGGAAAAGGACAAGGACAAGGACGCCGTCGTCAGCAAGGATGACTAGACTTGCCGTTCTTGCCACCCCCCCAAGGGGGGGAGGGCTTTTCCTCCGTTCCGGATAAGGGGGGGGACGGGAAGCCCGGAGCTTTGGTACGGAGACGACGACTGGGAAGGGAAAAAGAAAGGGAGTGAAAGAGCTAGAGCAATGTGTATGATAGCACGTTTTTTTGATCATGTCATCTGTAGCCCTCGTCGGCTTGATGCCTTGATCGTGATTTCTCGCCTAGTCTGTTCTGCTCCTTTATATCGTACCCACACCAAATACATCTGGCCGGCCTGGTATCTGAATGCGCCCTCCTCTATCACGGCTCTCCCCCGGGCCCCCTTTCGTCTACATGCCATCCCATCATGCCCTACCTTCCGCTGCATCTGGTTATACAAAACAAAGGGGGTCGAGGCCCCGCTACAGCTTCTGCTTGAGGAGGTTCTTGACGCGGCGCTCGACGGCGTCGAGGTACTGGGTAGTGGTGACGTAGTCGGAGCGCTGCTTGTTGCCGCACGCGAGGGCGAGGTCCTTGGTCATGACGCCGTCGACGTCGACGGTGTCGATGCAGGCCTGCTCGAGGCCCTCGGCAAAGGCGACGAGCTCGGGGGTGCCGTCGAGCTTGCCGCGCTGGACGAGGCCGCGGGTCCAGGCGAAGATGGAGGCGATGGGGTTGGTCGACGTCTCGTTGCCCTTTTGGTGCTCGCGGTAGTGCCGCGTCACAGTGCCGTGGGCCGCCTCGGACTCGAACGTCTTGCCGTCGGGGGTGACGAGGACCGATGTCATGAGGCCCAGGGAGCCGAAGCCCTGCGCGACAATGTCGGACTGGACGTCGCCGTCGTAGTCTGGGGGAGGGGGAGTGGGTGTCAGCAAGGCAACTCGTGGTATAAAGGGGCAAAATAGTACGGGGCCAGGAGAGGGGAAGCTGACTCTTGAGCGCCATGATGTACCCGCCGCTGCTCTTGACCATCTGGGCGACCATGTCGTCAATGAGGCGGTGCTCGTACCAGATGCCCTTGGCCTCAAAGTCCTTCTTGTAGCGCGTGTCGTAGAGGTGCTGGAAAATGTCCTTGAAGCGGCCGTCGTACTTTTTCAGGATGGTGTTCTTGGTGCTCATGTACAGGGGCAGGCCCTTGTCAATGGCCAGCTTGAAGGAGGCGTGCGCGAAGCCGGTGATGGAGTCGTCGGTGTTGTACTGCGTCTGGCCGACGCCGCCGCCGTGCTTGAAGTGGAAGACGTCGACCTCCTGGGGCTGGCCGCCCTCGGGGGTGTAGACCATGGACAGCTTGCCGGGGCCGGGGATGACGAGGTCCTTGGCGCGGTATTGGTCGCCAAAGGCGTGGCGGCCGATGATGATGGGCTTCTCCCAGCCGGGGATGAGACGGGGGATGCGGGGGATGACGATGGGCTCGCGGAAGACGGTGCCGCCGAGGACGTTGCGAATGGTGCCGTTGGGGGACAGCCACACTGAGAACGAGTTAGCTGCCAGGGTATGTGCTGATTTCTAGGTAGCAAGATAAACCCACTCTGCTTGAGATTGAACTCCTTGACGCGGGCCTCGTCGGGAGTAATGGTGGCGCACTTGACGCCGACCGAGTACTTCTTGATGGCCTCGGCGGCGTCGAGGGTGACCTGGTCGCTGGTCTGGTCGCGGTATTCGAGGCCCAAGTCATAGTACTTGAGATCGATGTCGAGGTAGGGGAAGATGAACTTGTCTTTGATGTCCTTCCAGATGACACGCGTCATCTCGTCGCCGTCGAGCTCGACGACGGGGTTCTTGACCTTGATCTTGCGGGCGGTAGCCATGGTGCGAACAGCCTGTTGCGCGAATCGGGCGGACGAGGCGGCGGCGGCGCGAGGGGCGAGACGGCGCAGCGAGGGTGCCGAGGAGGACAAGAGCCTCGCGGCGGGATTCATCATGACGCGCGGGGGCACGGGATCGCTCGAGAGCAGAGGCAGAGGCGGCCGAGGATGGGCGGGCTGCAGCGAGGGCGCGCGCGGGGCTTCTGAAGGGCAGCCTCGGGACAGACAATGGCCGTGTGGGGGGCAGCAGCAGCAGCGGCTCGGAAAAGGCGGGCTGGATTACGCCGAGGCTGTTTGGCTAGATGGTGGTGATGATGACGTTTTCCAAGGGACGGGGAGCCGGAGGAAGAAGTGTACAGTAAAAGGGCGTCGTGTCCCTCCCTGGGTGGCGTCAGTCGGTACGACAAGACACGATGCAGAGTCTGGTCGCGAGCCCAAAGTTTACTTGACGACGGTGGAGGTGGTGTTGGCATGGAGGAGGAGGCTCTCGTACCTGGATGACGTTTGATCGACGCAGAAGAAGCTCGGTTGTCGATGCAGGGTAGAAGGCAAAATGCCAGACAGTCGCAACAGCACAAGGCGAGGATTGCAGACGGCAGACGAGGGCAGGAATCGGGGCCCGAGGGGGTGAAAGGGTGCAATACGCTAGTAGAATGCGGTATTATCAACTTGCACGGCTCGTCAGTTACCGGCCGCAAAGTCGCCGAGGAGGAGGAGGAGGAGGAGGAGGAGGAGGAGGAGGAGGAGGAGGAGGAGGAGCAGTAGCAGCAGTAGCAGCAGCAGCAGCAGCAGCAGCAGCGAGTGGAGCAGCGGCGCTAATCAGCGGCCGGTGGAGCGCTGCAGGGTTGTCGTCAGGGACCGCGTGGGCCGGCATCGTTGCGTGTGTGCTCATGGTCTGGTCACGATGGATGGAGGCGGTTTGCCGTGGCATCTCACGACGCCTGTTGCCTGGTTGCGTCGGCACCCAACCTGCAGCTGCTGGGTTAGGAGAAGAATGCCCGGGGGGGGGGGGGACAGTGCCAGCACTGTACGCTGCTCCGCGGGCCGGCCAACGGGACCGTAGAGTACAGTGTGTGGGGCTGCAGACACAGTACGGCGGGCACCTTCCTGGTCGGTCTGGCGCGTGCGGAGAAAAAGACGCCGGAAGACGCTGGATTCCTTCCAGACGGCGGCTTCATGGTGTTGAAGCTGCCACCAGCCCTGCCTGTCCGCGTCCGCGACAACGCATCGGCGCTTGGCGGGTGCGCTCGGCGTCGGCCTGTGCCACCCAAGCAGCCTGCCGCTCGGCTTCTCCGTCGTATATACGAGCCTGCCGACCGACATGCGTCCTGTAATTCCTGTACAATATATCCATGGGCCGGCCGAGCCTCATTCTTGAGCCGCCCACGACGAACTTCCCGTCCCATGCCTCCGATGTCGGACGACAAGGCTTCGTCGCACGCCTCCTGCCCAGCTGAGCTGTCGCCCACCGCATGTCCGCCTCCGACAGCCACTCGTCCCACCCCGTCCCCGCCTCGTCGCCCACCTTTGCTCTGTGGATCCACCCCGTCAGGCTCGTCTCCACGCTCCGATTCCACTCGTCCGCCGTCCTGTCCGCCAGCCCCGCCCCGCCCAGTCCCCGTCGTGCGCCCGGTCCCCCCGATGCCGCGCCCCGGCCCGGTGACGACATAGGCTTTTGCCATTTTTAGTCCCATTTTTTCGGCGCATTTTCTTGGCGAAAAGAAGCTGCTGCCACGGCTGTGTAGACTTGGTGTTTTGAATTGCTCAACGCCTAATCTTCTTGTCGTGGTGAAATCGCCCTCTCGCTGTCTTGGGAGGCCCAAAAGACGATTCAAAGTCCGCCCGTTGAATGATGCCATCACTCCGTCTGCCCCAACGCGCCGCAGTCCCCCGTCGTGCGCCGAGCTTGACAAGACACCACAAACGTGCCGTCTCGACGTATTCCACATGCAGTATGCTTGTACAGAACAGCCCTCGCTCCTCGACTCGTCGCCCAAAACAGCCATTAGACGTCAAAGATGTCGCCAATGCCCTCGCCGCCGCCCCTCCGCGTGTCGACAATGTCCATCCGCCACCCCTCCCAGTGCTTCAGCGACCGCTTGATGTCCTTGATGCGCTCCAGCCGCTTCCGCGCCTCCTCCTCCTGCGCCTTGCGGAACGCCTCCTCGTCAAAGTCCATGTCGTCGTCGTCCTCCAGCAGCTCGTCCGCCTCGCCGCCGCCGCCTGCCAGCGCGTTGAGGCCGCTCGTGAGAAAGTCGCCGATGCCGCCGCCCGTCGACGCCTTCTTGTGCGCCGCCGGGTAATGCGCGCCGCCGCCTGCGCTGGCGCCGCTCGTGAGATCCACTTCCTGGAAGCCCGGCCCCACGGCCTCCATCTCGCGCCGCTTGCCGAGCCAGGCGCCGCTGTGCACCTCGTGCAGCTCCTGCTCGAGGCTGCGGATCTTGCGCTCCAGCCGGAGCCGCTCCTCATTCTCGAGCTCGTCGACCCCTTCGTCGTCGAGGCCGCCCCCTCCTTCGAGCGACTTGCGGCTCCGCAGCTTGACGTTTTCGCCCTCCAGCTTGTCCGCCTTGGCCCGCACGTCGTCGAGGTCCTTGTCCGCCTGCTCCTTGTCCTTGCGTAGCGCCTGGAGCCGCGCATCCTGCTCCTTGTGCAGCGTCGTCAGCGTCGCCACCTTCTTGTCGAGCCCCTCGGCCCGCTTCTCCGCCTCGTCCTTGGCACCTTTGAGTTCGCCGACCTCGAACTCGAGCGTCTTGACCCTCGTCTCGGCGCTGGAGCGCTCGCTGCCCTCTCGCACGGCCTTTTCCGTCGCTCGCTCGAGGTTGCGCTTGACGTCCTGCAGCTCGCGCTGCGCCTTGCCGGCCGCCGCCTCTGCGCGGGCCAGCTTCTCCTCGAGCGCCGTGACCTGCTCCCGCTCCGACGACGCGCCCGTCTCCTGGCGCTCGGCGCGGGCCTTGAGCTTGGACAGCTCAATCTCCATGGACTCGATTGTGGCCGTCTTGGAGTCGAGCTCGGCGTGGAGTTCGGACGAGGGGGTGACGGTGGACACGGAGGCGCGGTGGCCTGAGCCGCGCGAGACTTGTTGCTGGAGCTGTGCGTTTTGGCGCTGCAGGGAGGCGATTTCGCTCTTCTGTAGGCCGCGTCGGTCGGTCAGTCAAACAAACGAGCGCAGACGACTCGCCTGGACCTATGCCCCGGCCGCGATGCACGTACCAGCTTCTCGGCCTCGTCGTCGGCACCAGACTTGGCCTGGGCCGCGTCGCCGTCGCCGTCGGACAGCGCCTCCTCGGCCTTTTTCCACCTCCGCTCCGAGTCAGCAGCCTCCTTTGCCAGGCGCTTGTTCTCCCGCTCGAGCTCCTCAATGCGGGCGACGTGCTTTCTGTAGATGTCCGGCGCCGTTTCGCCGTCGGGAGTAAAGGGCCCCGGGGAGACGGCGCCCGAGACGGAGCCGACGCGGAACGAGGTGGATCGTATCTTGGACTGCTGGGCGAGCGACGGCGTGATGGGCGGGGACTTGTCGTCGTCGACGGCCACGTCGGCCGCCTTGTCGCCGGCGGATGGCTCATCTTGATTGTCTGCGCGGCCGTCGGCGGGCTCTCCGTCGTCGTCTTTGGACTCGTCCTTTTTCGTCGTGCCAATCTTCTTGCTGCCCTTTTTCTTCTTCATTTGCTCGACCTGGGTGCGGTCAGCAGGCTACGACAAGGGGCCGGGGGAAGGGGAGGGAGGAAGGGATGGCTCACGCGCTTCCTGGCGGCGGCAATCTTCTCCTGGCGGGCCTTTTCCTCGTCGTCGGCCATGGCGGAGGGTTTGACGATTGGGGCAGAACGGCAGTGGGATGAGATGCGTGCGTAGGCCGTCTTCAACGGCGAGCAGGGGGTGGATGGATGTTGCGCGAGTGGATGCGATGAGCTCCGCGGGTGCTATAGCTGCCAAGGTGGCCCTTGCGTACAGTGTTAAATGGACAGTGCGAGCTTCACAGCTCGAGACGGGCACTGTCGGTTCGAGATGCCCCCACTTCCTCGCATCTGCTATGAGCAAATGGCCTATTGGTTGGCAGAGGGCATGGGCTCCTCGGCCTAAGCCCCAGCAGCGACAGCAGTCCATAATCCATGCTCTCCTCATCCCCCGGACAGACATCTTCAACTGCTTGCCGTGGGTATCTGAGCTGAATAGAACGTCCTTCCTTGTCTCGTCAAGTGCGCAACGTCAGGCTGCTTAGAGGATCCCCAGCCCCTGTAGCAGCCTCAGCTCCATCATCGCTTTCAGGAGCATATTTAGTAGACGATGGTCCAGCCTCAGCTTCTTCTTCAGCAATTCAGCAATAGACATGGCGGTGAGGGTTCGACGGTCGATTCCGCCCTCTGGCACCACCGTTGACTCGGCCAGCACAGCCAAATAGCTTTAGCCCCCGAAGCTTTCCGTCCCCTGCTGACCTTTTCCTATTGAACCTGGCACAGCGCGTCTGCCCCTTTCCCTCCTCCTCCTCACCATCCATCGACCCTGCGCCTCGAGTCAATCCGTTTCACTCAACGCTTACATCTTCCATCTGCTATCCGGCCTGCCATCTCGCCTTCCATCGCGACGTCGAGTCAACTGTACACATTTCCCACTCCCAAGCCACCATTCTTCATCGCCATGAACTGGACCGAAGGCTCTCTCGCTCGCCACTCCAAAGCCAAACCCTTCGACGACGGCGTCGCCCGTCAGAAACGCCACTTTGCCCGCGCCCGCGCCCAACGACGACATGACTCTGGTCCTCCGCCAGCACTCCAGACTGCCGCGGCGGCAGCCCCCGACGCGTCCAGGTTTGTGCCAGATTACCTTGCCGGGGAGCTCCAGGGCCAGCTGGCCCTCGCTCCGTCCGCCGACGACGGGGACGCTTCGGCCTCCCTGAAGGAGAGGAGGGCCAGGCTGCTCGACAAGAGCGACTGGGCAGGCATTGGTCAGTCCTCTCCGCCTCGGGCTCCCACTGGCGCCGCCGTATGAGAATCTGCGTCAAACGAAACGAGCACGGCTGCCAGTCTGTCCCTCGAACTGACTCTGCCATAGAAGACCAGCCTCAGCCCTCGCAGCAGCAGCAGCAGCAGCAGCCCTCGCAGCAGCGGCAGCAGCCCCTCGCCGCCGCGCAAGAGTAGCGCTCTCCGCGTGTGCAAGACGGCTGCCGCCCCCGGGGCATCTACCCGGACCGGTATCGCGGCAGAGCCTACAGCCGCTCGCGCCCGGGGCCCCGCGGCAGCAGTCGCAAAAACAGGTTTGAGCGCACCACCGTCCCCGAATGCGTGACGGCCGGGCCCAAGGGGATGGCGGTGGCTAACAGGGGCACTCATCGTCGTCGTCCAGATCGCGACCACCAGACCCCCTCCCGAACGGTGCCGCGTCGACGTCGTCCGTTATCCGGCATCCACGGCCCCGGCGGGCCTTTGAGCGTGCCGCGGTCCTCGACATGCAGTTTCCGGTGGTTGAGGCTGTCTCGGACGAGGAGAGCCATGCCACCGACTCGCACTAAATATAGCTTGCTGGCGTCTGCAGCCTGACGATTGTCATCTCCTTGGGTCGTGCATCAAGGAATAGTTTGGATTCGAGCCGGCCACTTCTTGCACGTCCATCTGCCTGTCCATCGAGAGGGAACAGCAAGAATACAATCAGTCGACTTGTGTCCTCGACGAGTACCTGTAACGCCTTATGAATTTGCCTCCTGTAGCCCAACCCTTCCTTACGCCTCCAGTCCTTGCTCCTGAATTCACACCAAGCGACACGCCTTAACCTTCTCCATACTCCAGTCACAAACATACAACGCCTTCTAGAAACGTCCACGAGACTCAGAGCCCAAGAACCGACGACAAGAGACGGAGACACACAAAAGATGCCTTTCATACATCGAAATGAGTATACAAGATGAGGGACTGGACAAGGCCATTAGTGTTGAGCCCGTGGCTCCATCGCGGTAGATAAAAAATCGCCGAGCAACGAGAGCTTGGTGTGCACGGCCTCGACATTGTGTCAAGGCTTTTGCGGTGAAGCAAGGCCAGCCGATGCCGAATGTCCGCCTTTTCCCCTGGACACGATTTGCAGCGGGTAAGCCGTCAATCTTTCCGCCGAGCCTCTTTCCGCTTCGCCTGGCAGCATGTCCTGCAGTCGGGGCACTCATACCCACTGCGGTCGACATGGACCCTCCTCAGGCACTTGGAGCACCGCCACCAGCTCAACGATACCTGGCGATCTCCTAGCCAGCTGTTGTCCTCGCAGCTGCCGCCTCGCTTCTCAATGTCTTCCTTGTGGTATTCTCGTAGGTGATCTCGAAAGTGATCCAGCCTATGAAAAGGATCCAAGTGGCGTGAACATCGGGCATAGTCACACTTGAAGGACTCCTTGACAGAGTCCGGCGCGTGACGGTGCTTATAGTGCCGATCGAGGTCTGCGCGCCGTTTAAATGGCCTTGCGGTACAGCCGGGATGGAGACAACAGACGGGGTAGTCACGTCCGGACCGAAGACTGAAATAACCGTCAGCGAAAGTACTCGGCTTTCTGCCATGTCCCCCAGCACAACAGCAAGAGGCGGAGGGAGGGGAAGAAAAGGCCAGCTTACTGCCCGTTGTGGCGATCATCCGGATGCCCTGTTGGTGATCTGATGTCTTGTTCGGGGTCAGGGCTGTAGCTGCCGAAACAAGTCACGGGTGAAGCTGCGTGGACTTGTCTCTTCTCCATCTCTGGAGAACTAGACAGCGGTGACAAGGCATAAAAGGCGTGCTGGACATGGTCAAATATCGGTGAGGTCATGGTGGAGGATCCCGGGGTGCTTCCATCAGAGCTTGCGCCGCGTGACAGAGGCTCCGACTGGAAGCCTTGTTGAAACGACGGTGACTCGTCGCCGTTGCCGCCGCACATTTCAAATCGAGATGCCGTAATGCCCGGATCATAGAACTGGGTGTAGTTGAATTCCATGCTCCTGGGACCCACCGGACTATCCGGAGACTGCCGGCAGCGGAATACCGAGCGTTGCCAAGTTGCCGGGCTGAGTGAAACTGTTGTGTTCCGGTCACAGGGAGCGAGGTATCGTGTATCAGACAGCACCGAGATGACGGGGATTGGTCAAGTTGATCTCGGCCAATATCAAACAGGGTCAAGTCTGGAAAGAAAGAGCTTGAGGGCCGACGGATAGAAGAGAGTGGTGGTCTTTTGCAAGGCAGCAACGCGAGATGCCAGCTTGCCCTGAAGCGGATATGTATGTTCAACCGGCCGGCACGCAGAGGCCTCGTGGCGGGTCATCGGACACGGGGTAATCAGGGCTAGCACTCTGAGGCGGGAGATAGCGAAGGAAGCGGAATATCTGCCCTGGCCGCAGCAACCCCCATGCAGGAAAGAGTGCAGTTTGGAATGAGGCTCTCCGCGATCGAACCGGAGATGTAGATGCAGGCTTCTAGAAGAATTGGAACAAAGGCAGAGGCATATCCTAGGGCGGCACGATTACGAAGTCATGGACTCGACGACCAACAATGGGGACAGCCCGTCATGGCTACAGCATGTACACGAATCGGCCTAGCAGGGTGGCAGGAGAGAAGGTCGAGTTTCCCCGGGGCCACTAGGGGGCCAAGCCCATGAGCTTGAATGGGGGGGCGGGCTTGGCGGAACGAGAGTTGCAGGAAAGTGTGTGCCAGATGAGATTCTAGGCTGCCATCGAAGACCTTGTGAGCACTTGCCGGGGGTTGTACGGCGTGGCTGTTTGCCCCGTAGCGATGCCGGATGAACGAGGGGCAGGTCATCCAATAATGAGGCTAAGCGTACAAGCTGTCACGGCCAAAAGGGAGTTGCATCACGGTCCTTGCATCCTAGCGGGCATGACGCGATAAGCAGATTCGGGAGTGCGGCTCCAGGGCCAAGAGGCCAGTATCCCTCCGACAAACGGCTGTTTGCCTGGTGATGGAGTTGGGGCTGACGGCTGGATGCTGGCAAGGGTGCTGCTTGGCAGTCGACTGGGCCAGACGCAGCGCTGCGGCTGTGATTTCGGCCTCCAAGTTACCGACTGCGACAGGGGAACAGGGAGGGCTCGCGTCCAAAGCAGGCGTCTCGAAATGGGATGCAACTGCCAGAGAAGCAGTGGGCAGTACGTCATGGCAGACGCCGAGCTTCCACATTGCCGTCGAGGTGGGACGGAACGGCTTGAGCGCATCCCAGGAGCTTGGGGCGGAGCCCGGGTCAACGGCCCCACTGGATTGAGTCGCACGGCGGCGGCTTGATGGCAGCGGCTTGATGGCAGCGGCATCGAGGGTCTGGTGTCGCAAGACGACGAGGTTGGCCAAGGACAGAATGCGACGAAAACCCGACGGCATGTCCGGGGCTCTGCTGCCTTTGCGCAGATCATGAGCGGACAGACTGATTTGGCGCAGCTGACGGCCGTCGGTTGTCGCCTACTCGGGCTTGGTTGGGTGAGTTGGACAAGCCATGATGGATGGCGTCCTGCATAGCCACGGCGTGAACGCGGCTCCCATTGGTGCCTCTGGAGCCCGTCCAGCATGGAGCTCCCACCTGCCAGCTCAGCTCTTGTAGCAAAGTCGCGACGACAGAGGCCCGCAAGGTCAGCTGCGTCTCGCTTGAGACGGCAGCACGCGTAGGCCCGTAGGACAGTACGTGGGAGAGGAACGGGCTTCCGTTGAGCCTCACAGGGAGCCTGACAAGACCCTTGACCAACTCTCTCCCCCCCATGCCCCGATGCCCCCCTCCGTGCCCCCATGCAAGGCGTCGGTGGACAAGCCAAAGCACAGCCATTCCCACCGTTTGCCTAATCTGCCAGGCGGACCGTGATACCGACGCTGTCGTAGCATCACATGATTGGGCAGCTCGTGACTGCGGCATGGGCGTGGAATGCTTCCGCCCCACGAGGGCAGATGCGCGGCAGGGTTGCCGATCCGCCCACGAGAAGGCCATGCTGTCACGACGCGCAGGAGTTCGTGGCCCAGGATCGGTGCGCTTGCAGCCGCCCCCATCGCTTTCTGAGGCCCCGACCCTGTTGGCTAGAAGGATTGCCGTGCGTTGTGGAAAGCTGTGCGCGTCGGAAGAAAAATTGACGCTGCGGGTTGCGGAACGTCGTGGACGAAAAGAGTTTTCCCTCTGCTGCCATAAGCAGACCAAGACCACCGAAGCGTCGCCTGCGCCGCGCAATGCTTACGAGGCCCCGACTACAATCACGTCGATACGTCACAGATACCCGGCCTCATTTGTCAATTGTCCCGAATCGAGCACAAGTCAAACAAATGGGGTACTGCAAGGGCCAAGGTGTCGCGTGTTCTCGGCACCACCCCTTTGATCGCAAGTCAAGGTACATCTCGAGAGGCTCCCTCACACCCATCCATATGTCCATGGGTGCCCGTCTCGCGTGCAAACCATCCACAGTCCCAGTCAATGCCGCGCTCCCTCGATACAGTGCCACTTCGCCAAGGGCCCCCCTCCCCCCTGCAGAACGCCCAAGTTAAAAGGGCTCAGATGTCGTCCTCGAGAAACTTGTACGCAAACCTAAAGTCCGCTTTCCGTCGGTTCATCCTGGGCCAACATTAGCTGCCGGTTTCGGACCGTCTCGCTCGCGGCCCACTTACCATGTGCTCTCGTAGTCAAAGAACCGGTACGTGCCCTGCTCATGCTCCTCGGTGATGTTCTTGGGCTCCTCGTGGCGTTGAAACCACGTCTGGTACTGCTTGTGAAACCGCCAGCTCTGGTCCTTGAGCGCCTTGGCCGCCAGATACTGTTGGGCCGTTCCCTGCTTATAGTAAAAGACATAGAACAGCGTGTCCGGGTCTATGCGCGAATAGAGCCGCGGGTCGTCGAAGATGGGCAGCGGTTCTCGCGGGAAGCCAGACCCCGTCTGAGGCACGGGCATGTCGGGCCGATACGTTCGCGGAACCTCGGAGTCGAGCGCCTCGGGACAGCTTGCCTGGCTCGCCGTCATCATCCGCAGCGTTGGCGGGGACGCAGACGGCGGCAGCGGCCGTTTCCGCGCCGTTTCGTACGAGTCCACCAGATCCTGCAGCGACGAGGGTAGGTGGTATATGCACTCTTCCTCCGGCTCCTCGGCTATGGGCTTGATCCCGTTGGTAGCGCCGTTTGCTTGGGGCACTGGGGCCATGTTAGCATACAGTCAAGTCCGGCCGGGGCAAACGGCGACACTCACCAGTCGCAGCATCCGTAGGCTCGACCGCAGCAGGTTGCTTGCCCGCTGCTTTGGATTTTTTGGAAGGGCGGGAGCTTGAGGGCTCCGGCTCACCTGACGAAGGGCCCGACCTGGGCTCCGCCTGCTGCGACGATGCGCCCGCCGCCGCCGCCACGGCAGACGCTATGGGTTGCACCGAGGTGGTGGCTGGCGAGCTCGTCGCACTCGTCTTTGCCTGAGCCAATGGCAGTGGTGAGATGACCACGCTCGCGGACCCTGGAGGCGGCGGCAAAGGCGCGATGCCCACGTTGTTCCTGTCGCTCGCTGCAGCAGCTGCAGCAGCCGACGCATACTTGAGCCCCTCGCCCGCCGGCCTCGTCGGCACCGCAGCCGGCTTCATCGTGGGCCCGCTCGTGATGCCGGTGCTGATTGTCGACAGTGGCGTATGCAGCGTGGCCAGCGCAGGTAGGGGCGATTTGATTGGCACCGAGACTTTGCGTCCAGCTCCGCCGCCGCTACCAGAGCCAGCCGTGTCCACCTCCCTTTGCGATCTCCTCGTTGCTGGCTTGGCCGGTTGTTCTACCTCTGGCGCCGCTTCGTCCTGCACCGATTGAGTGTCGAGCGATGAGTTCTTCTCGGTGTCCTGGTTCATGCCAAACACCCCTTCGTCATCGTCCAGGTTCAAGTCGTCGTACATTTCCTCGTCGTGTATGCTCTCGTCGTGTAGACCGTCCGAGACGTAGTAGCGGATATTTTCTTCCAGTTCGTTGACCTGCTCCGTCTCGATGCCCCCGTTCTCCAGCGAGCGCCGAATCAGCTCTAGTTTTCCTTGGTGCCACTTGTGCTGCTCGATTGTCCGCTCAATCTCAGCCATGCGGTCAGCCTTGGATCCGTGATTCTTGCCTTTCTTCATGGTAGCTTGTATGGACTCGCCCTCGGCCTCCAGGGCCTCGATCTGTTGCTCCAGCTCGTCGACCATACTACTCAAGAACTCGCCGGCCTCGACTTTGGCTTGTTCCTTTGGATCGAGCTTCGCGGCGGCCGATAGTCCCTCTTTGGAGTATGCCTTGGTCTTCATAGCCTTTTCCACAGCCTTGAATTTCTCCATTTGCTAAGAGGAAGGGATTGCATGTCAGCCTATCGACGTGGACGTTTGTGGCACAAGAGACGCACCGTTTCTATCAGCTTCCGGTGCTCTAGCAAAGGCGCCTTGTCCTTGATGTCGTTGCTGGCGGCCCATGTCTTGATCTGATCGCGCAACCGTTGCAGCTTCTTGATCTCGCGCTTGAGGTTGTCCTCGAGCTTTTCCTTTTGCGCCGGGTTGTTGGACTGCTCGATTTTCTCGTAGATGGCCTCGAACTCGGCGACGCCTTCGGCCACCTTTTTGAAGCATTTGTCGACCTCTTGCTGCAGTTTCCTTGCCGCCATCTTGTGCGTGCGAGAGCTCCGAGGCCCCGCGGACTATAGGTTCGCCTCAACGGAGGAGTCTGTTGCCGGGGAGTCAGGGTCAGCAGACACGATTGAGATTGGCGCTCGGCGACCGTTGTCGCTGCGTCAAGCCGTTGCCGGGGCGCGCACCTACGTCAGTTAAGGGTCGTCGAGAGCTCGGGTCTACCGTCAGATTGGGCGTGCGCGCGTCGCTCGATAGGCGATGGAGTTGTGTTCGGTGCACGAAACGCGAGCGTCACGGTCGGTGGAGTGGAAAAGGGCCAGCTCCGGGGTTCGGGCTGCTGATGGGTTGTTTGCTGAGAGCAAGGAGCCGAATGGTTGGTGGCAGGCGGACGCATAGATGGAGAGGCTGGATAGGCAGGGGAAGGTTAGAAAAACGAGGTCGTGGCTCCCGATAAGCTAGCTGATGACAGGTATCCCTTATCTCGTCAGCGTTAGTGAGGAGGGTCAGCCGCAGATGCCACGAGCGATACCCGAGCTTGCCAGTGATTTAAAGGCCAAGGTCTCTTCTTCGGTTCAACGAAATAAGCAGAAGTTTATTCTGTGGAACTAACTGCCAGAAGGCGCGCTCGTGAGAGCCGTGCTACTCTCCGCGCCACTATCTCAAGATACCGCGAGGTAACCAGTCGCAGATAGACAATTACGGGGTGCAGCTCACATGACATCGCGTCCAAATCGACTATGAATCTCAGCTCTCCTGACAACTGCCTAGCAAACTTGACGCGCCCGCCCTTTTCGGACCGTCTAAGCGCTCAATTGGCCGACGCCGTCTCATCCAACGACAAGCTGCATCTGCAGGACCAGCACTGTCGTTGATCAGGGGCTGGCGCTTGACCTCGAAATGAAAGGTCTGGGCCCTTTTGGCGCCTGCGAAGCGCATGACCCCCTAGCTGACGTGCGTGAGAGCAGCCATCATTCAGCGTGTCCTGTCGGCATCTGTGACAGTCAACAAGGAACTTGTCTCGTCCATTGGGCGGGGTGTTCTTGTCTTTGCCGCCGTCGCGCCAGGAGACACGGAGAAGGAAGTCGAGTCGATGGCGTCCAAAGTCCTGAGGATGAAGCTGTGGGACGACGAGGCAGGCAACAGGGTATTTCGCGACTCTGGTTTGCTGCCACGTGCTACGGTCGGGGAGAAGGAATGTGCTGACGAAAAGAAACCAGTGGAAGCAGAGCGTGACCGATATCGAGGGAGAGGTGCTGTGCGGTACGCCCCCTCCCCAGACAACAAACATGTCAATCTACGAATAGACATCCCATTCAAGGCAGTCTGACAGATGACTTTGTTGCGGCAAGTGTCTCAGTTCACGCTGCTGGCAAAGACGAAAAAGGGGACCAAGCCTGATTTCCACGGGGCCATGAACCCAGACGAAGCCAAGCGACTCTACCACTGCTTGTGCAGAGAATCAAGGACGGATACGTCGGGGAGAGAGTCAAAGACGGCAAGTTCCAGGCCATGATGGAGGTTGCGCTGGTAAACGACGGACCGGTGAGTCTCAGGAGTCAGGAGGGAGCTGCCGGCCTGCTAACGGCGGCCGATAGGTGACACTGGAACTTCAAGCCGGGGCTAGCAAGGCTCCGGGGGAGACATGACGGCGCGGGCGGGCGCCGAAGACAAAGCCGACTCGGGGCTCGTGGCGTGGCTGGCGTGTGCGCGGCTGTCTCAATCCGATCTGACCACGTACTTGGGCCATTACCCGAGAGGGCCCAGACGCCATGCTGGATGCATGATGCGAACCCGGGGGGCAGTTGCAGTCGAGACTCGGTGAATCGACCATGGCAGCATGCATTGCTGAGGCTCGCCGGCCGCCGACAGCCAGCATCCGGATACGTGGGCGCGGGAGCTTGGAGCTGAGAAGAGACTTGCTGCAAGCCTTTGGGCGTTAGCGCGGGACGGACTCTCGAGGTGAGAGGCCGTCCCTGGAATAGGTTGCTTTGTAAGTCGCAAGCGGCCTTGGCAAGTACCCTGTCCAGCCAAACAGGTACCTCGCGGGCCCTTGCGGAGCAGGGCAGCTAGAAACTTCTACGAACCCCACCACGGCTCGTCGAGAACATGCTAAAGAGGACGATCCGCTTCCCCCATCGCCAATGGCATCTCTCCCGCCGCATCAACCCTCTCGTGCCTGACGCTGTTGTCTCTTTTCCCACTCAGCCAAGCTCGTCCTCCCGCCTCTCCGCTCCTTCGCTTACAGTACGGCCCTCTCAAGGTCCGATCCGGCAACTGGGTAACCCCGCATCCAGTCGCTGCTTCGTCCTACCTACCCTTTGAAGCCTCGCGCGCCACAGACAAACAACTGCGGATTGGACCGTCTGGCTATACGCGGCACTCGACGCTTTCCCATCTTCCGCCCTCGTCGATTCACTCGTCGTCACCAACATCACAGTTGACCTCGCAACAGCCGCTCGCCATGGCATCCGAGTCTGACAACAAGGCCCGTCCGCGCGTCTTCTTCGACGTCACCATTGGCGGCAAGCCGGCCGGCCGCGTCACAATGGAGCTCTATTCCGACCTCGTCCCCAAGACCGTCGAAAACTTTCGCTGCCTCTGCACGGGCGAAAAGGGCCTTGGCAAGTCCGGCAAGCCCCTGCACTACAAGGGCTCCGTCTTCCACCGCGTCATCAAGCAGTTCATGATCCAGGTAGGCGGCGCTCACGCTTCCCCTTGCGCCTGAGAAATGGTAAACTCAATGCTCATTCCATTGGCCTCGCTCAGGGCGGTGATTTTACAGCCGGTGACGGCACTGGCGGCGAGTCCATCTACGGTGCCAAGTTTGAAGACGAGGCCTTTCCCCTGAAGCACGAGAAGCCTTTCCTGCTGTCCATGGCAAATGCTGGCCCCAGTAAGTAGACCCTCTCGGCCCTCTTTCAGTCATCACCTGGCACCCTCATCCCGCCAATTGGAGACTGTTTGGATTATAGTTGACAACCCCTTTGCCAGACACGAATGGCTCTCAGTTCTTCGTCACGACCGTCCCCACCCCTCACCTCGATGGCAAGCATGTCGTCTTCGGCGAGGTCCTGAACGGCAAGTCGGTCGTCCGCCAGGTCGAAAACCTTCCCACCCAGTCAGGCGACAAGCCCGTCAAGGAGGCCGTCATTGCCGACTGTGGCGAGCTCACCGGAGACGCCGCCCTGGCCGCTGACGTGAAGCAGCCCGATGCCATGGGCGATCCGTACGAGGACTTTCCTGAGGACTGCAGCGAGGAGCTCGACGCCCAGAAGATCCTCAAGATTGCCACCGCGTGCAAGGACTTTGGCAACAAGGCCTTCAAGGCCGGCGACGTCAACCTGGGACTCGACAAGTACGAAAAGGGCCTGCGTTACTTGAACGAAGACCCCGACCTGGACGACGAGCCGCCCACCACCAAACAGACTCTCGACGCCCTGCGCTTCTCGCTGAACAACAACGCAGCCCTGCTGAGCATCAAGCAAGAAGCCTGGGACGATGCCGTCCGGTATGCGACGTCGGCGCTCGCCGTGGCGGGCACCTCGGACGCGGACCGTGCAAAGGCCTACTACCGCCGCGGCTTCGCTCACGTACGGGCCAAGGACGAGGAGAGCGCCCTCAAGGACCTCGACGAGGCGCACCGCCTGGCTCCCAACGACGGCGTCGTCGTCAACGAGCTCAGCGCCGTCAAGGCCAAGGCGTCTGCGCGCGCCGCCAAGGAGAAGGCCGCGTACAAGAAGTTCTTTACTTGAGAAGAGGGTCCATCTGACTGGCCCTTCCCCCTTCCCCCGCCGAGGGCAGAGGAATTTCTGTGTGTCATTTTGCTCATGTATTGGCAGCATAGCGTGGGACTGGGCTTTACATACGGCATGGATGGCTGGATTTGCCTTTTTCCGCTGAGAAGCGGCCCAGGTAGAGCTGCGGTGTAGCAAATCGGTAGACAGACGACGATGAATGAGACGAGGATTGATGCCCACCGCGAGTCGTCACCCGACGTGCATGTCTTTCCTGGCACAAGGCCTGTTGTTCGGAACTGAGCGTGGCTGAATGGAGTTTGACTGAGAGTTACGCCGTCGGCCATGGTATATAGTCCAACACGCGCCACGACCCTTCTCATGCTCGCCGAGGCAGCCTCTCGGCCGCCGACGGCAATGCGGGCGGCGCTGCTATGTACATTCCTTCGTGCTCCTAAATTTGTCCTGGCTCCCCCGGAATTCTCCTCTCTCACCTCCCAAGTTCCTCCATAGGTATCCATCGCCACTCCTCGCGTCGTGTAATCTACCCCAAGCCATCTTGGGCACAATAACTCCTCTCCAACCAGAGAAGGGGCCCAAAACTTTTCGAATGACGTAAGTGGGTAATGAGTAGAAAAGAGAAGGGGGAAAGAAGAAAGGGATCAAAAATGAAAGAATGAAGCAAAACCGCTACCAACGCACCAGCCCCGGGCGCTTCCCCAGAGCGCCGCGACCCGGCGGCCCGACCCCTGCCTCGCGTCTCACTTCTGCTGCTTCGAGTCTGGGCTCTCGGCCCTCCCGCCGATCCTCATGATGCCGCTGAGAATGGTCCTCCCCACCTTTCCGTTCCTCCCCTTGATGGTGTTGCCGCCGCCCCCTGTGCTGCCTGTCTTCTTGCTCTCCAAGCTGCTGGCTTCCCTGCCGGCGCGGTACTCCTTGCTGTGACGCTGCGCCGCGAAGCGATCCCCGAGCCCGTCGCTTCCCGAGCTGCCGGGCGGCCTGATGGCGTCGATGGCCACCGCCAGCGAGTGGGGATTGCTCAGAGACTCGATGAGGGTGGCCTGCTCGAGGGATTCCGCGAGCTGCTCGGCACCGCCTGAGACGGAATCGATGGCCCGCGAGTGCTCTGCCCTGGCGAGACAGGCGTCGGAGCGCCTCTGAAGGGCGTTGCAGAGATCGTGAAAGGTGGCGAGAAGCTCTCCGTCGTCGAAGATCTGCCCCCTCTTGACGTCTGGCGGACATGAGTCGACCCATAGCTTAACCAGGCTCGCGAAGCTCCTGGCCTGGTCGATTAGGTACGGCAAGCTAGGAAACCCCTCTCGCGCCGCCGGACCCAGTCGTCCCAGCATCGTGACCGGTGTGCTGTAGCTTGCGGGTACACTCCTGACGCCGTCCCTTTCCGTCGGGATCCCGCACACCCGGTCAATGTACTCCCGGAAGATGGGCCGCTGTGCGCTGAGAAACTTGTTCATCGGCTCCATCCATTCTTCCCGTTTGCCGAACACGGACATGTTGGACATTTTTTGCAGGACCTTGGCAATGAGGGTAAGGGTGCGCTGGGCGCGCGGCCGAGGGTGGTCTCTCAGGAGCCCAAACAGCTTGGGCGACAGGATGGCCGGGCAGATGAAGCGCAAGAACAAAAAACCGGAAACGGCTGTGTACTTGACGGTCCGCAGAAAGTCTCCGTACCGGTCCTCTGCCACGGCCCGGATATATTTGAGAATCTGACGCAGCTCCGCCGGGAGACGGTCGGCCGAGTCGGCGACGCGGTGCCACACCTCGGTGGTCAGGAGGATGAGCCGGTTCCAGCGCTGATCCATGTCTGCGGCGACGGCGTGGTGATGGTGATGATAATGCTGGAGGTGCGGCAGCCGGCTCGGGTCCACCTCGCAGTCTGGATCGAGCTCGTTGAGCTCTACAATCTTGTCGCGCAGCACCTCGTCCAGATACTCGGTGCCCAGCCGCCTCATGTGAAACTCGAGCGACTGCGTCAACAACGTGTTGCCCCGAAAGAGCAGATTTGCCTCGCCTGCAAGTGATTTCGACATGTCTCGCACGAGGAGCTCGCGGTCTGTATTCGAGGACGAGGGCGGAGGATTCGTAGTGGTCATCGGCGCGGAGAAGGCAGCAAGCGACTCGGTCGACTCAGTCGACTTGAGGCGGCTGCTAAACCTGAACTTCTTGATGGACGCCTGACTTCCTATGCCATCAATTTCGTCCTCCACCAAGGCCATGAGCCAGTCGCTCGCCGACCCCGATGCTTGGAATATGTCCAGAAAGGTCTCGGAGAGGCGGCGTAGCTGTCCCGGCAGCGCCGCAGATATCATGGTCGTGAGGCCGGTGGAGAATCGGTGAAGGAGGTCTGAGAGTGGCCTGTACTCCTTGGTGAGGAGCGCAACGTGCTCGGCGTGCCAGATCTTGACTAGCATCGAGCCGATGGGTTGCTGCCTGTCGTCCAATATCTGCAACCATTCCTCATGGTCCTTTCCGCGCTCGAGCCGGTCTAGTATGATGTTGACCGAGCCGCAAACGAGCTCCTCCTGAGCAGTTCCGCCATCGTCCGCGCTCGTCTTTCTCGTCGAAGCCTCAGCGCTGCAATGGTTATTGGTCACTTCCACCAACCGCTTCAGCACAATTGTCAAATCCCGCACGCTGGGGGGCAAATCGACAAACTCGCAATCCTCTCTCCAGAACGGATTCTTGGTATCTGTCCGCGTCGTCGTTCGTGCCCGCACCTCGCCATCGAGGATAACCTCTGCCAGGTAGCTACCCACCAACGGATCTGCCTGCTCGCTCTTGCCGGCCCTTTCGGGCGCCGTGGATTCAGGTTCTGCGGCCTGTCGAGCTCGTATCTTTGCCTCGGTCACCCTAACGCCGACAGTTCTTTCAATCCGAAAAGTCTCTTCGTCTTGTTCCGATTCCAACTCTGTGAGTCCTTGAGCCGAGTACTCGTTGTCAGAGCCGTCCAGCTTGTGGATTTCGGGCACTGCAATGGCGCGCAGCAGCACAAACCAGACCTCAAAGGCGACGCGGCTGTCGAGGGCGAGATAGACCGGTCGAAATATGGACAGCTGGGTCGACGATTGTGCATATATGGGAAAGATGGCTATGCAAAACTCCTGATCCAAGACAGTGTGGTCGAGTTGCTGGATGGAGTGGCGCGATAGCTTGGATAGCTGGATTACACATAGCACCGATATGTCGTTTTCCATAAGCAGCCGGAACTCGCCGTCCTCGTGAAGGATGCACGAAACCTTCCTCCACGACGCGACCGGCGGCGACCGCTTATCTCTCGTCGATGGTCGATGGACGACCTCCCATGGCGTTGCCACCGGCCCCTTGTCCCACAGCATGACGGTACCCACTTTGATGATGTTGGAGCTACGCCCGCCGTCCAGAGAAGAGGCAGACTGTCCCTGTCTTCGCAGACCCGGCCTTTGTGTGACAGTAGGATAGCTGTTGGTGGTGGTGGTGGATGACGGGCTGTTGTTGCCGTTGGCCATCCTCATCCCGGCAGGCTGAATCTGTTGCCAGCAAAGTAGGGCCGCGAGCCACAGATTCCAATCGTCCGAGGCAAGAGGCCGCAGCAACACTATAATGGCCTCTCCGGAGTGTTGTTTCTGCAACGCGACGACTTCGAGGCACGCCTTGCCAGACTCGGGGTATTCCACCGGCAAGACCCTGCAGCCACGAAGGTCCGGAACAAGTGTCGTGAAGGCGGACATGCTGGTGCCCTGGTGTCCAGAGTGACACATGAGGCAGCCATTATCATCGTCAATATATGCGAATCCGGCGTACCAAGTCCCTCCGGCGTCGACCTCGCACTCGATCTCGCCGCGCATCCTCCCGGCCAGGGCCTTCATCAGCGAGATTATCCGGGCAGGTTCTCCGGTGGCGACGGGGATGGAAAGTGAGTCGACCGAGGCCATTGCGGGCGCCTCGGGCGACGATGGACGGGAGGACAGCCGCCTCAGTAGTCGTCTATTGGATGAGGCTGATTTCTTCTCCTTTGTCTTGCTCGACGGCGCTAGCGTCTCGGTATGCCTGTGAGCGGGCATGGGCGGGTAGCCCACGGGGTCGGAATCCGACATTGTGGTAGGCGGCGTGGACTTTTGCGGTTCATCGTGTGGCATAGGCTGCGACCCTGAAGAGCTGACGCTGCCTATTCTGTGCCGCTGCCTATCGGGCACAGGCGGCGCGCCCCTGTGCGTGAGCAGCCCCGCATCCATTGTCCGCGTCCTAGGCCTCGTGCTTCCACTGGCCCGTATGTGCTGGTAACGCTGATACTGCTGCTGCTGCTGCTGCTGCTGTGCTTGTGCTGGCGATGAGGCTGGCATTCGGCTCGAGTCTGCGCTCTCGTGCGACTCACCAAGCGAATCGCCGAATACGACTCCCTGCCGCCTCCGCCCTCCGCCGAAAATGGCCATTGGCGAGCCTTGCTGAGAGGGCGAGCCGGCATCGCGGGGTATGGGCAGCGGCGACGCAGCCGAGCCTTGAGAAAAAGCAGCTGCTCCGAACCTCCGGCCTTCGGCGAAGTCTGGTGCGACGGCCTGGGGCGTGCCGCTTGAGTCGGCATTGTATCTGAAGGCGGGCCTGGCGAGACTCGCTGCCGGGTTCCGCCGAAGCTCGAGGGGTGATGAGCTGTGCCGACCTGGCACTTGAGGTGGGTGGCCCCTGGGCTGGGACGGCTGCTGGCGCTGATGTTGGCGAGGCCAAATTGTCGCTTCGCTACCGCCGCTCTCTGAGAGGGTGGCCGAGGCTTGTCCTTCCATTCCTATTGACGGTGACATGCTCATGCCATGGCTTGCCCACATCCACGCCCACGCACCACATTGAGAGCCTTTGCCTCCGTTTCGCTTCGTGCTGTAATGTCTCGGAAAAGGAAAGGGGAGGCCGTTCGGATGGAATCGCGCGGGTTCGCGGCGTCGTGTTTCCTTGACTACTCTCTCAGAGTATTATGTGGCGGTATTCGGCGCCGTTGTTGGACCTGGAAGCTCCAAACGAGTGTATTTGGCAGCCAGCCTGCCTTGCTACGACTTTTTGAGGCAGCGAATTCTTTGCTTTGGCTGTACTTTTGGCGTATCGAGTGACGGCGACGAGCTGCGTGCACATTGGCAGACTGGGCTATGCCGGGGCTAGCCAGGATATCGTAGCAAGAGCCGGAAACGAGAGAAAAACGCGTTCTGGGCAGGCAGCGAGCGAGGCCGCACCCACTCGGTGACCAGGATGCCCGCAGCAGGTATCGATTCGACTGGCGCCCAAAACTGCGCATGAAGTGATGACCTGCAGGGAACTGATCACTCCGACGAAGGTACGCAACGAGAGCCCGACGAATGGCCGGGAGTCGTGCCGCCTCTTGTTAGCTCAATCGAGGCCGTTTCTGTGTTTCCGAACTAAGTCGCCAGCTTCGGAACACGCCTGTTGATCCGATATAGGCCGTGTCAAGATGCCTCAGCGAGGTTGCGTGCGTGGCAGCGCTGGGCCGGGCGAGCTCACGATGGCAGATGGAAAGCGGGGAAATAGTGTGTTGTTGTCTCTGGAGGACGGCGGTGATGGCGGTGAGTCGCGAGCGTCGTCGACCATCGAGTCCCGTCGACGAGTCAGTCAAGCCAAGAGCGGGTCGAGGTGGTTGACGCCAGCAAACAAAGAGACGACAGGGTTCGAGGAATTGTTCCGCACAGGCGCTCCAATAGCAGGCGGCGGAGGTCGTTGAGCAACAAACGGGGCACGGCAGGTTCTGGGAGCGGTCACCGTCAGGGTGAAGAGGCCATGGAGTCGCGAGCAGACGACGATGGAGGGCAAAGGGGCGACGGAGCGAATGCTTTCTGGGAGAGAGACAAAGAGAGAGAGACTCGATATTAATTACCCAGGTACCTTAACTGTTAAAGTACCACGGTCAGGTACTATTTGGCTCCCACGGTGGGCAAAAAGATGCGGTGGGCCAACAGCAGCGTCCGATGCAACTGCAGAAGCTCTCAGCAGGCCCGCAAGCTCCAGCACGCGTCCTACCCGGCAGCTCGTAGTAACTTTCTGCTTCTCTCTCCGCGCTCTTGCCCTGTCCGATACGAGACGAACGAGGACAAGAGCGTCAGCAATTGTGCTTGTCTTTGCCGTGAGATTGCATCAGAGTGCTGTAAAACAGGCCGATCTGCGCAAGCCAGAATTAGTACTAACTGGCTGGTAGTACCCCGCCTTCTACAGCGGTACTTAAAGGCGAGCTATCGTGGGTACCCAATGTGACCGAGTACCCGACACGGGGCGGAAGCTGGCCGTCTGCCCTGCGCCGCCCTGACTAAAGCACGGTACCTGCTCAAGCAGAGTACAGAGAGCCGAGGTACCTTGCATGATTGAGTACAGTACCTACGCCGACAGCGGTTGCTAGCGGCCGCGATGTCCTCGCTGAGAACCACTAGCGGCCGCTGTGAAGACGCGACACCCCCTCTCGTCCTTGGTGTTCCTTGGTGCTCACCGTCCAGTCAGTCCCGTTTCACCCCCATACCACGGAAGGCTAGCCTCTGGCCGCGCTGGCATGGCAGGGGGGCTCTTTGTGCTGCAACTCAAACCCCCGCAACAGGAGTAACCAGCCGCGAGACCCTGACGGCTCTGGAGCAGGGCTCAAGAGGGGAAACGCACGACGGAATGATCATCCTGGGCGGTTAGGAGAGTCAAGGAAAAAGAAAGCACAGACGAGGAAAAAGAACGCAAACCGGAACAAAAGAGAAGGTGGCCAAGGCTCATGCCCAGCCTCATGAGCCTTGGCCACCCACGCAGCCCCGACGTCATGACAACACAACGGATGGATGAGCGGAGTCCCGCCCGTTAAGAATTTATCCGTAGGCAAAAGTCAAAAGGGCACAGATATTGCATCAGATCCAGGATGGAGATTTGCTTGGTTTCCCATGTTTGCAAAAGGCCAGAGGCACAAGTTAGCGCAGGACCAGAGGAGCAGATGCAAAGTATAACAGCCCAATGTCTGGAATGGTCCCGCTTCAAATGTAATCTCGCCCCCTCACTCTCCTTCCCCCCCCACTTGATCGGAATGGGGCTTCGTCATTGGAAAAATAATCGAAAAAGGAAGTCGGGCGGAGTATATCTGTGTACATGCCTATGTACTGGGATCCGAGGGCGGGAACAGCCGCGCAATATCGTGGTGGCGTCGGACAGCGTCTTGGCTGAAGTCGACGTTGATTGCTTACCGCACCCTCCTCCAATCGCACGTCACGGCCTCAGCTCCGGGACATTTCTTATCCATCTTCTTTGCTCCGAATTACAAAAGCCACAGCCAGGTCGAGCGGTCTCGGAGCACGCACACACACGCACGGTCGGCAATGATGAACATCTCGGCCGCCCCCAGCTAAAAGACAAGACAACCCATCTTGCCCGTCTCGAGAGTTGTCCTCCATCATCTCATTTCATCTCTCTGCCGCACCCACAGCCCACCGCCGGCTCCAAGAAATCAGCTCGTAGCCAAGCGCTCTCTGCCCACCAGCCCGCGGGACAACTGCGGAACGCTCCCCCCTCCTCGCGACAAACGCGGGCCCCGAAACAGATCCTCGTGCCCTCTGCCGCCTCCGATCCTGCATGTCTCATCGGAGAGGGGGGGCGGCCGGCCGAGTCTGCATGCACATTTTCTCGCTCCAATGGGCGTCAACGGAGTTCAAGGGGACAACGTTTGCATGGCGGAGGGCATAGCATTGCACCGACCAACAGCTGTCTGCGAGATCTGAGACCTCTTCAATCTCGGAACCGTAGCCGGGCGGCCCTCGTCCAGCGGCCCAGTCAGGCTTCTCGTTGTCGAGGTCATGGCCGAATGAGAAGCGGTCGCGTCGAGGCGCCGAACCGCGCATGAATGTGGCCACGCCACCGCATAAACGCCTTGCAAAGCATCGACTCACGCTCAAGCCCGCGCCCATCAAGCACTACCAAGGTCTCATATTGGGCAAACCTCGAGGCCGGCACATGGCGTCGTCTTTGTCCATGCGACAGTCAACGCTTTGAATCCGTACACTGCCTAAAACTTGCCCCTATGCTTTTGGCTTCTCCCTCCCTGCAGCACTCTCCAGCCCAAGCAAGGCTTGATGGAAGCAGAGTAAACACATGGCCCACCGGCACCTCCGTCGCAGTGTTCAACCGAGAGACTCCGACCCAGCAACGCTCCCCCGTGGTTTACGGGTTTCATGTAGATGCACGCTGTCGCCCATGTCGAACAAGGGACGGGGGAAACGAGGAAAAAGACGCAAGTGCGTGTGATAGTGCATGCTTGCGTGTGCGTAGTTTTGTAGATTCAACGACGCCGGGTGCCGCCGGCTCTTCCAACTCCCTATTGCCAAACCAAAGCATCTGTAAGGCCCTGATACATTCATGCCATATCACAAACGGGAACCGAGAAAAAGATGGGAAAGAGAGAACAAAAGACAATAATCCTCCTGGGACTTGGTCACAATGAAGGGGTAACGAGAGACGGGAAGATAAGATCAGGCCAACGGAGAAGAACTAGCATGCGGTTGTCTAGTGGTAACAGAAGGCAAGGGGCCCTCCGTGCAAGCAACAAAACAGCCGAGGGGAAAGAAGCAAGCGCTGCTTCTCGATTTGCCTAGCGCGACACGGGCCCTTCGATTGGACTGGTCGGCATGCTCCGGACGTTGCTAAGGTCTGAGCTTCCCGTTCGCCTCAGAGCCTGCCTCATAGTTTCAATGTTCAAGTCGTTGGTCGGGGCTGTCAGGTTGAGCTGACCGCCGCTGCTCGGACTTGTCACCGGCTTGCGCAAGGGACTAAGGTCGACGCCCTTCATGCTTCCGGGGTTGCTCGTCGGTGGGCTAGTGCCGGGTCCTTGGCTAGATACGGGCGACCGGATTGGCGACGGAGAGCGGTTCAGCGCCGCCGAGGGAATCGAGGTGAGGCCGGCCAAGTGGATGCTGTCCCGGGACTCGGCCGTGCCAGCGTGACCAGTGTGCTCGGCCTGGACGACGTCGGCAAAGGAGATAAAGGATAGCCGGCGTACATCGGCAGAGTCGAGCGAGCCATAGTTGGAGGCATTGTCGGGCGGCGGCAGGCCCACGCGATCTGCAAACGAGGCCAGCTCGGCGGCCCACTCGCTCGACGTCTGGTCAAAGGGGGTGCTGCTGCCGCCCACCGCCCCGCTCGTCCCTGTCACAGTCACCGACGCCGGCTGGTGCAAGGTGTGGGTGACGATCTCGACAGCGTCGGGGTTCAGCTTTTCGTTGGTGATGGCCTCGGAAGCGTCGTCAAGCACGGGGGGTATGTAGTTTTCCGTCTGGATGTGCGTCGGGATCGCGGGCGAGCTGGGTTTGAGCACGGTGCTGTCCTGGACGTCTCGCTCGAAGATTTGGGAGCCGGCCGGGGAAGACACGCGAGGCGATGTCGACAGCGCCCGAGTCGGAGAGGAAGGGATGACGAAAGGCCCGGGCTCACTTTGGGTGGTGGCCGCGGTTGCGTTGGTGATTTGGGTGGGTGATGAGGTCGCCTGCGACGTTGACGAAAGCCTCGAGGCGTCCCTCGACAGAGACGGGGGCTCGGCGCTGGAAGCTGACCGGAACGAGGTTTCTGCCTTTTTCTTGCCGAAGCCAAAGAGGCTTCGTTTCTTGCTCTTTCCATTCTTCCTGCCGTCGTCTGTCCGAGACTCTGGCCCTGCTGCGTCGGCTGTTCGAGGCGCCGTCGAGTCGCCATAGCCAGCGCTGTCCGACAGGCTCTTGCTGGGCGAGTACATCTGGCCGCTCTTGAGCGACGGTGCCTCGGCGAGACTCATTGTCGATGAGTGTGCGTCGCGGGACAGCCGTTTCCTGGCCAAGAGCTCTCGGGGGGGTCAAGCTAGGCCGAGGGCTGCGTTCTGGTTGTGTCCACAAGCAATCGAGCTGCCTGGACATGAAGCACGGGGGTGGACGAATTTTTTTTTTCCCCTTGCAGAGAAAAAAGAGGAGAGTCGAAAATGTCGGGGGTTGGAGGTACCCTAGCAAGCTGGTGAGCAGACGAGTTCACGTAGCCATTCGCCGCTGCCGTGCCGTGTCATGGGAAGAGCGAGAGCGAGGCGGCGTTGAGGAAGGAACAGGCATTGTTGACGTACCTGATGTCGGGGAAGGATAAGTGGGGGGGGTGGAGGAAGGAGGGGGGACGGCGCCTGACACACGATGGGGTCTTGGAGCGCGCTGCCTTCTCGGTTGTCACCGTTCAACTGCGGTACCTTGGACCACGGCGCAAGCCGCTGGTTCTCACCCCTGTTGCTGACACCCGAGGGGGAAAAAGTGGAAGAGGCGAGGAGAGGTCCGTCCGGCTTGCAACCATGCCTAGGCCACGGGATGGGCGAGGAGAAGGAAAATACGTACTGTATGCTGCGGTGAGCGGTACAAGGCGCCAACAGAGGGGGCGCTGTCCGTGGGGTTTACGGTCCTGTACCTGGTGTGTCACGCAGACTCGCAGACTCGCAGGGGACGCAAGAGGCCAGAGGGACACAGGAAGGCCATGAAAGAGGCAGATGGTCGTGCGAGGAGAGTGGCGAGCAGAGGGCGAGCAGAGATGTGACTACCACTACATACATACAGCCCATCCATCCATTGTCTGATGCTGCAATTCAAAGGTATGCGGCACAGGGCTCTGCTCCAATGAGCCAAGACAGGTGGGCGCCTTGCTGGATGGACAGGTGACGATGCCTGCCCACCCTGAGCGGCCAGCCTCTCTGCCCTTGGATTTGCTGCTCCGTGCCAGCTCCGACTCGAAACACTTGCTTGACTTGCAGGCCAAGCATCGTGCACCACCCTCTGCATCACCTGATTCGGCGCCTTTGTGCCGCTTACATCGAGCCACATACAGCATCACGGGAGCCGTGTAGTGTGAGGCATGCACGTCACACACACACCCAACGACTCCTCCGAGACGGGCTGCCCCGGCATAGGGTCCGCGTCGCCAGTCTGTCGCACATCGTGGCCATGTTGTTGTTTGGTTTCAAGACAGGCAGGGCGGTTGGAAGATGCGACACAAGACACCGCAGCGCCAGAATTCTCGTCCGCCCTCTGCCCTCTTTCCCTTCACCGATAGATACCCTGCGGCCGGTTCTCACGCAGTGTTGGGTCCTCGTGATGACTCTTGGGTGTACCCCTCCTGCCTGCAGCCAACGAGGCCCTAAAGGGCCCCTCTCCTCCCGATGATAAACGCAAGCATGCCAAGCAGCGGCGTTTTGCGCATGATATCACAAAGTTGGGTCTCCGGCCTTCGGGCTGAACGCAGTGATTGTCATCCATTCCGCTTGCTTTGCTTGGCGACTCGCATTCGTCTTCTTCTCGTCCAGCCCCTCATTCGCCATCTTTTCGGGGCTCGGTTTCACAGGCCACCCTCGAAACAAGTGCACACGTCAGCAAAAGGCGGATCGCCAAGTCCCGTGTTGTGTTTCTTTTGCAGGTGTCGTGCACGAAGTAGTCTCCGTGCACTGCAGTATCACGTGATTTACGCACCCTGGACCCTGTCAATTACGTAAGCAGATTGGAGTGCCCTGGAAAATCTTCCTCTCGACAACGCCCGAAGCAAGGTCTACGAGAGGCACGACGCAGGATACACCGATTCGCCTGTCTAGCCGCTCATCAATCACAAGAGGTGAAGCTGGCACGACTCAACGCAACCCGATAACCCCGGTTTTCGTTTGCTGTGCTTAAGCCCCCCAATTGTTGTCTCCGCGCCCGTGGCGAGGCATGGAGCTGCGGTCTCTGATCCGCCCGGCGGCCCAGCTGCTCGCTGCCGCCTCTCGCCGCCCAGCCTTCCTCTCCCTCTGCTCTGCCCGCGGACACAAGACGACGGCCCGGACGAAGCGCGCGCTCAAGATCGCTCCGCACCCCTCCTTCCTCCCCGACCGATCCGCCGCCTTCCCCGCCGCCGACTCCATCATCTACAACCCGCCCGAGGCCGAGGCCTCGCCCTACCACACGCCCTTTATCTTCCTTCCCCCCGAAGACCCCCGGCGGCAGGCTATCCTCGAAGCCCGGCGGGACAGCAGCAGCAGCAGCGACGCGCAGCAACCGGCGACGTCGACATCGTCCGCCGACGCCGATCTGCCCCCGGCCATGCGGTACCACCGCCGCGAGCCGCGCTACCACCTCAAGGAGGAGGATGTGGCCGAGATGCGGCGCCTACGCCTCGCCGACCCCGTGCAGTGGAGCGTCGGCCACCTCGCCCAAAAGTTCGACTGCTCGCCCATCTTTGTCCGCATGGTGGCGCCCGCCCCGCCGGGCCACATCGAGTGGCTCGAAGGGAAGCTGGAACGCAAGATGGCGCGCTGGGGGCCCAAGAAGAGGCAGGCGAGGGAGGACCGCAAAAGGCGGGCCGAAATGATGTACCGCGGCGAGCTGTGACTCGGTGCGCGGGGATTGGACAGGGACCTTGGGGGCGGTCCGCGTGTAGCAACTTTTGTCTAATAGCGAAAACATGTGTACGATTGAAGCGCAGGGATGGCGCGCGGTCTGGCGCTTTTCATATTTGCGGATTGAACAAAAACCCCCCGCGCAGATGTGAGAGCACGCTGGAGAGCCGACGGGGAGAGGAAATGAGGAGCATCTCGCTTTGCGGCTGCTGCATATACCATTACCAACCGAGATACGATATCAACACGTTTACCATCCATGCCCTGGCTAACAAGCGCCCGTCATCAAATCTTCGAGAGTCACCGTGTCCCCCGCGTGGCCTGCGGCGTACTCATCGCATGGTGGTCAACAAACGGGGACAGCCATTCAACCCCTGCCCCTCAGGAGGCGTCGCCCGCCCGTACATTGGGCGTCGGCGCTGAGACTCGCCACGTCACTGCGTCCCGGAATCACCCTCAAGCACCAGCCGCACCAGCTGCGCGCATCGCCCCTGACCTCGGGCCTGAGTATGCGGTTGCCGAAGCCCGTCTCGTCGACCCCCTCAGGCACGCAGGCCCCGACGCGCACCATGCGCACCAGCTTGCGCTTGACCCTGCCGCCGATGCCTTCAATCTCGTGCCGCTCGTACCCGGGTCCGAGCTGCGGAGACGGCGTCCGCTCGTTTTCGTGCCGGAGCCCGTCAAGGAGCAGAGGCCCCATGGGCATGGCGGTGACGGGCGACGTTGCTTGATCGGCGGCCGCACCAGAGGCTGTAGAGGTGGCAGACGCGGCTGAGACCAGAGAAGGACCCCCGGGCGTAGACCCAGGTTCGCCGTACCCCCGGGCGTCCTCGGCATCACAGTCCACTTCATGTTCAATGTCCTTCGCGGCAAGGCAGCTTGTTTCGCGGCCGCAGATGACACCCCGGTCGCCATCACCGATGCCCGTGCCCAGTCCGCCGAGAATCTCTCCATAGTGGCTACGCCAGTGCCAAATCCTAGACAATTTGAAGTGAAGTTGTATCAGTTGAATGAGTCCATCTCTCCCGGCCATGGTAAAGGCGAGGGAAGCATACTGCTGATATTCACTATCCATATTTCGAATGCCACGTCCGCACGGCTGACACAGCCAAACGCCTCTGGTGTGACAAGTGCAAATGATTCGCTCGACGGCCTCGGAGCTCATCGGCGTGCACGCGTCCAAGGGCGGGCTTAAGAAGGTGGCTAGGGAAGCGCGAGCACACGTCACGCACAATCGGCGATGTCTCTCTCGCAAAGCGACTGGCGCTGGCGGCTTGATGGCACAGTTCTGTATATAGAAACTCGCCCGGCTCCCCGTGTTAGCACCTATGGTTAGGTTGTCCCGCCAAACAGCAGATACGAAACGACGGTGGCGGCGCAGGGGACTGGACTTGCCCTGCAAATCACCTCGCTGCATCTCCGGCACTCGTGGACCATGTCGCGCGCGCAATAGCCCGACTTGCCGTCGAAGCTGCGCCCGTCTTCCATGTAGTGCCAGTTGCTGGCGCGGGCGCGGAATCGGAGCACTGCATTGCCGTTGACCGGGGCCGCTTCTCTGGAGCAGTGCAGGGTCGAGGTGAGAAGGATGGAGCGGTATTGAATGAGGCTGTCGTGAATGCCTCGACAGACACGAGCGAGCGCATCAAGGGTGTTGAGGTCGATGTGCGAGGCGACGGCGATGACAATGCTGGCGGAGGCGAGAGAATGGGCGTTAGTGATGCGGCGAGAAAGCTGGGAGCGGTGCAATGAAGGGAGATGCAGACGCACGGATAACAGCCAAGGGCCTCCGTCATGGCATTCTGGACACGGGACCTCGAGTCGGCGTGGCTGGAGGTGTTGCCGTCTTTGGACTCGTCGCGGTCACGAACGTGCATCGGCGCAGCTCTGTCGGCGGCGGACGTCGACGGCCACGCCACAGCGTCAGCCGCCTCGGGCTCCTCATCCAAGTCGACAAAGCGAGCCATGTTTGTTCCGCGTGGACGAGCAAGGCGTTGAGTTGGGGCTGGTGGGCCGCCGCTGGGCCTGGGCGGAAAGACGATCGGGATGAGTCGACGTCAGAGGATCGATGACGACGGGGGACAGGAGAAGCGAGGCATCAATGATGGAATCAATGATGGACAGGTGATACGGAGCTCGACGAGAGCATTGCTGGAAGACACGCCGCGTCCCCCATTGCACGTCGGGCGAGGGAGGCTGTTCCGGGCAGAGGGAAAATGGAGGCCAGGTGATGGAGGAAAGGCGCCCACGCCGCCCGCACGAACCGGCGGCGGTGGCGGAGGCGGACGGAGCCGATGTTGCCCCACTCGAAGCCCAGCAGCTGCCCCGCGTTGCCCGCCAACAGCTGGTGTCAGCGCGCTGGAGGAGCGGCTCCACACGCGGCCTTTACACTGATGGCCACCGCTTGTAGGTCCTTGGCCCTGTACGATGCACGAACTGTGAAGCTGGTTAAGTACCGCTACACCAGGCAAAATAGGGACACCCCCATTGGGAAGTGTTATTCATAACGCGTATCGACAATGGCCCTTCCAACACATATCATGCGTTGCGCCGAGTGCAAGAGCAGCAGCAGCAACTACCCTAGAGGCTTAATAGAGTGCTCTTTGCAGCCAGGCTTTCACGTCCTCATATAGACTCTTGTGTTCTCTCACACTTAAAGAGACCTTTGCCGGAGCATTTCTCTCCCCGCTAGCATTCGACGCGGGATGTCGCTTTGCCACCGCCTGTTCTGGAACCTCAGCGAGCCATCAATATTAACCGACTTACTCAGTCAGAGACGCGTTCGACAGGCGACAAGCACAAGACGCAAGCCATTTGTATCCTGCTCCTTCTCCACAGGCCGTCTTCACCTATAAGATGACCGGCCGTGGCAGATATCTGCTCCTAGCAAAGACAAAGGCGATTCCTGCCAAGGCCAAAGCCCCCCCTATGCTCACCATTACCATCCTCCCCGGCATTAAGCGACGCTTTCGCTTCGTCGCCGGCTGAGAAAGCGAACAGAGTCAGGGCCCCGGTCAACCAACAACAAAGGTATCGCAAGGGCCCAGGGTCTGGAAACTCACCTCGTACGTAAAATCGGCGTAAACCGGAAATAGGCACCGATACCAGAAGTGTAGCTGCGAAAACGGGTAGTTCATGGCGTTTCGCGCCTTGCTTCCCCTATTGTACCAGCTGCTGCACCCCGCTGACCACACCGTTCTTTGCAAATCCTCCTGTATTTGGTGGATGTAAAGCTCTTCAGCACCGCGATTCACGTCGACTGTTATAGCATCCCCGTCGATGATTGGCTTGATGATGCGCAGGGAGTAATTTATTGTGTTCTCCGAGGCCAAGAGAGCTGAAGTGGCTCCAGACCCTGTATTTGGACCTATTTGACGCATGTCAATTCCTGGCATATGCCCAAAACCCCCCTTTACCTGTCTTCTCACCGTCTTCTAATGCCTAGTTCGTACGCCTTCCACTTACCAAGGATCATGAAAAAATTGGGGAACCCGTTCAAACACGTCGTGTTGTATGCGCCAGGGCCGCCAAAAGCCTCCCAGTGCTCAGTTACAGTCTTGCCGTGCCGGCCGATGACATTGATGCCTGTCAGGAACTGATTCGTTTCGAACCCAGTCGCCAGGACTATCACATCGGCCTTGGTGAAACCGTTTCTGGAGCGTACACCATGTGGCAGTACCTCAAGAATGGGGTCGTCCGTTAACTCGACGTTGTCGGCATGCAGGCTCTCCATGTAGCCGGTATCGTCGAGGATTGTTCGCTTGCAGCCCAGCTCAAAGTCCGGCACCAGCAAATCGTGGTACTCGGCCGGCGCTGCAGACTTGATATAACACTTCGCCAACGAGGACGTGCTCCGGCGAAAGGCGGCCGCGGCCAGGGTCATGTAGATGGCTCGCATATCATTCTCCGTGGCCAAGAAGGCGAGGAATCGGAAGAGGTAAAAGAAGCCGGGTACATATCTGCAGAGGAACTGGACCAGCGAGGTAACCCGTGCCGACATTTTAAATCCGGGAAGGATCCAGTGCTTAGAGCGCATAAACTGAGTTACCCGCCTTGCCTGATCCCTGATGGCGGGCACAATTTGGGTGGCCGTGCAGCCGTTTCCCACGAGGACAACATTTTTGTTACACAGGTCGATATCGTGCCTCCAGCGCGACGCGTGAAATACGGGCCCGCGGAAGGACTCTATGCCAGGAAGATCAGGCTCGCGGGGGTAGACCAGCTGGCCGGCTGCGCTGAAGAGGAAATGACTCTCGTGGATGAGTATGTCGCCTGTTTCACCGTCGCATATTTGCATTCGCCAACGCCGCTTCTCCTCGATCCACTCGCACCGTTCGACAGCGGCGTTGAACCTCATTTTCTGAAGGAGACCGTACTCATCAGCTACCCTTGATATGTACTGGCATAACTCATCGTGCGGAGCAAGAAAATTCGACCAATGCGAGTTTGGAGAGAAAGAAAGGCAGTAAAGGGCGCTGGGCACGTCGCTGGCGCAACCTGGCCAAGTGAGTGAGCCTCAGCACCAACCGGCAGAGAGATACTGGCTTGCGGAATCACGCACCGGGATACTTATTCGCGAACCACACCCCTCCGACGTTTCCCTGACGCTCGAAAAAGCAGATATCTGTAATACCATACCATCGTTTGAGCGTGGCGCCCAGGGCGACGGCCGAAAAGCCACACCCGATGCAGGCGAACTGGCTATAGCTTGCTGCCTGGTGACTTTCCTGGCCCTGGCTCATGTTGGTGAATCTGCGTCTTTAGCTGCCCGTGGTAGGAATACGTGAACGGCCCGGCACGGACTGCCAGGAGTTGGAGAGTGCTTAATAGTTTAACCCATCATCCCCTAACCTTCTCGGCTGGAACCACCTCCGCACGAGAGACCCACAAGCACTCAATATTCATCGGCTGCCATGCCGATCCTCGATCAACGGGAGCAAAGTGGGCACCACGGATGTTGAGGGGAATGTTTCACTGCACGATGCTACATATGCTTAGCGGGCAGACTGAGCCGCCGAACAAGAGTTCGAGACTGCGGGGGAGCCAATGAACCATGTCCACGTAGTGATAATTGGGGATCTAGCGCTTTACGTCCAGCATCAAGCATGAGGAAAACGAGGATAATCGTCTGCGTGTATACGAGCGGTGTGTGCCGAAAAGATCCCCACAGGGACCCGCGAGCTTTGCCGCAAAGGGAGCCATAAATATTAAGCGTCATCTATATGTATAATGCTTACAACATTCGGGGAAGCAACTGCCGAAGAGGTCCACGACCAAGAAGCGTTCTATCGCCTAAGTCTTCAACCTTGATGCCAATTGCGGAAAAGAGCAAGCCTTAATCAACGCGATAGAAGCCCGTCGATTTCGATGTTTCCACGGATACCTCAACCAGTCGATTGGCCTAACTTAGGCCCACATGACTTAAGTACCACTCGGTCGAAGCTCTTTAAAGAATACTATCAATATAAGGGAATTAAGGACAGCCCTAGGCAGATTCGCCTTGCATTTGTCTATGAAATTACAACTTTTATCTATCCAAGGAAATACAATTGCAAAAGATACTTCTCGGGCTCCCTGAGCTGTAGCAATCCCATACTGGTGAGAGCATTACGTTGCAGGTGGCAGAAGCTATTACCTTATTTAAGATACAGGATAATATCAGCTACTTTACGTTGAAAATTCAGAGAATAACAACATAGCAGTCGCGGCATTAAGGGACCTCTTTTGTTTCAAAGAGAAGCAAAGGGGAGTCTGCTGCTTTAGACATATCGTCAATCTCATAGCCAAAGCGCTACGGCGAAAGAAATGACTAACTGGCAAGCTTTATAACCTTGTCCATTGGATTTATTAGACCAACAGGTTGATGTACCCGCTTTAGAATTTACGAGATAAGATAAAGAAACTGGTCGATCTTATGAGTGACGATATGGCGCGTCGGTTGTCCTACCACGAAATGATGGACCAAGCTCTCCTTTGCGAGTATCTCAGGGGGGATAAGCAAAGCAAGCATAAAGGCCAGGGACTGGAAGCCTCTTGATTTAGCTATCTAGAGTAGAAAGAAGGCAAGATCGTTATAGAGCGATAAGGATGCTTGCTACAAGGTTCTGCGGGGAGCTGCGTGCATGGAATGTGCGAATAGGGTATCCAGACTGTCGTAGACTGATATTCCCTGAGTGACAAGTCCAAACCGCGTCCAAACCGCGGTTTGGACCAACAGTCCTCTTGATAGTCTGCATTGCTAGGAGAGCTGTATGAAGTAGCCAAGCATGTATGCGATCAAACCCAAGCGGAACGACCTCATCCTGGCGACTACATGTCTAAAGCTGTATGCGGTGCAAGCTTGTCTTACGGTTGTAGGGGGTTGAGTACCTACCTGACCTGGGCAGCATCTACGCCTATTCTACGCCTCAGAAAATTGCTGCTCTCTTTGTGAGACTAGAAGTCTGCTCAACTCGAAGTATGCCGGCGCCTGTCGTCTAAGATTGGGCAACGCACTTCTGTGCTGTATTCTTTGGTCGTCTACGAAGGCTCACCGTGTCCATGGGATCAAGATTGGTGGTGAATGTCCCACAAGGGTCCCGCGAAAAAGGTACTCATCAGTTCCTAGAGATTTACCTGGACCATGGGCAAACCGAAGCCTGCACGCCAACTCATGCGCGCGATGCAATGTGCTATCAGCTGCCGTTGGCCATCGCCTTATGTAACTGTAACCCGGCTTCCCGCTATAGGTCTACAGGTCGAGCGATCACCAGATATCCACGGCGACGAATCGGGGCCTACTGTCCACGAGGTAAGCCATGGGAAAGCGAATAGGAAGTAGGTTCGTCTTTTGTCCCCGCATAATTCATTAATCGCCGGGCCTGGCGAGCCAATGATGGCGACAGTAATAAGGAGGAATGGCGCCACCTCCCGGTCGTAGGACGAACACAGCATCAAGCACCGGGCGTCTTATTAACCTTGACCCATTCAGATCAAGACACATAATCTGGAGGCAACCATCTACCTCTCCGGCCTCATTTAGGCCTGTCCGGTCGGGCCGGAAAGAGGAGCGTATTTCCCCGTGCCGCTGTGGAAGATTTTGTCTTGTGATTGGATCACTCTGTTGCAGCCTACAGTACTTTGCTGTCCCTTGGGAGGTGCGAAGACTGCCTCTCGCAGGGATCTCAGTCACTTCCGGAATACCATCAGCGATACATTCGTAGCCCCCGGGTTGATGAAGTACTCCGATTTCTGCGGGCGGCATGTCTCGGCACATGTGAGCACTCAGACAACAGCCCGGCAATACCCGGGAGTGGTGTCAGTTGGCCACTTATACCCAGTTGAACCCTGGAATCAAAAGAGGCCCGGCCCGTCCGGACAAGAGACTGGCTTAGACGAACAACTGATCAGTACGTCCTTGCCCCCCGAGGCCATCAATAGTTACACCATTGTCGGTGAGACAAAGGCACTGATTGAGATAGGATCGCCCTGGATACGTGCACCTATCGCCGCTGAATCACATTGATAGACGCCTTGACTTGCAGGACTGCCGGCCGCGGCGGGTGACGGTCTTGATCGGCGATGATGACGGCGTTCGTCGGCATCCATTGAATCGCCACTGCCAGCCAGAGACATTTGGTGTAACAACCATTCGAAGGCTACATTTACCCTCGTGCTGCCTTCCGCCATCCTTCGGCAACGGAAAACTGCCCACATTCAACTTGGGATCTTTTCTCTGCTCTCTTCTTCTTTTCGTCTTGTTCGCAAAAGCTTTTGCCGGGGCGTGTTTCTACACACATCTGCTGCGAGTCTTGAACGCCCAACTCGGGTGTCTGCCCGCCCACTGACAGATTCGCGGTAAAAAAGTTGGGCAGAATGCATCAATCGTGGCTGCCCCTGTCTCTGCTCCTTTGGGCGGAGGTGTCCTCGTGTCTGAGAAGCCCCCACATCGAGGACTCCCCCTGCCTGCTGGAGGGCCAGCATCACAAAGACGAGCTTGATCTGGGGGCCCGGGACAAGCAGGCTGTACTGTCGCCGAGCGAGGTCACGACCGCTGCAAGCGATGCGAAGGTGAACTTGAAGAGCGGCCAAGACTACACCGTCTTCTATCCCCAACAGGAGCAAGCCATCTGGCCCGTGGTGCGGAACAAGGGACCCGACAAGGCGGCCAAGCTTATCCTGGAATCACCCGACTTGGGCCCGCTGGGAATATCCATCGCCTCGATCTATGCCTCTTGCCCCGGGACGCGTCCGGGATCTCCGAAGATCCGTTGCGAATGGGACAACACGAAGGCCGACTTCTCCAAGTGGTCCAAGATCACCCTCAAGTTCACAGGCAAAGTGTCACGGCACCAACCTGGGTTCCGTCACGTGCATCCCTGTACTTAGTCTAGACTCTGTTCCACCTCCGTAGTTTGCCCTCCTCACAGCACAACATAGATCTTCCCTGGCATCCTAGGTCTGCCCCGTGATAGTTTGTGCTGTCTACTATCGGCTGCGCCGCCATCCCGATTGTACACCTAACCAGAGTTTTCCCATTCGACACCCCAAGTCCCACGCAACGAGATCACCACGCCGCGAGCGGCCCAGCCCTACCCTCGATCACTGGAATTTTTCCCCGCCCTGCCAAGACCATGATGAATCCCCAGAACCAGGCGGGCGCAACCCTCGCCGACGCTATTCATGATACCTTCCCAAACATCGCAGCTGCCCTTCACCGGGTCCAAGCTTGTGACTGCTCCAGCCTCGCCTCTATGCTCCAAGACCCAACAGACGACATGTACAAGAACCAGGTCGAAGCTCTCTGCCGCGCGGCCGAGAGCGCAATGGACCACTTCATCAACCAAAACGCCAATCTAGAGACGAATCGCGGAATTAGAAACACACCTCGCCCAAGCCCAAGGAACACCCCGGACCCAAGACTCCCTTGTCACCCTCGCCGATGAACTAAGAACTCTGCTGAGCGCCAGACCAACAGAATTGCGCCCTGAGTCACGCCCCCGTCGAATGATGCCAAACCCCAACCCATTTGAAGGCGATGAGAAGGATGTTAAGAAACGCCAACAGCAATATGTCAACTGGCGCTCTCAAGTGCTCGAACTTTTGCTGTGGATAAGAGTTTCTTTGTCACCGATTTTATCAGAATCCAACACATCGCTGGCCTGCTTGGAGGATCGGCCTCGAAGCTCTACCGCAAGAAATTCGATTTCATTATTGAACATGAGGAAAACCAAGCCATATGGCCATGGCAAACCCATACCGACTGCCTGGCGGAGATGAACAAACAGTATGAAACGCTTGATCTGACACTTTCGGCTTCACAAGCCTTTGATAACCTTTGGATGGGCAAGAAACCCTTCCAAAACTTCATCGCTGACTTTGCCGCCCTGGCCGAGGTGTGGAAAGACTGAGACCCAGAAAGTTGAGTCCTTGCAGCTCAAGGTCTCTCAGGAACTCGCCAACGAAATGACGCACCAGCTTGTCCGCCCTGCTAGAGACAACTTCTCTGAGTGGTGTAAAATGTACCAGACGATCTACGATAACCTGTTGGCCAAGGACCACCAGGACAAACTGCGCTCAGGACGTCTAGGTAGTCGACCCTACCAAGGCCAAACACACCAGCAATTCCAACAACGCCAACAGGCTGACGCTGGCGACCCGATGGTTTTGGACGCTACGCGCCAAGCTAGACCTACGAGGGAGGACTGCTTTACTAATAACCTCTGTTTGTACTGCAAAAAGCCCGGCCACTTTAAAAGCGATTGTGATGAAAAGAAGCAGGCCGACGCAAAACGCAACCAGGCCTTTGGAACATATAAACCTAGCTATGGGTACAGTAGAGGAATGGGACGCGGCCAACCTGGACAAAACCACCGCCCCTACAATTACCAAGCCAGCCAACAACACAACCCACCCGTTTCCCAGCCCCAATTCCCTGCGTATCCCCCAGCCTTTCCAAGACTGCGATCCCTCGAACAAGGCTATATTATAGCAGACGAGGAAACAAGGACTACACCAACCCCCACTCCCTCTGTCAACACCCCAGCCTCACTTGAGCACCGGGGAAAAGAATAACCTCCGCCCAGAGCCGCGGACGGAGGTCAACGAAGGAACCAAGGATGCCGGAATGGATACGTCGCTGTCTCTCGAGCCACAAACCTATCAGACTTAGGTCAATAGACAGCAAATCTCTACTCATTCAAGCTACCTTAGTCCCCGCGCATACCGACCCCATTGAGGTGACGAGCCTTATTGATAGCGGATGCTCTGCACGGGCATTTGCGGACCGTAGCTTTGTCAAGACCCGGAATATCGTAACCCAACCAACGCCAACAAAACGAGCCCTCCTCCTCGCCGACGGGAAACCGGCTGGCTCAATATCGGAATACTTCATTGCACCAATATTGATAGGATTGCACAATGAGCTCTGCCTATTCTTTGTTACAGACCTCTCCCCGGACACCCCTATCATCCTTGGACTCCCCTGGCTGCAACGCCACAACCCAAGCATCGACTGGTCCAGTATGTCCCTGACATTCACATCCCCATACTGTCACAACTTTTGTTGCCCCCAAGGAGTTCAGAACGCATCTGCACCGGTGCTGCCCGACCCGCCCGGCAACTACCACGACCTACCAATCCCGGGTGAACCAGCCCGACGAGTCTCGTTCGACCTACCAACCCCTGGCAAACCAGTCCGACGAGCCTTGTCCTACCAGCCTCCAATTGTCGAAGATTCAGAGGACGACCATAGCAACTGCTCCAGCACTCTCACATCAGTCCTCAACGGTCGACGACTCAGAGGACGATACTAGCAACTGCTCAAACACTAGCGAAGATGCCCCCGTCATGACATTTGAAGCAACGCCAATATCTAGCAAGCCAGCGCGACGAGTCTCATTCTATCAGCCTCCAACAGTCGAAGACTTAGAGAATGATAGTAACGACTGTTCCAACGCTGGCGAAGATGCTCCGGTTATGACATTTAAAGCAACGCTGACCCCAGGCGCAAATCACTACCGTACCCAACCCGAAGAATCACCAAGGCCCCGAGTGCCGAGCCCAGATGATCCCCAATCAGCCGAGAACTAAACCAGCCCCGACTCGTATGACTGCTGGCAGCCGTCATACAAAGCCACCACCAAGACCTCCGCTACCTCCACTCAGCGTGCCACTTCCAAACCCATCTCGCGACACCGCCCTAGAACCATCAGACCGACCAGACCTATCGAACATACGGCTTACAAACGCTACAAACTTCGTCCAATTCTGCCGCGACCCAACCGTTGAGGCGATGAAAATGACATGGGATGAGCTTGATCGACTGGATAGTAGTCGCCAGCAGATGAAATACCGCCTACCTGACCTCCCAGAGGAATATTATAAAATGGTAGTCCTTGGTATAAGCAGCAAAAACATGGACTTCAGCTGGAAGGAAGCAAGACAGCTCTTTCCTAATGAATTGCACGACTTTGTTGACGAATGCTACTCACCAGCCCGCCTAGCCAAGATCACAGATGCCGATATCGAAAAGTTCATGAAAGGCAAGCCGGAGCGAACAGCGGATGACGTCTTGAAGAAGCTCCCGATATGGCTCCGCGACCTCTACGATGTGTTCCTACCTAAGCTCGCAGACAAACTTCCCCCGCAGCGCTCATGGGACCATAAGATAGAGCTTCTGACTGGAAAAGAACCTCCGTACCAAAAGACACGCCCAATGAACCCACAGGAACTCAAAGTCATACGGAAATGGCTGGATGATAACCTGTCTAAAGGGTTCATACGGGAGTCCCGAGCCCGCTGTGCAGCACCACTACTCCTTGCCGCGAAGCCAGGAGGTGGTGTCCGGATCTGCCAGGACTACCGCGGTCTTAACAACATCACCATAAAGAACCGCTACCCACTGCCTTTGATCCGTGAGACTCTAGATGCCCTATGCAACGCCAAAGTCTATACGAAACTAGACATTATCGCCGCATTTAACAAAATCCGCATCGCCGAGGAGATATATGGAAAACAGCCTTTATCACACGGTTTGGCTTGTTTGAAACATTGGTTATGCCGTTCGGCCTCTGCAACGCCCCAGCAACCTTCCAGAACTACATCAACCATACCTTATTCGACCTTCTGGATAAGTTCTGCACCGCCTACCTTGACGATATCTTGATATATTCAACAGATAAGAAGCAACATAGGAACACGTCCGCGAGGTAGTCACACGACTTCGCGATGCAGGCCTCAGATTGATATCGACAAATGCGAATTCGAAACAACTAGGACGAAATACCTTGGGCTGATCGTTACGCCTGGAGGTGTCGAGATGGACCCCGACAAGGTCTCTACAATCCTCAACTGGAAGCCACCAACAGCACTCCGCGACTTACAAAGATTCCTCGGCTTTGCAAACTTTTATCGCCGCTTTATCCGTGACTTCTCCAAGATCACCCGGCCATTAAATGACCTCCTGAAGAAGAGCACAATCTGGTCCTGGGAGGTAGAACACCAAACCGCCTTTGACCGACTGAAAGCCGCATTCTCCGTAGCACCGGTTCTAGCCTTATATGACTATAATAGGAAAACTGTACTTGAAACAGACGCCTCGGACTGGGCGTCTGGAGGAGTCTTGTCCCAGTATGATGATGAAGGCGTACTGCGACCTGTAGCCTACTTCTCGTCAAAACACTCGGCCCAGGAATGCAACTACGAGATCTACGACAAGGAACTACTGGCGATCATTAAGGCTCTGGAAGAATGGAGGCCTGAGCTTCAAGGGACCCAAGAACCCTTCGAAGTCATCACGGACCATAAGAACCTTGAATATTTCACAACAACCAAGGCTCTAAACCAACGACAAGTCCGCTGGTCCGAGTTCCTGTCAGGCTTCAACTTCCGTATTGTTTATCGACCAGGCACCAAAGCCGTCCGTCCAGATGCGCTAAGTCGAAAGCCAGAAGACCAACCCAAGCGCGCAGACACAAACGACGACCGCATTAAGAACCGCCAACGGACCATTCTGCCAGAACACATCTTTGACCCAGAGGCCCTGGCTGAACTGACTCGAGAAGTCAATGGGAATTCGACCTCGCTGCCGCCCCGATAGACGTTATCATGCCAGCCATGGACAAACCCATCGATGAACTGGTCGATAGAGCCTACGAAAATTCAGAGATGGCCCAAGACATGCTGACGGCCCTGAGAGACGCATCAACCCACCGCCGCTGGCCCAAGAAATGGCGAAAGGAACTTCGCGTAGCAATGGCAGACTGCTCTGTCATTGGGAATCGCATATACTACCGCGAGAAGCTCTTCATACCACCCAACGATCAGGAACTAAAGACCCAGGTTATTTACCGTACGCACTCCACAGGCCCTGCAGGACACCCCGGGCGGATAAAGACAATCGATTTGGTTAGCCGAACTTACTGGTGGCCACGCATAACCCGAGACATCGAGGAATATGTTAAAGCCTGCGAGCTGTGTGATCGGGTCAAAGCCTCAAGGTCGGCACCCCCAGGATTCCTCCAACCACTGCAAGTGCCATTCCAAGCTTGGTCAGATATATCCATTGACTACATCACGCCCCTGCCAGAATGCGAGCGCCATGGCAAAACATACCAGCATGTCCTCGTTGTTGTGTGCCGATTGACAAAGATGCGCCATTTCATCCCAGTTGTAGGCCTAACAGCCGAAGAACTAGCCTCTGTCTTTATCAGCCGAGTCTATTGCCTCCATGGCACACCCGACAATGTCATCTCCGACCGCGGTTCCCAATTCATCTCCGAGTTCTGGCGCCAAGTCTCCGACCGCCTAGGAGTTCGACTCCGCCATTCTTCCGCCTTCCACCCAGAGACAGACGGACAAACGGAACGGATCAACGCAGGCATCGAACAATATCTGAGAGCATTCATGAACTTCCACCAAGACGACTGGGTCGACTGGCTCCCTCTTGCCGAGTTCGCCACGAACAACGTTACATCTGAGACCACGGGAGTATCACCATTCTTCGCTAACTATGGGTTTCACCCCAAACTCGGCACTGAACCAACCAAGCCACTGCCGCCAAACCAGTCCGCAGCCCAACGACGAGAGTTCCTCAAAGCAAACAACATCGCCGACCGCTTTGAGCGTATTATCACTCAGCTGAAAGCCCTTGCAACCCAAGCCGCCAGACGCTACGAGGAGAACGCCAACCTCAATCGAGAAGATGCTCCTCAGTACGCCGAAGGTCAAGAAGTCTACGTAAGCACGAAGAATATGAAGACAAACCGGCCGATGAAGAAAGGAGACGACAAGTGGGCAGGACCATTCCCAATTCTGAAAGTCTACCTCGTTCATGCTTGCTTAAACTCCCGAGGAATGAAGATCTTTCCCGTGTTCCACAACTCGCTCCTACGACCGAAACCAGAAGCAAATGGTCTACCCGGCCAAGACGTTATCAACGAGGCCGAGTCAAAAAACATCCGAGGACGAGTCCTAGAACGCGATGACGAGACAGGAGAACTAGTCGAAAAATGGCTATTTGACGGGCTACTAAATAGCCGCAGAGACGTTGATGGCCTACATTACCTAGTCAAGTGGAAACACTATGACCCTACCTGGCAACCGGCTAGAGACCTCAAAGGACATAACCAAGTACTCCTCGACTTTCATAGAGTTCACCCAAACAAGCCAGGCCCCCGGTCTGGGCAAGAAGTAAAGGGCACAACTATATACTTTGTGCCCAGGCCGCTCTTAGTCGTTTAGGCTGTTCGAGGACGAACAGCCGTTTGGGAAAGGGTACTGTCACGGCACCAACCTGGGTTCCGTCACGTGCATCCCTGTACTTAGTCTAGACTCTGTTCCACCTCCGTAGTTTGCCCTCCTCACAGCACAACATAGATCTTCCCTGGCATCCTAGGTCTGCCCCGTGATACAAAGCCAGTCGCGGAAAAGTCGAGTTCCCCCTCAAGCTGACGTCGTACGTCCAGGACTCAGCTACCGGCAAGCTCAAGGAATCGGATCACCAGAAATGGCAGCATCAGTGGGAGACGCGTGCCGCAGAGACGTATAAGCAATCCGATCCGTCCGTCTTTCCTCAGCCGCGCACCATAACTGTGACTGCTGTCCCCGGGGCCGAGGACGAGCGGCAGCGGCTGAAGCAGCAGTTCAAATGGGCCGACTTTCAGCCCACGGGCTTCTACTTGAACCCAAACGCCCCACTGACCGTCTCCGTCTCCGGCGTAAGCGGGGCCGGCCGGAAGCCCGAGATTCTTGTGGGGACCCCGGCCTTGGTCAATCCGACGCACCTGAAGGAAGTATTGCCCACAGGGCTGGACTCCTCCGGACCGCTGGGCAACGGTAACCATCAGGTTTCCCACCCGCTTGGCGGCATCATGTATATCCGCTACACCCACGCTGCCGGCCAGAGCGTACCGCGCGTCACCGTCACCTTGGCCCAGGGGGACGCGGCCCAGCCGTTTCCGCTATACCGCCAAGGCGTGACGACCTTGTCGCTGTGGAAGAAGCTGCTGAGCGTCACCAAGGTGCCTTTCGCCGAGCACACCGGCAAGCGCGTCATCATGACCGGACTGGCGGCACACGCCAAGATTTATGCCGATAAAGGGCTGGATCAGGATGTGCTATTAGATACGTACGGGAGCATTATCACCGCCCAGGACGACATCAGCGCTCTCACCTCCAGCGCCCCCAGCCCTAGAGATAGACCGAGCTCACTGCGTCCTATAGTCGTGCAGACCAGGACGGACGCCAACCCAAACTCGTCCAACTTCCGCGCTGCTGTTCCCGCCGGCAACCACAAATATATGTACTGGCAGAATGTTACACGCCAGTCTTGGATGATCTGGCACGAGCTCGGGCACCATCGCCAACATAGCTATACGTGGAGCTGGCGCGACATGACAGAGGATACCGTGAATATCTACAGTCTCGCTGCCCGCCGCCTCGTCCCCGAGATTCCTAGCAAGGTTATTACGCACGGCACCATCAAAGAGTGGGAATATGCCAAGAAATATCTCGCCCAAGACCCCAGCATGAAGGTTTTTGAGTCGGCCGGCCATTTCGTTCGCCTTGTTTTGTTTGAACAGCTCCGTGTCGTGTTCGGCGACGCCTTCTACCATCAACTTCACAAAAACTCGCGGGCGGGAGAAAACAAGAAGAGCGATGCCGATAAGAAGCACTACTTTATGACCCAAGCGGCGCAGCTTGCGGAGGAAAACCTGACTGACTACTTTACGAAATGGGGGCTTAAGCCTGAGCGCCGCACCATCGACGAGATGGAGAAACAGCCCGACCCGGTTGAAGACTATACAAAACGACCCGTCTACGGAGGTGAGAAGGATGAAGCGAGGCACTTGGAACTTCGGGGGGTTTAAGTGGCTCGAAGCCTGCAAAGACTACCAGCATCTGGGGTTGGCATCAAATTGTTACAATCTTGTCCAAAGATGAGTTCCGCGTTAAGGGGGAAGAGGTGACATAAGGGAAGATTCCGAGATTGCGAAGGAGAGGTCCAAATGGCTGGGGATTGTTAATTTGCTAAGATGGCTTCGTCATTTCATTTCAGCCCAGTTTCCGTATTTCTCCCCTGACTCTCGTTTATCTTGTGAAGCGATACATACAGACTTTGCATGAAGTATGAAGCACATAGGCCATGGCTATTTACTTGACTAAGAGTAGCGATGCCAAGCAGCTTCTGGACGAGCTTATTTTGACCTCGCAAACCAAGTGCACTCAGCCAGCTGATACCGAACCGCGGATGGAGTATAATGGCTACGGCAAACAGTGGGGAGTCGCTGAGCTTGGTGAGGTATTCATCCAGCCTCTTCCAGGCATTGTTGATTGATGCCCGGATATGCGCTCGATGATTGTCCTGCAGATTGCTTTTCTTTGAAACCTCAGTTGCCGACGCATCCCCACTTGGGAGCCTCTCTGCTTGCGGACACCATGGCGGGGCGACTTTTATGGACCTTGACTTAGGACAGCTCACCGGAAGGAAGCGTCGGTCGTTGCATGGAGTTCTCCACGAAAGTTTAAGCTCGGCCAACCGTTGGCGGGTTCCTGTCTCGGCCGGTGACGGCTTTTGATTTGGCTCCATGGTTCCAGTTAGAGCCCACCACGTTCGCAATAGGGACACGCAGTTCAAGGATACGTGAATGATGTTGTTGAGGAGAGTGGGCATAAGAAGCCACAGTCATGCCCAGTGGACCTAATAGTCATGCACAAGGAAGCCTGCCTGACCAACATGACTCCCCTAGCCTAAGGACATTATATAGGCCTAACTTAGGTATAGGAATATCCCAATGCCCTCTTTTGGCTAGCTATATATGGTCACTGTACCTATATAAGCCCCTCCCTTGTCCCAATAGATAGACCAAGACATACATCACTAAATTCACCTTTCTGTGCCCCTATTTCTTCTACTATGCTCTTAAGCCACTGCTTGAGAGTTATGAGCCCGGCCTGCACGGCTAGATCATCTTTTGCCCGCCGATATCACCTTTAAAGCTATTTACGAGCTATTAACGCCGTTATAACGCTTAAATCGTAGTATTAAGGCAAGGAACCTAGCTATACTAAGGGGCACTACTAGAAATATACGAATTATATAAATTATAATTACGTATCCCTTAAAGAAGGATATTACTTATTAAGCTAGAACCCCTTATTTTCCTAAGATAACGTTAAAGGAAGTAAGAGGGGATAATTATATCGTAAGACTAAAGGAAAACCTCGATTGGACCCTATAGATTAGGGGGATTAAATCGTAGGCCTAGACTTATAAGATTTAGGAATATGCTAACCTAGACGGCATAAAGGAGCTTAAATAACCCTAATAGCCGGACTAGGAGCAATTTATTATTAACCTTAGAGGGAGACCTTCCTAACGAGAAGAAGAAACTAAGGCTATGTTCTTAGCGAGGCGAATAGGCTATAATAAACGATACTAGGATATAAAGGACTCCTTTCGTAACCTTAAGAAAAGGTTCTAGCTATAATTCGATCGCTATAAGGTCTAGTAGAAAGCCCTAATTATACTTAAAGAATTAATTAAGAAAACGATTAGTAAAGGGCTTTAGGGGATAACCCTAATATATAATAGCCTAAGAGAGAAAATTAGGGAATTAAAGAAGCAAGCCCTACTTTTAGGGGTAGAGGAGAAAAAGCTAATTTACGAGAGATATATAACCTCTATTAATAAAAGAGGCACGCAAGACTAGAAAGCATAGGCAAAATAGCTCGACTAAATTATTATAGATTTATAAGACCTTAAGGTTAATATACTTAACGATATAAGAATTAGATAGGATTTTCTTATAGTAGTAGATAAGTAGGACCTATATTAGTCTATAATAATAAGGGCTCTCGACCTCTATAACGAAAGACACGGTAAAGATTAACTTCCCTTAAGGAACCTAATCGCTAACTTTAAATAAGAATATACCTATAGGAAGAAGTCGTAACTACCTATAAAAAGGGGAAGCGCTAATTAAATCTCTAGGAAATTAGATACCTAAGCTAAATACGCTAGCTATAAGTAGCACGTTAATAGCTTAATAAGCTAGTAGGAAAATTGCTACTTACTATAGGTAATATATAATAAGAAGCCCCTATTAGGCTAGAAATATAGTAATCTAGCTAAATAGAATATCGAAAAACGGCTAAAGGACTATCTAGATAAGAAAGCAAAATATATAGCCTAGACCCTTAATTCCTACCCTAAAGGAAGAGAACTAGCAGATACTATTATTAGTAATAACGGGCTAGGAAAGACTATTAACACGGTTACTCTATCTAGGGTAAATACGGCTATTAAGGGAACGCCGTTACTTACCGATAAATTAATATACGACTTAAGGGCCGATATTAACCTCTTTAATAACCTAGGTTAGTTTTAGGAAGGAACCTTTAAGTAGGGTTCTAACGATAAAGTCTAGGTTAGAGACTAAGCTTTTAGGGTATAAGGAATAGGAATAGTAGTTATCCCTATAATTAACGGTAGAAAGATAACCTTACTAGATGCCTACTTTATCCTAGAAATACCGATAAGTATCTTCTTAGCTAGGCTAAGGATAATAGCAGGGATATTCTAGAACCAGCTCCTAGGATACCTTTATTCGGAACCTATAAAGGAGGTTCGTATTAAACTAACCGACTTCGAAGGTTAATTCGTAATAGGAATACTCCTATAGCGTAAGCGGGTATTCGCAGTTATATAAGCGCCTAAGCTACTAACTAGGGGGGTAGGTAACCTATAGCATCGCCGCCTTAAGCATCTTAGTCTAAGATTACTAGAGAAGCTATTAGAAGCCTGCCTAGGCACTAAGCTTTAAGGCCCTATAATATATAGCTATTAGATATACGTAATAGGGAAAGCTAAGAGGGAAGTCTCGAGAAAAACACTATCCTTAAGGCCTAAAAGTCCGGGGGTATAAGTTAGCTTCGACCTTTACCCTAGCCCTATAATAGTATATAACGGGGAAAAGAACTTCGCCCTATTTACCTATATAGATATATCTATAAGGTTCTATTACCTAATAGAAAGAAAAACGGGTATTAAGGATATCTTTAATAACTTCGTAGCGTTACTTAAGACTTAGTATAGAATTAAAATAACTATATTAGTTACTAATAGGGAAAGGGCTCTTTTAATAATAGAATAAATAGATTATATAACTAATAAAGGGATATAAGTTATATAGTTAGCCCCTTTAACGCCTACGTAAAACGGTTATATAAAGAGATTAAGGGCAATAGTAAAGGAAAAAGTAAGGGTTATAAGGCTTAACTTAAAGCTTCTAGAAGAGCTATAGCTAGAGATATACCGTATAGCGGTATACCTACTTAATATAATACCCTTCGAATTATATAATTATAGCTAGTAGAGCCTATATAAGCGTTAGTAGACCTAGATAAAAGAAAATAATCTACTATATTACTATATTAAAGATATTAAACTAGACATTATATATTTAAGGGTCTTTAGCTATATAGCATTCTTAATAATAATTACGGTATTAGAATATATTAAGTTATATAAGACGTAATTACCCCTTAAGTAGAGAGCTTATATCGGCTACCTAGTAGGCTATAGGTCTACTTAATAATACGTTATATAGATACCGTTAATTAGATAGAATAAACTAATAGTATTAGCTAATATATAGTTTAATAAGTCTATAAGCTACGATATAAAAAGAGAAGAGTAAGCCTAGCTAGTCTAAATATATAGCTATAATATCCTTAGAGATATAGCCGTAACTAACGTTATAGATAGCAGGGAACCTAAAACCTTTAGGGTACTAAGTTTATCCGACGATAATACGGTTAACGGTTAGACGCCGGAAAAAGCAATTACCCTCTTATAGGACCTATTGCCCCTATATACTCCGGAAGATTAGGGATTAAAGACGCCCTTATAGGGATTATATAGATATATATATCTTTCCCCTCCGGAAATAGTAGGCCTAGGGATAGAGATTTTAATATTACCCCTTCTACCTAATACTATATTTAACACGAAGTTACTAAGCTCTATACCTCCTACGCCCGTAATAGATACTATAGCTAGCAACCCCTCCTATATCTCGTTAGGGAGATAGCTTAAAGATACGATACCTATATTAATCGACTCGTCTCCTTAAGATAAACGCAATAATATACCTCTTAACCTAGGGGGTAAAGGAACGATTATAGTATAGGTTTAAGAAGATAACCCCTAGTCTATAAGGAACGGTGTTCCTACTATAAATAAAGCAGCTATAATATACTCTCCCGATTAAATAAGCTAATAAGTAGTATATTAATTATAGACAAAATCTTATCCTATAGAGCAAGAATCGCTCGTTATTTTGCATGTTATTATGCATTAAACGGGTTGCCGGTTATCGTACAATCGGGAATCGAAGGAACAGAGCTAGCTTAGAATGCTAGCTAAGACCTCTTAAGAACACCGGCACGACCAACCTCCTTTAAACACGAATATCAGGGGAACTAAGACACTTCTAGAGTTACTTAAAGTATCACGGAATTCCCTAGTCTTAGGGCTATACGGCAGCCTAAATCAGGTCCCGAAAGGTTCTTCCGTTCAGCTACAATTGTCTATATAAGATAGCATATCCGCTAGTAGATAGATAGAAAATCATTAACTTTAACACCTCTTCCACACACCAATACACTACCAATAAATTCCGTTGAAAATCCTACCTTATACTCCTTCTTCCCCTCTATCACGTAGTCTTACGTGATTCCTTGATTTCCCAAAATTCCGCTTTTGCTCATATACCTTTAGAGGTTATGAGCCCGGCTTCTCCTTTTAAGCCGGAAATCAACTACTTATACCTTTGAAATTCCTCGTCGAAATATTCAATTAAAATTCCTTTCGAAATTCCCCCCGACTTCTTTTACCTTCCTACGCTCTTAAACTCCCGTCTAGACTTCTCGATCCCTACGAACGAAATAATACCGAATTTATATAAAATAGGTGGACAGAAAGAATACGAATTTACTAGACTTAAGGGAAATTCAAATTATACCTTATGGACTACGAGGATGGAAGCTATCCTACAAAGAAAAGCTTATTGCTGCTCTAGAGCAAGCAAATTATATACAGACTACGGAGGCTTTATCTATAATATTCCTTCGAGTCGAAGATGGTCCTTAATGCAAATTCGGCATCTAAAAATGCTAAAGAAGCGTGGGATAAGCTTAAAAGCTATATAATCCGTCGAACTTTTCGTCGAATTATCTGCTTATTAAGCAGCTCTTTAATCTTAGTCCTCGGACTCTGATTTAGAAATACCTTTATAAGGTAAAGGAAATCTACGAGGATTTAAAATCCGTAATATAGAAATTCCAGAAGTTGTTCTTATAGCATGGATTCTTAATTGCCTTAATAAGGAATTTAGAAGCTATATTATAAATATTACGCAGAGCCTTAGGCATAATTCTGCGGCGTTTACCCTCGAAACCCTTACAGCTAGTCTTTTAGACGAAGCTAGAAGAATAGAGGATATAGACGAATCTTCGGAGAAAGCCTTCCTAATACGAAGGAAGCCTTAGAAATCCCATAGAAATTCTACGGATACTCCTTATTGTAAGGAATGCAAAAAACCAGGGCATTTTATAGCAAATTGCTATAAATTACACCCGAATAAGGCTCCGCTTATTAGGTATTAAATAAAGGAAAAAGGACGATAGGACTCGAATTTCTAAGAAGAAAATCTTCTTCTTCTTCTTCTTCTAGGAAGAAATCCCCTTCTAGTAGCATTTCTACTACTAATAAAAGAAGGAAGGCTCGAATTACCGAGCTAGAGTCCGATTCGGAAGATAGTAATAAGGTCTTAAATATAGCTTCGCAAGAAGAAAATATAGACCTAGATATCGACCTTATAGACCTCTCTAGGGCCCTGACCCTATGCATACGTCTAAGGATTTAGAGGTAATTTTAACCTCTATAATTACCCTATAGCAGAAGCTAATAAAGACTCTCTTTTAGGACCTCTAAAAGCCTCGATTCCTAGAATAAAGGAATTAGTCTTAAAGGCAAGAGAAGGAGGATTTCCTAGTTATAAGAATAAAAGGATCTTTGATTTTATATATAATACCGAAGCTACTAGGCATATAGTATCTAATAAGAATTTCCTTATTAACTATAAAGAAATTAAGTCTAAAGTTTGCTGGGGAAAAGCTTCCTTTATATTAGTAAAAGGAAAGGGGGACTTAGTATTTAAGTTCCCGCATAGTAGAAAAAGGTATATCCTTCGAGACTGCTTTTATATACCTGAATTAGGGTAAATATACTATCCCAATCTTATTTTAATAATACCTATGCCTTAATAGGAGGAAATAAAGTCCTTTTATTAGATAATAAGGCTAAGGTCCTTACTAAAGGATTTCTTAGAAATAAATTATACTATATTCCTATAGAACCTTTATTAGAAAGCCAATCGATCCTTATTACGTCTTTAAAAGCAAAGGATATAGATTTTTATACTTAGCACTTACGCTTAGGGCATATAAATAGTAGGGCTATTTTAGAAATATTAAAAAGATATAATAAGGATATAAAAATGCCTCTAGAAGAGGAAAATAAAATAAGGCAGTGCGAAATATGCATTAGAGCTAAAGCAACGAATAGGGTTAATAAACAACCCTCGTATAAGTCTTATTCCTATTTAGAAAAAATAGTATTAGATATTTGGGGGCCAATTAAAGTGCCTACTTATAATAAATATCACTATTATATTTCTTTCCTAGACGTAGGAACCCGATATCTAGAAATATACCTTCTTCGAAAAAAGGGAGAAGCTCTAGATAGGTTCCTAGAATTTAAAAATAGGGTAGAAAATAACCCTAAAAATACTAGGATTAGAGAAGCATTTTCTGATAATGCTAAAGAATTTATATATAAAATAAAGCTCTATTGCGAAAAGAAGGAATTACCTTTAATTCTAGTCCTCCTAGGACGCCGGAATCTAACGGTAGAATAGAAAGAATAAATCGTACTATATTAGAAAAAGTACGAGCTCTTTTATTTACTGCTAGGCTTCCTAAATATCTATGGGGAGAAGTTGTTTTAACAGCTACCTATTTATATAATAGATCACCGCATTCTGCGATAGGATTTAAAAGTCCTATAGAAAAGAGGGATAATATAATACTACCCTTCGAGACCTTAAATAAAATTAAGACCTTCGGAAGCCTTATATATTATAAGAATAAAGACCCTAAAGATAAGCTAGATAATAGAGCTTTTAAGGGAATAATAGTAGGCTATTTAGAAAATGCATATAAAATCTGGGATTTTTCTAAGAGAAAGATTACTATCTCTAGAGATATTACTATACTAGAAAATAAATTTATAAAAAATCTAGAAATCTCTAGTAGTAATAATACCTTTGATTTTAATTCTATTCCGAATAAAGATAAGCTAGAAAGCTATATCCCTATAGAGGAAGCTACTAGAGAACCTAGAGATAAAAGTCCCTCGCCCTCTATAGAAGAAGAGTCTCTAAATAACGATCCTATTCCTACTACTAGTAAAATAGTAGTAGAATTACCTAAGAAGCCGGAAGGGTTCGATTCTGACTATATCGAATACCCTAACGTTAATTTATTTCTAAACTGCGATTTTATAGAGTTAATTCTAGCTAGTATAGAAAATCAGGATCTAAAAATTCCAAAGACCTATAAACAGGCAATAAATAGCCCTGAAATAGCATTTTAGAAAGATGCTATGATTAAGGAGATTATCCAGCTAATTAAATATAAAACTTAGGAATTTTCCTACCTCCCTAGGGATAGGGAGGCTATAGGAGGCCGCTGGGTCTATACTATTAAGAAGGATAGTCAAAATAATATAATAAAATATAAAGCCCGTTTCGTAATACAGGGATTTAAGCAGATCTATGGCTTAGATTTCCTAGATACCTTCTCGACTACGGCTAGACCCGAATCTATTAGAATTCTACTTATTTTAGCTATTATCTACGAATTCGAAGCTTTGCAAATAGATATAACAAATGCATTCGTACATGCCGATATAGATAGCGAAGTATATATCGATCTTCCTATAGGCTACGAAGAATACGCTCTTAAAGAATATTATTTAAAACATAGATCAGCTTATAGAGCTAAAGGAATTAAATTAACTAAATTCCTAGACCTATATAAAACCGGTCAAATTAAAGCAAAGCTAAAGAAAGCATTATATAGCCTAAAACAAAGTCCTAAGCTCTGGTATAATCATTTAAAAATTATACTAAATAATCTCGGATTTCTTCCTCTTTTAATAGACGAAGGAGTATTTATAAATAAGGACTATAGTATAGCCTTAGCAATTCACGTCGACGACTTTCTTATAGTAGGGCCCTCTAAATCTATAATAGAAGAAAGATTATTTAAAGAATTATCTAAATTCCTAGATTTTACTATCTTAGGAGATATAAAAGACTTCTTAGGTCTAAATATTACAATAAACCGAGAAAATAAAGAGCTATATATATCCCAAGAAAATTATACCTTAAATAAATTAAAGGAATTTAATAAAGAAGGTTTAGGAACTTCGAATTTACCCGCTATAGTAGGCTTTAAGCTTATAAAAGCAAAGGAATTACCTTCTAAGGAAGATATATTGCAATTTCAGAAAGAAATAGGATCTCTATTATACTTAGCCTTATTTACTAGGCCAGATATCTTATATTCTGTAATTTCCTGCGCTAGATTCGCGGCTAAGCCCGACCAAACGCATTTTAAGGCTTTAAATATAATTTGGAAATATTTAAATAAATTCCCTAGCCTAAAGATTAAATATAATTGCAATATCCCTTTTACCTATCTATATATAAAGGGTTTTACCGACTCTAGCTGGGCGTCGGATTTAACGGACGGAAAATCCTTTTCCGGTTACTGTTTTTATATATATAATAATATAATAAGCTGGGCTTGCTCTAAGCAGAAAGCCGTTGCCCTTTCTACCTGCGAAGCAGAATATATTGGCCTTAGGGAGGCAAATAAAGAAGCTGTTTATTTAAATATGCTTTTTAAAAATATTACTAAGGATCTATCTATTAAGATTCCTAATACTATACCTCCTATTTTAACGGATAATACTGCTGCTATTAAATTAGCAGAAAATCCGGAATTTCATAAAAGGTCTAAGCATATAAGATTAGCCTATCACTATACTAGAACTAGTATAAGAAAAGGGGAAATTAGAGTTTTTTATATTAAATCAGAAGATAATATAGCTGATATTTTTACAAAGGAATTAAGACCTAGATTACTCTATAAATCTAGAGACGGTCTATCCTTAATATAAGTTCCTAAGCAATTAAAAGGGGTTTTTAGATATTTCTTATGCTTTCTATATCTTTCCCCTACTAGGTTTTTCCTTTTAGGTTTCCTAGAGAAATATTTACTAGGTTTTTATCTATTAAGATTTTCCTAGCAATAATAGGTTTTACCTTATATAAGGTTATCCTATAAATAATTATTATAACTATAGATTTTTCCTACCATAGGTTTTTCTATTAGTATATACCTAAGGATTTTTTTTCCTAAGAAAGAATAGGTTTTTATATATCCTATTAAGGTATAAGAATGGTTTTCCTAAATTAGGTTTTTACCCTATATATATACTACTATAAATAAATCAGTAAAGAGTATATAAATCTACTCTTTAAGGGAGGCTGTAAGGAACGGTGTTCCTACTATAAATAAAGCAGCTATAATATACTCTCCCGATTATATAAGCTAATAAGTAGTATATTAATTATAGATAAAGTCTTATCCTATAGAGCAAGAATCGCTCGTTATTTTATATATTATTATGCATTAAACGGGTCGCCGGTTATCGTATAATCGGGAATCGAAGGAATAGAGCTAGCTTAGAATGCTAGCTAAGACCTCTTAAGAACACCGGCACGACCAACCTCCTTTAAACACGAATATTAGGGGAACTAAGACACTTCTAGATTCACTCGAGGTATCACGGAATTCCCTAGTCTTAGGGCTATACGGCAGCCTAAATCTGGTCCCGAAAGGTTCTTCCGTTTAGCTATAATTGTCTATATAAGATAGCATGTCCGCTAGTAGATAGATAGAAAATCATTAACTTTAACACCTCTTCTATATACCAATATACTACTAATAAATTCCGTTGAAAATCCTACCTTATACTCCTTCTTCCCCTCTATCACGTAGTCTTACGTGATTCCTTGATTTCCTAAAATTCCGCTTTTGCTTATATACCTTAAGATAGTCCGAACCCCGCACCCTTAACCTAGCGATTAGTAGGGCCGGCTTAAGGACATTATAAATATAAGAACAACGTAGACGAAAGGATACGTTATAAGGGATTAACCTAAGCAACGTTATTAAAGGAAAACGGGCTCGTAGGCCTAAGAAATCCCTTATTAATAATATTATCGTAAAGGCAAGTAAGTATAAGCTTTACGTTAAAGATATACCGCCTCCCCCTACCTCCTTTAACGCGGCAATAGCTTTAGAATTCGCATACGAGTAGAAGGAAGCTATAGACCACGAAATAGAGGAAAACCTAGTAAGGGGCACGTAGAAGACTATCCTAAAAGCTATTATTAAATAGAAAGGTTACTTCCTAATCCCCTTACGTTAGGTCTTTATATATAAGACCGATAAATAGGGGTATATTACACGCTTTAAAGCATATATTATAGTTCGTAGAGACCTATAACCTAAAGGTAACGAGGATATATATATAGCCACGCTACGAGCACGAACATTTCGACTACTAATAGCCTTCTACTACCTCGAGGACTTTAAGATAGAATAATACGACGTAAAAATAGTATTTCTATACGTAATCCTACGCTAAGAAGTCTATTACTAGCCTCTACCGGGATTCTCAATGCCTAGGCTATGCCTAAAGCTATTAAAAGCACTATATAAGCTCTATATCTCTTTAAAGCTATAGTTTAAAGAGATATCTAGTTTCTTTACTAAACTAGGAGCCTAGCAGCTAGTAGAAGACGCCTACGTACTAGTCTATAAGGGCGTTATTATCTTTATCTTCGTAGATAATATCGTTATAAAATATCCGAAAAGGCAAAAATAAGATTAGGAAGAGCTATACGAGGCTATTACGAAAAAATATACCGTTACGTATATAGGAGAGCTACGCTAGTTCCTTAGTATCGAGATTATTAAGGATAGGGATCTTAAGAAGATATAGCTCTCGTAAGCTTCCTATATCTCTAAGACCGCGAAGAAATATTATATCCTTAATAATAATATCCTTCGTAAGCCTAAGATCCCGCTAATAATAGAAGAGCTCGTCCCCTATAAAAAGTAGGCCTTAAAGGAAGAGATATACGAATATATCTCTCTAATTAGGTCGCTTATTTATCTAGTAATTTATACTAGGCTAGATATCGTATTTATAGCCGGAAAGCTAGCCTAATATAATTATAACCCCGGGCCGCGCTATAGGTATAAAGCACGTAAGTGCCTAGCTTACCTCTATTATACGAGAAACCGCTATATCTACTTTACGGCGATAAACCTAATAAGGCGGCTAATATATATATCCGACTCCTTATACGCCGATAACCTAGAAACTAAGAAGTCCTTATAAGGATATATATTCCTACTCCTTAGTAAGCTAATTGACTAAAAAGCTATTAAGTAAGCTACTATAATAACGTCCTTTATAAAAGCTAAATTATTAGTACTCTTATAAATAGCTAAGGAATAGGTAGTATTTAGCCGACTAATTAAGGAGCTTAGTATTAGTATTAAAGGGACTATAGAGCTCTAGTATAATAACCTTTAAACTATTAAGCTTCTAACTAAATTAAGCGCGAAGCTTAAGATAAACCTTAAGCACGTTAAAGTTTATAAATACTAGCTTCGTTAAGAGGTATAGTAAGATCGGATATAAGTTAGCTAGATCGTATTAGTAGATAACCTAGCTAATAGTATAATAAAGGCGCTTATATACTAAAAGTATTAAAGCTTTATTAAGTAACTAGGACTAGTAATATAGCTAGAAGATATATTAAGAGATAATATACCTAACTACCGTATTAAGGCGTAATATCTCCTTACTATAGTAAACTCGATAATCGCTAGATCCCGATAATAAGAGCACTACTATATATACTAAGATTAAGGGATTCTAACGGCGTAGTTAGATCTTAATTTAGTTAAGAAACTATAAAGATCTAAGGGGTAGAAGTTAGCCCTATTTACTACTAAGAAGTAAAGCTATTACTAGACTACCCCTTAATTAGTATAATACTATAGCGCTTAAACTTACGATAATCGCGATAGCTTTACTAAATTAAGACTAATTAATATAAGGAATATATTATTAAAAAGTCTACTATTAAGATTACTTTTATCCTAAATAATAATATCGCTGGTAAAGGTACTACGGTACCTAGGCTACCTAAAGGGATGCCCCGCTATGCCCCTCCTTATAAGGAAGGTTATAAATATAACTTATAACTACTAGTTAAACGGTAAGAGTAGGTTATATAACCCTATTAATCGTAAGTTTGACTCCCCTTAAGGCGGAAGAGCAGGTTATATAACTACGCCCTAGGGGGGGCGCGGTCAACGAACTTAGGGGCCTAAGGAGATAGGATATATAGAGGAGGGTTCTCCTTATATCCTATCCTCTTAGGTCCCGGCTTTTGCCTTTTACTATATTTACCTTCCCTTTTTATAGAATATAATTAGGAGCCTCCCCTATTTTTAGACAACCTCCTTAAATAGATAGTAAAGTAGCTAAATTTAATATCGGAATAGCCTTATATTTATTAGACCGAACCCTCCTCTACCTATTGCCCTACTATCTAGAAGCTAGGGTGGCAAGGGGGTGTGTTGAGGAGAGTGGGCATAAGAAGCCACAGTTATGCCCAGTAGACCTAATAGTCATGCACAAGGAAGCCTGCCTAACTAATATGACTCCCCTAGCCTAAGGACATTATATAGGCCTGACTTAGGTATAGGAATATCTTAATGCCCTCTTTTGGCTAGCTATATATAGTTACTATACCTATATAAGCCCCTCCCTTATCCCAATAGATAGACCAAGACATGCATCACTAAATTCACCTTTCTGTGCCCCTATTTCTTCCACTGTGCTCTTAAGCCACTGCTTGAGAGATGTGTTGTTCTTGTCCGTAGATTTCACTAGAGGTCTGGATGTCGTGGCTCAGGCTCCGTAGGCTTGTGACAGTAGTTCAGTCTGACGGTGACGGACTGACTGATGTTTCGGTCTGGGAATCTCAGGTAGACTGCCAGTTGAGTCCGGCCAAGCAAGACAAACCAAACATACAGTCTGAGGCGTCTAGACGGACCGGTTACACCATTAGTAGCCATAACCGTAATATATGTCCTCAGCGCGTAGTTAGTAAGCGCCAATGAGCAGCCTGTAGATATCTTTTTCTGATTAATTGTAGAGCTAAGTGCTATTTCTTAGACGTGCAAAGGGGAATAACACTATGTTCTAACCTTTCGCGTCGTTGAATCCACGACATGCATGAATCGGCAGCTATGGCAACCAACCTCGTTGCCCCTATCACGGAGAAAGTCCATGCCAGCCGTCAGGACGGGACGCATTGTCTCAACATACAACTTGCGCTCATCCGGCAGGGTATCGAACCAGTCCTGGCCGGAGCGGATGACGGCGAGATTTTTCTTACCGCAGACGTGGACCCGGCCGGCCGGGTCTGCTTCGCGCTTGGCTGCCTTTTCACCCTCAAGTTCACCTGTCTGGGCTGCTGCAAGGCGATCGCGCATGCTTCCCCAGTAGACGTGCTCCCGGATCTGCCCGCTGAAGGACTCCTCCATATGCGCGGCGCCTTCGGGTATCTGGCAGTTGGAAAAGACGGTCTCGAAACGATCAACTGGGGGAAAGAAGACCTCGAGAAACCAGCCGTGACCGAACTCCCGGGGGTCTATGGCGGCCCACCAATCCGTGAAGCCGGTCTCAGCCGCCCACTTGTCGTAGTCAGTCTTACTCGGCCAGTATGGCAGGAGGGCAATGTTGTAGAAGCCCTTATTGTCGGTGACGGCAGCCACCAACTTTCTAGTGAGGAAGTGTGGCTGGTCAAAGCGCAGCGCCGATACCGCACAATTCAGTGCGCATTCGCCGCGCCTATATAGCGTACGAGCCGGGCATACGTATGCCATGAGCGTATCAACAAGCTATACGCCGTACGCTAGTCTCTAACAATGAGCTTGCCCTAGCCCCCTTGCCTGACAGCATGCACCCTCCAAGACGGATTGCTTTACGATACATATAAAATACAGATAGCCTGCAGTCTTTTCTAGCCACAGAGGTGGTGGTGGTCATGGTGGTTTTATTGCCCACGACTCGCTCTCACCCCCCCTCCCCGGCTCACCGAGGCCGGCATGACCGCCGCAAACTGGCAAGCCTGATAATCACGGTTGTGTATTGCACTGACATGGAGCTCGATGTGCCTCGACTACCTGGGTGATGATGTATGGATTCCCAGCCCGAGTATTCCTTTGGGCAGCACATGGGGATGATGGGTGGCATGGAGCCTATACAACTAGCTGGTGCAGCTTGTGGCTTGACCATTTGGAACCCTCCCAACGCACAAGACTCTAGAGATTGGGGACATGCATGATGGAGATGGTCGCCGCCATAGTTGACACCATGGCACCATGGCCTCGGCGCTAGGTTTTCCCTCCTCACCTTGCCCCCTCCTCACATTCCACGAGCTCAAGGTGGTCTCAGAAGAAGAGCTCGTCATCGAAAGTAATGACCGAGTCCACCCGCCTCTTGGGCTCGTCGTCATCAGACCGCTTGTGGATCTGGCTCGCCAGCGGCACCATTTCAGGGCACTTCTCGTCAAGACCCGCCGGCGTCTTGGGCCAGTTAGGCCTCATCTGACCATACGTCCATTCCCACTGCCCACGCGGCAGGGGCTTGCCCCAGGCAGCGTCGCGGTTCTTGGTGACGGCGTATCGCCAGCCGCCCTCGAGGAAGCACTGTTTTGTCGAGGCGTTGTAACGGTCGGCCTTGAATTCAACCGGCGGCAGCATGTAATTGACGCCCACGCGCTCAACCAGCATGTGTTGATTGGTCATGACTTCCCCGTTGAGCTTGAGTGGCTCGATGAAGTCGCACTGGACGTCGATTTTCCTGGATGGCTCGGCCGCCTTGTGCATTTGCACCCCGAGCTTGTCGACAGGGAGAATGCCTGATTCGATAGTGTCTCCTGAGCCAAAGCTCCAGAACTGTTGAGAGACAGATCTTCCCCAAGGAGTTACTGGCACGAAGGTCGTGTGATCGCCGTCTAAGTCGTCGAGATCGATCCACGCCTCGGCAGTGACCCATTTCGGCGGAGGGCCTTGTCTGTTCAGCAGCCCGGGCCCCCACCATCCCTCATCCTTCCACCTGGGTGGGAACATTTCAAAGTGTGTCACGTGTAGGTCGTTGGCAGCATAGGCCAAGACGCTGATGTTGCCATATACTTGATGGCTGGCAGTTTCTCCTTGGTCGTCCCGATGAAAATATCGCAAGTCGCCAAAGCAATCGGCGTCCACCAAGGGCTGCCAGTAGCAGCGCCCGCGCAGGTGCACGTCGTAAGCCCAGGTGAGAACGGTGCACGAGGCGTCGTCGGGGCAGTCGAACACGCCGGTGACCGACTTGGAGATCTCTTGCGTCGCTGTCCTATCACCGCTCTCTCCCTTGGTCCACCGCTCGCCGTGGTTATAGCTGACGGACCCGGAGCCGAAGGAACCGGCAAGCCCTGCGCTGGCCGATATGCTCTCCTCCTCGGAAAACTCCGTATTCCACCCCAGCCTGGAGCTATCTATAATCGTCTTGGAGGAGGACACGGTAATGGGCCCCGGGGAGGTCCTGGAACCGTCAACCGAGGGGGGGGCAAAATCGACCGTGGACGCAATACTATTCCTATCGCTGAACTGCTGGCGTACATAGAAGCATTGCCGCTTGTCTTGCGGTATACTGTCCATGTTGATATTCGCGAGCTTAGACATGGGGATTTCCGAATATGGTGAACCAATGTCGAACTTTTGCGCGGCATATCGGTTCAGGTTCAATTGGGCACGCGGGTCCTGTCTCACGAGCTCCAAGAAGTCGGGATTGAGCTGCGTGCCATACGCGCAAGGGAGGATAGACGCGAACAGAAGAGTAGATCTCATCGCGGCGACTATGTAGACGGCAACTTATGTAGTAGGGACGGCGACAGTTCAAACGATGAACAGAAGCGAAAAGAAATCGAACGAATGAACCCTCGGATAGACGGAGGTAGGAAGATGCCTGGGCAAGAGTCATCTCCCACGCAGACAACAACCTTCTTATAGGGTTTTCAGAGCCGGCAAAAGCACCACCTCGGTACGACATGAAATTGGTCTGCAGGCCTCGTATTCATCGAGTGCTTGGAAAACCGGAGCGCTAGCGGACATGTCGAGTGTGAAAAGCGGATGGATACGTGTCAAAGGCGAAGTTTGATGAACAACCATCTCAGCAATAGTAGGGACCACTTGGAGCCTTTCGAGGTCAAACTTGACGATAGTGTTCGGTTTACTACCCATGCATAATAGTCGAGGAGGCTAAGACGCCGCTACGTATCGAGATACTGACAGCTAGTACTGCGTCGTCGTGCTCCGCAATCTGCAGAGATTTTTAATTACATAGCCTACTAACTATGATGTTTCTTTGTGGATAAAATACGAAGTAGAACATGGCTCTCCCTGCTTACCTCCACCTACGAATAATAGGTTCAAATCGGCTAAGAGCGCACCGAATTTCTGTTACCGTATGCTATTTCTTGCTAATACTATATACTGTCTCTCCTGCTCTCTTAACACTTATTTCCGACTTCTAATTTAATATAAAATAAAACTATATATACCGAGGAATTCGCTCTATCTAGGCTTAGATCTCTTTATACGGCAGCTTTTTTAGGCTTGCTTTATCTTTTTAGATAATTATTCTAGAAGATCTTTCTTATATTCCTTTATAAAGGGAAATAGATATAAGGGGTTCTCTTCCTTCCCTTTTCTTTACAGGGGTTGCTTTAGCGCGGGATATGATTTTGAAAGATTCCTCCGTATTTAGTAACTATTCTAGCGATGAGTAATTTATATACATAACGCCTTATTTTTTAACTAAAAGCCTCTTTATTTCACTTACTTCTACGTAAGGCTGACGTGTTAGCCTTTAGCCTATTAAGCTCGTTATTATAGTAATATATTTTTGCTACGCCTCTCTAAGGCTAATTAATTTAGAAAGGCGGCCTTAACTGGCTATCTTATTTAGCCGTCATCGCGCTATTATCGATATCAGCAGCTAGTTAGTCTTTTTCACGGCACTATAATCTAATACGCTATAACGGTATAGAAACGAGCATAAGTTTGGTCTATTTAGCTAAATATCACTCCTAGGCTAGCTGCACCCGAGGATCAGATTTTTTTTTTAGAGTTTTTTTTTGTTTCTTATGCGTATACTGTGGACAGGCTCTTCACTGCAGTGAGGTTATTCGAACTGGTTCAATTGGTTATATCTTGTGTAACTAGGGAAACGTGTCCCATACAAACTGTGTGCAAAGACCTTCCTCCCTGTGTCTCACCTCTTACTCGCACGTGACTAGCGCGGTCGATTAGTTATACGTGCGCGATCGGTGCCTAGTGCACAGGTGGATCCAACACTGGAACCTCTTTCTAAATCGATGATCGCGCACTAATCAATCCACCAAAAACACACCAAACACAGCGAATTAAGATGAGATAGGAAAAACACGAACAAGAACACCAACAAACTCCTACCACGATGCATCACTATGTTGGATAGTGTGCTCTGACTGTAGCTCTCCCTCCCCCACACTGGGTGTGTTCTGCCACACGCCATCATGGGCCGCATTTCGAGCGCCGGATGCGCTAGCTGATTCCATCGGTCCCACGTTGGAATATGGACACGAGGATCTCCTCGTTAATGTGAATGGAATAAAGAACGACGGTAAAGCAGAAGAAGGAACGAAAAACCGATTAAATCTCGTCGAGAATTGTTGTGTTATTGCGATGAACGAATCCTTCCACCCTCACGTTTAGCTGATTGTCGCTAATAAACTGCGTGAGGGCGCTGTTTGGTGATGCCTTCGTCATAGCATCGGCAGGGTTATCTGCGCCGTTGACCCAACGGATTTCCGCAATATCCCTTGATTCATATGCCTGCCTCAGCGCCATGATATCTATCATGAGTCGCTTCTCTGTTGTGGTGCCAAGTTTGACGAGGCACTCATAGAGGCTATATGAATCTGTGCAAATGACGAGCGGGATTTGCTTCAGATCAAGGCGTTGTGCGATCGTATTGACCGTTTGCTTGATCACAAATGCGAGATCGAAGCCCGATGTCAATCCATAGATCTCTGATGCAAGAACGCTTCGAGTAACGCGCTTGCATTTAGTTGAGCTCAATGAAGAATGTTTCCGCGGATGGAAAATGAATCGGTTGATTGCGCGGTCTCATTGGCGATGATAATCACAAAGCCGATTTGAGAGCTTAAATCCTTATTGTTGGCGAATGATCCATCGGTGAACACAAAGATCTTCGCGCTCTCGAGATCGATGGGTATGTAACATAGGCCACGGTCGGGATTGTTGATCTGCCATTCAATCCGCTTGTTCAAAGCCTTGAAGTCGGTATTAACGGGCTCTTGGGCTTGTGCCGCAACGGAACAATCGTATGTTGCTTCGGGTTGGCAAATCGAAGCGATATATGCCCCGGGCGCGTTGAGCAGCATAATCCTGATGCCTACTTGATGCCTGAAGATTGATCTCCTCGAGGTTTTGGGCTTGGCCCTTCTGCCTGACGATGACACAGCCATTTTGTATGGTCAGGCGGCTGCCGTTAAAGTCGCAGATGGAACCTTCTTGGAGAATCTCTTTGGCTTGGCCTTAAAGCAGAGTTCTTTCTCCTCGATCTTGAGAAATGCATCTGTGCCAACAATGAATGTGTCATCCGTTTGCAAGGCCGCGATGCCAAACAGGTCCTTGTCGGCGATGTTGTTTGCCGTGATCAGAAGGCACGGGTCAAACGAAGAGGTTTCCATATTAAGCTTGCGGCAGTGATGGTCGTGATATGTGTTGAACCAGTGGGCTCCTGCCTCTGCGATGCCATATAGCGGCTTCACGATTCGCAGGATTGTTCCCTCTGGATATCTTCTTTTGAGTTCTTGAGGAAGGGCTGCAAGGATGACACGGGCCAGCTTGGTCTGGGATTGTGTGTATGCCATCGTGATGTCTCTGATCATGATGAACATATCCCGTGTGCAGAGAAACGGTGCTAAGGCCAAGGCCACGCGTTGTGCGGGCCGGCTGATGGTAGGGGCTTGTGTGAGGATCCCACGTTTCCCATCATCATTGTATCCTTGCACAACGAGGCGTGATTTCTCGTATGGCGTTGCAGTATTTCTTCCCTTAACCTCTCTGACCATTCGTGATTTGAAGACACGATATCCACCATGTTTATTCGCATCGAATTCTTCGGGTACAATGACCCCAGCGGCGAGGAGGTTCGTGAGCTCGAGTGTGTCGGAAGCTTCAAATGGGAAACCGGTGCTTGTGATCTTTCCTTCAGCTCGTAGCCGCTTGGCTAGGCCGAGATGTTCCATTTCTTTTCGAACAAGAAACGCATTAGCTTCATGATGAACGATAAATTGAACGGGTGAGCAAACAATAGTGGATTCTGATGTGCCATTTTGTGCAGCATCCTTCCTAGGTCGGCCACGCCTGCGCGGCCTCTTTGGCTCAGGGTATTCGAAAGGTTTGGGTTGGTCTTCTGTGGTAGGAAGAGGAAGAGGTTGTTGAGTTGTGGGTGGAAGGGAAGAGGGTTTTGAAGAGGATGTTGTTGATCGGATTGTGTTGAGGAAGGAGTGATTGTTGTGTTGATGGGTCTGTGCGGCTAGGGCTAGGGTCGGGTTGCAACTGAGGAAGGAGCGATTCCGGGTGACGATAGTACGGTTGGACGCATGTACTGCGAAATTTCGCTGGTCCGTTGTCCAGGTCAACTGCGATTTCCGTATCCGTCACCTCGAGCACTTTATATGGGCCTTGCCATCCGTGCTTCTCGCGAAATACGCGAACTTCGCTTCCTAGCGCCAGGGATAGGGGCAGGCGCAACGCTGTATCAGGCCCATTACGCGTATTTAACGCGGTCTGAACCTTCCTCTGGGCGTTGATCTTCCTCAGCTCTGACATCGTTCGCCACACCGCCTTAGCTCTTGCCATTGCGGAAGGTGTAGGCGGCGAATCCATCGTCATTCGAGGCAGAGCACCGAAGACGAGGAGGGTTGGAACGAGGCCATCCGGACCGGCTGTGTCGTTGACAGCCTTGAAAGCCATTTGAAGGACTTGATCAGGGCTCACGGTATCCTTCAGCTCTGCCTTTAATATATCATATGCTCTTCGGACGGGCACATGATACTTCTCAACCTTCCCAACAGCCCAATGTGCTTCCACAGGCACCTGATGACACGTTATTCCCATCAATTTCGCTTCTGCTTGGAACTCGGCAGCAGCGAAATTCGTGCCTGCGTCATGAGTGATCACATCGGGTGGTCCAAGGTATGTATCCATCCAACATTGTTTCAACGCGAGCCACGTTTCCTTGGCCGTCATGTTGGATAGGAATCTCCCTGCCTGATAGGCAGTGGCGATCAACAACATGGAGGACTGGTCTGCCACCCAATGTCATGACATCAACGATGACTTCGTAATTGAAGTCACAATCATCCTTCAAGCTGAACTTGAACCTTCGTGGCGGGTCGGATTTCATCTGACAGTAGTGGCAGAACTTCTTGATCATTTCCAGAGCTTCGATTTCCACATCATGGCCAGCCGAATTCAGCAGCTTGTGCAGCCGATACACGGATGGATGACCAAAACGCGTGTGGAGGCGCCGCAATTCAGCCTCCGTGAGATATGCCACTGATGCCTCTTGTTTCCGCAAGAAGAACCACGCGTGACCCCATCTTCGAATCACTGGAACGCTCACACCATTGCCAACGAGCTCGTTCGTGACGTTATTTAAATATACGCCGAGCCGATCCATATCAGCTAGGCATAGGAGGAATGGCGTTGGCACGTTGACTATATGAAAATCAACCTCTCCCACTGGTGTGTTCAAGGTGATCACGCCAAGTGGTGTTTCCAATCTTCCTGCACCAAATCTAACTGGTTCGGGCTTGCGATCATCACGGAATTGGACTGGGGCATCTCGTTGGAGAGCACGCAGTTGTTCGATTCCTCCCGTCGATATGCATGCCGCACCTGTGTCCGGCATGATTCCTTGGAACGAGTCTTGAGAGTAACGATCTAGTATGAATTGTGTGGGTTCGTCACTGTTGAATAACTTGATGCCTACTGAGAGATCCGATGATGGAAAGCTTCGTTGGACAGAAAGGTCGCAGCAGCGTAGAACGATTCATAAGGGTCAGAGGAGTCAGAATCATCGGATTCCTCGGTGCTCGAGTCATCCTGATCCTGTGATTCCCCTTCATAGTCAGCCAAGAACATAGCATACGAACGAGATTGACCGTGGAAGCCTCTCTCTCGTAGATACTTCTCTTTGGCTGCTTTTCTCTCGTTTTCAGGATGTCTCGTTGAGAAACAACCTTCCTTGCCGCAAACGTAGCATTTCTTCTTCCAATTTGGCTGACGCCTTTGTGATTGACCTCTTGTTCCGCCGGAATTTCGCTGAAATTTGCGATCCACGAAGTGCTGATCATGTCCTCTATCCAGGTCTTGGGGATATTGGCCACTGGGTTGTTCAGATCGTTCATCTTGCATGGCAGATAGCGATGATCGAAGCTGTGATGCCAATCCCTCAAATGTAGGTGCGGGAGAGTATATCGCGAGTCGGAATTCAGGCACACCACGGCACGCCCTGAGCGTTGCATCGATCAGGCCACCTTCGCCGCCAGACTTATCCCCGAGTGCTCTCCTACAGAGCCGCAATTTCGTAAGAAGGGCCTGGAGGACCTCGTCAGATGACTTACCGGGCATCTCAGCCCGAAGTCGGCTGAAGGTGAGGGTGCTCCAGTGGGTATGATACATCTTCTGGTTGATTTCGGTGTCAAAGTGCTCTTTCATCTTCTGATACATCTCAGCGAAGGTTAAATCAGTGCTGATTTCGTGTAGAAAGAAGGACTGAGCTTCCTGGCCAGAATCGAAGGGAAAACACCATGGAATTTAGACGGAGGAATGTTTGCTTGACGGCACACGCTCATGAATTTCCGGATCTTGTCATCGAAGATATCGTATGGTTCGCCGGTATAGGCTAGTTTCTTGTCCCATATCTTAATGAATCTAATCGTGAGATCGGCCTCAACTTCCTCGTTCTCGAATCGAACAGGTGGAATGCTCGTGTATGCATCTCGGAAGTTGGTAGTCCGTACGGGAGCGTCTGCTGATACCGAGGGATTCGCGCCATTGATGCTGAGGCTCTTGCTGAGCGGGTTGATGGGTCTCAATGATCTGAGGATTCCGGTTCCGCCGGTCGGGTAATAGTTGGCTGCTGGATTACTACCGGTGCCGGTGACGATATAGCCGCTTTAACAGTTCCTTGGAGCAGCTTCTGTTTCACCTTATATGCCACGGTGTTTTCAGCAACCTCTTGACCAAGCAACTCGTTCTCATCCCATTCAGGAAGTTCGTTACTTGTTAGAAGGCCACATAAAGCTCGAGAGATGCTAGAGTTGGCCTTGCCCATATAGATCCCCCTAATTCTGAGAAGCGTCCGGAGTCTTGATCTAAGGCGTGGGTTGATTAGTTCGAAGTCATCATAGCTCCATCCCGTGAAGTCGTTATACAGATCCCCAAGCAGGGCAATTCCGTGGTTACGTTTATCCACCGTGTATGTTGCCACACAGCCTAAGAAGAAGCTGTTGCGGTGGACAAGGGAGGAGCTCTGGGTGATAGGTTCGTTGAGGAAATCCGCGTCGAAATGCCTGATCGGGAGTGAAGGAGCTCCACGATCGTCAGGTTCCGTTCAACGAGTTGCCTGTCTTCGAGAGACACGTTGGCCGGGGTATCCTGGGCTGTTGCCGGGGCTAGTGCGGCAGATGAATTGTCAGACATATTGACAGGCTGTGTGCTGAGAAACAGGGCACAGGGTGTCAATGAGGTTATCAATGTGCGATAGGGCACGCCTAAGGGTCGCTGATGACAGCAAAGCTTAGGCACGGTTGGATAACTAGAGTGGGCTCTGATGCAGAGTCTTCGTAGCAATCCGCGCGTTGTAGCAACTATCCTACCGTCAGGAGCTCGCTTTGCAGAGCGTGACGATAGGTTAGCTCTCTTCCGTCTTGCTGTTCTGTGTCACCTTTGCCGGGCGACACTGATCAGTGTGGACAGGCTCTTCACTGCAGTGAGGTTATTCGAACTGGTTCAATTGGTTATATCTTGTGTAACTAGGGAAACGTGTCCCATACAAACTGTGTGCAAAGACCTTCCTCCCTGTGTCTCACCTCTTACTCGCACGTGACTAGCGCGGTCGATTAGTTATACGTGCGCGATCGGTGCCTAGTGCACAGGTGGATCCAACATATACCTTCTTAAGAAATTTTCTTAAGTATCAATCTCCATCACATAAGCACCTCAATTATCTCACCGCCCTAAAGCTACCGTATTAGCTCATGCAAATCAAGTCCTAGCAAATTGCAGACCTCCGCCAGCTAGCCAGTTTTTATCCAGTCATATTATACTGAATAGTAATACGAGCAAGCTACTGGTTTGTGTTTCGCCAGTTAGTAGGAAGCTATCGTATTATATTTGTTATTAGCATTGTTAGGTTCAATCGTTTAGGACTCGTACCATACTTTCATATTAGCCTTTACACTAAGGTTCTATAGAAATATTAAAATGTTGTTCTATAGGATTTATCTTGAGAAACAGGAGGCTCTTTAAGGCTATTAATCGATTTCCTAGTCATTCACTGAATAAGTTTATATTCTAGCTAAAACAGCTGGGCAATCACGGCATTGTTAATGACTCCTACATCACAGCATACCACTAGGATTCTAGTAAATGGGGATATTAGAGCACCTTTGCCGCGTATGAGTGGTATCCTAGGAAACTAAGTTTCTATATAAAGACGCACAACTCCCGACTTCGGGCACTTTCTCTGCTATTAGGGCAATGTAGCGGTACTAATATCTGCGGAGCTACTAATAATACTACGATCCACTTTATGCTTCCATATGTAAACATTAATCAAAATGAAGGTGGCCTCTCTCTTGGGTCCTGTCAATTGGCCCACTTTCTACTTACGAACAACTCAGCAATAGCACTGTTATTGGCTTCTACAAATTTATTTCTTCTTTTGCAGGCTGTGCCTACAGTGGGGGGACAAAAGTTCCGGTCAATGACGCTAGCGCGTCGCGTACGCGCGTCTCCCACATTCCAACCCTTCCTCTTCAAATCACCATCATGCCTTCAAAATGAGCCCAATTACGCCCAAAAAACACTGGAGCCCTCATAAGAGGACGAAGATTGTGACCCTCTTTGATTGCGGCTTCTCAGCTGCCCTCGTCGGCGTCAAAGAGGACGTTTCTCCTAGAGCTGTCTACGGAATCGTCAGGCGTTACAGGACACAGTCGAGTGCGAAATCTTTGCCGCGCTCTGGGAGACCCTCAAAGCTCAATGACACCATAAAGATATATCTTTCGATGCATCGCGAAAGACCCTTTCATCTCGAATGCTCAGCTTCTTCGTGAGGCTTCTCTAGAGTGTTCTACACGTACTTTAACACGGTACCTTCGACACCATGGCATACAACATGTACGCGCTCTTCGACGTCCAAAATTAACAGAAGAACATGCTGCAAAGAGGCTACAATTTGCACTACAATACCATCAAAAGCCAGCTTCCTTTTGGCATACATGGATTTTCTCTGATGAGACGTCAATCGCTCGTGGGGACGGCGAGAGACAGAAGTGGGTTTTGCAATTCAGTACGTCTTAATACCCTTACTTCAAAAATCCTCCTAATTGCAAAAGGGGATAGATTAAATCCGAAAAACGTACAAGCAAGAGAAAACCTACTCGACATTCCCAGATGTTTTGGGGCGGCTTCTCCTTTAATCGGCGGACTTCTCTTACACCAATGCTAGGAGACCCCGACTCAGCCCGTGGTGGCGTTACTGCACGCCGTGTGCTCGAGACCTTACAAGAAAGCCTACCTACAATTGCAGAGCCAGGCTATACATTCGCCCAAGATAACGCCTCAACACATACGGCGGCCATTGTGCAGGCGTGGCTTGGCTGCTGGGTCGAAGAAAACAGGGTAGATTTGGTCGACTGGCCGCCATATTCACCTGACCTAAACCCCATAGAAAACGTATGGAAGCTGCTTAAAGAGAGCATTATGGAGACTCACCTGAGCTCTCAGACCTTCCAAGAACTATAGCTCCAAGCAGAAGCTCTGTTTTGCAGCGGTTGGAGCGTGGGAAGACCTTGAAGAGGATACCCTCAATCACCTAATAGAATCAATGCCTCGGCGCCTTCAAGCTGTTGTGGCTGCACGTGGCTGGTATACCAAATACTAGCCGAAACAACAATAATCTCCACTCAATTCTCTATATATTTATATCTTCGGCTTCATAATTGACGTTCATTTGGCAAAGTAATGTGCTGTTGAAAAGAGGGCTCTGATGCGGCGTTGTGGTGGGTGGGCCGGATTGACCGGAACTTTTGTCACCCGACTGTAGCTTGGTTGGAATCACATATTATGCCGCAGCTTGCGCGATTGTTCTACTTAGTCTGATGGAGTTCGTCCTTGTGATCCGTACTCAAACTGAGTAGCGCAGTAGTTAACTGTTACGCTATCTCTCGAAGATAATATACATTAATGTTGGAGGCCTGGCTTAAGACAGGGGAGTTTATTGAACATTAATGCGCGTATGTTATCGTATTCGAGCCATACAGTATACTCGTTATACTGCATGACACTTGACCACGCGTAGCTTAGCCCCACGGAGGCACCTTGCTCGTATTGCTTTTATTACTATACACTAATACGATGGCAAGGTCGTCGCTTGCAGTCTCTCAGATGAATGAAATCACCATTTTCAGACATATTTTGCTCGTCTCTTCTCTCCATGCGCTGCCCTTGTTTCGTGATAATATTGCGCATTTTTAATCGGAGAATTCCGCTTTGAATGTCTCGTAGCATGGTTATAACAGACCTTGTTGAATGGTGGAAACTCTCTCGGTTCTTCCGAATCGGCTTTGCCATTTCGGGACGATTATCACTTCATAGGCTCTTTGAGCTACTCATCAACCAGTAAAGACTATCGTGCGTCAATTATGCTGCTATAGACGCTAATACAGTCTTGAAACCGATATCCTGGCCTCAAGCTTCTCAAGTTTGATTGGCTATGCGATCGCTCGCCGATCTAATATTAATAATCCTTGTGGCCTATGCTCGTACGTATTAAGGGCTCCACGGCTAAGCGCAGACCGGAGCTGTATTCCTCACTGGGTACACAAATACATGAGATCGGTTGTATCGCTACACTTATAAACCCAGCAGTAGCCCCTTTCAACATTCTGATTCAATCAAGCACACTTCTGCCAAGTAAGTAGCAGTAGGCCAATATGATCGTTCCTTCATTACTTTTGCTATTGGCATGGCCATTGGGCTCCTATGCAGCTCCCACATCCCAGCTGCCGGCTTCCGCTGGTCAGCCATTCTCTTCATCCGCAGATGATGGATGGAGTCTTCAAGTAAATTTAGAGAGGTTGGTCTATCGCCCTATACCGGTCAAGAGGAAAGTTGAAGCTTATATTCTACCACTCGAAGTGGTCATTGGCCTAAACGACACGTGTTACCTCGCTCCACGGATCAGCCACCACACGCAGATCCGCAGCCGATGGACCTAGACTCGATAGACAGAAAGCAAGTTAGCGTCACTCTGTTTATGCGGCCCGACATTGGCATTGCGAATGCAAAGGCAAACAACGATCTAAGGTTGTTTCACTGGGCGATTTTTGTGGACTCAGAAAACTCTGGCGGCTTCGGTGCCTCATTCGATGTGACGAATAGTAAAAAGGTCAGGCAAGGTTATAAAGAGAATGGGGTGTCCAATCCCACCCAAAAAACAGGGCACGAAGACATACCAGGCTTCGTCTATCAGTATATGTGGGACGTCGATCCTACCGCTACCAAAAAAATGATTGGCAAGATCCAGATTGGAAGTTCAGACGCTTCTCTTACACAGATTCATGGAATGCTTCAGGACATAAACGCACCTTGTGATGCGGAAAGCTGCGTCGACTGGGAGAAAGAGGCAATCAGGCGGCTACAAGGCAATGGCAAGGTTGATAATTTCGATGTCGAAGCATTTGCTCAAAAGGCTTTTCGTTTCGGACTCCACCACCTTGAGGAAGGAAACCTCGACACCGATGCCATATATTGGGAGGGTGAGGTTCATGATAGCCCGCCTCGCCCCCTGACGGAGGCACGTATTAATGGTAAGCTTCTTCGATATACACGTCCTCAGGTGGAAGGACCCACGCATAATCTCACTCCACTGGATGGAGAGAGTCAAATTCCCGATCCGGGCATTCAGGGAACCTATACTCCGAAAAGCCCTGACGAGCTTTCCTCGTCCGGCAATGATGATCAACCTAAACATACTCAGCTCGGTCAGCAGAATCCTTCCGGAACCATCGACGACAGTAACGGTCCAAACGCTTTACAAGGGATCGGCAACGGCGATCAGGTTCCAGGCGGGACACTCGACCCGGAAAGCGAGTTAGAAACGCCCGGTGGTGCAGATGGGGGTCAAGACTCTGCTAGAAGAAGGCCGAAGACAGTCTCTTCGTCGAACAGCAACGACGATCAGCTTTCAGGCGAGGCACTCGATCCGGAAAGCGAGTTTGAAACACCCGGTGGTGCTGATGGTGGTCCAGACTCTGCTGGGAGAAGGCCGAAGAAAGTCTCCCAGTCGAAGAGCCACGGCGATCAGCTTCCAGGCGGGACACTCGATCCGGAAAGCGAGTTTGAAACCCCTGGCGGTACTGATGGGGGTCCAGACCCTTCGGGGGCGACCCGACCCCGTCCCAAGAGCCCTGGCTCGAGTACAAATCACGGCGAAGGCAACGATCATGAGCTTTCGGGCCTTGATAGCAATGACGGAATTTTAGTCAACGGTGCGAGCGGGACATCCTAGGGATTAACGAGCCGGCTCCGGAAGATATTTAGTAAAAAGACCTAACGGAATTAATATTAGAGGAGACAAGGCAAGATATCGATAGCGCTAGAACTAGAGAAGATATAGTAACCTATAATATACTATTATAGTATCTTATAGAAAAATAATTATTAACTATAAAAGATATAAGATAGGTTAAGAGCTTTATATAAAAATAATAGTCCTTAATCTTAAGCTACTTAGCTTAGGGTTATAGATAAGTAATTTTTTTTAAATATATTTAAATAAATCGATATTTAGCTATATTAAAATTAAATAAATATACTATAGGTATATTTAAAAAGAACTAAGTTTAAGGAGCTAATTTAATTAGATACTTAGCTATTTAAATAGAAATAGTAAAATTATTATAAAGTATAGCTTAATTCTATACTTCTTAGAAATATTCCTTAGTAAGAGAGATTAAGGAAGTCTTAAGGTATATAAGTAATATATTATAAACCAACTAAGTATTAGTTATATAGGACTATACTATTAGCGGAAAGGTATAAAACGGATATATAATAAGCTAGTTATATTATATAACCTATAAGGTAATTATTTAGATTACTAAGTAGTTAAGGTAATTAAGGTAAGTAAGGTAATTATTAATTATTAAAGGTAATTATCGATTAAGGCTTTATTAATAAAGGACTACTAAGTATATAAAGATACTTAATTTTACTCCTTTAAACTATATAGCTTAATAGCTTTTAATATATAGATCTTTATTATAATCCTATCTTTAATTTTAATTACCTAGTTATAGTCTATAGTCTATAACCTTTAACTTAAATATTATTATATCTTTTAAGCTAACTTTTCGAAACTAAGCCTAAAATATAGAAAAGTATATATATAGAATCTTCGCGAATAGTATATTACGCCCCCTTAAGTATAGCCTCGCGTAGCTACTAGCGGGTACGTAATATACTACTAAAGATTATAAATTAAGCGAGGGTTTCCCTTATATAGGTAGAAAACTCTTCCCTGCCCTTGCTAACTAAGGCTATATACCCCCTGCTAATAAGACCTAGCCCGGACCCGACCTAGGACCCTAGACTAAGCCTAAAGCGGGCCCCTTTAACCCCCCCCCCTTAACCTAAGGGCCGAAATAAGCACCCTAGAGGCTAGGGCCCGCTTAAGAGAAGCTCTAAAAGGCTAACGCCTTTTAAAGACCTTAGAAGTAAAGCCTAAGGCCTAAGACTAAGACTAAGAAGATACTAAGATAAAAGATAATACCTAGCTTAATATACTAAAGACTAGCCTCTTTAAGCCTAGCCTAGCCCTACCTTAGGCTAGCTACTTCTAGCCTAACTAGCCTTTAAAGTAGATAAAAGGGCGAAAGAGAGCTACTCTTAGTAGCCTTATTAGCCCTACGCTTATCCGACCTATACTTTAATACTTATAGTAGTAGTAGACCTAGCCCTAGCCCTAGTAACCCTTCCCTAAGGACCGGGCTTAGGGCTTCCTTTAGTAGGCCCTCTAGGCCCTTAAGGAAGCCTAAAAATTTAAACCCTCTTATAAGACCCTTATAAAGAAGCTCGAGAAGGTAACTATAAGGACCTAGGACTATTAATAACCCCCGCTATAGCCCTTATAATAGCTTAAGGCCGCTTAGCGGCCTAAGGCTATTTAAGGAAGCCTTAAAGCTAGCTTATAGGCTAAGGTCGCCGTAAAAAAGGCGCCTAAGGCCCTAGCTTAAGCCCTAGCTAAGGCCCTAGCTAAGGCGCTAACTAAGGCCTTAGTAAAGAAGAATATAAAGGAGGACTTCTAGCTTATCTTAAAGCTAAAGAAAGGATTACTAACGCTAACTATTAGCCCTAGTGCTCTTTATAATAAGCTTAATATAGCTATAAGGGAGCTAGCTATATTAGCCCTATTAATTTTAAATAAGGGTAATATAGTTATAATAATAAAGGCCTTTATATAGTAAAAAGGCTTTTAAAGTAGCGGGATAAGTAGTCCTTATACCTTAAGGGGCTACTTTAACAAAGATAAGGGTATATACTTAAAGTATATATAGTATATAGCTAAGGATTAATAAAGTAATTAACTATATAATTATCTAATTATTAGTTCTATATATAGCTTAAGGAGTCTTAGGCTATTAATATAAGTCTTAGAGATTTCTTTACTCTTATTATAAAGCATAGCTTAATTTCGTAGTTCTTAAAGATATCCCTTAGTAAGAGGGACCGAGGAAACTAAAAAACACTAGTATAAAAAAAAGAAGAAGGAGCTAAAAGGAGGTATAGAAAGAAGGGTAAGGGTAAGAGGGGAAGTAGAAGTAGTAATAGCTTCTTATAAAGGTAGTAAGAGATAAGATAAATATACTAGTAACGCTTAGAATAAAGGGGAAAAACTAGTAAAAAGCTTAGTAGTTAAGAGGATATTAGTAGCTTCTTTAAGTAGGATCTTCTTTATTAATTAAAATACTAAACGGATATAAAGAGGGGCGTTAAATAAAGGAAAGAAAGATAATTAAGGTAATATAATAATTACTCCCTTATTATAATTACTGCCCCTATAAGAATTAAATATCTTTACCTTACTTATTTAACCCCTTACTTTTAATTTTACCTTTATATATTTTTATATACTTCTTATATCTCTCTTTATAAGAACTTTATACCTCTTTATCTTTATTAAAGTTATATAATAAGTAACCTTTACTTTAAAAGGGAAAAATAAACGTTTAAATTAATTATAATTAAGACGGATATCTAATTAAATAATCTATACTTTTATAAAGTCTTTAAGTATACTTAAAGAGGGAAATAAGAAGTACTAGGGTCTTATCCCTTTAATAAGCTAATATTTATAAGAGGTATAATCTTACCTATTAAACTCCTCCTTATATATTATTATATCTTTCTAGCTAGCTTTTCGAAACTAGGCTTAAAATATAAAAAAGGTATATACCTAGAACCCTTATAAATAGCGTATTACGCCCCCCTAAGTATAGCCTCGCGTAGCTATTAGCGGGTGCGTAATATACTACTAAAGATTATAAATTAAGTAAGGTTCTCCCCTATATAGGTAGAAAACTCTTCCCCGCCCTTACTAACTAAGGGTATATACCCCCCGCTAACGGGACCTAGCCTAGACCTAACCTAGGACCCCGGCCTAGGCCTAAGGAGGGCCCCTTTAACCCCCCCCCCCCCCTTAACTTAAGGGCCGAAATAAGTACCTTAGAAGCTAAGACCCGCTTAAGAGAAGCTTTAAAAGGCTAACGCTTTTTAAAGACCCTAGAAGAAAGGCCTAAGGCCCGAGACTAAGACTAAGAGGATATAGAGATAGAAGATAATACCTAGCCTATACTAAAGACTAGCCTTTTTAGACCTAGCTTAGCCCTACCTTAAGCTAGCTACTTCTAGCTTAACTAGCCTTTAAAGTAAGTAAAAAGGTAAAAGAGGGTTACCTTTAGTAGCCCTATTAGCCCTATACTTATCCGACCTACGTTCTAATACTTATAGTAGACCTAGCCCTAGCCTTAGTACCCCTTTCCTAGGAACCGGGCTTAGGGCTTCCTTTAGCAGGCCCTCTAGGCCCTTAAAGAAGCCTAAAAAATCGAACCCTTTTATAAGACCCTTATAAAAGGACTTAAGAAGGCAGCTATAAGGACCCTAGACCGCTAATAGCCCTTATAATAGCCCCCGTACTAGCCTAAGGCCGCTTAGTAGCCTAAGGCTACTTAAGGAAACCTTAAAGCTAGCTCGTAGGCTAAGGTTACTATAAAGAAAGCGCCTAAGGCCCCGGTAAAGGCCCTAGCTAAGGCTCCGGCTAAGGCCCTAGCTAAGGCCCTAGTAAAGGCCCTAGCTAAAAGAGATATAAAGGAGAACTTCTAACTTATTTTAAAGCTAAAAAAAGGATTACTAATACCGACTATTAGCCTTATTACTCTTTATAATAAGCTTAATAAAGCTATAAAGAAACTAGCTATATTAGCTCTATTAACTTTAAATAAAGGTAATATAGTTATAATAATAAAGGCCCCTTATATAGTAAAAAAGCTTTTAAAGTAGCGGGATAAATAGTCCCTATACCTTAAGGGGCTACTTATTAAGTTAGCCGACCTTCTTACTAGCTAGACTAAGCTAGTAGCCCGGAGCGTCCCTAACCTCTTAGAAACCCCTATCTTAAATATCTTTACTATAGAGGCTAAGACCTATAGCGGGATCGATATCCTAGGATAGCCTAGGTAGCTAGGTACCCTAGGCCTAATATAGAAGATAGGATCTATTATCTTTATAGTCCCTTTAGAGGCTATAAGGGCCGAATACTAAAAGGAAGGCCTTTATATAGTAGGTCTATAGATTTAGGTTAAGGCTTATAAAGAATATACTATATATACGTAGTACTATAGGTGCCTTTCCTTTAGCTATAACCCCTAAACTTACTAGTAGCCTATTAAGTATACCTTTTACCTAGAAAAGCACTTAACTAAGGATTACGGCTACCTTAGCTATAAAGCTAGCTAAGGCTACTCTTACTTTAAGGTCTAATACTATAACTATAAAGGAGAGTACCTTATAACTAATAAGGTATAATATAGAGTTTATAAGGGAATAACTAATACTTAATAGCCTTAGCTCCTTTACGTTTATAAGGCCTTTAAGGCCCTTTAAGCCCCCTAGGCCTAACTACGACCCTATTAGTATTATATAGTATAATACTAATAAGTAGGAAATAGCTAACCTATTAATCTTAAAGTAAGCCTTAAAAATAAGAGTAGACCTTATCTTATTATAAGAGCCTTACTTTTATAAGATTAATAATAGCTATATCCCTATATAGTATCTAGCCTATAATATTATAACCCTTATTCCTTCTACTAACTTTCTTAAGCTTACTAGGAGGCCTAGGGTTATAGCTTATAAAAGGAAAGAAGCTTAAATAAAAGCTAGCCCTAGCTTTAACCTCTTTTACGACCCCGATATATAAGCTATAAGGGTAAAAGGCACTAAGCTATTTACCCTTATTAACCTATATAACGAAAAAGAGGTTAAAAGGGCCCTAGCTAGCTAAGGCTAGTAAGGGCTCCTTATAATAAAAAGGCTACTACTAATAGCCTAACTCCTATAGTAGCCCTTCCTATTAATAAGGGACTTTAACTTATACTACCCTTATTAAAACCCTTTTATAGAACCCTTTAAGGCTTATAAGGTAAAAGATCTTATTAGCTAGCTTAACCGCTATAAAGCCTCCTTACTAATAAACCTTAAGGTAGCTATAGAAGGCACCTATTAAAGGTAAGGCTTAAAAGGGGCCTTAGTTATAGACCTTACTTTTTATAGCCCTTTTAAGTAGCTAATTTAACGGTAGCTACGGTATATACCTAAAGATATACCTACGCTAACGGCAATAGTAGTAGCTAGATACCGAAGGACGAGGGGGTCTAAGGGGGATAAAGGAAACGAGAAAGTACTAGGCAAGGCAAGGTAAAGGCAAAGAGGGCTAAAAAGGTATATTAGCAAAAGAGGATATAAAAGAAGATAATAATAATAGAAGAAGATAATAATACTAATAAATAAAGATGCTGTCTACTAGCTAAGGAGGAAAAGAGGCCTCTTTTATAGACTAAATTTTCCCTCCTTCTTCCTTAGATAAATAGGGGCTAAGGGATTATCTAATTAAGAAGAGGGCTAGCTAGAGACTCTACTAAGGATCCTATTAAGGACCCTACTAAAGACTCTACTACGCGGGCTATATATATTCCTTAGGGTATAAATGCCCCCGTTAAACTAACCTAAGCTAACTTTTACTTCTTAGAGGCTATAGGCTTAGACTATAAGCCTATAGCCTTCGAAGCTAGCTTAAGAGGCTTTAATAAGCCCCTACTAGCTAGGCCTACTACTTATAACTATAGGAAAGTAAACTAAAAGATCTTTTTAAACTACTTAGCTAAGAAGGAATAAGACCTCCTTATAGCTATAAAGAGGGTAAAAAAAAGAAATAACTTTAAAAGAATAGCTTCCCTTTTAATAAGAACCCTTATAAAAGCCTCGAATATAGCGATACTAAAAAAGAAGCCTTATATAGGATCTAAGCCTTAGTAGACTAATAAGCTAACCTCCTTCTAAAAAGCCCTAAGCCTAGCCTAATAGGTATATAGGCTAACCTAGGATAAGGAGAGCTAAAAGAGCTTTATAAAGGCCTAAAATAGCTTTAAGTATACTATTAAGGCTATTAAAAAGTAATACTAAGAGAGCTTCCTAATAAAAGTAGTAGGAAAGGATATCTTTATAGCCTTTTCTTATACTAAGGCTAAAGCTAACCCTACCCTTTTTAGTATCTTTTATATAAAAGAAAGGATAAAGGTAAAAGCTAATACCTTTATAGAAAAATACGAGGCCTTCCTAATAACCCTTTTTCTAACCCTAGACCTTAGCCCTAGCCCCCTTCTTAGCCCCCCTTAAAGCCTAGAAAAAGAAGAGCTTCTAAGCTATATAAGTAGTAAGGGTATAGCTAAGTAGGACTAGCTAGAGCTTAAGGACCCTAAGATTAAGAGGGCTATTTTTAGCTCTTTTAATAAGAAAGCCCTTAGCCCGGACTCCCTTAGCTTCCTCCTTATTTAATATACTTATAAGGCTATTCCTATAGTCTTTAATAGGGCCTATAAAGCCCTATTTAACTAAGGATACTACCTTAAGGTATAAAAAAAAGCTATTTAAATTATACTTCCTAAGTAAAATAAGCTAGACTATACTATCCTTAAAGCCTATAGGGTTATAAGTCTACTTAACTACTTAGGAAAGGTCCTTAAAAAGCTATACGCTACCTAGCTAAGCTATCTAGCTAATATAGCTAGGCTTTTAAACCCTATATAGCTAAGGGGATAAAAATAGCGGTTAGCTATAAATATAGCCTTCCTCCTTTTATACTATATCTAAAAGAAGTAAGAATCTAATAAGAAGGCTATTACTAGTACCCTTTTATTAGATATAAAGGGCGCCTTTAACTTTATATTAAAGAAATAGCTTTTAAGGGTCCTAAGAAGGGCGCCTTTAACTTTATATTAAAGGAATAGCTTTTAAGGGTCCTAAGAAGGGCGCCTTTAACTTTATATTAATAGAATAGCTTTTAAGGGTCCTAAGGGACTTAAACCTCTTTAAGGCCCTTATACGCTAAGTAGACTACTTCCTTACTAAAAGGAAGATCTAACTAGCTTTCGAGGGGTAGGTCTAGCCCCCTATAGACTTAGTAATAAAGGTACTTTAAGGGTCCCTTATTAGCCTTATTTTATTCCTTTTATATATAAGGGGGATACTAGCGACTAAAGGGTACTAGATATCTTATATAGATAACTTTAATATCTCTATATAAAGGAATATATATTATAGTATAATTAGTTAAGTAGTAGAGATAGCTAGAGGTACTATACTATATATATTATATTCTCCTTATTATAAGACTAAAGCTTATTAAAATAGGGATTTCTCCTCTTTAGTCGGAGTAGCGAGTAATCTATAACTCGCGAGTAGGGTATATATAATTCCCTACTAATACCCTATTAATATATTAGTACTATATACCTAAGTGCTTTATTAGCTTATACCTCTTAGTAGCGCTCTTATAATTATCTCCCTTCTTATATAAGCGTCTTAACTATATTTATAATATATATTACTTTCGCTATACTATATATATTTAGTTAAGAAAAAAGGTAGTTTTAGTTATATATCGCGCGTATACGCTTATATAAGTATATATTAATCTACGCTTTATAACGTTAATAGTTATTATACTAGCGGTTACCGCTAAGTAACTATTATAGTATTGCTTATATATCGGCTATATAACTATAATATAAAAAGTATATATATATATCTCTTACTTTTTCTATTTTCTTTTTTTCTTTAACTCTTTTACTTATAATTACTATAGAGTTTTATACCTTTTTTTATTAATCCCTTATACCTTTTTATATTACTTTTTATCGACGATTTATTAATAATAATACTTTTTACGCTAAAGAAAATAAAGAACTATAACGCTAATTTCCTATACTATATATAGGAGTAAGTAGCGGCGGGTTTACTCTTAAAGTATAAGCGATTAGCCTAGAAGTCTTATAGTAATACTAGTTCCCTTTTAGTAAAGAAAGCTAAGAAAAATATAAGGGAATCTTAATTTTAAGAGACTCTTAGTTTAGGACCTAATATTAATAAAAGTCGTGCCCTTATTACCCTACTAAATGCCTTAACTTTAACTACCGATAAGCTTACCTCTATAGGCTAAGAAACTTATAAGTCTATTACCTTTATTAACGATATTAATACTAGTAAGGAGACTATACTTAGGCGCTCTTAGGTAAGTACCGATAACCTAGCTACTCTATCTTAATAGGGCGGCTCTAGCTAATAAGAGATTATCGCTTAAGCCGCTCCTTAGAATAAGTAAAGCGAGATTAATAATAAGGCCTAGCTAAATAAGGGCTAAAACGCTAACGATACTTAGCTAAATAAGGGCTAAGATAACGACGATAATAATAACGGTAATAATAAAGACGGCCGCGATCTAACTCTTTTTATTAATAAACTTAAAAATAATAGCGCTAAAGGCGAGGGTACTTAAGCGGCGGTATAGGGTAATCGCGCTCCTATAAAGAAGTATAGCCGATTTAAGGCTAAAGCCCGCCCGGTTAAGGCTTAAAGGGTTATCCCTTATAAGCTTTAGTATATATATTATTTTAAGATAGTCGTTTAAGATTATAGTATAACCGAGCCTAAGCTTATTAAGGTACTTTTAATTAGCTATATTTTCTTAGGGGTTTCCTTAACGTACTATAAGTAGTACTATAGGCGTACCGTGACCTATAACTAAGTAAGTTTCCCTTTAACTTTAAATATTATAATTAATAAGCTAATCTTTCTTAAAGCTACTACTTTTATATTTATTAACTAAGCTAATATAGTCGCTATTATAAAGTACTTATATAAGCTTAATAAGCTAAAGACTAGTAACGAGGATACTAAGGATAATAGCTTAGATATAGGTATACCTATTTTTAAGGAGGGTAATCGACGCCGTCTCGCTATTATAATATAGTATTTAGCTAAGGCTTTTAACGCTACTAAGATAGCTTATTATAAGTCCTTTAAGACTATAAGTATATAGAAGTCTATAGTTATAAGTTTTATTTAACCCTTTTATTAGCGACCGCTTAATAATATACTAGGTTAAGTATACTAACTACTATACGCTAATTAATAAGCGCCGCGAGCTTATTATTTACTTTAACCCTACGCCCTTATTCGATATCGCCTATATAAGCTTAAAGTACTAAGCCTAGGAATCTTAGTTAAAACTCTACTTTATTAATAGTAATATAGGCTATACTTCTTAATAATACGCCTTATTATTTACTAAGGCTAAGGTAAGTACTATACTAATAAAGATAGGTCTTAATATAGAAGATAAAAAAGGAGTAAAGGATAAGGTAGTTCTAGTATTTCTAAAGGTATTTAGTATAATAAAGGGGGCGCCTTAGTTAGTTCCCGCTATACTAGTAAAGAAAAGGGGTAGTTAGAAGTAATAAATAGGTCTTATCTTTCTTTTATTTAGTTATAACTATCTTTCTTTCCTTTATTATTAAGGTCTCGATAAAGTTATAGTTTAGTTTTATTTTCCTTAATAATATTTAATAAGTAGTATAGATAGTTTTCCCTTATTCTCTTATTTTACTATTTTATATATAGTTATAGAACGTTTAAGCGTACTAATATATTAATAAGTTAGTAGCGATTTAGTAAGGATTTATTATTAATTTAATAGCGTATCTTTATACTAATAGGTTTCCTTACCTTACTTAGTCTTATACCCTTTTTTCCTAGTTAAGCTAGTAGTATATTCTTTAATAAGCTCTTAGCTATTTACTATATCTTTAGTATTAACCTATTAGTTATACTTAGCTAGCTATTCTTTTTATTTAATAAGGAAAAAGGTATCGCTTTTAGATCTCTTTTAGTCTTTAATTTCTTAGACTTCTTATTTACCTTCGTTATCTTTTAAGTTTAGTACTAATAGGGTTTTACTATCTTTATAAGTTCCTTTAAGCTCTTTTTATAGCTTTAAAAGACTAATATAAAAAACGTTATAAAAGTATAAGTACTTCTTAAGAAGTATAAGATAATATACTTACTTTCTAATAGCTTATAAGACCTAAAATAGTCTAATATACTTAGGTAAGAGTTTTCTTTTTTTATACTTAAGGCGTAAGTTCTTTATCGATAATACTATAAGGTCTCTTACTTTTAGTATATAAAGTTAGTGCCTTAAATTATAGTATTTCGCTTACGATTTAATAGCCTTTCCTTAGTATTCCTTAAGCCTCTTTTATAGCTTTTATAGCCTAGTAACTCTTACTCTTACTTTAGGTACCCCCCTTTAAATAATATCGTCCTTAATATTAATATAGAAGTTTAGTTAATAACCTATTAACGCTTCGTTAAGTAATAACATAGTTATTATATTCTTTATATTATTATATATAAATTAAGTAATATATAAAAGTAATGCTTAGTTAGTTTATTTTAAGTTAGTAAATTATCTTAAATAGTATTATATAGCTTAGTTTATTTATTCCGTTTACTTATTAGTTTATAAGTAAAATACTATTAATAGCCTACGTTTTACTTATAAGATAAAATAAAGATCTAACTAAAACTTACTTATTAATAAGGACCCTTTATCTAAGATAATACCTTTTAGAGGTTTATATACTAATTTAACTTAGTAATAAAATAATTCTATTAGCTTTAAAGCTATTATTATCTTAAAGATAAAAAAGAAGAAGTAATACTTAGTATATTAGTTTATAATTACTAAGATCGTATTAACGTCTTATTTATTATACTATACTTTAGGTAGACCTATAGTAAAGTTTATTAATAATTCTTCCTATAGTTATATAAGATATAGTAACGATTATATAGTACTATAAGGGCGATGCCTCTTAAATACTATACCTTAATATACTAAGTATAACTAGATATATTTATTTACTTTTTTTATTATTCTATCTTAATAGAAGTTCCTCGCTAGTAGTTCGCTAGTATATTAGGAGCTAAAGTATCCTATTAATAGATCGTTATAAAAGAGCTATATTAGCTCTTACTATAAGGCTACTTTTAAAGGTATTATAATACGACCCTTTTATAATAGTAGTCTATTTAAGCGTATTAACTAAAAACCCTTCCCTTTTAAGAAGTCTTTAGTCTCCTTTAGCTTATTAATCGCTATATTAACTAGCTAAGTACGTTTTAGTAACTTTAGTAGCGGTTTTAGAACTTCTACTATATAAACCTTTATATAGTAGGCCGCTTCTTTAGCGGTCTTCCTTAAGAGTAACTATTTATAACTAGCTCTCTTTTTAGCTTAATCGGCTAATCGTTTAAGTCTCGCGCTTAAATTATTATTATTTCGCTATAGATTAGCTTATATATTTTCCTTATATAAAGGCATTTTACTATACTTATACTAACTTAAGGTTAAGTATCTCTTTACCTATAAGAACGCCTTATTATTTCTCTATATAGATATAGTATTAATAGTAGCTAGCTTCGCTTATAGCTCTAGTAATAGTTCTATAAATAAGGGCTTCTTACTCTTATATCTAGGTATTCTTAATAGCGCGCCCGCTAGGTTTAATTTACCTATATAATACTTAATTATAAAGTTAAATAGTACTAAATATATATATCGCGAAGCGTAGCTTAATTTTATAGTTCTCGGAGATATCCCTTAGTATAAGGGACCTAGGAAGCTAAAAACACCTAGTATAAAAGAAGGAAGAAGGAGCTAAAAAGAGGTATAGAAAGGAGGGTAGGGGTATAAAGGGAAGTAAAAGTAGCGATAGCTTCCTATAAAGGTAACGAAAGATAAGACGGATATACCGGCAACGGCTAGAAAAGAGGGGAAAAACCGGTAAAAAGCCTAGTAGTTAAAAGGATATTAGTAGCTTCTTTAAGTAGGATCTTCTTTATTAATTAAGATACTAGATAGGTATAAAGAGGGGCGTTAAATAGAGGAAAGAAGGATAATTAAAGTAATATAAAAATTACTCCCCTACCTTTATTACTACCCTCGTAAGAATTAAATCTCTTTACCCTACCTATCTAACCCCTTACTTTTAATTTTACCTTAGTATATTTTTTATATACTTCTTATATCTCTCTTTACGAGAGTTATAAGCCTAGGAGGAATAGTATTCCTATACCTTCCGGCTACTATAAAAGGTACCTTTCTTATATCCCTCGTAGCTTCCTTTTACCCCTCCTATTAAAAAAGCTGATTTTTAACCGACTTTTTTACCCTTCCCTATAACGATATCGAAAAACGATTCTACCGCCCCTATAGTCTATAGGACGATTCTTATAGAGCCCTAAGATTAGGATAAGTAGGTAAAAGAGCTATAGGCTCGTATAAATAGAACTATCTATAATTTAGTCTTCTATAATAAGTAGGACCCTCTCGAGCCCCCTCTTTATCTTAGGGCAACGGACTTTATAGAGGGAGCTACCCTCTTCTCCGAGCTAACCTCTATATAGTAGAGAGCTTTTTCTACTACCCTAGGCGACTATAAGAGTTACCGAAAGGAGTACCTCTATAAAACGAAGCTACTAACTACTATACGTACGGCGATAACGGAATCCGTTAGTACTATAAAGCTAATCTCTCTTTAAGAGGAAGAGACTCCTAAGTAGTAGTTTTTAAAGCTCGAGACCTCGATAGCTCCCTCGAAGGGCTATATAACTAACTATATTAGGAAGACCTATACGGCCTACCTAAGAGCCTTTTTTACTAGGAACCTACTAGCTTCTTCGTAGCTAGCTAAGTAGGAAGAAATCCTTAAGGAAGCTAACTAATACTTCCTTATAGAAGCTCTTTCTAGCTAGTAGCTACGGGATATATCTCTACTAATAAAGCCTATTAGTAACGGTTACTTAACTATCTTTCGAGAAGCTAGCTAGGAACTAAATAAAGAGGCTGCTAGAGTATAATAGTAAGTAGTCTTATTCCTTCGTAGCTAGCACTCGACCTAGACGGCTCGACCTACTGCCCTTATAGCTGCTATAGCCCCTATTACTGCGGCTCCTACTACTACTGCTGCTATTGCTCCTCCGGCTCCTCCTCCCTCGAGAGTATTAACACCGTCTTTAACGGCTGCCTTAGGACCGGCCCTAGCTCCGCCTCTTACTCTAGGCCTAGCCCCGGTCCCGTTAGTTAGACCGGCCTAAATAGTCCCCTAATAGACCTTTTAGTCTATTAGTTAAAAAATTAAGGAACTAGTTAAAATCGAACCTCTTTATTAAAATTAGTAATAAGGGGTAAAAAGGGGAGGTTTTTAAGTAGACCTTCTAGATCGGGACGAGGATTCCTCGAAGAAACGAAAGACTAAACGAAACAGCTGCCTAGCCTATAAATCCCTAGGTTATCGGTTATTATAATACTAGTAGGTCTTCGAGGAAAACCGACCTAAAGGATTTAACCCTTTAAAGAGGCTATAAGAAATAATATAATAGTCTCTTAAGGAGGACCCCTTATTATAGAAGAAGATAGACGAGATTCGGGTTACTAAGAAATAGTAACTAACGCCGCTACCCTTATTCGAGCCGTAAATTTAAGGAAAAATCGTTAGTATAGTAAATCCGGTATTTATCTTCCCTATAGATTAATAAGGCTAAGACTAACTATTAGAGCCCTTTAATTATCCCCTATAAAAATCAGCTATCCTTAACTCGGGTGCTTCCCTTAATATCTATAATATACTCTTATAATTCCGGTCCTTTAAGAAGGTATAGAGGGAATACCTTATTACTAGGGAATTAACCGTATAGATAGAGGGATATAGAAGGGTGAATTTTACGATAAAATTGCTTAACGGATCTATACGAATTCTTTAACGAAAAAGGGTAGCTTTTTACCCTAGATTTTTAACGAGCTTAATTTCCTTCCGCCTTCTTTAAGAGGAAGGAATCTTCTAAGATATAACGTCTAAGCCTATAAGGCTAGTCTAGAAGAATTAGACTATCGGGCTTATTAAGGAGAAATTCGGTTAATTTATTCTCGAATTCTAACCTATCCTTAGGAAGGAATCTCTTAAGAAGTTAGCTTTCCCTACTAAGAGGAATAGGTCTACTATAAAGGACCCTCTTCTAGCAGCCTAAGGAGACGGTCTTCTTTAGTATATACGACTTAGTTACCTAGGCCCCTTAGCTTTATATAAGCTAGGATAATAATAGGGTGTATAAATAAGGGGCCTAAAGACCGTCGAATATAAATACTACGGCTAAGGAAAGACTAGGAGACGAATTTCTAGACGAACGCCTTTACGGCCGGACTAGCTATATAAGGGAATTTAGGTTAACTAGACCGACGTCTCTAAGGACTAAGAAAGCTTCGTTAGGGTAATGATTTTTATAGACGCCTTTTTAAGGATAGTTTTCCCTTATTTCTTATAGACCTACCTAAGTAAGTATAACTAGTCTACCCTTAGGGACTTCGTTAACTAGATAAAATCCTACTTTAGCTACGAGGTAAAGAAGATATAGTCTAACGGAGAGCTATTTATAAAGGATATCTTAAATTAGCTTTAAAAAAAGGGCATTTTACCCCTCCCGTTAGTATTAAATACCTAGGCCTAGAATAAAGGGGTAGAAAGATTAAAGGGTGCTATAATAAAAAGGGCCCGTATAATAAGACTTACTATAAGGCTTTTATACGACCTTTAAAGGGAAGTCGTTAAGACCGCCTATTACTTATAGAACTAGACCCTTAGGGACCCTAAGGACCCTAGGGAACTAAACTAAGGAATAGACTAGAAATCCCCCCTTAAGCTCTTTACGAAGAAGAGGGCCTCGCTAGCCTACCTTTATGCCTATAGCTATAAGGTATATATAATAACTATTAATATATAGCTAAAAAGGAAGAAGAAAAGAAAGCTTAATCCTAGAGCCTTTATTAGTTACCTTATTAGTTATAATTCTATAAATATCTTCTAGATCTAGATTCCTCTTTTATAAAAGGTTATTTCGACTAGGGATATAATTTTCGACGAATTTAGCTTTTTTAACGGAAAGAGGGACTAATAGCCCCTCTTACTCTTATAACGTTAGCTAATTTAGAAGATTTAAATCCCCCCTTCCTAATAGTCTTAAGAAGAGGTCTTAGATAAGGAAATAGAAAAAGAAACTAATATCGAAGTAGTTAAGGATAACGCTAACTTTAAAGAAGAGGAAGCTACTAGATTAAATAATCTAGATAAAGAAGGAGACTATAGGAAAGTAGTAGAGCTAGAATACGCTTACTTACCTATGCCTCCTCTTATATAAGAAGAAGATCTAGAAGTAGCTTTTTTAGTTAGTCTTCCTATCTCGACCCTTAAGGGGGTAGGAAAGGCACCTCTCTTAAAGGATTACCTAGCTGCCTTTATATCCCTACTTCGAGAAGTAAAGGAAGGTATAGGGCCCGATACTAAAGAAGATTAACCTCTCCTTTATTTCGATCGTTTTTCCGACTTCTACTTAACGCTAATAGAAGACGGTTCCTACGGAGCGTTTATAGTAGGCTGGCTCTTTAAGCTATAGCTATTAGTAAGGAAGGTATATAAAAGAGACCTCCTAGACCTACTAGCAAACTAAAAGCAGCTAGAAAGACACCCTTTTAGAGACTAGTTTTTCTAGGCCTAAAAAGACTACCTAGCCTTATATAAAGAGATAGGGTCTTTTAAAGAGGTCCTTAAGGAAAAAGCAAGAGGAAAATAGGTCCTTAGCTATAAGTAGGTTTTTATCTATAAGACTAATAAATATAGCTTCCTTTAAAAGTATAAAGCCTAGCTAGTTATCTATAGGAATTAATAGGAAAAAGGGGATCTACCTACTAAGGCAACCACCCTAGTAAGGATGTCTTTTTAGACCCTTATAGCTATAGTAGTAGAATTCGACCTCGAACTTAATTAGATAGATATAGTTAACGCCTTTATTAACTGCCTACTTAAGGAAGAAGAAGTTATCTATATACGACTTCCTCTTAGTTTCTAATAACTAAGAAAGGTTCTATAGCTTAGGAAGGCTCTATATAGACTATAAAGATTACCCCTTCTTTAGTAATAGTATTTAATAGGTTCCCTTAAGGCCCTAGGCTTTAAGAAAGTCCTTTAAGAACTATATATAATATAGAAGGGTAAAATTATAGTCTTCTTTTATATCGACGATATTATCTAGGCCTACCTAAAAGAGGAAGAAGCTACTACTAAGGAGGCTATATAAGGCCTATAATAAAGGTATAAGATAACTAAGCTTAAGGAGCTAAAGTAGTTCCTAGGGATACGAATCCTTTAAAATAGGTCCTAATAGACTATCTAGCTTACCTAAGACGCCTATATCGATAAGGTCGCTTATAAATTCCTCCTTAATTCCCTTAATAAGAAGCTTCCTTCTATGCCTATATTAAATAAAGAGCTTTTACTTAATCCGTCCTTTTAAGCTAGGGAGTAAGAGAAATACTAATATTAATAGAAAGTAGGCTCCTTGCTTTTTTTAGCTATTTCTATTAGACCGGATATCTCTTTTACGGTCTCTTAGCTAGCTAAGTATAACTAGAATCCTAGCCTTAGGTATTAAGAAGTAGTAGATAAAGCTATCCTTTATCTCTATTTAACGAGATTATATAGTCTACGCCTAGAAGGGTAGGGAAGGAAATTAGCTACTAAAATCTTTCTTTATTTAAGCGATTCGTCCTTTATAGACAATTTATTAGATAGAAAGAGCTTATAAGGGTATATTATATCCCTTTTTAGAGGAACTATTACTTAGAGAGCTTTAAAGTAAGCTACCGTTACGACTTTTAGTATAGAGGCAGAGCTACTAGCTCTTTTAAAAGCGTTAAAAGAAGCGATTTTCCTTAAGCGGCTATTAATATCTCTTCGACTATAAATTCCGACCTTACTAGCTATAGAATATAATAATATATAGACTATACGGATTCTTATAGAGGAAAATAGTAAGCTATCGACCTAGCTATAGTATATCGATATCTATTAATATTAGTTACGCTAAGAGGTCTAAAGGGGACTTATTTCCGTCCGTTAAGTTTTAATAGTATCGATAAAAGCTAACGGTCTTATAAAGCCCTTACTAAAGTAGAAGCTAGCTATCTTTTTATAGTAAATTAAGCTAGAAGACGTTCGAGAAAAGCTATCCTTAGAAGCCCGCCTTAAGAGTCTATAAGAGGAGCTAATAGTATATAAGAGGAAGGACACGTCTATAGCTAAAGAGAGGAATTAGGACTTATCCTAAAGCAGGGCCCCTAGCTTAATTAGGACTTATTCTTCTTAAAGGCCCCCTTTTTAGGGACTTATCCTTAAAGAAGCCCCCTTTCTTATAGGACTTAATTTCCTCCTTAACGCCCCTTTTTCCTAAAGTAGGTCTAAAAGAGCCTAGGGCTAAAACCCGGATTTCTTAAGTAAGGGATAAGTATAAACTAAGACCTCCTCTATACGCTTACCGGCCTAGGTATTTAGCTTTACCCTTTCTATAAGGGCAGGCTATAGCTAAGGGTATATATCGCGAAGCGTAGCCTAATTTCGTAGTTCTCGGAGATATCCCTTAGTATAAGGGACCTAGGAAGCTAAAAACACCCGGTATAGAAGAAGGAAGAAGGAGCTAAAAAGAGGTATAGAAAGGAGGGTAGGGGCATAAAGGGAAGTAAAAGTAGCGATAGCTTCCTATAAAGGTAGCGAAAGATAAGACGGATATACTAGCAACGGCTAGAAAAGAGGGGAAAACCCGGTAAAAAGCTTAGTAGTTAAAAGGATATTAGTAGCTTCTTTAAGTAAGATCTTCTTTATTAATTAAGATACTAGATAGGTATAAAGAGGGGCGTTAGATAGAAGAAAGAAGGATAATTAAGGTAATATAAAAATCACTCCCCTACCTTTATTACTACCCCTATAAGAATTAAATCTCTCCGCCCTACCTATCTAACCCCTTACTTTTAATTTTACTTTAGTATATTTTTTATATACTTCTTATATCTCTCTTCGCGAGAATATATACTATCTTACTTACCTCTTATTTAAGGAGGTCTAGTATATAAATATTTAGAGGATATAATAGTTTAATAATACCTTTACTTTATATATTGCCCTTTTAATATAATATTACTAGTATTTAAATAACTTAACGATAGCGAATAGTTCTTAGTCTAAAATACTATAATTAAGTTCGGCTCTAATAAACTTCCTTAACTAAAATATAATTAGATAATAATGCCTTTTATTATTAAGTTAAGAGATAATCATTATTATTATAAATTATAATATATTTATTTTAATATAAATATATCTTTTTAGATTATAATATTAAAGGAGTAAGGCTCCTTAAAAAGTATCCTTAAGAGCCTAGAATACTACCCTTTTAGTAAGGTTTAGCTCTATACTTCTTAGCTTCTTCTTATTCTTACTCCCTTTTAATAATATAGTTAAGGGCGCTATAACTCTTAAGTACTTATATATAAATTATTAGTAAAAATTATAGAACTTAAGGAAAACCTAAATATTATAGTAGGTTATAGGTTTAGGCTATTAAGCTATTACCTTTACTTATTAAGAGTCTATTAATACCTTATTAATAAATAAAATAAACCTAAGGAACTTAACTAACTATTAATAGAAGATATACTTTAATAGTTTTATATAAAGCTCTATAGCCCTTAGCCTTTCTATTACTTATCCTAAGTATTTAGTATATTCTTCTTTTATCTTAAAGTATATAAGGATATCGTTAAGGTAGACTATATAGATTATATTTATAAGCCCCTTAAGCGCTTAATAGATATAGCTCTAAAATCTAGCTAGTATATTAGTAAGTTTAAAGGGTATTACTAAGTATTTAAAATATCTATAACGCGTTTTAAAAGCGGTCTTTTATTTATCTTCTTCCTTAATTTAAATATATTAATATATATTCTATATATTAATCTTAGAAAAATACTTAGCTCCTTAATAGCAGTTAATAATCTCTAAAATAAGGGGTAAAGGGTACTAATTCTTTTATATAACTTAATTAAGTCTTTAGTAGTCTATATATAGCTATAAGGTACTATCCTTCTTTAAAATAAAAAGGATAAGCGCTTTAGCTAAGCTCTTTAACTCTTAGATTATTTTCCTTTTTATCGCGTCTTAGATCTAGTTACGTAATACTTAAAGTTCCTTTTACGATAAAGGGTAAATTAGTCTATAAAGGGGTTCTATATTAAGGATTAAATTAATTAAGTAATCCGTTCTCTTTCTAGCTAGTAGTAAGTTAGATCTATTAGCTAAGAAAGTATCTTTAAACTAATAAAGAGTTAGTAAGATCTCGGCTTATTCTTCTTATAAAATCCCTTTATCTTTATCTTTATCTAGTAGCGGGATTAGCTTAGGATTAAGCGCTATTATATATACCCTTACTTTATTCCTATATTCTTAAAGGAATCTATAAGGATTTTATAGGGTTTTATTACTTAGTTAATACTTAAACTATTACTATTATTTCTATAAGATAATATAAATATATTTATCGCCGCGCCCCCGATCGGGAAGTCGCGTGGCCGGACGGGAACCGATTTACGATTAGCGGAGCCGGCCGACCGAATTTCGATTAGCCGGCCCCACCTAGGAGCGACCTATACTAGCGCCCGGCCCGGCAACCGGATATTACCTGCCCTACTAACTAACGGACCGATAAGCCGACGCGACCGCGGCCACGCGGCTGCGACGCGGGAGCTAGGGTAAATAGAGGCGCCCGCGAGTCGGGCCCCCGGAGAGAGACTACTGCCTATAACCCTAGGCCTAGGCTAGCGAGCCCGGGCCGCGGCCGCTCGGGATAGTAGCGGCCACGGCCCGAGAGGGCCCGCGCTAAGACGCGACTTCGCGGGAGGAGCCCGCGGCAGCCGGCGTAAATTTCCTATATACTACTACTACGACCTCGTTCGAGGCGGACCCGTACTAAAAAAGGGGAGGGTTTTCCCTTAGGTACTTTAGTTTTTCCCTCTTATTTAATATTAAAGTTCTAGATACCTCTAGCTAGGTCCTTAGCGTAATCTTAATAATAATAATAATAATATATTTATCCTTTAAGGTAGTAATTAATAAAAGGATTAATACTTAATTATTTAGCGTTAACTTATTAGTACTAATATAAAAATAAGTAATTATCTTTTTAGTGCCTCTTATATTTATTATTTAGAGCGGTACTAACTATACTTTATACTCCCTTACCTTACTATTACTTAGCCTTAATAACTTAGGGTATAATAGCGCTACTTATAGTAATCCTTACTATTAGGTAAAGTATATACCTATAAGGTTAACGGTACTATAAGTATCTAAGTATATAGGGACCTTAGTAAGGTTTCGCCTTAATATCGTTATAAGAGTTTTAAGTAACTATCTTATAAGTATTAAGTTTACTAAAGGAAAGGTATTTACCTTAATATCTTACCTTTTCCTTAGTTTATAGTATCGAATCTAAGAGTCTTTACTAGGGTCTCTATCTTTAAAATATTAGTATATTCTATAAATAAGTATCCTAGCTTATTATATTAAAAATATATAATTCCCGATTAAGTAAAAGATCCTCTTCCTTAATAACGTCCCTTAGTTTAGCCCCTAGTAAGTATATTACTAGCTTACTAGTTATTAGTCGAATCGGTAGTATTTCCTTAACGATTTAGCTTAGCTTATTAGCCCCTTTAATTCCTCCCCCTATATATACTACCTTAGGGTATAGTACTACTTTTATTCTTAGTTCCTTTAAGAGTAAAAGTAGTATTAATACGTCGCCTCTTATTAATAGTAGTATCTTAATATCGTTAAGCGACTTATATATATTCTTCTCGTTAATAGGTATAAATAGGTATCGAATAAAGGTTAATTTAGTCTTAAAGTTATAGCTTTAGCTTAGCGAAAAATATAAGAGCACGTGCCTTTTTTAATAAGCGTTTAAAATACCTCTCTAAGGAGTTAAGGTATAAGTTAAACTCTAAAGGGGACTAGCTTTCTTATTAGCAAGCCTCCTTTAATTATATTGCTAATAGTATCTTCTTATTAATAGTATCTTTAATTAAAATAAGTATCTATTCTTTAAAGTATACTTAATTATAAGGAACGGTATTCCTACTATAAATAAAGCAGCTATAATATACTCTCTTAATTATATAAGCTAATAAGTAGTATATTAATTATAGATAAAATCTAATATTATAGAGTAAGAATCGCTCGTTATTATATATATTATTATATATTAAACGGGGTGCTAGTTATCGTAAAATCGGGAATTAAAGAAATAGAGCTAGCTTAGAATACTAGCTAAGACCTCTTAAAAACACCGGCTATTATAACTATAGCTACTAGGCTACGGACGGTCGACCGCGTTAAGTACGTAATATAGTCTAATAGATAAATAGTTAGTACTACTATTTAATAGATATAGGATTAAGGGGATCGTAGAGATCTAAGTAATCTAAGATTAATAGGATTACTACGCTTTATACGATCTAACGTTAGGGATTATAGCTAGTACTATAATCTAAGGATAGTCTCTATAAGTATATATAGCTACTTACTTTTACTCCTTTAGATAGATAGCTCTCTAGCTTTTTAATATAGATCTTTATTATAATTCTATCTTTAATTCTAATTACTTAGTTATAGTCTATAGTCTATAACCTCTAACTTATTACTAATATAATATATATATTATTACTTAGACTACGCCCTATTATATCTATTAATATAAACCCCTTAATAGGTTTATCCCTTAGGAATAACGCTAGTCGTTATACGTTAAAAGCTCTTATTTAATATTATACCGCGTTACTTTAAGTAATATTATAACTATTAATATACCTATATAGTAAGCTAGATTAACTAACTCTAGAGCTACTATATCGCCTTAGGATATAATACGTAAGATTATTACCCTTCGATATAAGGTATAGTTACTTAAGAATAAAGGAGGTAATAAATAAGTTAGGGACCTTAGAGAAGTAGTTAAACTAAAATAGCTAGGACTATTTAATAGTACTTATAGCACGCTTTAAGACTTTCTTACTTAACTTAAGGCCTACTATTAGTTTTACCTTACTAAACTCTTAGACCTAGTCGAAAAGGTACTCTATATAGGAAATTATTTATTTAGAATAGCACTCGCTTAGTTTAGACCTATTATAAGGGATTTTCTTAATAACTAACTAGCGCGACGAGATAATAAGATGAATAAAGTCTTTACTAGTTTCTAAGGATTTAAAGAAGCTATTATAAAGGTATTTAGAATAACCGATAAGGAACGAGAAGCTAAATAGAAACTTTAAGAACTCTAATAAAAGATCTTAATATTAAATTATACTATAAAGTTCCGTTAAGTTACCTTAAAACTTAATTAGGACGATAAACCTCTTATATTATAATTCTATAATAAGCTTAAAGAAGAAGTTAAGGATAAGCTTTATAAGGAAAATTAACCTAATAACCTCTTAAACTATATTACTATAGTAGTATAAATCGATAATAGATAGTATACGTAATACTAAGAAAAGAAATAAAGAAGAGAAAACTAAAACCCTTCCTATAAGAATAACTTTAACTAACGCGCTAACTATAAAAAAAAGCGCGAAACTCCTATTACCTATACCTATATAACTAACTTAAGTAAGATAGATCTAAATATAATATAAAAAAGTAAAGGAAAGTGTTTTAACTATAAGAAACTTAGATATTACTTTAAAGAATATAGATAACCTTATAAGGAGAAGAAAACCTATTAAGTACTAGCCTTAAAAGGTAAGAAATACTTAAACGCTATTAATAGATAGGAACTAAAGTATAAACTCCTTAGTTAAACTATATACTATAACGATAAATATATAGTATACTTAAGTAATAAGAATAGTATTAAATAGTTCTTATAGCTACTAAGGAAAACCCTTATAATAATATAGCGAAGGGATCTTAAAATATAGAAATAAGTTAAATTTATAGAACTAAAATACCCTTATCTTAAAAGAGTCTCTTAAGACTAAATTAAGAAAAATAGTAAACGATTCTAAGAAAATATATAAAATAAAAATCGATAATAATAATAAGTAGTCTATAAATAATATAATAAAGAAGATATAAATATAGCCCTTATACTTATAAAACTTAGATAGTAACCTAAAAAGAAATAATAAAGTATTAACGATATAAGCTTTCAAAAATAAGAAATACCTAGAGAAATAAAAGATAAGAACGAACTTATATTACTACCCTTACTATTAAGGGAAAACGCTATAATTAAGGAATATACTTTATACTTTAAAGAATTTAAAGAAATACTTAAAATTAAAACCTAATAAATACCTTAAATTCTTATAGAAAACTAATAAGCTATATTAATTTAATATTAACTAGTACTATATAAAGGAGACTATACTATAGCTATCGCTATAGTTAATACCTTTATAGCTTTATAATAAGAATAGTAACTATAAGGAGAATTTAAAAATAATCTATAAATACTACTTACTTATAAGTACTATAAGTATATTTTATAGATATTATACGTTTACCTAGATTATCTAATATACTTTTAGATAAAGGTATAATACGATGCTTTCTTAGTTAGGTTTAAGGGATAAGTACTTTCGAAACCCTACTTAAGTATAGAACTAAACTACTAGAAAATCGATTAACGCTACCTAAACGACTAAGTTATATTATTAAAACCTAATTACGGTATACTACTTAAATACCGCGATAATTATAGTTTATTAACGAGATATCATTTAGAGATATATAAAATCTATAAATACGCTAAATTAAAAGAATAGTATAACGCTACTCGCTCTAAGATATTTAAACCCTTAATCTTTTAAAGACTTACGTAATAAGTTAAATATAATAAAGAAGATTATAATAAATATATATACCTAAACTATAGAGTTTATAAATACGAAAAAGTATAAGTATAGTATAAATAGTATAATAGTATATTAAAAGATTATTAGTAATATATATAAAGGCTATAAGCTATATTTAATTAAAGAAAAATCGATATAGAAATACTACGTAAAAAAAAGAAAGACGCTAAATAAAAACTTAACCTTCAGTATAAAAATAAATAGAATTATAAAGTATAGTATATAATTAACTATAAAGTAATATAATATAAACGATATAGTATTAAGAAATAAGAAATCTTTAATTAGCTATAAGAAATTAGTCTCTTAAGCCTTAATATAATACTATACGACGAAAATATAAAGAAATAATATTAATAATAAATTAAAGAAAAATACCTAAATAAAATAAATAAGGACTAAGTAAAAAATAAGGTATACTATCTATAAAAGGGCTATAAACTAGCACGATATAATAAGATCTAAGGACCCTATATATAGTAACGGTAAGCTATAGTAACTAAATAGTATTAAATATCTAAATTATAGGATATTATATATATATACTTTTAAACTATAGCGCGATAGGTAATTACGTTTTACCTAAAGTCGTTAATTATTACCGACTTATATAGAGATATAAGAAAGATCTATATAAACTTATAAATATTAAAGGAGAGGCCTTTAACTATAATAACGGAATTATTAATATAGAGATTAATTACCTTAATATTAATATCTAGGGCTATAACGAATAAGTTAACTTTAATATTATAGATATTAGAGAATATAACCTTATATTAAGACTTTTATAGCTATAGGAGAGCAACCTACTAATTAACTAGAAAACTAGCTAGCTATATTAGAACGAGAACGTAAGTTTCTAGGACTAGTAGATTTAAGAGAAAGTAAAATTTTATAATAATTTAGCTACTAAATAAGATAAAAGGGATAACCGTTTAAGTAAATTATTATAGGCTTTAGCGATATAAATAAAAATAGTAACTAAATTAATAGATATAATAAAATTAACTAATAAGACCTATATACTAACTAATATAGCTATATAACCTAGTATCTAATATAAATAAAATAAAGGATATAATATAAAGATCTAAAGAGTTATTACTACTTTAAGGAAAGACCTTAAATAAATTAATAAAGAGCTTAAGTTAAGAGAAACTAGCTCTTAAAAGAAAGAATAAAGCCTATAAAATAAAATAAAAAATTTCTCCTAAGAATACTAAAAATATAATAAACTCTTTAAGGAAGAACTTAAGATAAGGTTACTTAAATATAGCTAATAAGACTATAAAATTTATCTTAAGGATAGAATAACGCCGATATTCTATAAGATCTATAACTTAAACGAAAAGTAACTATAAACGCTATATAACTATCTTAATAAGAATCTATAAAAAGGATATATATAAACGTTAATATTTAAAGTAGGCTACCTAGTTATATTTATTTTAAAGAAAAATAGTAAGCTATAATTAGTTATTAAATATAAACGCTTAAATAATATTATAATAAAAGACTAAATACTATTACTACTTATATTAGAACTATAAGATCGACTATATAGTAAAAAATAGTTTATAGCCCTCGATCTTAAAGGCGCCTATAACTTAATATATATAAAAAAAGGATACGAATAAATAATAGCCTTTAGAATAAAATTTAGACTATTTAAATATCTAGTAATACTATTTAGACTTATAAATATACTAGCTACCTTCTAACGGATAATTAATAATATCCTATATAAATACTTAGATATCTTTATAGTAGTATACTTAGATAATATCTTAATCTTCTTAGATACCTTAGAAGAATATAAGGAATATATCTATAAGGTACTCCGCGTACTTTAGAATATAAAGTTACTAGTTAAACTAAAAAAAAGTAAGTTCTATATATAGGAAGTTGTCGCGAAGCGTGGCCTGATTTCGCAGTTCTCGGAGATATCCCTTGGCAAGAGGGACCAAGGAAGCTGAAAAACACCCGGTGTGGAAGAAGGAAGAAGGAGCTAAAAAGAGGTGCAGAAAGGAGGGTAGGGGCATGAGGGGAAGCAGAAGTGGCGATGGCTTCCTATAGAGGTGGCGAGAGATAAGACGGATGTGCCGGCAACGGCTAGAAAGGAGGGGAAAAGCCGGCAAAAAGCTCGGTAGTCGAAAGGACATTAGTGGCTTCTTTAAGCAGGATCTTCTTTGTTAATTGAGATGCTAGAAGGGTATAAAGAGGGACGTTGGATAGAGGAAAGAAGGACAATCAAGGCAATACAACAATCACTCCCCTGCCGCAATTGCTACTCCCGCAAGAATCAAATCTCTCTGCCCTGCCTGTCCGACCCCTTACTTCCAATTTCACCTTCGTGCATTTTCATGCACTTCTCGCATCTCTCTTCGCGAGAGTTATGAGCCCGGGAGGAATAGAATTCCTATACCTTCCGGCTGCTGCAAAAGGCACCTTTCTTGCATCCCTCGTGGCTTCATTTTACCCCTCTTACTAGAAAAGCCGATTTTTAACCGACTTTTCTGCCCCCCCTCTTCTTCCGCAACGATGACGAAAACCGACTCCTCTGCCGTCCCTACGGTCCGTAGGACGATTCTTGCAGAGCCCCAAGATTGGGATAAGTGGGTAAAGGAGCTACGGGCTCGTGTGGACAGAACCATCCACAATTTAGTCTTCTCTGACAAGCAGGACCCTCTTGAGCCCCCTCTTCGTCCTAGGGCAACGGATTTTGCAGAGGGAGCTACCCTCTTCTCCGAGCTAACCTCTGCACAACAGAGAGCTTTTTCTGCTGCCTTAGGTGACTACGAGAGTCACCGTAAGGAATACCTTTACGAGACGAAGTTGCTAACTGCTGCACGCACGGCGATAACGGAATCCGTTAGTGCCGCAAAGCTAATATCTCTTCGAGAGGAAGAGACTCCTAGGCAGTGGCTTTTAAAGCTCGAGACCTCAACAGCTCCCTCGAGAGGTTATATGACTGACCGTATTAGGAAGACCTATACGGCCCACCTAGGAGCCTTTTCTGCTAGGAACCTACTAGCTTCTTCGTGGCTAGCTAAGTGGGAAGAAATCCTCGAGGAAGCTAACCAATACTTCCTCACAGAAGCTCTTTCCGGCCAGTGGCTACGGGATATATCTCTGCTAATAAAGCCTATTAGTGACGGTTACTCGACTATCTTTCGAGAAGCTAGCCGGGAACTAGACGAAGAGGCTGCCAGAGTACAACAACAAGCAGTCTTATTCCTTCGTGGCCAGCACTCGACCCAGACGGCTCGACCTGCTGCCCCTGCAGCTGCTGCAGCCCCTGTTGCTGCGGCTCCCGCTGCTGCTGCTGCGGCTGTTGCTCCTTCGGCTCCTCCTCCCTCGAGAGCATCAACACCGTCATCAACGGCTGCCCTAGGCCCGGCCCCGGCTCCGCCTCTTGCTCCGGGCCCGGCCCCGGTCCCGTCAGTCAGACCGGCCCGACTAGTCCCCCAATGGACCTTTCAGTCCGTTAGTCGAAAAATCAGGGAACTAGTCGAAATCGAACCTCTTCGTCAAAATCAGCAACAAGGGGTAAAAAGGGGGGGTTTTCAAGCAGACCTTCCGGACCGGGACGAGGATTCCTCGAAGAAACAACGTACGAGGAGGAATCGACCTACCTGCCAAGCGTGCAAAAAGCCCCATCGGCTAGAAGACTGCTGGCAGGTCTTCGAGGAAAACCGACCCGAAGGAGTCAACCCTTCAAAGAGGCTACGAGAAATAGTACAACAATCTCTTAAGGAGGACCCCTCGTTGCAGAAGAAGATAGACGAGATTCGGGTTGCTAAGAAATAGCAACTAATAACGCCGCTGCCCTTATTCGAGCCGCAAATTCGAGGAAAAATCGTTGGTATAGCAAATCCGGCCTTCGTCTTCCCTACGGATCAACAAGGCCAAGACCAACCGTTAGAGCCCTCCGACTATCCCCTACGAAAATCAGCTATCCTTGACTCTGGTGCTTCCCTCGACATCTGCAATACACTCTCACGATTCCGGTCCTTTAAGAAGGCACGGAGGGAATACCTTATTGCCGGGGAATCAACCGTACGGATAGAGGGATACGGAAGGGTAAATTTCACGATGAAATTACCTAACGGATCTATACGAATTCTTCGACGAAAAAGGGTAGCTTTTTGCCCTCGATTTTCAACGAGCCTGATTTCCTTCCGCCTTCTTCGAAAGGAAGGAATCTTCTGGGATACGACGTCTGAGCCTACGAGGCTAGTCCAGAAGAATCAGACTATTGGGCTTATCGAGGAAAAATTCGGTCAATTTGTTCTCGAATTCCGACCTATCCTTAGGAAGGAACCTCTCGAGAAGTCAGCTTTCCCTGCTCGAAGGAGGGTAGGTTCAAAGGACCCTCTTCCGGCAGCCCAAGGAGACGGTCTTCTTTGGCACGCACGACTTGGTCACCCGGGCCCCCTAGCTTTACATAAGCTAGGCCTACAACAAGGCGTACGAATAAGGGGCCCAAAGACCGTCGAATGCGAATATTGCGGCCAAGGGAAAACCAGGAGACGAATTTCCAGACGAACGCCTATACGGCCGGACCAGCCGTGTGAGGAAATTTGGGTCGACTGGACCGACGTCTCTAGGGATCAGGAAAGCTTCGTCAGGGTGATGTTTTTCACAGACGCCTTTTCAGGGATGGTTTTCCCCTATTTCTTACGGACCTACCTAAGCAAGCATAACTGGTCTGCCCTCCGGGACTTCGTTAACTGGATGAAATCCCACTTTGGCTACGAGGTCAAGAAGATACGGTCTGACGGAGAGCTATTTACGAAGGATATCTCAAATTGGCTTCGAAAAAGGGGCATTTTACCCCTCCCGTCAGCACCGAATACCCAGGCCCAGAACGGAGGGGCAGAAAGATCAGGGGGTGCTGTGATGGAAAGGGCCCGTATAATGAGACTTGCTGCAAGGCTTCCACACGACCTTTGGAGGGAAGTCGTTGAGACCGCCTGTTACCTTCGGAACCGGACCCCTAGAGGGACTACCCAAGGAACAGACTGGAAATCCCCCCTCGAGCTCTTCACGAAGAAGAGGGCCTCGCTAGCCCACCTTCGTGCCTACGGCTGCAAGGCATACGCAATGACTGCCGATGCACAGCTAAAAAGGAAGAAGAAAAGAAAGCTTGATCCGAGAGCCTTTGTTGGTTACCTCGTTGGTTATAATTCTACGAATATCTTCCGGATCTGGATTCCTCTTCTACGGAAGGTTATTTCGACTAGGGATGTGATTTTCGACGAATCTAGCTTCTTTGACGGAAAAAGGGATCAACAGCCCCTCTTACTCTCACAACGTTAGCTAATTCAGAAGATCCAAATCCCCCCTTCCCAATAGTCTCAAGAAGAGGCCCTAGACGAGGAAACGGAAGAAGAAACCGACGTCGAAGCAGTAGAGGATAACGCCGACTTCGAGGAAGAAGAAGAAGAGGAAGCTGCTAGATCAGATGATCTAGACGAAGAAGGAGACTATAGGAAAGCGGTAGAGCTAGAATACGCCTGCCTACCTACGCCTCCTCTTACGGAAGAAGAAGATCTAGAAGCAGCTTTCTCAGTCAGTCTTCCCGTCTCGACCCCTAAGGGGGTGGGAAAGGCACCTCTCTCGAAGGATTACCCGGCTGCCTTTTTATCCCTGCTTCAAGAAGCAAAGGAAGGTATAGGGCCCGATACGAAAGAAGACCAGTTTCTCCCCTATTTCGATCGTTTTTCCGACTTCTACCAAACGCCAATAGAAGACGGTTCCCACGGAGCGTTCACAGCAGGCCGGCTTTTCAAGCCACTATCAGCAAGGAAGGTACATAAAAGAGACCTCCCGGACCCACCAGCAAACCAGAAGCAGCTAGAAAAACACCCCTTTAGAGACCAGTTTTTCTAGGCCCAGAAAGACCACCTAGCCTCACACGAAGAAATGGGGTCTTTCGAAGAGGTCCTCAAGGAAAAGGCAAGAGGAAAACAGGTCCTTGGCTGCAAGTGGGTCTTTATCTATAAGACTGATAAACACGGCTTCCTTTAAAAGTGCAAAGCCCGGCTAGTTGTCTATGGGAATCAACAGGAAAAAGGGGATCTTCCTACTAGGGCAACTACCCTAGCAGGGATGTCTTTTCGGACCCTTATGGCTATAGCAGCAGAATTCGACCTCGAGCTCGATCAGATAGATGCAGTCAACGCCTTTGTTAACTGCCCACTCGAGGAAGAAGAAGTTGTCTACATGCGCCTTCCACCAGGCTTCCAATAGCCAGGAAAGGTTCTATGGCTTAGGAAAGCTCTATACGGACTACGAAGATCACCCCTTCTTTGGCAACAGCATTTAACAGGTTCCCTCGAAGCCCTAGGCTTTAAGAAAGTCCCACAGGAACCGTGTATAATGCAGAAGGGTAAAATCACGGTCTTCTTCTACGTCGACGACATCATCTAGGCCTACCCGAAAGAGGAAGAAGCTGCTGCTAGGGAGGCTATACGAGGCCTGCAACAAAGGTATAAGATGACCAGGCTAGGGGAGCCAAAGTGGTTCCTAGGGATACGAATCCTTCGGAATAGGTCCCAACGGACTATCTGGCTTACCTAGGACGCCTATATCGATAAGGTCGCTTATAAATTCCTCCCTAAATCCCTCGATAAGAAGCTTCCCTCTACGCCTATGTCAGACGAAGAGCTTTTACCTAATCCGTCCTTTCAAGCCAGGGAGCAAGAGAAACACCAATATCAACAGAAGGTGGGCTCCCTGCTTTTTTCAGCTATTTCCACTAGACCGGATATCTCTTTTACGGTCTCCCGGCTAGCTAGGCACAACCAGAATCCTAGCCCTAGGCATCAAGAAGCAGCAGACAGAGCTATCCTTTATCTCTATTCAACGAGATTACATGGTCTGCGCCTAGGAGGGCAGGGAAGGAAACAAGCTGCCGAAATCTTCCTCTGTTCGAGCGATTCGTCCTTTGCGGACAATTCCTTAGACAGAAAGAGCTCATAGGGGTATATTATGTCCCTTTTTAGAGGAACCATTGGAGAGCTTGAAGCAGGCTACCGTTACGACTTCTAGTACGGAGGCAGAGCTACTAGCTCTTTCAGAAGCGTCAAAGAAGCGATTTTCCTTAGCCGGCTACTAATATCGTTACGACTGCAAATTCCGTCCCCGTTAGCTATAGAATGCGATAACACGCAGACTATACGAATTCTTACGGAGGAAAACAGTAAGCTGTCGACCCGGCTACGGCATATCGATATCCACCAGCATTGGTTACGCTAAGAGGTCCAAAGGGGACTTATTTCCGTCCGTTAGGTTCCAACGGCATCAATGAAAGCCGACGGTCTTACGAAGCCCCTGCCGAAGCAGAAGCTGGCTGTCTTTTTACAGCAAATAGGGCTAGAAGACGTTCGAGAGAAGCTGTCCTTAGAGGCCCGCCTTGAGAGTCTACGAGAGGAGCTAATGGCCCGTACGAGAAGGTGACGTCTGCAGCCGAAGAAAAGGAAGAGGTTTTTCCCTTTAGAGGGCCCCCTATTTTTGATTGGGTTTTTCCCCCTTTCTTATAGGACTTTCCCCTCTTTAGGCCCCTTTTCCTTAAGTAGGTCTGAAAGAGCCCAGGGACCCGAAAGGGCCCCTGCTTTCCTCGAGTAAAGGGAGAAGTGCAGAGCTAAGAACCTCCTCTATACGCTCACCAGCCCGAAGCCGTATTAGCTATGCCCTTAAGGGGCAGGCCATAGCTAAGGGGGTGTGTCGCGAAGCGTGGCCTGATTTCGCAGTTCTCGGAGATATCCCTTGGCAAGAGGGACCAAGGAAGCTGAAAAACACCCGGTGTGGAAGAAGGAAGAAGGAGCTGAAAAGAGGTGCAGAAAGGAGGGTGGGGGCATGAGGGGAAGCAGAAGTGGCGATGGCTTCCTATAGAGGTGGCGAGAGATAAGACGGATGTGCCGGCAACGGCTGGAAAGGAGGGGGGAAAAGCCGGCAAAAAGCTCGGTAGTCGAAAGGACATTAGTGGCTTCTTTAAGCAGGATCTTCTTTGTTAATTGAGATGCTAGAAGGGTATAAAGAGGGACGTTGGATAGAGGAAAGAAGGACAATCAAGGCAATACAACAATCACTCCCCTGCCGCAATTGCTACTCCCGCAAGAATCAAATCTCTCTGCCCTGCCTGTCCGACCCCTTACTTCCAATTTCACCTTCGTGCATTTTCATGCACTTCTCGCATCTCTCTTCGCGAGAGAAGTAGACTTCCTTAGATATATAATCTTACTAAGAGAGATATAAATATAATAAGATAAGATTAACTTAATTAAAGAATAGCTAACGCTAAAGAATATTAAGGATATATAAAATTTCCTAGGATTTATAAATTACTATTAATAATTTATTAAAGATTTTAGAAAGATTATAGTACTACTATATAACTTAATAAAGAAGGAAAAAGAATTTATATAAGACGATAAAGCTAATAAAGCTTTCGAATATATTAAGACTATAATTATATAAGAACTAGTCTTAACTACCTTTAATCTAAAACGATAAATTAAACTTAAAACTAATATATTAGACTTTACTCTAGGAGTATAAATCGGATAAAAAGATAATAAAGGAAGACTATAACTAATTATATTTTACTTAAAAAAGCTATATAGCGTAGAACTTAATTACCTTATCTATAATAAAGAATTCCTTATAATTATTTAAGCTTTTAAGGAATTTCGATACTATCTTCTTAAAAGTAAATATAAAGTTAAGGTCTATATAGATTATAAGAATATCTTATATTTTATAATAATATAATAGTTAAATAGACGATACATCTAATAGGCCGAATATTTATTAGAATTCGACTATAAAATAATCTATAAAAAAGGAATAAAAAACGGTCGAGCTAATACCCTTAGTCGATAAAGTAATTATAATATAGGAGCACCTATAGCGAAAGGATAGCTCTTAGAAATTAATAAAAATAGGAACTACTAGTAACGATAGCTAAATATAATATTTAAAGTATAACCTAACGACTTAATATACTAAAAGATCCTAAAATAAATAAAAGAATATAAAGTACCAAATAAATATAATATAGAATATTTAGAAGTTCTAATATATAAAAATAAAATCTAGATACTATTAAAATTACGATATAAAGTTATATAAGATATATATAAATATTTAATATATAGATACTAAGGAATCTAAAAAATAATAAAACGGATTAAATAATAATATAACTTTCTATAGCTTAAAGAAGTAGTATAATAAGTTATTAAAGAATATAAACTTTATATATAAAGTAAAGCTAAATAATATAAACTATATAGAGAATTATAACCGCTACTAGTACTAGAAAAACTATAGGATTTAATAGCTTTCGACTATATTATAAAGCTATTACTATTAAAAGAACCTATAACTAACGTTAAGTATAATAGTATATTCGTTATTACTAATAGACTAATAAAGTATAAGTACTTCTTACTATATAAAGAAGTAAGTAATATAGAAGAGCTATAGATATATTCCTATAAACTATTATTAGTAATTATAGACTATTAAACGAGATTATCTTTAATAAAGGAAGTATATTTATAGCTAAGTTTTAGTAAGCTCTTATAGTATAATTAAGGACGAAATATAAGCTTAGTATAGCTTATTACCTATAAATAAATAGATAAATAGAACGACTTAACTAAATACTTAAATAATATTTATAATACTATATTAGCTATAAATAAAACGATTAAGTTAAATAGCTACTAATAGCGTAACTAGCTTATAATAGCTTAGTTATAGAAATAACTAAGCTCTTACTAGTATACGCTAATTATAGATATAACCTAGAAGTATTTAAGGTTACTTAATAAGGACTATAAGTAGAACGAGCGATACTATAAGTAGATTAGCTATAAAAATTATATAAAGAAATATAATAAGAACTTTAATTCGTTAGAGAATAAATATCTACTTACTATAATTAGAAAAGATTATAGGGACTAATCTTTTAAGAGGGAGATATAGTCTACCTTATATAACGAAATATTAAAATAAAATAACTAAGTAATAATTTAGATTTTAAGAAACTTAAACTATTTAAAATTAAGAAGGTTATTTTAAAAGTTAACTATAAACTTTCGCTACTAATAATAATATAGATATACCTAATATTTTATATCTCGTTATTAAAACTAGTACTACGAAATACTAAACTATAGGGAAAAATTAAAGTCGATAATAATTAAGAATATAAAGTAAAATAAATACTAGATATAATAAAATAAGGTTAGTAATAAGAATACCTTATTAAATAAAAAGGATATAGACTAAAAGAGAATACCTAGGAACTACTTAAGTACTTAACTTACTATAGCTCTTTACTTCGATAATTTTACTAGAAGGTTTAAGAGGGATTAAAAGACTAAGATCTATAAACTCCTCGCTAATACTAAATAAGGACTAATTTACTTTATTAAGAACGCCTAACGATTATAAATTATTTACTACCTAATACTTATATATATCGAGCGTAGGTAAAACGCTATCCTTAGTATCTACTTCTTAGATACTATAATAAAATAACTTAGAACTCTTTTCCTTTATACGATTCTAAATCTTCTAGATATAAGCTAAATAATTAACGGCGATAGATATTTACGACTAAAGGTTTATAAGCTATACCTAAAGCTTTAATAAGGCTTCCCTAGCTTCCTCTTCTTTAGAATATAGCCTACGCTACTCTACTAATAATTTAGTTACTAAAAGAAATATATTAGCTACTATATATAGAAAGAATTAAAAGATACCTATAAAAAGAGGCTACTAAAACACTATTATAATAAGGACGACTACTAGTAATATAATTATTATAGCGCGAAGAATTTTCGGCTATCCGATAATTTATCTTCTTTACCTTAAAGTATTAAGTACACGGTATATTAGTAGGATCTCTGCTTAAGTTAATATATTCGGTAAGAGTAGCGCGCTTAGAGGCTTTTTAGGAACGATTTTTTAGTATACGACTAGATATACTAGTATATTTATATACGGCGGCTAAGGCAGCTATAGTAGGTCTTACGGATAAGACTAAAAGGAAGGGAGACATCGTATTACGACTACGGCTACTAGGCTATAGACGGGCGACCGCGTTAAGCATATAACACGGTCTAATAGATAAATAGTCGGCACGACTATCTAATAGATATAGGATTAAGGGTATTATAGAGATCTAAGTAATCGAGGATTAGTAGGATTACTACGCTTTATATAATCTAACGTTAGGGATTATAGCTAGGACTATAATCTAAGGATAGTCTCTATAGGTATATATAGCTACTTACTTTTACTCCTTTAGATAGATAGCTCTCTAGCTTTTTAATATAGATCTTTATTACGATTCTATCTCTAATTCTAATTACCTAGTTATAGTTTATAGTCTATAACCTCCGACTTATTACTAACGTAATATATATATTATTGCTTAGACCACGCCCTATTATATCTACTAATATAAACCCCTCGATAGGTTTATCCCTTAGGAATAACGCTAGTTATTATACTAGTATAACTAACCTCCTTTAAATATAAATACTAGTAGAACTAAGATACTTCTTAATATACTCGAGGTATTACTAAATTCCTTAGTCTTAGGGCTATATAGTAGCTTAAATCTAGTCCTAAAAGGTTCTTCCGTTTAGCTATAATTATCTATATAAGATAGTATATCCGCTAGTAAATAGAGGTAGAATTATTAACTTTAATACCTCTTCTATATACTAATATATTACTAATAAATTCTATTAAAAGTCCTACCTTATACTCCTTCTTCCCCTTTATTACGTAGTCTTACGTAATTTCTTAATTTCCTAAAATTCCGCTTTTACTTATATACCTTTAGAGGTTATAAGCCTAGCTTACTCCTTTTAAGCTAGGAAATTAACTTATACCTTTAAAATTCCTTATCGAAATACCCGATTAAAATTCCTTTAAAAAATCCCCCTAATAACTTCTTTTACCTTCCTATGCTCTTAAACTCCTATCTAGACTTCTCGATCCCTATAAACGAAATAATACCGAATTTATATAAAATAGGTAGATAGAAAGAATATAAATTCTCTAGACTTAAGGGAAATTTAAATTATACTCTTTAGAATATAAGGATAAGAGCTATCTTTACTAAGGAAAAGCTTATCGCTACCTTAAAGTAAAAAAATTATATAAAGACTATAGAAGCTTTATCCTAGATTTTTCTTTAAGTTAAAGATAGCCCTTTAATATAAATTAAGCATTTAATAAATACTAAAGCTACTTAAGATAAGCTTATAAAGCTATATAATCCGTCGAATTTCTCGTTGAATTATTTACTTATAAAGTAGCTCTTTAATCTTAGTCTCTTAGGCTTTAATTTAAAGAAATACTTTTATAAGGTAAAGGAAATCTATAAAGATTTAAAATCCTATAATATAGAAATTCTAGAAGTTATCCTTATAATATAGATTCTTAATTGCCTTAATAAGGAATTTAGAAGCTATATTATAAATATTACGTAGAGCCTTAGGTATAATTCTATAGCGTTTACCTTTAAATCCCTAATAGCTAGTCTTTTAGATAAAGCTAGAAGAATAAAGGATATAGATAAATCTTTAAAGAAGTATAGATTCTTAATTGCCTTAATAAGGAATTTAGAAGCTATATTATAAATATTACGTAGAGCCTTAAGTATAATTCTATAGCGTTTACCTTTAAATCCTTAATAGCTAGTCTTTTAGATAAAGCTAGAAGAATAAAGGATATAGATAAATCTTTAGAGAAAGCCTTCTTAATATAAAGGAAGCCTTAGAAATCCTATAGAAATTCTATAGATACTCTTTATTATAAGGAATATAATAAACCAGGGTATTTTATAGTAAATTACTATAAATTATACCTAAATAAGGCTCCTACTTATTAGGTTTTAAATAAAGGAAAAAGGATAATAGGACTTAAATTTCTAAGAAGAGAAAATCTTCTTCTTTATCTTTTTCTTTTAGGAAGAAATCCCCTTTTAATAGTATTTCTACTACTAATAAAAGAAGGAAGGCTAGAATTATAGAGCTAGAGTCCGATTTAAACGATAGTAATAAGGTCTTAAATATAGCTTTATAAGAAAATATAGACCTAGATATTAACCTTATAAACCTTTCTAGGGCTCCGACCCTTATATAAACGTCTAAGGATTTAGAGGTAATTTTAACCTCTATAAATACCCCTATAGTAAAAGCTAATAAAGACTCTCTTTTAAGAACTTTAAAAGCCTCGATTCCTAGAATAAAGGAATTAGTTTTAAAGGTAAGAAAAGAAGGATTTCCTAGTTATAAGAATAAAAGGATCTTTAATTTTATTTATAATACTAGAGCTACTAGGTATATAGTATCGAATAAGAATTTCCTTATTAACTATAAAGAAATTAAGTCTAAAGTTTACTAGGGAAAAGCTTCCTTTATATTAGTAAAAGGAAAGGGGGACTTAGTATTTAAGTTCTTATATAATAGTAAAAGGTATATCCTTTAAGACTGCTTTTATATACCTAAATTAAGGGTAAATATTCTATCCTAATCTTATTTTTATAATACCTATACCTTAATAAGAGGAAATAAAGTCCTTTTATTAAATAATAAGGCTAAGGTCCTTACTAAAGTATTTCTTAGAAATAAATTATATTATATTCTTATAGAACCTTTATTAGAAAGTTAATTAATCCTTATTACGTCTTTAAAAGCAAAGGATATAGATTTTTATACTTGGTACTTACGCTTAGGGCATATAAATAGTAGGGCTATTTTAGAAATATTAAAAAGATATAATAAGGATATAAAAATACCTCTAAAAGAAGAAAATAAAATAAGATAATACGATATATATATTAGAGCTAAAGTAATAAATAAGGTTAATAAATAACCTTTATATAAGTCTTATACCTATTTAGAAAAAATAGTATTAGATATCTAAGGGCTAATTAAAGTGCCTACTTATAATAAATATTACTATTATATTTCTTTCTTAAACGTAAGAACTTAATATCTAGAAATATACCTTCTTCGAAAAAAGAGGGAAGCTCTAGATAAGTCCCTAGAATTTAAAAATAGGGTAGAAAATAACCCTAAAAATACTAAGATTAGAGAAGCATTTTCTAATAGTGCGAAAGAATTTATATATAAAATAAAGCTCTATTACGAAAAAGAAGGAATTACCTTTAATTCTAGTCCTCCTAGGACGCCGGAATCTAACGGTAGAATAGAAAGAATAAATTATACTATATTAGAAAAAGTATAAGCTTTTGTATTTACTACTAGGCTTCCTAAATATCTATAAGAAGAAGCTATTTTAATAGCTACCTATTTATATAATAGATTACCGTATTCTATAATAGGATTTAAAAGTCCTATAGAAAAGAGGGATAATATAATACTACCCTTTAAGACCTTAAATAAATTTAAGACCTTTAGAAGCCTTATATATTATAGGAATAAAGACCCTAAAGAGAAGCTAGATAATAGAGCTTTTAAGGGAATAATAGTAAGCTATTTAGAAAATATATATAAAATCTAGGATTTTACTAAGAGAAAGATTACTATCTCTAGAAATATTACTATACTAGAAAATAAATTTTTAAAATATCTAGAAGTTTCTAGTAGTAATAATACCTTTAATTTTAGTTTTATTTTAAATAAAGATAAGCTAGAAAGCTATATCCCTTTAAAGGAAGCTACTAGAGAACCTAGAGATAAAAGTCCCTTGCTTACTATAGAAGAAGAGTCTTTAAATAACGATCCTATTCCTACTAATAGTAAAATAGTAGTAGAATTACCTAAGAAGCTAGAAGGGTTTAATTCTAACTATATCGAATACCTTAACGTTAATTTATTTCTAAACTACGATTTTATAGAGTTAATTCTAGCTAGTATAAAAAATTAAGATCTAAAAACTCTAAAGACCTATAAATAAGCAATAAATAGCCCTAAAGTAGTATTTAAGAAAGAAGCTATAATTAAGGAAATTATCTAGCTAATTAAATATAAAACTTAGGAATTTTCCTACCTCCTTAGGGATAGGGAGGCTATAAGAGGCCGCTAGGTCTATACTATTAAAAAGGATAGTTAAAATAATATAATAAAATATAAAGCCCGTTTCGTAATATAAGGATTTAAGCAGATCTATAGCCTAGATTTCCTAGATACCTTCTCGACTATAGCTAGTCTTAAATCTATTAGAATTCTACTTATTTTAGCTATTATCTATAAATTTAAAGCTTTATAAATAGATATAATAAATGCCTTTATATATACCGATATAGATAGTAAAGTATATATCGATCTTCTTATAGGCTACGAAGAATACGCTCTTAAAGAATATTATTTAAAATATAGATTAGCTTATAAAGTAAAAGGAATTAAATTAACTAAATTACTAGACCTATATAAAACCGGTTTAATTAAAGCAAAGCTAAAGAAAGCATTATATAGCCTAAAATAAAGTCCTAAACTCTAGTATAATTATTTAAAAATTATATTAAATAAACTTAGATTTCTTCCTCTTTTAATAGATAAAGGAGTATTTATAAATAGGGACTATAGTATAGCCTTAGCAATTTACGTCGCCGACTTTCTTATAGTAGGGCCCTCTAAATCTATAATAAAAGAAAGATTATTTAAAGAATTATCTAAATTCCTAGATTTTACTATCTTAAGAGATATAAAAGACTTCTTAGGTCTAAATATTATAATAAACCGAGAAAATAAAGAGCTATATATATCCTAAGAAAATTATACCTTAAATAAATTAAAGGAATTTAATAAAGAAGGTTTAGGAACTTTAAATTTACGCTATAGTAGGCTTTAAGCTTATAAAAGTAAAGGAATTACCTTCTAAGGAAGATATATTATAATTTTAGAAAGAAATAGGATCTCTATTATACTTAGCCTTATTTACTAGGCTAGATATCTTATATTCTATAATTTCCTATGCTAGATTCGCGGCTAAGCCCGACTAAACGTATTCTAAGGCTTTAAATATAATTTAAAAATATTTAACTAAACTCCCTAGCTTAAAGATTAAATATAATTATAATATCCCTTTTACCTATCTATATATAAAGGGTTTTACTAACTCTAGCTAGGCGTCGGATTTAACGGACGGAAAATCCTTTTCTAGTTACTATTTTTATATATATAATAATATAATAAGCTAGGCTTACTCTAAGTAGAAATCTATTGCCTTTTCTACCTATAAAGTAGAGTATATTAGCCTTAGGGAGGTAAATAAAGAAGCTATTTATTTAAATATGCTTTTTAAAAATATTACTAAGGATCTATTTATTAAGATTCCTAATACTATACCTCCTATTTTAACGGATAATACTACTGCTATTAAATTAGCAGAAAATCCGGAATTTTATAAAAGGTCTAAGTATATAAGATTAGCCTATTACTATACTAGAACTAGTATAAGAGAAGGGAAATTAGAGTTTTTATATTAAATTAGAAGATAATATAGCTAATATTTTTATAAAGGAATTAAGACCTAGATTACTCTATAAATTTAAAGACGGTCTATCCTTAATATAAGTTCCTAAGTAATTAAAAGGGGTTTTTAGATATTTCTTATACTTTCTATATGTTTCCCTTACTAGGTTTTTCCTTTTTAGGTTTCCTAGAAAAATATTAACTAGGTTTTTATCTATTAAGACTTTCTTAGTAATAATAGGTTTTACCTTATATAAGGTTATCTTATAAATAATTATAACTATAGATTTTTCCTACTATAGGTGTTTCTATTAGTATATACCTAAGGATTTATTTCCTAAGAAAGAATAGGTTTTTATATATCCTATTAAGGTATAAGAATAGTTTTCCTAAATTAGGTTTTTACCTTATATATATACTACTATAAATAAATTAGTAAAGAGTATATAAATCTACTCTTTAAGGGAGGCTATAAGGAATAGTATTCCTACTATAAATAAAGTAGCTATAATATACTCTCCCGATTATATAAGCTAATAAGTAGTATATTAATTATAGATAAAATCTTATATTTTAGAGGAAGAATCGCTTATTATTTTATATGTTATTATATATTAAACGGGTTACTAGTTATTATATAATCGGGAATCGAAGAAATAGAGCTAGCTTAGAATACTAGCTAAGACCTCTTAAGAATACTAGCACGACTAACCTCCTTTAAATACGAATATTAGTAGAACTAAGATACTTTTTAATATACTCGAGGTATTACTATATTCCTTAGTTTTAAGGCTATATAGTAGCTTAAATCTAGTCCCGAAAGGTTCTTCCGTTTAGCTATAATTATCTATATAAGATAGTATATCCGCTGGTAGATAAATAGAGAATTATTAACTTTAATACCTCTTTTATATACTAATATATTACTAATAAATTCTATTAAAATTCCTACCTTATACTCCTTCCTCCCCTTTATTATATAGCCTTACGTAATTCCTTAATTTCCTAAAATTCCGCTTTTACTTATATACCTTAAGAGGTTATAGATCTTATAGAACGACGGCGTTATTCTATCCTTAAGATAAACTTTATAGTCCTATTAGCTATATTTAGGTAACCCTATCTTAAGTTCTTCCTTAAAGAGTTTATTATATTTCTAGTATTCTTAGGGGATATTCTTTATTCTATATTATAGGCTTTATTCTTTCTCTTAAGAGCTAGTTTCTCTTAACTTAAGCTCTTTATTAATTTATTTAAGGTCTTTCTTTAAAGTAGTAATAACTCTTTAGATCTTTATACTATATCCTTTATTCTATTTATATTAGATACTAGGTTATATAGCTATATTAGTTAGTATATAGGTCTTATTAATCGATTTTATTATATCTATTAGTTTAGTTACTATTTTCGCTTATATTACTAAAGCCTATAATAATTTACTTAAACGGTTATCCCTTTTATTTTATTTAGTAGCTAAATTATTATAAAATTCTACTTCCTTTTAAATCTATTAGTCTTAGAAACTTATATCTTCGTTTTAATATAGCTAGCTAGTTTTCTAGTTAATTAATAGGTTACTCTCCTATAGCTATAGAAGTCTTAATATAAGGTTATATTCTTTAATATCTATAATATCTAAGTTAACTTATTCGTTATAGCCCTAGATATTAATATTAAGGTAATTAATCTCTATATTAATAATTCTATTATTATAGTTAAAGGCCTCTCCTTTAATATTTATAAGTTTATATAGATCTTTCTTATATCTCTATATAAGTTGGTAACGATTAACGACTTTAAGTAAAACGTAATTACCTATTATACCGTAATTTAAAAGTATATATATATAATATCCCGCGATTTAGATATCTAATACTATTTAATTACTATAGCTTACTATTACTATATATAAGGTCCTTAGATCTTATTATATCGTACTAGTCTATAGCCCTTTTATAGATAGTATACCTTATTTTTTACCTAGTCCTTATTTATTTTATTTAAGTATTCTTTTTTAATTTATTATTAATATCTTTTCTTTATATTTTTATTATATAGTATTATATTAGGGCTTAAGTAACTAATTTCTTATAGCTAATTAACGATTTCTTATTTCTTAACGCTATATTATTTATATTATACTACTTTATAGTTAATTATATACTATACTTTATAATTCTATTTATTTTTATACTAAAGGTTAAGTTTTCGTTCTATATCTTTTTATTTTTCGTATAGTATTTCTATATCGATTTTTCCTTAGTTAAATACGGCTTATAGCCTTTATATATATTACTAATAATCTTTTAGTATACTATTATATTATTTATATTATACTTATACTTTTTTATATTTATAAACTCTATAGCTTAAGTATATATATTTATTATAATCTTCTTTATTATATTTAATTTACTATTTAAGTCTTTAAAACATTAATAGTTTAAATACCTTAAAGTAAGTAGCGTTATACTATTCCTTTATTTTAGCGTATTTATAGATTTTATATATCTTTAAAAGATATCTCGTTAATAAACTATAATTATTATAGTATTTAAGTAGCATACTATAATTAGGTTCTAATAATATAACTTAGTTGTTTAAGTAGTATTAATCGATTTTCTAGTAGTTTAGTTCTATACTTAGTTAGGGGTTTAAAAGTACTTATCTTTTAAACCTAACTAAGAAAGTATTATATTATACTTTTATTTAAAAGTATATTATATAATCTAGGTAAATATATAATATCTATAAAATATACTTATAGTACTTATAAGTAAGTAGTATTTATAAATCGTCTTTAAATTCTCCTTATAGTTACTATTTTTATTATAAAGCTATAAAGGTATTAACTATAGCAATAGCTATAGTATAGTCTCCTTTATATAGTACTAGTTAATATTAAATTAATATAGCTTATTAGTTTTCTATAAGAATTTAAGGTATTTATTAAGTTCTAATTTTAAATATTTCTTTAAATTCTTTAAAGTATAAAGTATATTCTTTAATTATAGTATTTTCCTTTAATAGTAAGGGTAGTAGTATAAGTTCGTTCCTATCTTTTATTTCTCTAAGTATTTTTTAATTTTTAAAGCTTATATTATTAATACTTTATTATTCCTCCTTAGGTTATTATCTAAGTTTTATAAATATAAGGGCTATATCTATATCTTCTTTATTATATTATTTATAAACTACTTATTATTATTATCGATTTTTATTTTATATATCTTCTTAGAATTATTTACCGTTCTTCTTAATTTAGTTTTAGGAGACTTTTTTAAGATAAGGGTATTTTAGTTTTATAAATTTAACTTATTTTTATATTTTAAAATCCCTTTATTTTATTATTATAAGGGTTTTCCTTAGTAACTTTAAGAACTATATAGTACTATTCTTATTATTTAGGTATACTATATATTTATTATTATAGTATATAGTCTAATTAAGGAGTATATACTTTAGTTCCTATCTATTAATAGCGTTTAAGTATTTCTTACCTTTTAAGGCTAGTTACTAATAGGTTTTCTTCTCCTTATAAGGTTATTTATATTCTTTAGAGTAATATCTAAGTTTCTTATAATTAAAATACTTTCCTTTACTTTTTTATATTATATTTAAATCTATCTTACCTAGGTTAGTTATATAAGTATAAGTAATAAGAGTTTTACGCTTCTTTTTATAGTTAGTATATTAGTTAAAGTTACTTTTATAAGAAGGGTTTTAGTTTCCTCTTCCTTATTTCTTTTCTTAGTATTATATATACTATTTATCGTTAATTTATACTACTATAGTAATATAGTCTAAGAGGTTATTAAGTCGATTTTCCTTATAAAGGTCGTCCTTAACTTCTTCTTTAAGCTTATTATAGAATTATAATATAAGGGGTTCGTTATCTTAATTAAGCTTTAAGGTAACTTAATAGAACTTTATAGTATAATCTAATACTAAGATCCTTTATTAGAGTTCTTAAAGTTTCTATTTAGCTTTTTATTCCTTATTAGTTATTCTAAATACCTTTATAATAGCTTCTTTAAATCCTTAGAAACTAATAAAGACTTTATCTATTTTATTATCTCGTTATACTAGTTAGTAATTAAGAAAGTCCCTTATAATAGGTCTAAACTAAGTAAGTACTATTTTAGATAAATAATTTCTTATATAAAGTACCTTTTCGACTAGGTCTAAGAGTTTAGTAAGGTAAAACTAGTAGTAGGCCTTAAGTTAGGTAAGAAAGTCTTAAAGCGTGCTATAAATACCGTTAAATAGTCCTAGCTATTTTAGTTTAACTACTTCTCTAAGGTCCCTAACTTATCTATTACCTCCTTTATTCCTAAGTAACTATACCTTATATCGAAGGGTAATAATCTTACGTATTATATCCTAAGGCGATATAATAGCTCTAGAGTTAGTTAATCTAGCTTACTATATAGGTATATTAATAGTTATAATATTACTTAGAGTAACGCGGTATTATATTAAATAAGAGCTTTTAACGTATAACGACTAGTATTATTCTTAAGGGATAAACCTATTAAGGGGTTTATATTAGTAGATATAATAGGGCGTAGTTTAAGTAATAATAAGTATATTATATTAGTAATAAGTTAGAGGTTATAGACCGTAGACTATAACTAGGTAATTAAAATTAAAGATAGAATCGTAATAAAGATCTATATTAAAAGCTAGAGAGCTATCTATTTAAAGGAGTAAAAGTAGGTAGCTATATATACTTATAGAGACTATCCTTAGATTATAGGCCTAGCTATAATCCTTAACGTTAGATTATATAAAGCGTAGTAATCTTATTAATCCTAGATTACTTAGATCTCTATAATCCCCTTAATCCTATATCTATTAAATAGTTATACTAACTATTTATCTATTAGACTATATTACGTGCTTAACGCGGTCGACTATTAGCGGCCTAGTAGCTATAGTCGTAATAAATAAAGGCTTTAGGCTTTAAGGCTTATAAGGGCTCTTAGCTAGCTTTCCTTCTTTCTAAGTTATAATTAGGTCCTATAATAGCTACTAAGCTTTTAAGGAGGCGGAAGAGCTATATATAGGGCCTAATATAGCTTAAGGCCCTTAGGTTAAAGCTTAAGTTAGCGAGGTTATCCTATATAGCTAGCTTATAAGCTTACTTTATAAGGTAACTAAGTAAGAGGTATAAGGTCTAAAAGGCCTAGGAGAGGTATACTATTTTGAATCGTACCTTTAGTAGCGGTAGGGCCGCTTTAGCTTTTAAAGCCTTAATAGGGGATCCTTTAAAGGCCCCTAAGACCTTTAAAAGAGCTTAGTTTTAAAGTATTTAAAAAAAGGCTTTATAAGGCTCTTAGGGGTCTTAGGCCCCCTATACTAAAGCTAGGCCCTATAGTCTATTATAGAGGTTACGTAGGCCTAGTAAAGCTACTTAAAGGCTTTAAATAATAGGCCTCTTTATATAAAGGCTAAGTAGGATAGTACTTTAAAGGCAGCTTATATAAAGGCTACCTTCTTCTTAATATATTATTTAAATAAGAGCCTAGAATTAAAGAAGACCCCTAGCTACTATACTAAGGGCTTTACCTCGAAAATTAAGCCTCCTACCGTTATACCCTTTAAAATAGGCTGCTTTTACTTACTAAAGTAAATAAGTTCTATCTTTAAAGGGTTAAAGTAAACCCCTTAGTTCTTAGCTTATTTAAATAGGTTAGTAGCTATTACTTCTAGCTACTAAACGTTCTTCTTAGCTAAGGTTAATATTATAAAGATACTAAAGTTATCTATATAAGATAGCTAGTACCTTTTAGCCGCTAGTATCCCCCTTATATATAAGAGGAATAAAATAGGGCTAATAAGGGACCCTTAAGGCACTCTTATTACTAGGTCTATAAGGGGCTAGACTTACCCCTTAAAGGCTAGCTAGATCTTCCTTTTAGTAAGGAGGTAGTCTACCTAGCTTATAAGGGCCTTAAGGAGGTTTAAGTCCCTTAGGACCCTTATAAGCTATTCCTTTAATATAAAATCGAAGGCGCCCTTTATATTTAATAAGAGGGTGCTAGTAATAGCCTTCTTATTAGACTCTTACTTCTTTTAAATATAGTATAAAAGGAGGAAGGCCGTATCTATAGCTAACTATTATTTTCGGCCCCTTAGCTATATAGGGTTTAAAAGCCTATCTATATTAGCTAAATAGCTTAGCTAGGTAGCGTATAGCTTTTTAAGGACCTTTCCTAAGTAGTTAAGTAAACTTATAACCTTATAGGCCTTAGGGATAGTATAGTCTTACTTATTTTACTTAGGAAGTATAACTCCTATAGCTTCCTTTTACGCTTTAAGGTAGTATCCTTAGTTAAATAGGGCTTTATAGGCCTTATTAAAAACTATAAGGATAGCCTTATACGCGTATTAAATAGGGAGGAAGCTAAGGGAGTCCGGGCTAAGGGCTTTCTTATTAAAAGAGCTAAAAATAGCCCTCTTAATCTTAGGGTCCTTTAGCTCTAGCTAGTCCTACTTAGCTATGCCCTTACTACTTATATAGCCTAGAGGCTCTTCTTTTTCTAAGCTTTAAGGGGGGCTAAGGGGGGGGCTAGGGCTAGGGTCTAAGGTCGGAAAAAGGGTTATTAGGAAGGCCTTATATTTTTCTATAAAGGTATTAGCTTTTACCTTTATCCCTTTTTTTATATATAAGATACTAAGAAGGGTAGGGTTAGCTTTAGCTTTAATATAAGAAACGGCTATAAAGATATCCTTTCTTACTACTTCTATTAAGAAGCTCTCTTAGTATTGCTTTTTAGTAGCTTTAATAGTATACTTAAAGCTATTTCGGGCCTTTATAAAGCTCTTCTAGCTCTCCTTATCCTAGGCTAGCCTATAGGCCTATTAGGCTAAGCTTAGGGCTTTCTAAAGGAAGGTTAGCTCGTCGGTCTACTAAGGCTTAGATCCCTTATAGGGCCTCTTTTTTAGTATTACTATATTTAAGGCCTCTATAAAAGGTCTTATTAAAAGGGAAGCTATCCTTTCTAAGTCGTCTCTTTTTATAGCCCTCTTTATAGTTATAAAGAGGTCCTATTCCTTCTTAGCTAAGTATTCTAAAAAGACCTTTTAGTTTACTTTCCTATAGTTATAAGTAGTAGGCCTAGCTAGTAGGGGCCTATTAAGGCCCCTTAAGCTAGCTTTAAAGGCTATAGGCTTATAGTCTAAGCCTATAGCCTCTAAGAAGCGGAAGTTAGCTTAGGTTAGCTACTTAAAGGGGCTATAGAAAGTAAGGTCTATAACTAAGGCCCCTTTTAAGCCTTTCCTTTAATAGGTGCCTTCTATAGCTACCTTAAGGTCCGTTAGTAAGGAAGCTTTATAGTAGTCGAGCTAGCTAATAAGGGCTTCTACCTTATAGGCCTTAAAGGGTTCTATAAAAGGGTTTTAATAAGGGTAATATAAGTTAAAGTCCCTTACTAGTAGGAAGGGCTACTATAAGAGTTAAGCTATTAATAGTAGCCTTTTTATAGTTAAGGGCCTTTACTAGCCTTAGCTAGCTAGGGCCCTTTTAACCTCTTTTTCGTTATATAGGTTAATAAAGGTAAACGGCTCGATGCCTTTTACCCTTATAGCCTATATATTAGGGTCGTAAAAGAGGTTAAAGCTAAGGCTAGCTTCTATCTAAGCTTCCTTCCTCTTATAAGCTATAACCCTAGGCCTCCTAGCGAGCTTAGGAAAGTCGGTAGAGGGGATAAGGGTTATAACGTTATAGGCCGGATACTATATAGGGATATAGCTATTATCGATCTTATAAAAGTAGGGCTCTTATAATAAGATAAGGTCCGCTCTTATTTTTAGGGCTTACTCTAAGATCGATAGGTTAGCTGTTTCCTACCTATTAGTATTATACTATATAATACTAATAGGGTCGTAATTAAGCCTAGGGGGCCTAAGGGGCCTCGGAGGCCCTATCGGTATAAGGGGGCTAAGGCTATTAAGCATTAGTTATTCCCTTATAGACTCCGTATTATACCTTATTAGTCGTAAGGTGCTCTCCCTTATAGTTATAGCATTAGACCTTAAAGTAAGAGCAGCCTTAGCTAGCCTTATAGCTAGGGCAGTTATAATCCCTAGTTAGGTGCTTTTCCGGGCAAAAGGCACACCTAATAGGCTGCCGGCAGGTCCGGGGGTTATGGCCGAAGGAAAGGCACCTATAGCACTGCGTGCGTATAGTATATTCCTTATAATTCACTGCCTCGATTCGCAGTATATAGTGCGAAAACAGAATTTCTAGCGGGTCATTCCATCTGCATAATCGCTTATTATCCTTTATCACCCTTCACAATCTAGTTGATTCTCGTCTCGTCATTTCTCACGCAGAAGGCTCTAAGAACCACGGCAGGAAATATAGTTTATTAACTCTGATAGATCCCATCAGATCATCTTTTTTTCTCGTGCTTGCCATTACGCTTCTCACTTGTTCGACAGATTCGAAGATGCAGCAGCAAAAGCCTCCCGGATATGGTTGGAATACTCTTCCTGTTGCTTGACCTTGGACGAGAGAAAGTTAGCAGCCTCGCGGTCCCAGTAGGGCATCACCCATCGACTGAACTCGTCCAGGGCTGCATTGCCGAGGTCTGCAAATTTCGGCTGGATGTGGAACATAAATATAGCGTATAACGCGCTCGGGCAATCCAAGGCTTGAGAGTACCAGAAGCTCCCAGTCTCCCAACATTCCTGGATGATTCTCGTATACTCGCCTGACTGGCGCTGTGCTAATTCTTCAGTTTCAAAGGCATCCATAAACTCCCGGTGCACCTGGGCGTACTCGTCCAATTCATCTCCCACGAGTTCGTCAATACCCAGAGCCGATTTGCCAATGCCTGGACTGGAAAGCCACCACGGTGGGCTGAGCATCTCGATAGGACGGACGCATGCCCACTCAAGGTCGATGAGGCGGGTGATGTGCCAGTTACTGTCGACGAAGATGTTGCTCTGATGGAGGTCCGTCAAGGTAAGGACAAACGGTCCCCCGCGAAGAAGTCGACTTGTGAACTTTGGGAGCAGTGCTCGCATGGTCGTTAGGGCAGCTAGCTGCGCCTCGCCATCACCTTGGTGATGAATAGAGTTTGGCTGGTGCCGAATACGGCTATCGTGGCAGGCGAGAATGTCCAAGTAGTATGGCTCTACGGATGTGTAGGTAAGGTCCCGTGGAATGTGCGTCGGAATCTGACGGTTTTCCAATTGGTGAAGTTGAAATGTAAGCGGACGGTTAGTAAGAGAGAGAACGCCTCGGTCATCCACTGTCCACGAGCCTATTCGTGGAAGTGGGACCTTAGCGAGAGACAGCATGATGCGAGAGAGATCCCGGAAGAGGTTGGCTCTCCGGTCTTGGTCGCTACGGCGGTCCTTCCATGACTCAGAAAGCATGTTGCCCTCGTCTACGTGTTCGATTAGCAGGTACCCATGCTCGAGCAGGTTCCGGCGAGGGTGTGAAAAGTAAGGGGAAAGCGTGTGTCCGGATATCCATGGTATAATGTTGCGCAAGTACCATAGGATCCGGATATAAAACGGTTCGTTCTCGAGCGCCGTAAACTGCATATTTCAGTCAGCATATGACGTGGTTCTCGAGGAAGGGTTCAGTAGCAAGTACCGACTGTGTTCCGGGGAACCCAAAGCCCAGGAGCCGGGGTATAGGGACAGTAGGACAATTGCGCTGCAACCAAATATAGGTAGCCGCCTCACAGCGCAATTTCTCGTCCACATTGCCAGGATAATATTCCTCACCAGTCTTGTACGGCAGGGGAAATCGGATGATGGCCTGTCGAGGCAGATATGGCCGAGGGTAGGTGATGTGGACGGGGATGCAGGTATTAAAACTACCATGGATCCACTCTCTGAGCTCCCCGAGCTGAAGACCGGCTTGGGGAATATTTAGGTGGCGGGAAACGACTTCTGCTATCTGGGAGCGGTGGCGGTCGAGGTAGAGCCAGAAGATGGCCCGTTTCTCCGGGTAGGATAAGTTCTGAACGATGTCTTCATCTTCTTCTAGCGCCTCCTGAAGAGTAATTCTCCCTTTGAGGAGTGGCAGTGTGGTCTCCATTGAAGCGAAAGATCGGGGCTGGTGATGATGCTAGATTGCGGAGGAGACTGCGAAGTGGACGGGGCTAGATGGAGGCGGGTAAACGACGGCAAATTATTACTAATTCGTTTCCTGTTTACTTTCCTGTCTTGGCCTTGTTGAATTCCTCTGCTGCCATCTTGGCCTCCTTCTCCCTCTGGATCTCACGCTTCTCCTTTAATTTATCCCTCTTGGCTTTCGCTGCGTTCCCTGTTGTGGACAGTTGTTCGATTGTTTTTTGGTCGAGTAAAGCATCGTTCATTTTTTTAATGTCTTCTTTCGTCCCGCCGCTCATGTTTACGACTTCGACACTATTATAGTGGACGCTATACTCGGTAAGCAATTGCTTGAACTTGAGACATGAAGAAATCTTTAACCTATACAACTTGATGACTCGTATAAGGGATGCAACGGAAATGGGTGATTGCATGCCGGCTGTGCTTGACAAATGGGTCGTCGTCTCTTTATAGCTGGAGCCGTTCACAATATTCAGCAGAGTAATAGCATGCCTCCTGCATGCATGATGCAGAACAGAAGGGGCAAAAATGCGGGCTCAGTTGCATCCAAGATGGACACCCTAGCCATGCTGGCATGGACTTCCTAGAGTGGTGTGACCGGTACGGTGCTTCCCCCTCATTCCGCACATCAGTTGCAGCCCTTGGACGTGTCGCCATTCAGCCCTCTCTCAGTGGACGGCAAAAACATAAGGTCTAATTGGTTTATCTAAACGCGAGTTCTAGACTTTATTTTGGAGTGCGTTTGATGTTTCTTTCCCTTCGGAAAATATTTGCAAGTGGGTAGAAACGGGCGGCTCTTAAGAAAATAGCTATAGGCGCCCAAAAGAAAGAGGAGGCTCGAAGGAAGGAAGCGCAAAAGATTTAACGAAAGCAAAAAGCGACGAAATAAACAGCCCTCGATCTAGAGCAGAGGAGGCGGCGGGCGGTGGAAATAGAGAGAAGGCAGCAGGTAAAGGAAGCTAGGCGGCACGAGAAGGAGACTAAATCTCGCGAAGAGAAATACTTATTAATGAGTAGGTATAAGAGGTTAGAGTTATGCCTAGTAGACCTAATAATTATAGAATAAAGCCAAGTGTCTCGGTTCTGCCCACTAATCTTAGCGACATTTGACGCCGTCCCTGGCGGTCTCGACCGGCGCTAACTAACCACACCCCACCCCTCCTCCTTATCGTGCTCACGACCCGGAGCCCCCAACACAACCCCCTTGCCGCCAGTTTGCTGTAATTTAAGTAGCGCGTCCTCGGGGACTATAAAAAGAGCTAATGCGCCTCACTATCTTCACTAGTTTACTCTCCCTATCCCCTCTTTTAATAGGCGTATTACCGTTCCTATCTTAACCTTATATACCGGTAGCCGTTTACTAGCTCCTATATTTCCTTATATCCTATTCCTTCGCTCTCTTCGTTTATCTATAATAGCTATTTATTATAAAATAAAGAGCGCCCTATAAGCCGCTATAAAGGGCCGGCATAGAAAGACCTTACTTTATAAGTAGGTATAGAGCTAATAGTTAGGAGCTAAGGGCTATTATAGCCTATATAAAGAGTTAGATAATATATTATTCCTTTAGCTATTAAACGCGGATATAATAAAGGTAAATATATACTATATTAAGAGGAGGTTTATAAGGTAAGTTATATGTCTCTTATATAAGAAATAGTAGTTAACTAATATCGCTAAGGTATTACTCTAGTAAAAGATATAGTTATTAAAAGAAAGTAATTAAGCGTTACTATTATAATAAAAGGCTTATTATAATATTTCTATACTAGATCTATAAAACGTATATCTAGCCTAGGCGTAAACCTATAAAGAAGAAAATAGTAAACTAGTACTAGCGAGACTTTAAGATACTTTTCTATTATTATAATAAGGGGCGAGTAATTAATATAAATAACTATAAGGAGATTAAAAAGGTACTTACCTTACGGCCGCTCTTACTTCTTATAAAGAATAACTAACCTATTTAGTTTATAAATAGTACCTTAAAAGTTAAGTTTTACCTTAACGATTAGCTTAAAAATAAACTTATTATAAAGGTAAATAACCTTTTACTAGGACTTACGTAGTACTAGTCCTATAATAAAAGCGTCTTTCTAACTAAAGATTACTATCTTAACCTTTTTATTATTTTACTTTTCTAAGTATATACTACTTATCGGCTAGCGGAACTAGTAGATAGAACGAAAAGTAAAATAAGTAATAACCTACTACTTAACGACCTAGATATAGACGATGCGTCTCTTACGAAGCGAAACTTTAGTAACGGCTTAATAATATTTAAAAAGATATAGTTAATAAGTAATAAAGCTTATAGGTAAGTAGACTAAAATAAAAACGAAAAGGCTACTAAGGCTAGGTCGGAATCTAAAGTAAAGTTTACCTTTTAACCTAGATTAGAATCCGATCTAAAGTCTAATAATAGCGCATTTAAACTTTTATATAATAATAGCGATAGTTTAAGTAAGACGAACTATAATAATAATAAGCTTAATAATACTAAGGGCTAATAAAAGGGTAAAATACCCTTTTCCGCTACCGCCCTTAATCCTTATAAGTTTACTAAAGATAGGTAGTAAGTTTAAAGGTATAAAGCGTTATATTATAAGGATATTATTCTCTAGGTTATATAAGATTATAATAAAGGAGGAAGAGACGTCTTAGTAATAGAAGTTTTCTTTTACTACTATAAAGGGTTAGATAATAAACCTAAACCGTATGTTTTACCTTAGACTAATTAGCGGATAGCTTAGAATTCTTTTACTAACTCTTTAAAAGGACTATCTTCTTAATTCGCGAAAATCCGCTCTTAATACTCTATCCTATAGTTTATATCTTAGCGCGAGCTATTTAAGACGATATATTTAAAGTATTTAGTTTATAGCACGCTATACCTTTCTTTTCCTTTAAATTATATAAGAAGGTAATAAAGGTAAACTAAAAGCCCTTAATAGTAAAAATATTAATTTTCCGCCGATATATTTATATAGATATTAGTAAATAAATTATATTAGCGACGGACCCTATAAAGTATTTAATATATACTTTCTATCTTAATAGAATTAGGTCGAATTTAAGATCTAAGGAGAAAGAAATATCTTATTACTTATAACGCGGTAATATAAACGCCCTCCTTAGGGTCGCACCTAATATAGTTATAGACTAAGTTATAAGATATAACCTAAGAACTAGCTATCTAGTAAATATATACCTAAATCGTTAGGTAGGATTTAATATATAAGATATATACTTAGAAAGGGATCTATCTATAAGGGCTTTTGCCCTATATAGGCCTAGACTAGGGTCTAGGCTAAGTCTATATATAAGCGGCCTCCGCGCTTATATAGGCTAGGCCTATACTTCTCTTCCTTTTCCCCCTTATAGATTATTAACCTTCTTTTAATAGACTATACCTAAGCCTACGCCTCTACTTACTTTATAATAGTATAATCTACCTTTTATTTTACCCTCTTTATATCCCTATATATAGAATAGCTATTTTTAGCTGCCTTTAAAGCTAACGTTTAATTACCTAGTCTAGTTAAACCGCCCGCGCTAGTATATACGCACGCGAAATATCTATACTCCTATAGTCGTAAAATTAAAGCGAACGTAATACTTAGTTCGCCTAGGCAATTAAGAGCCTCTTATAATAGTAGGGCTCCGTACGACTAAGAGCGGTACTACTATACCTTAGTAAGTTCGACGGCTCCTCTACAGAGCTTAAGCTATAGCTACTTTATATAGAAGCGAAGCTCTATACTAATAGCGCCGTAATAAGGGATATCCGCGCCTAATTCGACTATCTTTACGTAAGCCTATCCCTATACCTATAAAGGTATCTCTTACCGTTTACGTATACTAGTATAAATAAACTAGCTAACCTCCTTATAAAGCTCTTTACTAATTATAGTAAACTTAATATAGCTAAGTCGGTAAGTTAGGAGCTTATAACGCTCTATTAAAAGCGGAATAAAGCTATTCCGGCCTACCTTATACGGTTTAAAGAGGTGCTTTATTAAGTAGATATATATAGCTAGCTTAACGCGGTAAAGTATAATTACCTTATTACGAGCTTAAATATAAATTAGTATACCCGTTTAAGTAAAAGGTCTATACTATTAAATATATATACTAATCTTATCTACTTTCTTTATAAGCTTAGTAGTAATAAGTTTCTTTTTTTATCTTTTTCTATAATATAAAAAGAGGATAACGCTAGTAATATAATAGATATCTCTATCTTTACTTTAAGGACCGAAGATAGAAAGAGGTAGCGATAGGAGGGTCGCTATATAGGCTATATTAGTAAATCCTACTAGTTTTTAAAGTACCTGTGCTAGGAGGCGTAGGTAAACGTACTCTAGGTAGTAAAGGGGCGTATACGCTAGGACGGAAAGGAGGTTAGGTTTAACGATAGCGACTCTAGTAATAAGTAATCTTAGTAACGCTTTTATAGGCTTTATCGGCGTCCCCTTATATACGGTAGTAGCTACTATAGGGATAGGATATATACCTATAGCGACTAAAAGGGTAGCTAAGATATAGGAAGGCCGCTAATATAATATAACTATAGTAAAAGGGAGTGCCTATATAGCCCTATATAAGAGGGAGCGGAGCCTTATATACCGGAGTACCGTCCCTTATATTATAGTACTAGGAGCTACTACTATACGCCGATATAGGAGGGGCGGGATACTATAAGCTTACTAAACCTAGCTATACGCTATTCTATATGCTTTTACTCCTTAGCTAAAAGTACTAAAGCCTAACTCTTAGGGCGCAGCCCTTATTAATAATATAGTCTATCTAAGAAGCTTACTTAAAAGGGTATTATACGTTATTTACTAACGTTTTTTCCGTGACTAAGCGTATATAGTCTATATAAGGGTTTTATCCCCTTAAGCGCGGTATTAAGTATTATTTAAAGGCGCGCTTCTTTAAAAGCTAGGTAGGGGTATAATATAAGGGCTTTTGCCCTATATAGGCCTAGACTAGGGTGTAAGCTAAGTCTATATATAAGCGGCCTCCGCGCCTATATAGGCTAGGTCTATACTTTTCTTCCTTTTCCCTTTTATAGATTATTAACCTTCTTTTAATAGACCGTACCTAAGCTTATACCTTTACTTACTCTATAATATTATCTACTAATAGACTAATACGCGCCTTTATATATATAAGTATTTAATATAACCTAGAAGGTTTAAAGGAGATTCCTAAGTCTAAAATAATCGACCTTAAACCTAACCTAAACGTAATTAACCTTATAGCGTAAGTTAAATATATAGCTATTTAGATTTAGTAAGAATATAGATTTATTAAGAATACGCTTAAGGACGTTAAGAAGGCTTATTAGTAACTATAGCGCGACCTTAAAAACCTTAAAAAGGCCTTTAAAGATAATATAATAAAGGTATACTAAGAGGCTTCCTATTATTATATATATAATTAAGTACTAGAAAAGTAATTAAGTAGGATAGTAATTAAGGTATAAGCTAAGCCCTTATTAAAGGAGCGGACTTAACTATAAGCTCTTTTATAAAACTTTAGTATAAATATATACCTTAAAGATATAATAGATCGAAAAGTTTAAGCTATTAATCTTATAGTACTTTTAGCTTCTTATTATAAAGTACGCTAGTAGCTATATCTATTACTACCCTATAAAGATAATAGCTTAGAAAGTTCTCTTAATACTAAGGTATTACTAAAATATAAGGAAATTCCTCTTATATTAAGGAAGATATAGTATATATATTATATTATAGATAAGTAACTACCTTATATAGACTATTTACGCGCGTTTAGCTATATATCCTATATAATAAACTATATTAAGAAGGTTTATTTATAGTATAAGCTAGATAAGACTAAATTTATTTACTAATATCCTTAGTATAAATAGTATAGAGACTTTCTTACTAGCTTAAGCTATTTAAAAAACTATATATAAGTAGTATATAGTATTAAACTTTAGAAATAATTTAATATAGAAAAATATTACTTAGCCTTAATTATAGTACCTAACTAGTTAGGTAAGTAAGTACTATAAGTATCTTATAGTAAATTACTATAATAAAATAAAGCCTTATACTTTAGTTTTACTTTTAGTATACTATTTAATATTTAGCCTTTACCTTTATAGTATAGTAGTTATATACCTAAGAGGACTACTAGCTATAATACTAAAGTCGGTTCGAATCTAGCTAAGGGCATAATTAATTTTTAGTTAGACTAGTAGACTATACTAACCTACTTATTAATTAGCTAATTAGCGCTTTTAGAAGCGCTTATAAATATACTAGTAGTCTAGCCTTATTATAAGTAGGCCGGCCCGGACCTCGCCTACCTAGACCTAGCGACGAATTCGTTAGGACCTCCCCCTAACCTTAGTCTAGGCCCCCTAACTAGGAAAATAAAAACCTAGGGCCGATACTAGTAACTCGATAAGTACGGCGCGAAGCTAGTATAATAACCCGACTACCGGCCTAGCTAAAGGCTAGTATTAAAAAGAATTTACCCGCTAAGCCTTATAGCGGAAAAATAAGGTAGAGCTAAGGAAGATATTATTATAGGATAAGGTTAAGGATAATTATATAATTAACTATTAACTAAAAACGCTCGTACTACCGATTAATACTATATACCTTATATATATAAAAGAGTTACTTTCTAAGGTTACTTTATAGCGGGGCTAATATAATTCTAACTAACTAAAATAATACTTAAGATAGCCGGCGTAAGATTCCTATATATTATAACCGCTACTTAGTATAAGGGCGGACTAGCTATAAAAGAGGGGAGGGTTTTCCTTTAAGTACTTTAGTTTTTCCCTCCTATTTAACGCCGAAGTTCTAGATACCTTTAGATAGGTTACTAGTATAATCTTAGTAATAATATTTAGCCTTTCTCCTTAAGCGATCTTAAAGATAGCTGATTTTTATAGGGGATAATTAGAGGGTCTTAATAAGTAGTCTTACTAATCTATAGGGAAGATAAAGGCCGGATTTACTATACTAATAATTTTTCCTTAAATTTACGGCTTAAATAAAGGTAGCGGCGTTAGTTACTATTTCTTAGTAACCTAAATCTCGTCTATCTTCTTTTATAATAAGGGGTCCTCCTTAAGAGACTATTATATTATTTCTTATAGCCTCTTTAAAGGGTTAAATCCTTTAGGTCGGTTTTCCTTAAAGACCTACTAGTATTATAATAACCTATAGCCTAGGGATTTATAGGCTAGGTAGCCGATTCGTTTAGTCTTCTATTTCTTTAAGGAATCCTTATCCTAGTTTAAAAGGTCTGCTTAAAACTCCCTTTTTTTACCCTTTATTACTAGTTTTAATAAAGAGGTTCGATTTCGATTAGTTCCTTAATTTTTCGACTAACGGACTAAAAGGTCTATTAAGGGACTAGTTAGGCCGGACGGACTAACGGGGCTAGGCCCGGAGCTATAGGCATAGCCGGCGCCGGGGTAGCAGCTATAGTTAAAGACGGCGTTAAGGCTCTTAAGGGAGGAGGAGCTAGAGGGGCAGCTATAGTAGTAGTAGTAGCAGGGGCCGTAGTAATAAGGGCTATAGTAGCTTTAAGGGCAGTAGGTCGAGCCGTCTAGGTCGAATGCTAGCTATAAAGAAATAAGACTACTTACTATTATACTTTAATAGCCTCTTCGTCTAGTTCCTAGCTAGCTTCTTAAAAGATAGTCGAGTAACTATTACTAATAGGCTTTATTAGTAGAGATATATCCTATAGCTACTAGCCGGAAAGAGCTTCTATTAAGAAGTATTAGTTAGCTTCCTTAAGGATATCTTCTTACTTAGCTAGCTATAAAAAGGCTAGAAGGTTCCTAGTAAAAAAGGCTCTTAAGTAGGCTATATAGGTCTTCTTAATACGGTTAGTTATATAGCCCCTTAAGGGAGCTATTAAGGTCTTAAGCTTTAAAAGCTACTACCTAAGAGTCTCTTCCTCTTAAAAAGAGATTAGCTTTATAGTATTAACGGATTCCGTTATCGCTATATATATAGTAGTTAGTAGCTTTATTTTATAGAGGTATTCCTTATAGTAACTCTTATAGTTACCTAAGGTAGTAGAAAAAGCTCTCTACTATATAAAGGTTAGCTTAAAGAAGAGGGAAGCTCCCTCTATAAATTCCGTTACCCTAGGATAAAAAGGGGGCTTAAGAGGGTCCTACTTATTAAAGAAGACTAAATTATAGATAGTTTTATTTATACGAGCCTATAGCTCCTTTACCTACTTATCCTAATCTTAAGGCTTTATAAGAATCGTCTTATAGACTATAGGGGCGGTAGAGTCGTTTTTTAATATTATTATAAAAGAGGGTAGAAAAGTTAGTTAAAAATTAGCTTTTTTAGTAAGAGGGGTAAAAGGGAGCCGTAAGGGATACTAGAAAGGTGCCTTTTATAGTAGCCGGAAGGTATAGGAATTCTATTCCTCCTAGGCTTATAACTATCGCGAAGACTATTATACTATATAGGTAAAAGTAAAACGCGCTCTAATAGGTGCGCTGTAATTAATATATATAACTAATAACCGCGTTTTCCGATATACCCCTTATCGCGAAGACTATTACGCTACGTAGGCAAAAGTAGAACGCGCTTTAATAGGTGCGCTATAATTAATATATATAACTAATAACCGCGTTTTCCGATATACCCCCTTAGGGATCGCGGCTCCGCCGGGATTCCTAGACCTAAGCCTATAACGCGGGAGTTAAATACTAAGCACCGCGCCTATTACCTAGGGAAATCTAAGAGAGAGAAGGGTATATAGCTATCTATAAGTATTACCCTATAACGCGTAGTTACCGGAAGTTATAGGGGGTAGTTTACTACCTCCTCCTAGGCTTATAACTCTCGTAAAGAGAGATATAAGAAGTATATATAAAATATATAAAGGTAAAATTAAAAGTAAGGGGTCGGATAGGTAGGGTAAAGATATTTAATTCTTATAAGGGTAGTAATTATAAGAAGGGAGTAATTATTATATTACTTTAATTCTCTTTCTTTCTTTTATCTAACGCCCCTTTTTATACTTATTTAGTATCTTAATTAATAAAGAAGATCTTACTTAAAGAAGCTATTAATATCCTCTTAACTACCGAGCTTTTTACTAGGTTTTCCCTTTATTTCTAGCCGTTACTAGTATATCCGTTTTATCTCTCGCTACCTTTATAGGAAGCTATCGCTACTTTTACTTCCCTTTACTCCCCCTACCCTTCTTTCTATACCTCTATTTAGCTCCTTCTTTTAAACTAGTTTTTTAGCTTCCTAGGTCCCTCTTACTAAGGGATATCTCTAAGAACTATAAAATTAAGCTATACTTCGTAATACTAATATACTACTAATATATTCTATTAAGAACCCTACTTTATACTCCTTCTTCCTCTTTATTACGTAGTATTATATAATTCCTTAATTTTCTAAAATTCTACTATCGCTTATATACCTTAAGAGGTTATAAGCCTAGCTTACTCCTTTTAAGCTAGGAAATTTTCTACGTATAAGAACCTTTAAAATCCCTCTTTAAAAAACCTATTTAAAGTTCCTATCGAACTTCCCCTTAATTTCTTCTACCTTCCTACGCTCTTATACTCCCGATTAAATTACTCGATCCCTACGAACGTAATAATACCGAATTTATATAAAATAGGAGGATAAAAAGAATACGAATTTTCTAGACTTAAGGGAAATTCGAATTATACTCTTTAAACTATAAAGATAAAAGCTATCCTTATAAAGGAAAAGCTTATTACTACCTTAGAGTAAGAAAATTATATAAAGACTATAAAAGTTTTATCCTAGATTTTTCTTTAAGTTAAAGATAGCCCTTTAATATAAATTAAGCATCTAATAAATACTAAAGCTACTTAGGATAAGCTTATAAAGCTATATAATCCGGAGAATTTTTCGTTAAATTATTTACTTATAAAGTAACTCTTTAACCTAAGTCCCTTAGACTCTAAGTTAGAGAAATACCTATATAAGGTAAAGGAAATTTACGAGGATTTAAAATCCTATAATATAGAAATTCCGGAAGTTAATCTTATAGTATAGATCCTTAATTACCTTAATAGGGAATTTTAGAGCTATATTATAAATATTACGTAGTGCTATCGGTATAATTTTATAGCGTTTACCCTTAAATCCCTTATAGCTAGTCTTTTAGACGAAGCTAGAAGAATAGAGGATATAGACAATACTTTTAAAAAAGCTTTCCTTCTAAGAAAGAAGCCTTAGAAATCCTATAGAAATTTAACGGATACTCCTTATTATAAGGAATATAAAAAACTAGGGTATTTTATAGTAAATTACTTTAAATTATATCCTAATAAGGCATATTCTTACTAGGTCTTAAATAAAGAAAAAAAGGATAAAAGAAACCGAATTTCTAAGAAGAAAAAATCTTCTTTTTTTTCTTTTTTTTCTTCTTTTAAGAAGAAATCCTCTTCTTTTAGTAGTAACTTTACTACTAATAAAAGAAAGAATAATTATACTTCTAAATAAGATTTAAAGGAAGAAACTAATAATATCTTAAATATAGCTTTATAAGAAGAAAATATAGACCTTAATATCGACCTTATAGACCTATCTAGGGCTCCGACTCTTATATATACGTTTAAGGATTTAAAGGTAATTTTAACCTTTATAATTACCTTTATAGTAAAAGCTAATAAATACTCCTTTTTAGGACCTTTAAAGGCCTCGATTCCTAGAATAAAAGAACTAGTACTAAAGGTAAGAGATAGAGGATTTCTTAATTATAAGAATAAAAGGATCTTTAATTTTATATATAATACCGGAGCTACTAGGTATATAGTATTAAATAAGAATTTCCTTATTAACTATAAAGAGATTAAGTCTAAAGTATACTAAGGAAATACTTCCTTTATATTAGTAAAAGGAAAGGGGGATTTAGTATTTAAGTTCCTATATAGTAAAAAAAGGTATATCCTTTAAGACTACTTTTATTATCTTAAAGCGTAGCTTGATTTTATAGTTCTTAGAGATATCCCTTAGTAATAGGGACCTAGGAGGCTAAAAAACCGGTTTAAAAGAAGGAGCTAAAAGGAGGTATAAAGAAAAGGGTAGGGGTATAAAGGGAAGTAAAAGTAGTAATAGCTTCTTATAGAGATAGCGAGAGATAAAATAGATATACTAGTAACGGCTAGAAAAGAAGGGAAAAACTAGTAAAAAGCTTAGTAGTTAAAAGGATATTAGTAGCCTCTTTAAGTAGGATCTTCTTTATTAATAGAGATACTAAATAAGTATAAAAAGGGGCGTTAAATAAAAGAAAGAAGGATAATTAAGGTAATATAATAATTACTCCCTTACTATAATTACTACCCTTATAAGAATTAAATATCTCTGCCCTACCTATTTAACCTCTTACTTTTAATTTTACCTTTATATATTTTATATATACTTCTTATATCTCTCTTTATAAGAGTTATAAGCCTAGGAAGAATAGAATTCCTATTCCTTCTAGCTACTATAAAAGGCACCTTTCTTATATCTCTTATAGGCTCTTCCTTTACCCCTCTTACTAAAAAAGCCGACTTTTAACTAACTTTTCTACCCTTATTTATAATAATATCGAAAAACGATTCCTTTACTATCCTTATAGTTTATAAGACGATTCTTATAAAGCCTTAAGATTAAGATAAGTAGGTAAAGGAGCTATGGGCTCGTATAGATAAAACTATCTATAATTTAGTCTTCTTTAATAAGTAGGACCCTCTTAATCCCCCTTTTTATCCTAAGGCAACGGAATTTATAAAGGGAGCTTCCCTCTTCTCTAAGCTAATCTCTATATAATAAAGAGCTTTTTCTACTACCTTAAGTAACTATAAGAGTTACTATAAGGAATACCTTTACGAGATAAAGCTACTAACTACTATATATATAGCGATAATAGAATCTATTAGTACTATAAAGCTAATCTCTTTTTAAGAAGAAGAGACCCTTAGGTAATAGCCTTTAAAGCTTAAGACCTTAATAGCTCCCTTAAAGGGCTATATAACTAACTATATTAAGAAGACCTATATAGCCTACCTAAGAGCTTTTTCTACTAAGAACATTCTAGCCTCTTTATAGCTAGCTAAGTAAGAAGAAATCCTTAAGGAAGCTAACTAATACTTCTTAATAAAAGCTTTTTTTAGCTAGTAGCTATAGGATATATCTTTACTAATAAAGCTTATTAGTAATAGTTACTTAACTATATTTTAAGAAGCTAGCTAAGAACTAAATAAAGAAGCTATTAAAGTATAATAATAAGTAGTCTTATTCCTTTATAGCTAGTACTTAACCTAGATAGCTTAACCTACTACCCCTATAGCTACTATAGCCCCTCTTACTATAGCCCCTACTACTACTACTACTATAGCTGCCCCTCTAGCTCCTCCTCCTTTAAGAGCCTTAATACTATCTTTAACTATAGCTACTATCCTAGCCCTAGCTCCGCCTACTACTTTAGGCCCGGTCCTATTAGTCCGACTAGCCTATCTAGTCCCTTAATAGACCTTTTAGTCTATTAGTTAAAAAATTAAGGAACTAGTTAAATTAGAACCTTATTAGAATTAGTAATAAGGGGTAAAAAGGAGGGGTTTTTAAGTAAACCTTCTAGACCGGGATAAGGATTCCTCGAAGAAATAGAAGACTAAAAGATAAAACGGCTGCCTAGCCTATAAATCCCTAGGCTATAGGTTATTATAATACTAGTAAGTCTTTAAGGAAAACTAACTTAAAGGATTTAAACCTTTAAAGAGGCTATAAGAATTAATATAATAGTTTCTTAAGGAGGACCCTTTATTATAAAAGAAGATAGACGAGAATTAGGTTACTAAGAAATAGTAACTAACGCTACTACCTTTATTCGACCTATAAATTTAAGGAAAATTCGTTAGTATAGTAAATCTAGCCTTTATCTTCCTTATAGATTAGTAAGACTACTTATTAAAACCCTCTAAATATCCCCTATAAAAATTAGCTTTTCTTAATTCTAGTACTTCTTATTATAAAGTAAGTAAAGGTATAGGCTTAGGTATAGTCTATTAAAAGAAGGTTAATAATCTATAAATAAGAAAAGGAAGAGAAGTATAGGCCTAGCCTATATAGGTATAGAGGCCGCTTATATATAGACTTAGCCTAGACCTTAGCCTAGGCCTATATAGGGTAAAAGCCCTTATATTATACCCCTACCTAGCTTTTAAAGAAGCGCGACTTTAAATAATACTTAATACCGCGCTTAAAAGGACGGAACCCTTATATAGACTATATACGCTTAGTCGCGGAATAAACGTTAGTAAATAATATATAATACCCTCTTAAGTAAGCTTCTTAAATAAATTATATTATTAGTAAGGGCCGCGCCCTTAGAGTTAGGCTTTAGTACTTATAGCTAAGGAGTAAAGGTATATAGAATAGCGTATAGCTAACTTTAGTAAGCTTATAGTATCCTACCCCCTTTATATTAGCGTATAGTAGTAGCTCTTAGTACTATAAGATAAGGGATAGTACTTTAGTATATAAGGCTTTACTCCCTTTTATATAGGGCTATATAGGCACTCCCTTTTACTATAGCTATATTATATTAATAGCCTTCTTATATCTTAGCTGCCTTTTTAATTACTATAGGTATACGTCCTATCTATATAGTAGCTACTACTATATATAAAGGAACGCCGATAAAGCCTATAAAGGTATTACTAAGATTACTTATTACTAGAGTTACTATCGTCGAAGCTAACCTCCTTTTTATCTTAGCGTATACGCCCCTTTATTACTTAGAGTACGTTTACCTACGCTAAGAGGCGCGGGTACTTTAAAAACTAATAGGATTTACTATTATAGCTTATATAGCGACCCTCTTATCGCTACCTCTTTTTATCCTTAGTCCTTAAAGTAAAGATAAAGATATCTATAGTATTACTAGCGTTATCCTTTTTTTATTTTATAGAAAAAGATAAAAAAAGAAACTTATTACTACTAAGCTCGCAAAGAAGGTAAATAAGATCGGTATATATATTTAGTAGTATAGACCTTTCGCTTAAATAAGTATACTAATTTATATTTAAGCTTATAATAAGGCAATTATTCTTTACTATAATAGCCTAGCTATATACGTTTACTTAATAAAGCACCTCTTTAAACTATATAAAGTAAGCTAGAATAGCTTTACTTTACTTTTAACTAAGCGTTATAAGCTCTTAGCTTACTAACTTAGCTATATTAAGTTCGCTATAATTAATATAAAGCTTTATAAGGAGGTTAGCTAGTCTATTTATACTAGTACGCGTAAATAGTAAGAGATACCTTTATAAGTATAAGGATAAGCTCGCGTAAAGATAGTTAAATTAAGCATAGATATCCTTTATTATAGCGCTATTAGTATAAAGCTTCCCTTTTATATAAAGTAGCTATAGCTCGAGCTCTATAAAAGAGCTATCGAACTTACTAAGGTATAGTAGTACTACTCTTAGTTATATAAAGCCCTACTATTATAAGAGGCTTTTAATTACTTAAGCAAACTAAGTATTACGTTTACTTTAGTTTTATAACTATAGGAGTATAGATATTTTATATACGTATATACTAGCGCGGGCGGTTTAACTAAACTAAGTAATTAAATATTAGCTTTAAAGGCAGTTAAAAATAGCTATTCTATATATAGGGATATAAAGAGGGTAAAATAAAAGGTAGATTATACTATTATAGAGTAGGTAAAGGTATAGGCTTAGGTATAGTCTATTAAAAGAAGGTTAATAATCTATAAAAGGGAAAAGAAAGAGAAGTATAGGCCTAGCCTATATAGGCGCGGAGGCCGCTTATATATAGACTTATCTTAGACCTTAGTCTAAGCCTATATAAGGTAAAAGCCCTTATACTTCCCTTAATATTTATAATACCTTCTTATAATTCTAGTCTTTTAAGAAGGTATAAAGGGAATACCTTATTACTAGGGAATTAACTATATAGATAAAAGGGTATAAAAGGGTAAATTTTATAATAAAATTACTTAATAGGTTTATATAAATTCTATAGCGAAAAAGGGTAGCTTTTTACCCTTAATATTTAACGAGCTTAATTTCCTTTTACTTTCTTTAAGAGGAAGGAATTTTCTAGGATATAACTTCTAAGCCTATAAGGCTAGTCTAAAAGAATTAAACGATTATACTTATTAAGGAGAAATTTAGTTAATTTATTCTTAAATTCTAACCTATCCTTAAAAAGGAACCTCTTAAGAAGTTAGCTTTCCTTACTAAAAGGGTAGGTTCTAAGGACCCTCTTTTAGTAGCCTAAGGAAACGGTCTTCTTTAGTATATACGACTTAGTTACTTAGGGCCCTTAGCTTTATATAAGCTAGGCTAGTAATAGGGCGTTTAAATTAAGGGCCCTAAGACTATTAAATATAAATACTATAGCTAAGGGAAGACTAAGAGATAAATTTTTAAACGAACCCCTTTATAGCTAGATTAGCTATATAAGGAAATTTAGGTTAACTAAACTAACGTTTCTAAGGACTAGGAAAGCTTTATTAAGGTAATGTTTTTTATAGATACTTTTTTAAGGATAGTTTTCCCTTATTTCTTATAGACCTACCTAAGTAAGTATAACTAGTTTACCTTCTAGGACTTTACTAACTAAATAAAATCCTACTATAGCTATAAGGTAAAGAAGATACGGTTTAAAGGAGAGTTATTTATAAAGGATATCTTAAATTAGCTTCGAAAAAGAGGTATTTTATCCCTCTTATTAGCACCGAATACCTAGGCCTAGAAAGAAGGGGTAGAAAGATTAAGGGGTACTATAATAGAAAGGGCCTATATAATAAAACTTACTATAAGGCTTCCTTATAACCTTTAAAGGGATATCGTTAAGACCGCTTATTACTTTTAGAACTAAACCTTAAGAGACCTTAGGGACCTAAGGGACTATAAGGACTTAGAGACGCTTTTTAAGACCTAAGGAATAAACTAAAAATCCCCTTTTAAGCTCTTTATAAAGAAAAGGGCCTTACTAGTTTACCTTTATACCTATAGCTATAAGGTATACGCTATAACTACTAATATATAGCTAAAAAGGAAGAAGAAAAGAGAGCTTAATCCTAGAGCTTTTATTAGTTATCTTATTAGTTATAATTCTATAAATATCTTTTAGATCTAGATTCCTTTTTTATAAAAGGTTATTTTAACTAAGGATATAATTTTCGATAAATCTAGCTTCTTCGATAAAAAGAGGGATTAATAGCTCCTCTTACTCTCTTAACGTTAGCTAATTTAAAAGATTTAAATCCCCCTTTCTTAATAGTCTTAATATAAGAGTCTTTAACTATTATAGGTTATAGGCTTAAGCTACGGCCTAAGCCGTATAGTTACGTGCGGAGGGCCGGATCCCGTATATATATATATAGGCTAGCCGCGTATAGGAGAGCTCTATATAGCTTATTAATATTATCCTACGGACGGCACCTACGCGCACGCCTCTGCTTACTCCGTGATAGTATAAGCTATTAATTAATAGATCTAATAGATATCTCTCCGGAGAGGGCGCCTCCCCCTCGAGGAAGCACTCCGCCCCTCCCCGGACGGATAGAAAGTATCATAGCTATCCTAGAAGCGATTAGAAGCGCGACGGCTAGCGAGAAGGACGAGGTTCTCGCTATACTAAGGGAGCCGTCTACGAGACCGGCTTTAACCCCTACGACCTCCGCAACGCCGGTTACGGCGGCGACACTACCGACGAGGAAGCCGCTCCCTTAGCCGACTTAAGACGGTAAGCCGGAGTCCTTTTACTTCTTCCTTAGCCGGCTATAGACGAAGTTTATAACCGATAAGAAATAGGGCCTAAATAGCTATCGCGATATAGCGTAGTATTCGCTCCTCTATACGCTGCCGGAGCCCTAGATACGGCGGATCTCTAGATTCTAGGATAAGGGCGGCCCTAGGGGCAGACGCGACCTATAAGACTTCTTCTAATACCTTATATATACGTTCGGCAACGTATAGGAGCGGGAGAAGGCGTAAGATAGGCTATAGACCCTTAAGTAAAGAGACGGATAAACCTTTAGCGAATTCCTTCCCGATTTTAAAGAGACGCTCTTATAAGTAGCGGGGACTACGGTATAGAAAGATAGCGCGAAGCTTATATAGCTACGGAATTCGATCACGCCGGCCCTATAGGAGCTACTTATCCCCGTAATTATACCTACTAACTATAGCGAGTACGTAAGCCGGTTAATAAAGGTAGCTTAGGGCTATGAGTAAACGCCGCGTTTCTAGAAGCTCCGTAAGCGCACGCCGTATAGCGGCGACGGGATTACCGCCCCTCTATAAGATAAATAACCGGCTATCGACACGGACGGGGACACCTTAATATCGGCTACCCGTATAGACTAGGCTAAACGCGGTAAGAAGACGCCGTCGACTACCCCCTATACCGCCTCATACTCTAAGTAGCGGGCGAAGTAGGTAATAAGCGAGGAAATCGGGAAGAGGAAGGCTAATAGCCGCTGCCTACGTTACGGAGTATCTATATACTTTATATTAAAATGCCCCTTCCTTTTAGCTAAGCGGCCCGTAGCGGTTTAAGTAGCGAAGATAGAACCGCTCCTCGCCTTAGACGATAAAGAGGACTCCGCCCCCCTAGGCCTAGAGGAAAAAGAGTAGCTCCGGAGTAAAGACAGGCTCTAGAGCCCTAATTACTAGTACTAGTAAAGGAGAAGGAAGAATTATCCGCCTATATAGAAGAGGAGCCTACTTTAATATAGGTTATAATTAATAACTCCTTACCCGTTGCTGCCCTTATAGACGAGGGCTACTAGTGCTACGCCGTAGTTAACGAGGCGCTTACGCGAGAGATATAAGTGCCGGTAGAAAAGATCGCCTTAAGGTAAGTAAAGGGCGCCTTAGGCGCGATAGAGGGTACGGTAATTAAGGGCATTACGTAGCTAGCTATAGAGGTCGACGGTTACTATAAGCTTATCGTAGCCTATATAATCCCTTAACTAGAGTTTCCCTTAATCCTTAGGAAACCCTAGTTATTATATATAGAGTTATACTCGGTTCCGTACTAAAGGAAGCTATAGTTTAGGCCTATATAACGGTAGGTCCGCTATAACGATAGTTCTATAGGCATAGGACTAGGCGTGCGAGCTTTATACTTAGTATAAGAAGTCCTTACCTCTATCTTTATAGGAACTATACGACGGGTAGAGCGGGGGCAAGGCCGGGTAGCGGCTAACGTAGCGGTCTACGTAGTTAGCCTAGCGGATATCGATAAGGCCCTTTAGACAAAGAAGCTAAAGTCGCCCTCTAAGCTACGGTAATAGATACCGGAGCGCTTTTACGACCTCCTACCGCTATTTAAGTCCTAGGAAGCGGATAAGCTTAACCTATATAAGCTAGGGGTAGACTATAGGATCGTACTCCGTACCGATAAGAAGGGGTAGGAACTACCCGCACCGTTCGGACCGCTATATAGTATATTATACGCGGAGCTACTAGTGCTAAAGAAGACGCTAAGGGACCTCCTAGATAAGGGTTTTATTTAAGTAAGTAGCTCTAAAGTAGGAGCGCCGGTCTTATTCGTGCGTAAACTAAGGGGCGGGATACGGTTCTATTACGACTATAGGGCCCTAAACGCAATTATAAGGCTAGACCGCTACCCCTTACCCCTAATCTCGGATACGCTCTATAACCTTTTAAAAGCGAAGTAGTTTACGAAGCTAGATATAAAATAGGCGTTCTATAAGGTACGGATCTTAGAGGGTAATAAGTAGAAGACGGCGTTCTATATACGCTACGGCTTATTTAAGTAGCTTATAACGCCCTTTAGCCTCTTAGGAGCGCCCGCTACCTTCTAGCGTTATATTAATAACATACTTTAAGACTTCCTCGATAAGTTCGCCTCTATATATATAGATAATATCCTTATCTATATAAGCGGCTCCTACGAGGACTATATATAGAAAGTACGGAGGGTCCTAGAGCGCCTCTAACTTTATAGGCTCTACCTCGACCTAGATAAGTACGAATTCGGGGTTAAGAGGGTTAAGTACCTAGGCTTTATTATCTATATAAGCGTAGGTATATAGGCGGACCCCGTAAAGATCTAGGCGATTCGGGACTAGGCTACCCTAACTATATAAATAGGCGTACGGAGCTTTCTTAGGTTCGCGAACTATTATAGGATATTTATTAAGGGCTTCTCCTATATTATAATGCCCTTAAACGAGATTACTAAGAAGCGGACTGCCTTTCGCTAAGGGCCTATATAGGAAGGAGCGTTCCGTACGCTTAAGGACCTATTCTCTTAAGCCCTAGTATTGCTCTAGTAGGACTTCGACTAGTCTACGTTAGTTAAAGCGGACTATAGCGGCTAGGCACTTAGAGGAACGCTCTCTTAGGAGGTAGACGGGCGGAAGTAACCGGTAGCGTTCTACTCCCGTAAGCTAACCCTAGCGGAGCGGAATTACGCTATTTACGATAAGGAGATACTAGCGATTATTAGCTACCTCGAGCAATAGTAAGCGGAGCTCTAGAGCTATAAGAGCTTCGAGGTTCTTATAGACTATAGGAACCTCGAGTACTTTATAACTTACTAGCACCTCTTAGAGCGGTAAGCCCGCTAGGCGGAGTATCTCTTACGCTTTAACTTCTCGATTAAGTACCGCCTTAGGCGGGACTCCGCGGTCCTAGACGCGCTTTCCTAGAGGGATTAAGACCGGCCAACGGGAGCGGATATCGAGGCCCGGGATCTATAGCTTATCCCGTAGGAAGCACTACGGACTTATATAGGAGCTTCCCTAATAGAGGAAGACGCGGTTCCCCCCGCGCCCTTGCCTCGGTCCGGCGAGGAGGGATAGACCGGCCCGGGGGCACGCGCGGCGAGAGTGTTCTAAGATAAGGCCCTTTAACGCTTATAGGATAGGATAGCGGCTCTAGACCGTACCTATAAGGGCGTGCGCCGCGCCGTTAAGTCCGGCGCTCGACGCTTAGATCCGAAGCTAAAGCTAAAGGTATAGGTAGCTAACTACTATATCGACCTACGGGGGCATCTACGCTAGCGGGGGAGACTATAGGTACCGGGCGCACTATATACTACGGAAGCTAAGGAGAAGGAGGGACCGCCGGAGCTAGATAAACGGAATAAGCTCCGAGGGAGGCTAGTCTAACTTATCTATAACTCTAGCGTCGTAGGTTACCTAGGCAGATAGGGCATAGTAGTAGGCCTTATAAGGGACTTTTACTAGCCCCTCCTATAGTACTACGTTCGTCGCTTCCTCTGTAACTACGATATCTATAGCCGCACGAAGATCTAGAAGGCGTAGCTTAAGGGGCTGCTTAAGTAGCTTCCGGTACCCGACCGGTTCTATACGTATATATAGATAGACTTTATAACGGACCTCCTACTTATAAAGGGCGGCAACCGCTATATATAGGTAATTAAGGACCGACTTAGTAAGTCTATAGTATTAAAGCCGATGCCGTCTATAGATATAGAGTCCTACGTAGAGCGCTTCTTATAGTACTAGGCCCGCTCGTATAGCTAGCTAGCCTCTATTATAAGTAATAGGGGATCGAATTAAACTAGCTGCTTTTAGTAGTACCTATACTAGCTACTTTAGATTACGTAGCTACTTAGTATAGTATATTACCTATAGACTAACGGAGGGCCCGAGAAGGTTAACTAAAAGGTATAGGCTTACCTATAGGCTATCGTAGCCCGTAACTAAGTAGACTAAGACCGGTAGCTCCCCGCGGCCTAACTTACGTTAAATAGTAGACTATATACCTCTATTAAGATAGCCCCTTTCTTTATAATATATAGCTTTAAACTACCCTTATTAGTTCCCTTTACCGTAGACGTAGTAGCGGAGTAGTATAGTAATTTATTACTAGAGGGCCGCGCCTCCGCGTTTATATAAAAGCTATAGGAGACTATAGATTATTACTAATCCGCGATAGCCGCCGCGGTATAAGATTAAGAGCGGCACGCTAATAAGACTAGGGCCCTAGTAGATAGGTTCGCGGTAAGAGATAAGGTATAGCTAGACCTCCGTAACTATAGGTCGGCACGACTAAAAAAGAAGCTTAACTAGCTATACGCGAAGTTTATAGTACGGAGGGTTATTAGCCCGTAGGTTATAGAGCTCGATAGTCTCTTAACGGGGGTCTATAATAAGATTAATATAGACCTCCTTCGTAGAGCCTCCTTTAACCCGCTACCTAGATAAGAAGTAGTAGACGCTTAACCGCCCGTAATCGAGGTAGAGGGAGAGGACGAGTTTAAGGTCGAAGAGATATAGGCCGCGTGCTAGAAAAAGGTTAGTAAGGGGAAACGCCGGGAGGTCCTCGTTAAGTAGCGCGGGTATCTCGACCCTACGTAGGAACCTATATATAAGTTTACGGGAACTATAGCCCTCGATAAGTTTAAAGCCTTATTTAGAACGGTAGACGAGAATAATAAACTAATAGACTACCGATAGTAGCTTAGGCTAGGACTACGAAGTAGGTAAAGTAGAGTAGGTAGTTATAATAACGCGAGCGTAATTATATAAGTAGAGATAAAAATAGCGTTTATTTTAGGGCAGAGCCCTTAGATTACCTAGACCTACTCCTTATCCTTATCGTCGTCCTTATCCTTATCCTCGTTATCCTCCTCTACCTTATTAGCGGCGGCGGCGCTCTCTAGGGCGCTTAGGCGGCCCTCTAAGCCCGCGAGCTAGTCGGCGGCAGCGGCGGCTCCGGGGGCTCCGGGGGCAGGGGGGGCCCGGCTAGTAGCAGCGGCGGGGGCGGCGGCGGGCACGGCTAAGGGGACCGCCGATAGGGCGACGGAGGCAGTATCCCTAGTACTAGGAGAGTTAGTAGCGGAAGTAGAAGAGCTAGATAAGAGGAACTTACTTAGGGACGAGGCCCTAGCGCTCGAGGGCGCGGAGATTACGGTAGGCGGCGGCGGCGGCGGTAAGGCGCTTCTTAGTAGCCCCCCGTACCTGCCTATACGCGCCGGCCTTCTAAGCCGACGCCGTAGTAAGTAGGACGGGAGGCGCCGCCTTATAGGCGCGGCCGGCACGCGCGTACTAGTAATAACTGCCGCTACGGCGGCGCCTAACTTAGTCGGCGTAAGGGAGCTCCTACGACGCGCACCGTATATAAGGGGCCGCGCGGGCGGCTCCGGCCTATACTTAGCGTTTATGCTTTAAGAAGTTAGCGGAAAATAGCCACCACGCTCGCTAAGTAGCGGACTTACGGGGGTAGTAGTAGCGGAGGCGGGGGCAGAGGGGCCGGGCGTTACGGCCGGCGGCGGGGACGGCGTCGTTACCCGGAAGGGCAACGTAAGGGCGGCCAGCGTAGTAGAGGCAGAGGCGGCGGCGGTAGGCGCGGTCGCGGGGGCGCGGGCAGGAGCAGCGGCAGCGGCGGAGCCGTCGTCGGCCGTGCCTAGCACGGCGTCGACGAATAACTCCGCACGCTCCGAGAAGGAGAAAGCAGGGGAGGGGGAGGTAGATATATCTACCGCGGAAGTTAGTATTATAGATTATAGCCTCCCGCTCTATAGGGCGGAGAACTTACTAGTTAAAGTTATTATTATTAGGGCTATTATTACTACTATAGCTATTATTACGAGTATACGTTAATAAAGCGGCCCGTATAGCTAGGAATAGACTAACGCCTTAGGTAGAGCGGAACTTACCTATTACTACTACTACTACGGTTAAAGAAAGAGGAGAAAGAAAGGAAGGAGGAAGGGGGGGATACCGCCTTATATACCCCTAGGTAGAGGAGGCTACCTAAGGCCGAGGGGACGGGCAACCTAAGGCTTACGTAGGTCTAGGCCGGCCGCCGGCTACCTAAGGGCGTATATAATAGGTTACGCCCCTATTTAAACGGCTAGCCGGCCGATAAGTATAGAGCCCGGTTCCGGCTACCCGGGCTAATAAGCGCGGGGATAATAGGGCTAGTAGGGCTAGCACGATTAACGGAAAAGGGTAAGGTAGAGCTAGCGGCACGGGCCCTATAGTACGGAAGCCGTTAATAGGGCAACGCCGCGCCGCGCTTAAGGGAGGGCATTATATAAGAGTCTTTAACTATTATAGGTTATAGGCTTAGGCTACGGCCTAAGCTATATAGTTACGTACGGAGGGCCGGATCCTATATATATATATATAGGCTAGCCGCGTATAGGAGAGCTCTATATAGCTTATTAATATTATCTTATAGACGGCACCTACGCGCACGCCTCTACCTACTCCGTAATACTTAAGAAGAGGTCTTAGATAAGGAAATAAAAGAAGAAACTAACGTCGAAGTAATTAAGGATAACGCTAACTTTAAAGAAAAAAAAGAAGCTATTAAATTAAATAATTTAAATAAAGAAGGAGACTATAAGAAAGCGGTAGAGCTAGAATATACCTACCTTTTTATACCTCCTCCTTTATAATAAGAAGATCTAAAAATAGCTTTTTCTATTAATCTTCTTATTTTAACCCTTTTATTTTATATTATTACTTATATATAGCCTCTAAGGCTATAGTAAAGCTAGTAAGGGCCTAGGCCCTTATTAGTAGTCCTAGCTAGCTATAGAGCCTAGGGGCTTATAACTAATTAAGGAAAAGGTAGCTATAAAGGTAATAATAAAGGAAAGGTTAGTTTAGTTTCTTTTACGCGGTATTTTTCCCCCTTAAAGGCCCTAGGGCCCCTAGGTTACTCCTTTTTAAGCTACCTAGCTATCCCTATCTCTATTTTAGCTAAGAAGGTTAAAAGGGCTTCCCTTCCTTCCTTAAAGCTATAGAAAATAAGTAGGCTAAGGGCCCTCTTTTATCTCTTAAAGGTTTAGTAAAGGACCTCTCTTTCCCTCCTATAGTTTAAGCACCTTAAAATAAGGTGCCTAGCTATATACCTTCCTTAGCTATAGCGGTAGTTATCTTAGTCTACTTTATTAGTCTTTTTTAAAAAGGAAAATAAGAAGCTAGCCTTAAAGAGAAGCTAGTAAAAGGCTAAGAGGGTTAGCCTAGGCCTCCTTATAAGGTCCTTTTCTAAGCTAAGGGCTAGGCGGGGGGTCTTTTAAATAAATATATAGTACTTACCTAGGCCCTTATCCCTAGGACCTTTAGCCGCCTTAGTAGCCTAAAGGCCCTTTTAATAGTCCTTAGTAGCTTACTAAACCTTTCTTTATAAGTAGCTAATAAAAACTAAAGGGGTCCCTTAGGTAAGGGCCCTTAAGCTTCTTTTAGCTAGCTAGTTAGCTAGCTTATTACTAAAGATCCTTAGGTAGCTAAGGTACTAATATAGCTATACGTTATAAAAGGCTTCTAAGCTAAATAAGAGCCTTTTAATATATATAGCTAGGTCTAAGAAACCTATAACCTTCCTTATAGTAGCTTAGCTATCTATAAAGATATAGGTATTTATAAGGGGGTTAAGGGGGCTAAGCTTTAAGGGCTAAGGCCTCTTAGCTAGGTCCTCTAAGACCCTTAGTATCGCGAATAGCTCTACGTTAGCTACTTCGATTAAGGGCCCTAGGTTCTTATAGTATGCTTTAATAAGCCTATTTTCTAAGCTTATTTTATAAAAAAAGTAAGCGTTAGTCTTTATAAGGGACCTCTTAAGCTACCCCTTAGAGCTATTAGTATAAAAGGCTAAGGGATATAACTTAAAGTCTTTTAAGCTAGCTAGGCTAGCTAAAAGGCATTAGTATTACTTCTTAGCTAAGGGCTTAAGGGCCTTTATTACGATAATAAAGGCCTTAGGCTCTAAGGCCTATAAGGGCTCCTAGCTAGCTTTCCTTCTTTCTAAAATATAATTAGGTCTTATAATAGCTACTAGGCCTTTAAGGAGGCGGAAGAGCTATATATAAGGCTTAATATAGCTTAAGGCCCTTAAGTTAGAGCTTAAGTTAGTAAGGTTATCCTATATAGCTAGGTCGTAAGCTTACTTTATAAGGTAACTAAGTAAGAAGTATAAGGTTTAAAGGGTATAAGAGAGGCATACTATTTTAAATCGTACCTTTAGTAGTAGTAGGGCCGCTTTAGCTTTTAAAGCCTTAATAAGGGATCCTTTAAAGGCCCTTAAGACCTTTAAAAGAGCTTAATTTTAAAGCCTTTAAAAAGGCTTTATAAGGCTCTTAAGGGTCTTAGGCCCCTTATACTAAAGCTAGGCCCTATAGTCTACTATAAAGGTTATATAAGCTTAGTAGAGCTACTTAAAGGCTTTAAATAATAAGCCTTTTTATATAAAGGTTAGGTAAGATAGTCCTTTAAAGGTAGCTTATATAAAGGCTACCTTCTTCTTAATATATTATTTAAATAAGAGCCTAGAATTTAAGAAGACCCTTAGCTATTATATTAAGGGCTTTACCTTAAAAAATAAGCCTCTTTATAAGGGAACACGTATCACGGTACGATCAGTTAGGTAGTAGAGATAGCTAGAGGTACTACGCTATATATATTATGTTCTCCTCGTCGTAAGACTAAAGCTTACGAGAAGAGGGATTTTTCCTCTTCGGTTCGAGTAGCGAGTAGTCTATAATATACGAGCGGGGTAGACACGATTCCCTGCCGATACCCTACCAATATATTAGTACTACGTACCTAAGTGCTTTATTAGCCCGTACCTCCTAGTAGCGCTCTTATAATTATCTCCCCTCCTATATAGACGTCTCGGCTATATCCTTAATATATATTACTCTCGCTACGCTACGTATATTCGGTTAGGAAGAGAGGTAGTTTCGGTTATATATCGCGCGTATACGCCTATATAAGTATACGTTAGTCTACGCTCTATAACGTTAATAGTTATTATACTAGCGGTTGCCGCCGAGCAACCGTTGCGGTATCGCCTACGTGTCGGCCGCGTAACTATAATATAAAGAGCGTGCGTATATATCTCCTACTTCTTCTATTTTCTTTTTTTCTTTAACTCTTCCGCTTACGATTACTATAGAGTTTTACGCCTTTTTTTATTAATCCCTTATACCTTTTTATATTACTTTTTATCGACGATTTATTAACGATAATGCCTTCTACGCTAAAGAAGATAAAGAACCGCAACGCCGATTTCCTACGCCGTATACGGGAGTAGGTAGCGGCGGGTTCGCCCTCGAAGCGTAAGCGATCGGCCTAGAAGTCTCGCAGCGACGCTAGTTCCCCCTTAGCGAAGAAAGCTAAGAAAGGCATAGGGGAATCCTAGTCCTAGGAGACTTCTAGTCCGGGACCTAACGTTAGCGAGGGTCGTGCCCCCGTTACCCCGCTAAGTGCCCCGACTCCGACCACCGATAAGCCTACCTCTACGGGCCTAGAAACTTATAAGTCTATCACCCCCGTTAGCGATACTAATACTAGCGAGGAGATCGTGCCTAGGCGCTCCTAGGTAAGTGCCGATAACCCGGCTACTCCGTCTCGATAGGGCGGCTCTAGCTAATAGGAGATCATCGCCTAGGCCGCTCCTTAGAATAAGTAGGCCGATATTAACGACGAGGCCTAGCCGAACGAGGGCTAAGACTATCCCGATGCCTAGCCGAATAAGGGCTAAGATAACGATAACGGCAATAACGGAGACGGCCGCGATCTAACTCCTCCTACCGACGAACCCGAGAACGGCGGCGCCGGAGACGAGGGCACCTAGGCGGCGGCACGAGGCGGTCGCGCTCCTACGAAGAAGCGCACCCGATCTAAGGCTAAAGCCCGCCTAGTTAGGGCCTATAGGGTTATCCCTCGTAAGCTCTAGTATATATATTATTTTAGGACGGTCGTTAAGGAGTATAGTACGACCGAGCCTAAGCCTATCGAGGTGCTCTTAATTAGCTATATTTTCTCGGGGGTTTCCTTAACGCGCTACGAGCAGTGCTATAGACGTGCCGCGACCTATAACTAGGTAAGTTTCCCCTTAACTTTAAATATTACGATTAATAAGCTAATCCTTCTCGAGGCCGCTACTCTTATATCTAGTAACCGGGCCGATATAGTCGCTATCGTTAAGCACCTACGCGAGCTTAATAAGCTAAAGACCGGCAACGAGGATACCGAGGACGATAGCTCGGACGCGGGCGTGCTCGTTTTCGAGGAGGCTAATCGGCGCCGTCTCGCTATTGCGGTATAGCATTTAGCCGAGGCTTTCGACGCCGCTAAGACGGCCTATCGTAAGTCCTTCGGGACTACGGGTATATAGAAGTCTACTATCGTGAGTTTTGTCCGACCCTTTTATTAGCGACCGCCTAACGATGCACTAGGTCGAGCGTGCCGACTACCGCACGCTAATTAATAAGCGCCGCGAGCTTATTATTTACCTTAACCCCGCGCCCTTATTCGATATCGCCTATATAAGCCCGGAGTACCGGGCCTAGGAATCCCGGTTAAAACTCCGCCTTATCGACGGCGATATAGGCTATACTTCGTAGTAATACGCCTTGCTATTTGCTAAGGCCGAGGTAAGTGCCGTGCTAATAAAGATAGGTCTCGACGCAGAGGATAGGGAAGGAGCGGAGGATAGGGTAGTTCCGGTATTTCCGGAGGTGTTCGGTATAACGGAGGGGGCGCCTCGGTTAGTTCCCGCTACGCCGGCGAAGAAGAGGGGTAGTCGGAAGTAATAGATAGGTCTTATCTTTCTTTTATTTAACTACGACTATCCTTCTCTCCTTTATTATTAGGGTCTCGGTAGAGTTACGGTTTAGTTTTATTTTCCTTAATAATGTTTAATAGGTAGTATAGATAGTTTTCCCTATTCTCCTATTTTACTATTTTATATATAGTTATAGGACGTTCGGGCGTGCCGATACGTTAACGAGTCGGTAGCGATTCGGTAGGGATTCGTTACCGATTTAGTAGCGTCTCCCTACGCTAGTAGGTTTCCCTACCTTACTTAGTCTTACGCCTCTTTTTCCTAGTTAGGCGAGTAGTATATTCTTTAATAAGGTCTTAGCTATTCGCTATATCTTCGGCCTCGACCTATTAGTTATACTTAGCTAGCTATCCTTTCTATTTAATAAGGAAAAAGGTATCGCCCTTAGATCTCTTTTGGTCTTTAATCTCTTAGACTTCCTATTCGCCTTCGTCGTCCTCTAAGTCTAGCATCGGTAGGGTTTCGCTATCTTTACGGGTGCCTTTACGCTCCTTCTATAGCTCTAAGAGACTAATATAGAAAACGTTATAGAGGCGTAAGTACTTCTCGGGGAGTATAAGACGATATACTTACTTTCTAATAGCTTATAGGATCCGAAACGGTCTAATATACTTAGGTAAGAGTTTTCTTTTTTCGTCCTTAAGGCGTAAGTTCTTTATCGATAATACTATAAGGTCTCTTACTTTTAGTATAAGCGGTTAGTGCCTTAAATCGTAGTATTTCGCTTGCGATTCGATAGCCTTTCCTTAGTATTCCTTAAGCCTCTTTCGTAGCTCCTATAGCCTAGTAACTCTTACTCTTACTTCGGGTACCCCCCTCTAAATAATATCGTCCTCGGTATTAATATAGAAGTTTAGTTAGTAACCTATTAACGCTTCGTTAGGTAATAACCTAGTTATCGCGTTCTTTATATTATTATATATAAATTAAGCAATGCGTAGGAGTAACGCCTAGTTAGTTTATTCCGAGTTAGTAAAGCATCTTAAGTAGTGCTATACGGCTTAGTTTATTCGTTCCGTTTACCTATCGGTTTACGGGTAAAATACCGTCGATAGCCTACGTTTTACTTATAAGATAAAACAGAGATCTAACTAGAACTTACTTATAAATAGGGACCCTCTATCTAAGACAATGCCTTTCGGAGGTCTATATACTAATTTAACTTAGTAATAGAATAATTCTACTAGCTCCGGGGCTATTATTATCTTAGAGATAGGAAAGAAGAGGCAATACTTAGTATATCGGTCTACGATTACTAAGATCGCATTAACGTCTCGTCTATTATACTATACTTTAGGCAGACCTATAGTAAAGTCTATTAATAATTCTTCCTACGGTCGTATAGGATATAGTAACGATTGCATAGTGCTATAGGGGCGATACCTCCTAGATACTGCACCTTAATATACTAGGCATAACTAGACGTATTTATTTACGTCTTTCGTTATTCTATCCTAGTAGAAGTTCCTCGCTAGTAGTTCGCTAGTGCGTTAGGAGCTAAAGTATCCTACTAACGGATCGTTATAGAAGAGCTATATTAGCTCTTACCGTAAGGCTGCCTCTAGAGGCACTACGATACGACCCTTCTATAGTAGTAGTCTATCTAAGCGTACTAACTAGAAACCCTTCCCTTTTAAGAAGTCTTCGGTCTCTTTTAGCCTACTAATCGCTACGTTAACCGACTAAGTGCGTTTTAGTAACTTTAGTAATAGTTCTAGAACTTCTGCTATATAAACCTTTATATAGTAGGCCGCTTCTTTAGCGGTCTTCCTTAAGAGTAACTATTTATAACTAGCTCTCTCTTTAGCCTAATCGGCTAATCGTTCGGGTCTCGCGCCCGAAGTATTATAGTTTCGCTATAGATAAGCTTATGCATTTTCCTTATATAAAGGCACTTTGCTACGCTTATATTAACTCGAGGTTAAGCATCTCTTTGCCTATAAAAACGCCTCGTTATTTCTCCGTACGGATACGGTATTAATAGTAGCTAGCTTCGCTTATAGCTCCGGTAATAGTTCCGTAGACGGGGGCTTCTCGCCCTCGTATCTAGGCATTCTCGATAGCGCGTCCGCTAGGTTAGATTTGCCTATACGATGCTTAATCGTAAAGTTAAATAGTGCTAAATATATATACTATCTTACTTACCTCCTATTTAGGGAGGTCTAGTATATAAATATCTAGAGGTTATAGTAGTCCGATAATACCTCTACTTTATGCGCTGCCCCTTTAACGTAATATCGCTAGTATTTAAATAACTTAACGATAGCGAAGAGTTCTTAGTCTAGAATACTATAATTAAGTTCGGCTCTAGTAAACTTCCTTAACTAGAATACGATCGGATAGTAACGCCTTTCGTTATCGGGTTAAGAGATAATTCCTACTATCGCGAATTGCGATATATCTATTTCGATGCGAATACGTCTTTCTAGATCGTAATATCGGAGGAATAGGGCTCCTTAAAAAGTATCCTTAAGAGCCTAAAACGCTGCCCTTTTAGTAAGGTTTAGCTCTATACTCCCTAGCTTCTTCCTATTCTTACTCCCCTTTAGCAATATAGTTAGGGGCGCTATAACTCCTAAGTACCCGTATATAAATCGTTAGTAAAAATTATAGAACCTAAGGAAAACCTAAATATTATAGTAAGTTATAGGTTTAGGCTATTAGGCTATTGCCTCTACCCGTCGAGGGTCTATTAATACCCTATCGATAGATAATATAAACCTAAGGAACTCGACTAACTATTAATAGAAGATATACTTCGATAGTTTTGCATAGAGCTCTATAGCCCTTAGCCTTTCTATTACTTATCCTAAGTATTTAGTATATTCTTCTCTCGTTTTAGAGTATATAAGGATATCGTCGAGGTAGACTACGTAGATTATATCTACGAGCCCCTCGAGCGCCTAATATATATAGCTCTAAAACGTAGCTAGTGCGTTAGTAAGTCTAAAGGGCATTACTAGGTATTCGAAATATCCGTAACGCGTTCGGAAAGCGGTCTTCTATTTATCTCCTTCCTAAATTCGAATACGTTAATACGCATTCCGTATATTAATCTTAGAAAAATACTTAGCTCCTTAATAGCGGTTAATAATCTCCGAAATAAGGGGTAAAGGGTACCGATTCTTTTACGTAACCCGGTTAAGTCCTCGGTAGTCTATATATAGCCGTAAGGTACTATCCTTTTTTAGAACGAAAAGGATAGGCGCCCTAGCTAGGCTCTTTAACTCCCGGATTATTTTCCTTTTTATCGCGTCTTAGATCTAGTCGCGTAATACTTAGAGTTCCCTTTGCGATAGAAGGTAAATCGGTCTATAAGGAGGTTCCGTATTAGGGATTAAATTAATTAAGTAATCCGTTCCCTTTCTAGCTAGTAATAAATCGGATTTATTAGCCGAGAAGGTGTCTTTAAACCGGTAGAGAGTCGGTAGGATTTCGGCCTATTCTTCCTATAGAATCCCTTTATCTTTGTCTTTATCTAGTAGCGGGATTAGCTTAGGATTAAGCGCTATTATATAGACCCTTGCTTCGTTCCTATATTCCTAAAGGAATCTACGGGGATTCTATAGGGTTTCGCTGCCTAGTTAATACTTAAACCACTACTATCGTTTCTATAGGATAATATAGATACGTTTATCCTCTAAGGTAGTAACTAATAAAAGGATTAGTACCCGATCGTTTAGCGTTAACTTATCGGTACCGATATAGAAACGAGTGATTATCTTTTTAGTGCCCCTTATATCTATTATTCGGAGCGGCACTAACTATACTCTATACTCCCTTGCCCTACTATTATTAAGCCCTAATAACTTAGGGTATAATAGCGCTACTTATAGCAATCCCTGCTATCGGGCAAAGTATACGTCTACGAGGTTAACGGCACCGTAAGTATCTAAGTGCACGGGGACTTTAGTAGGGTTTCGCCCTAATATCGTTGCGGGAGTTTTAAGTAACTATCCTATAGGTATTAAGTTTGCTAGGGGAGAGGCGTTCACCCCGATATCTTGCCTTTTCCCTATTTTACGGTATCGAGTCTAAGAGTCTTCGCTAGGGTTTCTACCTTTAGAGAATTAGTATATTCTATAGATAGGTGTCCCGGCTTATTGCATTAGAAATATATAATTCCTAATTAAGTAGAAGATCCTCTTCCTCGATAACGTCCCCTAGTTCGGCCCTTAGTAGGTATATCGCTAGCTTGCTAGTTATTAGTCGAATCGGTGGTATTTCCTTAACGATTCGGCCTAGCTTATCGGCCTCTCTAATTCCTTCCCCTATACGTACCGCCTCGGGGTGCAGCACTACTTCTATTCCCGGTTCCTCTAGGGGTAGAAGTAGTATTAGTGCGTCGCCTCTTATTAGTAGTAGCATCCTAATATCGTTAGGCGACTTATATAAGCTCTTCCCGTTAGTAGGTATAGATAGGTATCGAATAGAGGTTAATTTAGTCCCGAAGTTATAGCTCTAGCTTAGCGAAAAACGTAAGAGCACGCGCCTTTTCCGATAGGCGTTCGAAATGCCTCTCTAAGGAGTTAAGGTATAAGCTAAACTCTAGGGGGGACTAGCCTTCTCGTTAGCGAGCCTCCTCTAATTACGTCGCTAATAGTATCTCCCTATTCGCAGCATCCTTAATTAAGACGAGTGTCTATTCCTTAAAGTATGCCTAATCCATACTATATTTAGTTCGGTTAATCGGCGTCTATTCTTTAAGGTATCGGCGCTATCTCGCTTTATAGTCGCTATATATATAATCTACCGTATAGAGGATCTTCGTTTTATCGCGACGAAAGCGTCTAAGCGCTGCCCTAAAGGCGTCCTCTAGATCGTAAGTCTAGTCTAGACGTTTCCGTGCATTAGTAGGTTAGGATAATTAAGCGATATTTTTAATCTTAACCTCGCTACCGCGATTGCCGTCCGATTTAGGGGAGTAGGACTATCGACGCTTCCCCGAACGGATAGCGATAGCACCGGCGCGTTTAGCAATTTCCTCCTCTAATTATGCAACGCGATCTTATAGGCGTTTCGTCTCCTCTAGCTCTTTAACGCGCGCTTATAGGGCCGTGAGCTTTTCCTTACGAGACGGTTGTCTTACGCCTACGGGTAGCGATATCTTCGATATAGTTACAACGCCGTCCGTAGTAGGGGTCTATTCCGAGGATATATCTTCCTATTCTTCGTCTCCCGAGTAGATACTCGATATACGTAACGAAGAGGCCTCGACTAGTTAACTACTACGTCGCGCTATAAGAGCGTTACGTAGTCTTCTCTAAGTAGCTATCTTTACTAGGTAACTAAAAAGGGAAGCTTTAGAAATTATAAGGGAACACGTATCACGGTACGATTAGTTAGGTAGTAGAGATAGCTAGAGGTACTGCGTTATATATATTATATTCTCCTCGTCGTAAGACTAAAGCTTACGAGAAGAGGGATTTTTCCTCTTCGGTTTAAGTAGCGAGTGGTCTATAATATGCGAGCGGGGTAGACACGATTCCCTGCCGATACCCTGCCGATATATTAGTACTACGTACCCGAGTGCTTTATTAGCCCGTACCTCCTAGTAGCGCTCTTATACTCTTACTATTATACCCTTTAAAATAAGCTGCTTTTACCTATTAAAGTAAATAAGTTCTATCTTTAAAGGGTTAAAGTAAACCCCTTAGTCCTTAGCTTATTTAAATAGGTTAGTAGCTATTACTTCTAGCTACTAAACGTTCTTCTTAGCTAAGGTCGATATTATAAAGATACTAAAGTTATCTATATAAGATAGCTAGTACCCCTTAGCCGCTAGTATCCCCTTTATATATAAAAGGAATAAAATAAGGCTAATAAGGGACCTTTAAAGGACCTATATTACTAGGTTTATAAGGGGCTAGACTTACCCTTTAAAGGCTAGCTAGATCTTCCTTTTAGTAAGGAAGTAGTTTACTTAGCTTATAAGGGCCTTAAAGAGGTTTAAGTCCCTTAGGACCTTTATAAGCTATTCCTTTAATATAAAATTAAAGGCGCCCTTTATATTTAATAAGAGGGTATTAGTAATAGCCTTCTTATTAAACTCCTACTTCTTTTAAATATAGTATAAAAGGAGGAAGGCTATATTTATAGCTAACTACTATTTTCGTCCCCTTAACTATATAAGGTTTAAAAGCCTAGCTATATTAGCTAAATAGCTTAGCTAGGTAGCGTATAGCTTTTTAAGGACCTTTCCTAAGTAGTTAAGTAGACCTATAACCTTATAGGCCTTAGGGATAGTATAGTTTAGCTTATTTTACTTAGGAAGTATAATTCCTATAGCTTCCTTTTATACCTTAAGGTAGTATCCTTAGTTAAATAAGGCTTTATACGCCTTATTAAAGACTATAAGGATAGCTTTATATATATATTAAATAAGGAGGAAGCTAAGGGAGTTTAAGCTAAGGGCTTTCTTATTAAAAGATCTAAAAATAGCCCTCTTAATCTTAAGGTCCTTTAGCTCTAGCTAGTCTTACTTAGCTATACCCTTATTACTTATATAGCTTAGAGGCTCTTCTTTCCTAGGCTTTAAGGGGGGCTAAGGGGGGGGCTAAGGCTAGGGTTTAAGGTTAGAAAAAGGGTTATTAAGAAGGCCTTATATTTTTCTATAAAAGTATTAGCTTTTACCTTTATCCCTTCTTTTATATATAAGATACTAAGAAAGGTAAGGTTAGCTTTAGCCTTAATATAAGAAAAGGCTATAAAGATATTTTTTCTTATTACTTTTATTAAGAAGCTCTCTTAGTATTACTTTTTAGTAGCTTTAATAGTATACTTAAAGCTATTTTAGGCCTCTATAAAGCTCTTTTAGCTCTCTTTATCTTAGGCTAGCTTATAAGCCCGTTAAGCTAAGCTTAAGGCTTTTTAAAGGTAAGTTAGCTTATTAGTTTACTAGGGCTTAAATCCCTTATAAGGCTATTTTTTAGTATTACTATATTTAAGGCCTTTATAAGAGTTCTTATTATTATAGAGTAAGTAAAGGTATATATATAAGTGCTATTTATAAGATAATATTAATATACTATATAAAGCTCTTTTATATATAGCTAGCCTATATATATATATATAAGGTCTAGCCCTTTATATATAACTATATAGCTTAGGCTATAGCTTAAGCTTATAACTTATAATAGTTAAAGACTCTTATATAATACCCTCCCTTAAGCCTAGCGCGGCGCTACCCTATTAATAGCTTTTATATAATTAGGCCTATACTACTAGCTTTACCTTACCCTTTCCCGTTAATCGTACTAGCCTTACTAGCCCTATTATCCCCGCGCCTATTAGCCTAAGTAGCTAGAACCTAGCTCTATACTTATTAGCCGGCTAGCCGTTTAAATAAGAGCGTAACCTATTATATATACCCCTTAGGTAGCCCGCGGCCGGCCTAGACCTATATAAGCCTTAGGTTACCCGTCCCTTTAGCCTTAAGTAGCTTTCTTTACTAAGGGGTATATAAAGCGGTATCCCTCCTTTCCTTCTTCCCTTCCTTCTTTCCTTTCTTTAACTATAGTAGTAATAGTAATAAGTAAGTTTTACTTTACTTAGGGCGTTAGTTTATTCCTAGCTATATAGGCCGCTCTATTAATATATACTTATAGTAATAGCTATAGTAGTAATAATAGCCTTAATAATAATAATAACTCTAACTAGTAAGTTCCCTACCTTATAGAGCGGGAGGCTATATTCCGTTATACTAACTTCTATAATAAATATATCTACCTCTCCCTTTCCTACCTCTTCCTTCTTAGAGCGTATAAAGTTATTTATTAACGCTATACTAGCTACGGCCGATAATAGCTCCGCTACTACCGCCGCTCTTACCCGCGCCCCTACTACCGCGCCTACCGCCGCTGCTACTACCTCTACTACGCTAGTTACTCTTACGTCGCCCTTTATAGTAACGACGCTATCCCCGCCGCCCCTTATAACGCCCGGCCCTTTAGCCCCCGCCTTTATCTCCGCTACCCCTATAAGTCTAAAGTTAAGTAAGCGTAATAGATATTTTCCGCTAACCTCCTATAATATAAGCGCTAAGTATAGGCCGGCGCCGCCCGCTCGGCCCCTTATATATATTATACGTTATAAGAGCTTAACTACTTTAACTAAGTTAGGCGCTACCGCGGCGGCAGCTACTACTAGTACGCGCGCGCTAGCTATACTTATAAGGCGGCGCCTCTTATTCTACTCGCTATAGCGTTAGCTTAGAAGGCCGGTATATATAGGTAGGCGCGGGGGGCTACTAAGAAACGCCTTACCGCTACCGCTACTATATACTATAACCTCCGCGCCCTTAAGTAATAAGGCCTTATACTTAAGTAAGTCCCTACTTTACCGCTCCTTTACTTTTGCCTTTAACGCGCCCGGCGCTAGGGATACCGCCTCCGTCGCTTTATCGGCGGTCCCCCTAGCCGTACCCGCCTCTACTATCGCTACTACCCCTACTACCGCCGCCGACGCTAGCCGCCGCCGCCGACTAGCTTATAGGCTTAAAGGGCCGCCTTAGCGCCTTAGAAAGCGCCGCCGCTACTAATAAGTAAGAGGAGGCTAATAAGGATAATAATAATAATAATAATAATAATAAAGGTAACGATAACGATAAGGAATAAGCCTAGGTTATTTAAGGGCTCTACTTTATAATAAACGCTATTTTTATTTCTACTTATACTATTACGCCCGCGTTACTATAACTACCCCCTTTATTTTACTTACTTTATAGTCTTAGCTAAAGCTACTATTAATAGTTTACTAGTTTATTATTTTTATCTACTAGTCTATATAGGGCCTTAAACTTATCGAGAGCTATAGCTCTCGTAAACTTATATATAGGTTCTTATATTAAGTTAAGGTACCCGCGCTACTTTATAAAAACCTTTTAGTAATTCTCCTAGCCGACCCTTTTTTAATATACGGGCTATATCTCTTTAACCTTAAATTTATTATCCCTCTCTACCTTAATAGCAGGCGGTTAAGCATTTACTACTTCTTATCTAAGTAGCGGGTTAAAGGAAGCTTAGCGAAGGAGGTTAACGTTAATCTTATTATAAACCCCTATTAAAAGACTATTAAGCTTAACTACCTATAGGCTAATAACCCTTTATACTATAAACTTTATATATAGCTAGTCTAGCTTTTTCTTTAGCTATACTAACCTATAGTTATAAAGGTTAAGCTATACCTTATCTCTTACTATAAACCTATCTATTAAGGCTTTAGTCTTATTAGCGTGCCGCTATTAATCTTATACTAAGGCGGCTATCGTAGATTAATAGTATTTTATAGTTTCCTATAGCTTCCGTATAAATATAAAGGCGCGGCTCTTTAATAATAAACTACCTTATTACTTTACTACTATATTTATAGTAAACGGGATTAAGGAGGGCGGCTTAAAGCTATATATAGCAAAGAAGGGGGCTATCTTAATAAAGGTCTATAGTCTACTATTTAACGTAAGCTAGGCCGCGGGGAGCTAGCGGTCTTAGTCTACTTAGTTATAGGCTACTATTACTTATAAGTACGCCTACGCTTCTTAGTTAACCCTCTTAAGTCCCTTATTAGTCTATAGGTAATAGGCTATACTAAGTAGCTATATAATCTAAAGTAGCTAGTATAAGTACTACTAAAAGTAGCTAGTTTAGTTTAATCCTTTATTACTTATAATAAAGGTTAGCTAGTTATATAAGCGGGCCTAGTATTAAAGGAAGCGCTTTATATAAGCTTCTATATCTATAAATAGTATTAGCTTTAGTACTATTAATTTACTAAGCTAGTCTTTAATTACTTATATATAGCGGTTGCCTCTTTTTATAAGTAGAAGGTCTATTATAAAGTCTATATATATATATATATATAGAACCGGTTAAGTACCGGAAGCTACTTAAGTAGCCCTTTAAGCTATGCCCTTTAAATCTTAGTATAGCTATAGATATTATAGTTATAAAGGAAGCGGCAAACATAGTATTATAGGAAGGGCTAGTAAAAATCCCTTATAAGGCTTACTACTATACCTTATTAACCTAGGTAGCCTATAATACTAAAGTTATAGATAAGCTAAACTAACTTCCCTTAAAGCTTATTTTATTTATTTAGCTTTAGTAGTCTATCCTTCTCCTTAGCTTTTATAGTATATAGCGCGCTTAGTACTTATAGTCTCCCCCGCTAATATAAATGCCCTTATAGGTCGATATAATAGTTAGCTACTTATACCTTTAGCTTTAGCTTTAAATTAAAGCGTTAAGCGCCGGACTTAATAGTATAGCGTATACTCTTATAAGTATAGTCTAGAGATAATATTCTATCTTATAAGCGTTAAAGGACCTTATCTTAGAATACCCGCGCTATATACCCTTTTAGGCTAGTCTATCCCTCCTTACTAGACTAAGGTAAAGGTATAAGGGAAAGCTTATCTATTAGTACCGCGCCTCCTTTTACTAAGGAAGCTCTTATATAAGTCTATAGCGCTTCTTATAAGATAAGCTATAAATCCTAGGCCTTAATATCTACTCCTATCGGCCGGTTTTAATCCCTTTAAGAAAGTATATCTAAGACTATAAAGTCCCGCCTTAGCTAGTACCTAATTAAAAAGTTAAAGTATAAAAGGTACTCCGCTTAGCGGGCTTACTACTCTAAGAGGTACTAGCGGGTTATAAAGTACTTAAGGTTCCTATAGTCTATAAAGACCTTAAAGCTCTTATAACTTTAGAGCTCCGCTTACTATTACTTAAGGTAGCTAATAATCGCTAGTATCTCTTTATTATAAATAGCGTAATTCTACTTTACTAGGGTTAGCTTATAGGAGTAGAACGCTACCGGTTACTTCTACCTATTTACTTCCTAGGAAACTACTATTTATAATACCTAGGAAATATAAACCTAGGGAATTAGACCGCGTTTAGGAAGATAAAGCGCTAGTCGAATATATATATATAGTTATAGAATCCTTTATCTAACCTAACCTACGCTAGAAGATCTAAGAAGTATACGCGGAAGAACCTAGGTAAGCTAGTATATTAAAGTAGCTTAAAAGCAATAAGTCCTAGGTCGGTCTTTTATTTATTTAGTAGAATAGGTTGCTTTACTTAGTTAAGCTTAAAGGTTATTATTAGCTTTATATCCTTACTACCTACGCTAAGGAGATTATCGCTAATAACTATACGCGTAAATTTTACCTTAGATAGTAAAGGATATAAGAGGAGCTATTCTTTACGTTTACTATTACTAGCCTTAAGAAACTTATTAATAGCTTTATCGATAAGTATAACGCTTACTATAGGAACTAAACTAACCGGTTAAAGGCCCTTAGTAAGTTAGTTCTAATTACTTCCTTAGCCTTACCTTTTTATACGATTACTATAGATTTCGTTACTAGGCTCTTAAACGTCCTTATAGACCAAACTTTATAAATACTACCTATTAAGGTCTACTATAATATACTACTAACGGTAACTAATAAGTTCTTAAAAATAAGGCTCTTTATCTTAAGCTATAACTAGTTTACTATAAAGGACTAAGCTAAGGTACTATTTACTAAGTTAATATACTATAACTAAGGGATTCTTACTTAGATTATTTCTAACTAAGACCTTAAGTTCCTTTTAGCGTTTTAAAAAGGACTATAGATAGCTTATAGGTCTAAGTTATTAGTATCTATAGCTTAGTATCCTTAGACTAACGGCTTATTAAAATAATATAACTAGGTAGTTAAAACTATACTTTAGTTCTTTATAACCGACTTCCTATCTTATTAATAGGTCGATATATTATTATTACTTTAATTTACTCTTAATAACTCTTACTCCTTAGTAATTAGTACCTCTTTAAGTAAGCTACTAACTAAGATATAAATAGACGATAGTAGGCGATACCTTAAAGAAGGCCCTTTATATATAGATAGGGAGATACTCTAAGACTAGGCTAGGATCTTAATCGCTCTAGCTTAAGTAGGAATAAAAAAGCGGTATAATATAAAGTACTAAGCGCTAGAGTTTAAGCTTAGAAACTAAGTATAGCTCTAGCTAGGGAAAGGATATAGCGTAGCTAATAAATAGGTAGCGAAGTTAAAGGAACGCTATATAGGACTATTTAAAGTCCTTAAATAAATCGGCTATCTAGCTTACTACCTTAACCTAGCTAGATCCTTAAATATTTATAACGTTATTTCTATTATATAGCTATAGCCGGCCTAATAACTAAAAGCTTAACCTAGCTTAGAACCTAATACTAACTACTAAGAAGTTAAAAGAATCCTTAACTCTAAAACTTATAAATATAGTATTATAGGATACCTTATAGTCGATAATCTAGGTACTTATAACGATATTAGCTTCTTTTAAGGAAGTTACCTTTAACTCCTTAAGGCTCCTTATAAAAGAAGGAACTTAGAAGCTACTAAGTAAACTCCGGGAAATTACTTAGAAATCCTAGAAATAATAACTAAGCGGATTATATAGATATTTTATAGAGATTTCCCTTAGGGATATATTATATAGGGAATATACTACGATTTCCTAAGTAATAATAGCTCCTTAAGGATTATACCGATATTTCCCTAAGAAGTTATTATAAGAATATAGCAGGGAAATTATAGAGAAACACCTATACCTACCTTAGGAAAATACTAAGAAATACCGCTAATATACTATACTACTATTATATAATTATAAGGTTAAGATATTACTTAGTTAGAGCCCTAAGTAAGGTCTTACGCTTACTATAATATAAATAAAAGATTAAGAACTTATTAGATCTTAGGTAGGTAAAGAAGAATATAAATAGTTATTACTACTTTTACTTTAACTTATAAGACTAGTAGCTAGTCTATATTTAACGCACGTAATAATATATAGTAGCTAGTTTATATAATACGTTTTATTATATATAGTAGGTAGTCCGCTTAATTACTTATTAAACCTGTACTAGATCTAAGTAAGCGGCTAGGTTAAAGTACTAGCCCTATACTAAGGGACTAGTATATAATAAATAGTAGTAATTCCTATTCCCTTAACTATCTATTCTCCTAAGGTCTATATTTAGTAGAATAGAAGATAAAAAATAAGGAAAGGGATAAGTTAACCTTAACTTATAAACCTTAATATATTCTTAGGAAGAAGGCTCCTACTCGCGTACTAATAAATACTAGCTTCTTAATCTCTTTTTATAAAAGAAATACTTTAGGAACTTTAGATATAGGTAGAACTTTAATATATTAAAGCTTAAGTAATATAGAGCTTTTATTAGCGGTTAGAAAGATACTTATTTCTAGGATATTTCCTATTAAGTTCCTATAAAAACGGAAGATAGTTAGATCGCTTACCTTAATAGTAGGAATAACGCTTAAAGGAATTAAGAGCGGAACTTTTATAATATAACTTACTAGCTTACTTAGCCGATTATTAAGGCTTATAGGAATAAATTAATAACCTAGAATACGTTCTAGTAATAAGGTAATATTAGCTATAAATAATAAAGCTATATAGAAATCGGTATAGTATAGCCTCCCCCGCCTTACCTTAACTACCTTTATTAAAAGGATAAAGCCTTAGAAGTTTACTAAACCTTAATAACTAAAATAAAGAAGAACCTTTAAATAATACTACCCTTAGTAATATATTTACGATAATAACCTTAGCGAACTAGCTAGTAAGCTTAATTATAAAAAAAGCTCTTATAAGACTACTAGTAAAAGCTATAGTAAGAGAAACTAAGGATAATACTACTATAAACCCTCCTTAAGTACCCTTAGTATATATTAGACTAAAAGATATAGGGAAGTTTAACCCCGCTAGCCCTTTTAATATAACGTTTAATATCCTTAAAGAAACTAAGAAAATAATTATATATAAAAGCGTTAATCGATTTATCGATTCCCTAAAGTAGGTAGCTATTCGTAGACTAGAATACGCTAATAAACTAGTAATACTAATCCCTAGCTTACTTTATAGAACCGCTATTAAATAGTATTCTAGTAATCTAAGCGAATTTAATTAAGCTATACTTTATACCTTAAACTAAGGATATACTACTTAGTATACTAAACTATAAAAACGCTTCGCTATCTAGCTAAAAGTAGCGTTAAGATCTTTATAAATAGAACTATTTACTACCTTAGATATTATAAATAGAGCTAACTTTTATAGATAGATATTAAAGCTTTACTAAAAAGTAAAAGTAGCGCTATACTTAGAAAAGCACCTTACTATACTAGTCTATTAATAACTAAACGTATTACTATAAAAATTACTTTACTAACTTACTAGTTTAGAATTATTCGATACTTAAATTAATAACTATAAGTAACTTATCCTATAGTTAGAAACTAAGCTAACGGTTAGGCTATAAGGGAAAATAAGTAATATAGTAAAAGAATATATATTAAGCGGATTATATAAAACTAAGAATAAGACTATAGTTAACTCTATCCTATCTATAGCTAAACTAACTAGTTAGAAACCCTAGGAGTAAGGATAATTTTAATAGAAAGGAAATATAACGACCGCGTTAAGATAGAATAACCTATACTAAGTAGATATAGGCCTAGTACTAAATTAGTTAACTAGTCCTTAAACCGGACTATAGCCTTAGGATTCGAAACCTAAGGAGGGCTCTTAGGAAAACCTAATTATTATTACCCTTACCCGTTAGCTTTAAGTAGCACTAACTAATAACTAAGGCGGGATATATCTTTCCTAGGAAATATAAAACTAGATCCTATTTACCTAGGATAAAGGGATAGAAGATAAGGATACTACCGCTAACGTAAGAGAAGAAACTAAAGAAATAAAAGATAAGATCCTATTTATTCTTAATATAATAAAAGCGGAACCTATAAGACTAAGTAGTTCGCTTAGTATACTAAGGAACTAGCTAACTATAAGAGCGGCCCTATAAACCGAAATATCGGATTTAATAAACCTATCTTAGTTTATATATACCTAGATATCTATCTTTAAAACTAAAGGCCTAAACTAACTATTAAACGTATATATAGACTTTAGTATAGCCCGCTCTATAATTAAGTAAGACTAGCTTAACTACTTTAACGATATAACCGTTAATATAACTTAGTAAGTCCTATTATTTAATATAGGGAAAAGCTAAACTAAAGGTTAAGCGACCTTAATAATTAATATCTTAAGGAAATAAAGAACGGGATTTAAGGTTAAGTAAGTTACTATCGGTGCCTAAGTAGTCTAAACCCTATCTATAGGATTATTACTTAGATAAGATTTCTTAGTACTAAATAAAGTTAATATCTTAAACTTAAAGGGAATAATATTTATTAGCGTATATAGTAACCTAATAGTTATAGCTCGCTTAACTTAATAGGGCTATATAATCTATTATTAAGTTATATACTAAGCTAACGTCGACGTCCTTATATATAGGATAGAACGCTTACTAGTATAAATTAAGGATATACTAAGGGATCGTAACTTAGTATTTTTTCTAAGAGACTTATTATTAGCTTATAACCTAATCTAAGGTATAACTCTTATTATAGTAGTTAATACTACCGCTCGCCGCGTTTAATTTAAGAAAGAATAGTACTTAAGAATATTAATAGACCTTAGCGACGAAATATAGTTTTTATAGATCGACCTACCTAGGGAAACCCTAGCTAGGGTAACTCTAACTAAAGAGCCTATTAAACGGAAGACCGCGAAATATAGCGAACTATACTAAGATACTAACTTATTAATAGAAACCCTAGAAGAAAGGAGCCTTAAGTCTACTAAGAGGGAACTCTTTTTATAGATATATAAATAGACTCCGAACTATAAGATCGGGATTTTATAAGACTATAGCCTCTTAGAGATAACTACTTTAAAGGACGTTAAAATCTATAATTAAGACCTTATATTTATAGAAAAGATCTAATATATAGTCGCCTTCTTCCTAACCTTATAAAAGGACGAAGGTACTATTAAGGTCTACCTAAACTACTATATATATATTCCGCTAGTAGAAAATTAGTACTTATAAAAACTAGCTTTTAAGGCTTACTTACTTAGCTAGAAGGATAAGGCGCTAATCGACTAGACCTATAAGGACCTATACTAAAAGAGATATATAAAATAAGCTATAAAAGTAACCTTATTTACTTACCTTATATTTATAGTCTAGAAAATAGTATATAGTAATAAAAAGGGCCGAATAGTAATAGACCTCCGCGCTCTTAATAGTATAGCTATCTTAGACGCTTACTTAATACTACTCTAAGGAGATATAATCTAAAAGCTATAAAGGAAACGCTTTATTTCCGATATAGATACTTAGTCTTTCTTTTATTAGTTCCTTATTTATAAGGAGTATTAAGAAAGGTTTATAGTAATTAGCTATAAAGGCTTAGAATAACTAACGGTAGCTTTAATAAGATATAAGAACTTACCTATATATATCTAATAATTTATAGACTAAATCCTCTAGGAATATATAGAATATTCCTTTAGGTATATCGATAATATTATAATATACTTAGATATAAAAGATAACTATATTTATTACCTTTAAGCTATATTTTAACTCTTTATAAACTATAACCTAGCCTTAGCTAAATCGAAATTATTTTTAGGTTACTTATCTATAAAATTATTAAGATTTTAAGTTAATAGTATTAGCCTAATAAATACTAAAGAATAACTATAGGTATTATAGGATATAGAGTTTCTAAATACCCTATAAGTACTAGAAAAGTAGCTTAGCTTAGTTAACTAGCTATAGTACTTAGTAGCTTACTTCTCTTAAAGGGTAAAAGCGCTCTAAGTTTAAAAAACGGCGATACTTAAGGAAGCGCGAGATAGTTAAGCGCTACTTAAAGGATCGATAAGGAATAGATATACCTTTAAGGTAATATACTAACCGTCCTTAGTAAAGGAATAAGCCTTTTAAGATATTATAAACGCTTTTATAGAACTAATATAGCTATACTATTTCGACCTATAATAGCTATTATTCTTATAAATCGATGCTAGCCGCGAGCTAGGCTTTATAGTAGTAGCTTTCTACTTAGTACTAAGGGTAGACTAGAACCTAAGAAGAACCCTACTTTAAATAAGTATCTAGCTAATCTTTTACTTTAATAAACGCTTAACTAGCGGAGAGCCTAGATATTAGCTTACTAAACTTAAAGTCGCTTATCTTTCCTAAGTATATTAAAAGCTCTAGTTATATATTATCTCTACCTTACTATTAAAGGTTATTATATTAATTAACTAAACCGCTATAAGTATAATCTTAAAGTAAATATTACTATTTACTACTAGTATAAAGATAAATAATCGGCTTATACTTACTTTATAGTACCTTAGCTAGTTTCCTTTAAAGGTCTACTATATTCTTAGAACTATAAATATCCTTATTAATATACTATCTTAACTACTATCTATAATACCTAGGAAATATAAACCTAGGGAATTAAACCGCGTTTAGGAAGATAAAGCGCTAGTTAAATACGCCTATATAGTTATAGAATCCTTTATTTAACTTAACCTATACTAAAGGATCTAAGAAGTATATATAGAAGAACCTAGGTAAGCTAGTATACCAAAGTAGCTTAGAAGTAATAACTCTTAGGTTAGTCTCTTATTTATTTAGTAGAACGGGTTACTTTACTTAGTTAAGCTTAAAGGTTATTATTAGCTTTATATCCCTACTACTTACGCTACGGAAATTATCGCTAATAACTATATATATAAATTTTACCTTAAACGGTAAAGGATATAAAAAGAGTTATCTTTTATATTCGCTATTACTAGCCTTAAGAAACTTATTTATAGCTTTATTAATAAGTATAACGCTTACTATAAGAACTAAACTAACTAATTAAAGGCCCTTAGCGAGTTAGTTTTAATTACTTCCTTAGCCTTACCTTTTTATACGATTACTATAGATTTCGTTATAGGGCTCTTAAACGTTTATATAGACCGAACTCTATAAATACTACTTATTAAGGTCTACTATAATATACTACTAATAGTAATTAATAAGTTCTTAAAAATAAAGCTCCTTATCTTAAGCTATAATTAGTTTACTATAAAGGACTAAGCCGAGGCACTATTTACTAAGTTAATACGCTATAACTAAGGGATTCCCGCTTATATTATCTCTAACTAAGACCCTAAGTTCCTTTTAGTATTCTAAAAAGGACTATAAATAGTATATAGGTCTAAGTTACTAGTATCTATAGCTTAGTATCCTTAGACCGATAACTTATTAAAATAACGTAACTAGGTAGTTAAAACTATACTTTAGTTCTTTACGACCGACTTCCTATCTTATTAATAGGTTAACGTATTACTATTACTTTAATTTACCTTTAATAACTCTTACTCCTTAGTAATTAATACCTCTTTAAGTAAGCTACTAACTAGGATATAAATAGATAATAGTAAGCGATACCTTAGAAAAGGCCCCTTATAGATAGATAAGGAGATACTTTAAGACTAAGCTAAGATCTTAATCGCTTTAACTTAGGCGGGAATAAAAAAGCGGTATAACGTAAAGTACTAAGCGCTAGAGTTTAAGCTTAGAGACTAGGTATAGCTCTAGCTAAGGAAAGGATATAGTATAGCTAATAGATAAGTAGCGAAGTTAAAGGAACGCTATATAAGACCGTTTAAAGTCCTTAAATAGATTAGCTATCTAGCCTACTACCTTAACCTAGCTAGATCCCTAAATATCTACGATATCGTTTCTATTATATAGCTATAGCTAGCTAAATAACTAAACGCCCGACCTAGCCTAGAACTTAATACTAACTACTAGGAAGTTAAAAGAATCCTTAATACTAGAACTTATAAATATAGCTAAGGGACTACTTATATAAAATACCTTATTAGCTAGAAAGGCTAGCTAAGTAGCTATAATTCCTAGGTAGCCGCTAAGGATATCGTCGTTAAAGACCTTATTAAAGAATTTAACGTATAGTAAGGAGCGTTATAAGGTCGTATTACCTATACTTAGAAGCTCCGCGCGCGCGCCGTATAATAATACGAGCTATTATAGCTAAAGGAGAAATAATAGTATATAATACGCGCCGTTACTATTTATTTACTTAAAAGTCTAGGGATAGGTTAACTAGCTAATAAGTATTAATAGGCTGCCCGCGGTAAATAGTAATTTAATTTTATATTTTAGCACCTATATTTATTTTTATTTTAAGAACCCGATTTCCCTATCCTTTTACGCTCCCTTTTTTATACTAAACCGCGCCCCTCTTATACTTATATTTAAGGTTCCCGCTATCTAAGGCTATAAGTATTATAATAAGGACTTAGTATTTTACTAGTATTTCTCTAACTAAATCTACCGCCGACCGCCGCGCCTAAGCCTTAAGGGATTCCGCTAAGTAGTTTAATTATATAGGAATAAAGCAAAGCTCCTTTATAACCTTAAGTTTAATATAGCTATATTTACTAAGTAAAAATAGGATAATTATAATATATATACTAACTATCGCGACCTCTTTATTAAAGAAGGATACGATCTTAACGTAAGCTTAATAGAAAATAGTATATACTATACCCCTCTATCTCTTCCTTTATTTAAAGCCCGCGACCTATATAAACGCGACTAGCTATACTTCTCTATACCTTATAGCGCCGCTACCTATTATATTACTACTATAACTTTTATAACTACCTAAACTAGTAGGAATATAATATTAACTATCTAACTATAGTAAGTTAGCGCTTCCTATTACCTTAATCTTAGTACTTCTTTATATATTTACTTTAATAACTATACCCTATCGCTATCGAGCTTTAATAAGTCGTTTAGTAACTTACTACCCTTAGTTTTAGGCATTATAAGGAAAACCCTTAGTACCCCCCGTAATACCTATAGGTAGTTTACCTTATCGTTTAATAAGGATAAGCTCCTCCCTTTATCGCTACGCGACCTAGATAGGGCTATCTTCCTTAATAAAACTAAGATAATAACTAGCGCCCTTAGAATCGCGTAGATCGCTACTATCTTAGCTAACGTCGTTAATAAGCTCTTATCTAAATAGGTCGCTTTTATAGACGCTAAGATACTTAAGATTATTACTACTATTACTAACGTAAAGTACCTCCTTACTTATCTAAAGATATTTAAGGCCGCTACTATAGTAAAGCGCGAGGCTATTAGTATACTAAGAACCTATAAGTTTAGAGAGAGCCTTAAGTATACCCTAGCTAGGACTAGAGGATCTAGTATAGTAGACCTTACCTTCGATAAGCTATTAAGGAACCTTTTTACTAAACGCTTACTTACCGCTACTATAGCCCCGCTCTCTACTCCTTTTAAGCGGGCTAACTTATTCGCTAAGGAATAGGCCTTAATACTAGTCTAATAAAAGCTTAACCCCTTCTAGGTTCTAAGCTATAAAAAACCTAGACTATTCCCTATTATACCTTTTATAGTATATTACGATAACCTAGCTAATATAGATAGCTATATAGGTATTATCTACTTTAGGTTAAAAGCGCTAGTCTATAAAGCTTTAAACGCGGCCGTAATTTAGGTAAATCTATTCGCCGCTATCTATAAGGAGGCCGATACTAACCTCTCGCTTAGCTAGTACGCTGCCCTTACTAGTATACCCGCTAGCTTTATTTATTAGTTTACTTTTACTACTTACCTCCTAGATAACTCGCTTAAGCTCGCCGCGGTATATTAAAAAGTAGCTTATATCGGCCCCCTATATACGCTAGTAGCGGCCCGCCCCTATATAGCTAACGTAATAGCTTATTTTAACTTATTAAACTAAAGGTTTACCGATATATACCTAGGTAGGTTTTAGAACCTAGGCCTAACTATATAGGTACTAGCGGTAGTAATCTATAACTAAATTCTAGCCTCTTATAATAGACTAGCTATAATACTCTTAGTAGAACCAGCCTTAAATAACGCCTATAGCGTGCCTATTTATAAAGCCTTTAATATATAGGATGCCTTAGATAACGCGCTAATAAGCCTTTAAGAACTAATAAAGGAGGAAGCTAAGGAGGAGATTCCTTACCTTACCCTTACCCCTATAGTATAAGACGGTCGGTTACTAGTTTAGCCTTATTATATCCTTAGTCTTATTTATTTTTTTACTAGCTTAGCTATAGAGCGCCCTTAGTTATAATTAGTTTTCCCTAGCTTAGCTATACTACGCCCCTAGCCTTACTTATTTATTGCCCCGGTTTAGCTACCTAGTGCCCTTAGTTTTAGTAGTATTTTACTCCTAGCTTAGCTACCTCGCGCCCTTAGTATTAGTCGTACTAAGTTATATCCTAAATAAGATATAAGTTACCCTTTATATTAACCTTAGAAATCTATATAACTTTACTATAATTCCCTATTAGCGTAACTCCTACTTAAATACCGCGGGAGACTAATAAGGACGTTAGTTAATTCTTTTACCCTAGGTATTTATTATAGGACACCCTATAGTTAATAATCTAAGTACCTATAATAATATTAGCTTCTCTTAGGGAATTTACCCTTAACTCCTTAAGGCTCCCTATAAAAGAAGGAACCTAGAAGCTACTAAGTAAACTCTAGGAAATTACCTAGAAATCCTAGAGATAATAACTAAGCGGATTATATAGATATTTTATAGAGATTTCCCTTAAGGATATATTATATAGGGAATATACTATAATCTCCTAAGTAATAATAGCTCCTTAGGAATTATATTAATATTTCCCTAAGAAGTTACTATAAAAATATAGTAGGGAAATTATAGAGAAATACCTTTGCTTACCTAGGGAAAATACTAGGAAATACCGCTAATACGCTATACTATTATTATATAATTATAAGGTTAAGATATTACTTAGTTAAAGCCCTAAGTAAGGTCTTACGCTTACTATAGTATAAATAAGAAATAAAGAACCTATTAGATCTTAGGTAAGTAGAGAAGAATATAAATAGTTATTACTACTCTTACTTTAACTTATAAGACTAGTAGCTAGTCTATATTTAATATATATAATAACGTATAATAGCTAGTCTATATAATATATTTTATTATATATAGTAGCTAGTAAACTTAATTACTTATTAGACTTATACCGGATCTAAGTAAGCGGCTAAGTTAAAGTACTAGCCTTATACTAAGGGACTAGTATATAATATATAGCTAAGGGACCGCTTATATAAAATACCTTATTAGCTAGAAAGGCTAGCTAAGTAGCTATAATTCTTAGGTAGCCGCTAAGAATATCGTTATTAAAGACCTTATTAAAGAATTTAACGTATAGTAAGGAGCGTTATAAGGTTATATTACCTATACTTAGAAGCTCCGCGCGCGCGCTATATAATAGTATAAGCCGCTATAGCTAAGGGAGAAATAATAGTATATAGTACGCGCTATTACTATTTATTCTCTTAAAAGTCTAAGGATAGGTTAACTAGCTAATAAGTATTAATAGGCCGCCCGCGGTAAATAGTAATCTAATTCTATATTTTAGCACCTATATTTATTTTTATTATAAGAACCTAATTTCCCTATTATTTTACGCTTCCTTTTTTATATTAAACTACGCCCTTCTTATATATATATTTAAAGTTCCCGCTATCTAAGGCTATAAGTATTATAGTAAAGACCTAGTATTTTACTAGTATTTCTCTAACTAAATCTACCGCCGACCGCTACGCTTAAGCCTTAAGGGATTCCGCTAAGTAGTTTAATTATATAAGAATAAAGTAGAGCTCCTTTATAACCTTAAGTTTAATACGGCCGTATTTACTAAGTAGAAATAGGATAATTATAGTATATATACTAACTACCGCGACCTCCTTACTAAAGAAGGATATAATTTTAACGTAGGCCTAGTAGAAAATAGTATATACTATACCCCTTTATTTATATTTTTATTTAAAGCCCGCGACCTATATAAACGCGACTAGCTATACTTTACTATACCTTATAGCGCCTCTACTTACTATATTACTACTATAACTCCTATAACTACTTAAACTAGTAAGAATATAACGTTAACTATCTAACTATAGTAGGTTAGCGCTTTCTATCGCCTTAATCCTAGTACTCCTTTATATATTTACTTTAACGACTATGCTTTATCGCTATTAAGCTCTAGTAATTTATCTAATAACTCGCTACCCTTAGTTTTAGGCATTATAGGGAAAACCCTTAGTACCCCCTATAACGCCTATAAGTAGTTTACCCCGTCGTTTAATAAGAACGAGCTTTTCCCTTTATCGCTATATAACTTAGATAGGGCTATCTTCCTTAATAAAACTAAGATAATAGCTAGCGCCCTTAAAACCGCATAGATTACTATTATCTTAGCTAACGTTATTAATAAGCTCCTATTTAAATAGGTTGCCTTTATAGACGCTAAGATACTTAAGATTATCGCTACTATTATTAGCGCGAAGTACCTCCCTGCCTATCTAAAAATATTTAAGGCCGCCGCCGCGGAGGAGCGTAAGGCTACTAATATATAACGAACTTATAAGTTTAAAGAGAGCTTTAAGTATACCCTAGCTAAGACTAAAGGATCTAGTATAGTAAACCTTACCTTTAATAAGCTATTAAGGAACCTATTTACTAAACGCTTACTCGCTACCGCCGCGGCCCTACCCTTTACTCCTTTTAAGTAAGCTAACTTATTTACTAAGGAATAGGCCCTAATACCGGTCTAATAAAAGCTTAACCCCTTCTAGGTTCTAAGCTATAGAAATCCTAGACTATTCCCTATTATACCTTTTATAGTATACTATAATAACCTAGCTAATATAGATAGCTATATACGTATCGTTTACTTTAGGTCGGAAGCGCTAGTTTATAGAACCCTAAATATAGCTATAATTTAGGTAAATCTATTCGCCGCTATCTATAAGGAGGCTAACGCCGACCTCTTACTTAGCTAGTACGCTACCTTTACTAAAGTACCTGCCGGCTTTATTTATTAGTTTACTTTTACCGCCTACCTCTTAAACGACTTACCTAAGCTTACTATAGTACGCTAAAGAGTAGCTTATATTAGCCCCTTATATATACTAGTAGCGGCCCGCTTTTATACGGCTAATATAATAGCTTATTTTAACTTATTAGACTAGAAGTTTACTAACGTATACCTAGGTAGGTTCTAGAACCTAGGCCTAACTATATAGGTACTAGTAGTAGTAATCTATAACTAAATTCTAGCCTCTTATAATAAACTAGCTATAATACTCTTAGTAGAACTAGCTTTAAATAACGCTTATAGTATACCTATTTATAAAGCCTCCGATATATATAATACCCTAGATAACGTACCGATAGGCCTTAAGGAACTAATAAAGGAGGAAGCTAAGGAGGAGATTCCTTGCCTTACCCTTACCCCCGCGGCGTAAAATAGTTAGTTATTAGTTTAGCCTCGTTATATCCTTAGTCTTATTTATTTATTTACTAGCTTAGCTATAAAGCGCCCTTAGTTATAATTAGTTTTCCCTAGCTTAGCTATACTACGCCCTTAGCCTTACTTATTTATTACCTTAGTTTAGCTACTTAGCGCCCTTAGTTTTAATAGTATTTTACTCTTAGCTTAGCCGCCTTATACCCTTAATATTAATCGTATTAAGTAAATAAGATATAAGTTATCCCTTATACTAACCTTAGAAATCTATATAACTTTACTATAATTCCTTATTAGTACGACTCTTACTTAAATACCGCGGGAGACTAATAAGGACGTTAGTTAATTCTTTCGCCCTAGGTATTTATTATAGGATACCCTATAGTCGATAATCTAGGTACCTATAATAATATCGGCTTCCTTAAAGGAAGTTACCCTTAACTCTTTAAGGCTCCCTATAAAAGAAAGAACCTAGAAGCTACTAAGTAAACTCTAGGAAATTACCTAGAAATCCTAGAAACGATAACTAAGCGGATTATATAGATATTTTATAGAGATCTCCCCTAGGGTTATATTATATAAGGAATATACTACGACTTCCTAAGTAATAATTATCGTAAAGCGTAGCTTAATTTTATAGTTCTTAGAGATATCCCTTAGTATAAGGGACCTAGGAAGCTAAAAAATAAGTTTTAAAGAAGGAGCTAAAAGGAGGTATAAAGAGAAGGGTAAGGGTATAAGGGAAAGTAAAAGTAGCGATAGCTTCTTATAGAGGTAGTAAGAGATAAGACGGATATACCGGCAACGGCTAGAAAGGAGGGGAAAAATAAGTAAAACGCTCGGTAGTTAAAAGGATATTAGTAGCTTCTTTAAGTAGGATCTTCTTTATTAATTAAGATGCTAAATAGATATAAAGACGGGCGTTAGATAGAGGAAAGAAGGATAATTAAGGCAATATAATAATTACTCCCCTACTATAATTACTACTCCTAAAAGAATTAAATCTCTCTGCCCTACCTATCCGACCCCTTACTTTTAATTTTACCTTTATATATTTTTATATACTTCTTATATCTCTCTTTATAAGAGTTATAAGCCTAGGAGGAATAGAATTCCTATACCTTCTAGCTGCTATAAAAGGCACCTTTCTTATATCCCTTATAGCTTCCTTTTACCCCTCTTACTAAAAAAGCCGATTTTTACCTAACCTTTCTACCCTTCCTCGTAATAATAACGAAAACCGACTCCTTTACTATCCCTATAGTCTATAGGACGATTCTTATAGAGCCCTAAGATTAGGATAAGTAGGTAAAGGAGCTTCGGGCTCGTATAGATAGAACTATCTATAATTTAGTCTTCTTTAATAAGTAGGACCCTCTCGAGCCCCCTCTTCGTCCTAAGGCAACGGAATTTATAGAAGGAGCTTCCCTCTTCTCCGAGCTAACCTCCGTATAATAGAGAGCTTTTTCTACTACCTTAGGTAACTACGAGAGTTACCGTAAGGAATACCTTTATAAGACGAAGCTACTAACTACTATATATATAGTAATAACGGAATCCGTTAGTGCCGTAAAGCTAATTACTCTTTAAGAGGAAGAGACTCCTAGGTAGTAGCTTTTAAAGCTCGAGACCTTAATAGCTCCCTCGAGGGGCTATATAACTAACCGTATTAGGAAGACCTATACGGTATATCTAGGAGCCTTCTCTACTAGAAACCTACTAGCTTTATCGTAGCTAGCTACGTTAAAAGAAATCCTTAAGGAAGCTAACTAATACTTCCTTATAGAAGCTCTTTCTAGCTAGTAGCTATAGGATATATCTCTACTAATAAAGCCTATTAGTAACGGTTACTCGACTATCTTTTAAGAAGCTAGCCGGGAACTAAATAAAGAGGCTGCTAGAGTATAATAGTAAGTAGTCTTATTCCTTCGAGGCTAGCACTCGACCTAGACGGCTCGACTTACTACCCTTATAGCTGCTACAGCCCCTATTACTGCGGTTCCCGCTACTATAGCTACGGCTATTGCCCCTCTAGCTCTACCTCCCTCGAGAGCCTTAATACCGTCTTTAACGGCTGCCCCGGTCCCGGCCCCGGCTTCGTATCTTACTCCGGGCCCGGCCCCGGTCCCGTTAATTAAACCGGCTAGACTAGTTCCCTAATAGACCTTTTAGTCTATTAGTCGAAAAATTAGGGAACTAGTTAAAATCGAACCTTATTAATATTAGCAATAAGGTATAAAGAAGGGGGGGTTTTAAGTAGACCTTCTAGATCGGTATAAGGATTCTCCGAAGAAATAAAAGACTAGACGATAAAACGGCTGCCTAGTATATAAATCCCTAGGTCATCGATTATTATAATGCTAGTAGGTCTTTAAGGAAAACCGACCTAAAGGATTTAACCCTTTAAAGAGGCTATAAGAAATAATATAATAGTCTCTTAAGGAGGACCCCTCGTTATAGAAGAAGATAGACGAGATTTAGGTTACTAAGAAATAGTAACTAACGCCGCTACCCTTATTCGAGCCGTAAATTCAAGGAAAAATCGTTAGTATAGTAAATCTAGTATTCGTCTTCCTTATAGATTAGTAAGACCAGCCGTTAAGACCCTCTAACTATCCCCTACGAAAATCAGCTATCCTTAACTCTAGTACTTCCCTCGATATCTATAATATACTCTTATAATTCCGGTCCTTTAAGAAGGCATAGAAGGAATATCTTATTACTAGGGAATTAACCGTACGGATAGAGGGATATAGAAGGGTGAATTTTACGATAAAATTACCTAACGGATCTATATAAATTCTTCGACGAAAAAGGGTAGCTTTTTACCCTCGATTTTTAACGAGCCTAATTTCCTTCCGCCTTCTTTAAAAGGAAGGGATCTTCTAGGATACCACGTCTAAGCCTACTAGGCTAGTCTAGAAAATTCAGACTATTAGGCTTATCGAGGAAAAATTCGGTTAATTTATTCTCGAATTCCGACCTATCCTTAGGAAGGAATCTCTCGAGAAGTTAGCTTTCCCTACTTAAAGGAGGGTAGGTTTAAAGGACCCTCTTCTAGCAGCCTAAGGAGACGGTCTTCTTTAGTACGCACGACTTAGTTACCCGGGCCCCCTAGCTTTATATAAGCTAGGCTAATAATAGGGCGTATAAATAAGGGGCCTAAAGACCGTCGAATATAAATACTATAGCTAAGGGAAGACTAGGAGACGAATTTCTAGACGGACCTTAATACGGCTAGACCAGCCGTATAAGGAAATTTAGGTCGACTAAACTAACGTCTCTAGGGACTAGGAAAGCTTCGTTAGGGTAATGTTTTTTATAGACGCTTTTTTAGGGATAGTTTTCCCCTATTTCTTATAGACTTACCTAAGTAAGTATAACTAGTCTACCCTCTAAGACTTTATTAACTAGATAAATTCCTACTTTAGCTATAAGGTAAAGAAGATACGGTCTAATAGAGAGCTATTTATAAAGGATATCTTAAATTAGCTTCGAAAAAAGGGTATTTTACCCCTCCTATTAGCACTAAATACCTAGGCCTAGAACGGAGGGGTAGAAAGATTAAGGGGTACTATAATAGAAAGGGCCCGTATAATAAGACTTACTATAAGGCTTCTATACGACCTTTAAAGGGAAGTTATTAAGACCGCCTATTACCTTTAGAACCGGACCCTTAGAGGGACTACCTAAGGAATAAACTAGAAATCCCCCTTTAAGCTCTTTATAAAGAAGAGGGCCTCGCTAGCCTACCTTTATGCCTACGGCTATAAGGTATACGTAATAACTACCGATATATAGCTAAAAAAGAAGAAGAAAAGAAAGCTTAATCCGAGAGCCTTTATTAGTTACCTCGTTAGTTATAATTCTACGAATATCTTCCGGATCTAGATTCCTCTTCTATAGAAGGTTATTTTAACTAGGGATATAATTTTCGACGAATTAAGCTTCTTCGATAGAAAGAGGGATTAATAGCCCCTCTTACTTTCTTAACGTTAGCTAATTTAGAAGATTTAAATCCCCCCTTCCTAATAGTCTTAAGAAGAGGTCCTAGATAAAGAAACGGAAGAAGAAACCGACGTTAAAGTAGTTAAGGATAACGCCGACTTCGAAGAGTAAGCTGCTAGATTAGATAATCTAGACGAAGAAGGAGACTATAGGAAAGCGGTAGAGCTAGAATACGCTTACCTCCCTACGCCTCCTCTTATAGAATAAGAAGAAGATCTAGAAGCAGCTTTTTTAGTTAGTCTTCCTATCTCGACCCTTAAGGGGGTAGGAAAGACACCTCTCTTAAAGGATTACCCGGCTACCTTTTTATCCCTGCTTTAAGAAGCAAAGGAAGGTATAGGGCACGATATAAAAGAAGACTAACCTTTCCTTTATTTCGATTATTTTCCTAACTTCTACCTAACGCTAATAGAAGACGGTTCCTATAAAGCGTTTATAGTAGGCTAGCTCTTTTAGCTATAGCTATTAGTAAGGAAGGTATATAAAAGAGACCTCCTAGACCTACTAGTAAACTAGAAGTAGCTAGAAAAACACCCCTTTAGAGACTAGTTTTTCTAGGCCTAGAAAGACTACCTAGCCTTATACGAAGAGATAGGGTCTTTTAAAGAGGTCCTTAAGGAAAAGGTAAGAGGAAAATAGGTCCTTAGCTATTAGTAGGTCTTTATCTATAAGACTAATAAATATAGCTTCCTTTAAAAATATAAAGCCCGGCTAGTTATTTATAGGAATTAATAGGAAAAAGGGGATCTTCCTACTAAGGCAACTACCTTAGTAGGGATATCTTTTCGGACCCTTATAGCTATAGTAGTAGAATTCGACCCTAAACTTAATTAGATAGATATAGTTAACGCCTTTATTAACTACCTACTTAAGGAAGAAGAAGTTATCTATATATAACTTCCTCTTAGTTTCTAATAACTAGGAAAGGTTCTATAGCTTAGGAAAGCTCTATATAGACTACGAAGATTACCCTTTCTTTAGTAATAGCATTTAATAGGTTCCCTTAAAGCCCTAGGCTTTAAGAAAGTCCCTTAGGAACTATATATAATATAGAAGGGTAAAGTTACGGTCTTCTTTTACATCGACGATATTATCTAGGCCTACCTAAAAGAGGAAGAAGCTGCTACTAGGGAGGCTATACGAGGCCTATAATAAAGGTATAAGATAACTAGGCTTAGGGAGCTAAAGTAGTTCTTAGGGATACGAATCTTTTAGAATAGGTCCTAATAAACTATCTAGCTTACCTAAGACGCTTATATCGATAAGGTCGCTTATAAATTCCTCCTTACTTCCCTTAAAAAAAAGCTTCCCTCTACGCTTATATTAGACGAAGAGCTTTTACCTAATCCGTCCTTTTAAGCTAGGGAGTAAGAGAAATACTAATATTAATAAAAGGTAGGCTCCCTGCTTTTTTTAGCTATTTCTACTAGACTAGATATCTCCTTTACGGTCTCCTAGCTAGCTAGGCATAACTAGAATCCTAGCCCTAGGCATTAAGAAGTAGTAGATAGAGCTATCCTTTATCTCTATTTAACGAGATTATATAGTCTACGCCTAGGAGGGTAGGGAAGGAAACTAACTACCGAAATCTTCCTTTATTTAAGCGATTCGTCCTTTACGGATAATTCCTTAGATAGAAAGAGCTTATAAGGGTATATTATATCTCTTTTTAAAGGAACTATTACTTAGAGAGCTTTAAAGTAAGCTACTATTATAACTTCGAGTATAAAGGTAGAGCTACTAGCTTTTTTAGAAGCTTTAAAGGAAGCTATTTTCCTTAGCTAGCTACTAATATCTCTATAACTATAAATTCCGTCCCTATTAGCTATAGAATACGATAATATATAGACTATATAGATTCTTATAGAGGAAAATAGTAAGCTTTTAACCTAGCTATAGTATATCGATATCTACTAGTATTAGTTACGCTAAGAGGTCTAAAGGGGACTTATTTCCGTCTATTAGGTTTTAATAGTAACGATAAAAGCCGATAGTCTTACGAAGCCCTTACTAAAGTAGAAGCTAGCTGTCTTTTTAAAGTAAATTAGGCTAGAAGACGTTCGAGAAAAGCTATCCTTAGAAGCCCGCCTTAAGAGTCTATAAGAGGAGCTAACGGTATATATAAGGAAGGAGACGTCTATAGCTAAAGAGAGGAACTAGGACTTATCCTAAAGGAGGGCCCTTAGCTTAATTAGGACTTATTCTTTTTAAAGGCCCCTTTTTTAAGGACTTATTCTTAGAGAAGACCCCCTTTCTTATAGGACTTAATTCCTCCTTAGGCCCCTTTTTCCTAAAAGTAGGTCTAAAAGAGCCCGGGGCTAAAACCCGGATTTCTTAAGTAAGGGATATATATAGACTAAGACCTCCTCTATACGCTTACCGGCTTAATTATTTAGCTTTGCCCTTTCTATAAGGGCAGGCTATAGCTAAGGGGGTATATTGCGAAGTATAGCTTAATTTTATAGTTCTTAGAGATATCCCTTAGTAAGAGGGACCTAGGAAGCTAAAAAAACCGGTTTAGAAGAAGGAGCTAAAAAGAGGTATAGAGAGGAGGGTAAGGGTATAAGGGGAAGCAAAAGTAGTAATAGCTTCCTATAAAGGTAGCGAGAGATAAGATAGATATACTAGCAACGGCTAGAAAGGAGGGGAAAAACCGGTAAAAAGCTCGGTAGTTAAAAGGATATTAATAGCTTCTTTAAGTAGGATCTTCTTTATTAATTAAGATACTAGATAGGTATAAAAAAGGGCGTTAGATAGAGGAAAGAAGGATAATTAAGGCAATATAATAATTACTCCCCTACTATAATTACTACCCTTATAAGAATTAAATATCTTTACCTTACCTTTCTAACCCCTTACTTTTAATTTTACCTTTATATATTTTATATATACTTCTTATATCTCTCTTTACGAGTAATAAAGCCTAGGTACTTAACCTTTTTTATTATAAAGTTATACTTCCTTAGGTAGCCTAAAGCGAACCTAGGCCGCGGTCGTAGCTAAGACTAAGGGACCGACCTAATACGAAGCCGCGGTAAAATAAGTCCTACCGCGCTACGAACGCGAGATTATCGTAGTCCTTACCGGGGCACCGCCCGAAATCCTAAGCCGCGAACTAAAAGATATAGTAAAGGCAGTAAACACGGCCCTAAAAGCCACGAGCGCTATAGCGGCGAGGCGCCTCTAAAGCGGAGATATCGCGGTTATATTTAATACCTCGGCGAGAGCCTACTAGAGGGACTAAGGCTAGGTTAAGGCCGTGTTTAGACCGGAGGCTACGATTACCTACCGCGCGTATACGGTAGTCGCTAAGAATATCCCCTTAAGGGTAGCGATAGTAGATAGGGAGCGATTACTCTATAAGATTATAGAGGCGAATAAAGTCGAGGTCCTCTAGGCCTAGGCGCTACGCCCCCGATCTAAGATATCGACGGCGATAACTATACTTATTAGGGTTAGTAGCTTAGAGGAGGCTAATAGGCTCTATAACCTAGGCTTAGTCCTTAAAGTATAAATCTTTTAATATAAACCCTATAATAAGTCGGTCTAACTATAGAGGTACTATAATTATTATAGGTATAGCTATATCGCTAGGCAGTATATATTAATATACCTCTATAGCTAATATAAGAGTATAGTATATAACGGAGGCGAGGATAAATATAGGGCTAAGAAGGGTAAAATCCCTTATAACTACGTCTTATACTAAGGGGACTACCTATTATAGACCTAAACTTACCCTATAGCGAATAAAGCCTAGGAAAAGGCGAGGGAAAACTACCCGCGACGACCTTAACGGTTCGCGAACACCTAGACTTACGCCGAGTAACGGGTGCTACCTACCGTCGAAACCTAGGGCGTTCCTAATTCGACCGCGGTCTAGAAGTAGTAACTAGGTAGACCGCGCTAGGATAAGAAGTCGAGCTCGAAACACCTACCGGCTAGCAAGGCTAGGGAGGCCGAACTAAGTACGAACGATATTTATAAGTATAGTAGATAGAAAAGCGCTAAGAGATAGAGCGCCTCCCTCCCTATATAGACGACCCCTTTTACCTTAACCCTACCTATATATAACTAAAAGTATCTTAAGGTATATAAGTAAAAGCGGAATTTTAAAAAATTAAGGAATTACGTAAGACTACGTAATAGAGGGAAAGAAGGAGTATAAGGTAGGATTTTCAACGGAATTTATTAGTAGTATATTAGTATATAGAAGAGCTATTAAAGTTAATAATTTTTTATCTATCTACTAGCGGACATGCTTTCTTATATAGACAATTATAGCTAAACGGAAGAACCTTTCGGGACTAGATTTAGGCTGCCGTATAGCCCTAAGACTAGGGAATTCCGTAACACCTTAAGTAAATTAAGAAGTGTCTTAGTTCTACTAATATTTATGTTTAAAGGAGGTTAGTCGTGCCGGTGTTCTTAAGAGGTCTTAGCTAGCATTCTAAGCTAGCTCTATTCCTTCGATTCCTAATTATATAATAACCGGCAACTAGTTTAATATATAATAATATATAATATAATGCGCGATTCTTACTCTATAGGATAAGATTTTATCTATAATTAATATACTACTTATTAGCTTATATAATTAGGAGAGTATATTATAGCTGCTTTATTTATAGTAGGAACACTGTTCCTTATAGCCTCCCTTAAAGAGTAGATTTATATACTCTTTACTAATTTATTTATAGTAGTATATATATAGGGTAAAACCCTAATTTAGGAAAACTATTCTTATACCTTGATAGGATATATAAAAACCTATTCTTTTTTAGGAAAATAAATCCTTAGGTATATACTAATAGAAAAGCCTATAGTAGGAAAAATCTATAGTTATAATAATTATTTATAGGATAACCTTATATAATATAAAACCTATTATTACTAGGAAAATCTTAATAGATAAAAACCTAGTAAATATTTTTCTAGGAAACCTAAAAAGGAAAAACCTAGTAGGGGAAAGATATAGAAAGTATAAGAAATATCTAAAAACCCCTTTTAATTGCTTAGGAACTTATATTAAAGATAGACCGTCTCTAAATTTATAGAGTAATCTAGGTCTTAATTCCTTTATAAAAATATTAGCTATATTATCTTTTAATTTAATATAAAAAACTCTAATTTCCCCTTCTCTTATACTAGTTCTAGTATAGTAATAGGCTAATCTTATATACTTAGACCTTTTATAAAATTCCGGATTTTCTGCTAATTTAATAGTAGTAGTATTATCTATTAAAATAGGAGGTATAGTATTAGGAATCTTAATAGATAGATCCTTAGTAATATTTTTAAAAAGCATATTTAAATAAATAGCTTCTTTATTTGCCTTCCTAAGGCTAATATATTCTACTTCGTAGGTAGAAAGGGTAACGGCTTTCTACTTAGAGTAAGCCTAGCTTATTATATTATTATATATATAAAAATAGTAACCGGAAAAGGATTTTCCGTCCGTTAAATCCGACGCCTAGCTAGAGTCGGTAAAACCCTTTATATATAGATAGGTAAAAGGGATATTATAATTATATTTAATCTTTAGGCTAGGGAATTTATTTAAATATTTCTAAATTATATTTAAAGCCTTAAAATACGTTTAGTTAGGCTTAGCCGCGAATCTAGCGTAGGAAACTATAGAATATAAGATATCTAGCCTAGTAAATAAGGCTAAGTATAATAAAGATCCTATTTCTTTCTAAAATTATAATATATCTTCCTTAAAAGGTAATTCCTTTGCTTTTATAAGCTTAAAGCCTACTATAGCGGGTAAATTCAAGTTCCTAAACCTTCTTTATTAAATTCCTTTAATTTATTTAAGGTATAGTTTTCTTAGGATATATATAGCTCTTTATTTTCTCGGTTTATTATAATATTTAGACCTAAGAAGTCTTTTATATCTCTTAAGATAGTAAAATCTAGGAATTTAGATAATTCTTTAAATAATCTTTCTTCTATTATAGATTTAGTAGGCCCTACTATAAGAAAGTCGTCGACGTAAATTACTAAGGCTATACTATAGTCCTTATTTATAAATACTCCTTTATCTATTAAAAGAGGAAGAAATCTGAGATTATTTAGTATAATTTTTAAATAATTATACTAGAGCTTAGGACTTTATTTTAGGCTATATAATGCTTTCTTTAGCTTTGCTTTAATTTAACCGGTTTTATATAGGTCTAGGAATTTAGATAATTTAATTCCTTTAGCTCTATAAGCTAATCTATAATTTAAATAATATTCTTTAAGAGCGTATTCTTCGTAGCCTATAGGAAGATCGATATATACTTCGCTATCTATATCGGTATATACGAAGGTATTTATTATATCTATCTATAAAGCTTCGAATTTATTAATAATAGCTAAAATAAGTAGAATTCTAATAGATTTAGGTCTAGCTATAGTTAAGAAGGTATCTAGGAAATCTAAGCTATAGATCTACTTAAATCCCTATATTACGAAACGGGCTTTATATTTTATTATATTATTTTAACTATCCTTCTTAATAGTATAGACCTAGCGGCCTCTTATAGCCTCCCTATCCCTAAAGAGGTAGGAAAATTCCTAAGGTTTATATTTAATTAGCTAGCGAATTTCCTAAATTATAGCTTCTTTTTAAAATACTACTTTAGGGCTATTTATTGCCTATTTATAGGTCTTTAGAATTTTTAGATCCTGATTTTCTATACTAGCTAGAATTAACTCTATAAAATCGTAGTTTAAAAATAAATTAACGTTAGGGTATTCGATATAGTTAGAATCGAACCCTTCCGGCTTCTTAGGTAATTCTACTACTATTTTACTAGTAGTAGGAATAGGATCGTTATTTAGAGACTCTTCTTTTATAGAGGGCAAGGGACTTTTATCTCTAGGTTCTCTAATAGCTTCCTTTATAGGGATATAGCTTTCTAGCTTATCTTTATTTATAATAAAATTAAATTTAAAGGTATTATTACTACTAGAGATTTCTAGATTTTTTATAAATTTATTTTCTAGTATAGTAATATCTCTAGAGATAGTAATCTTTCTCTTAGAAAATTCCTAGATTTTATATACATTTTCTAAATAGCCTACTATTATTCCCTTAAAAGCTCTATTATCTAGCCTATCTTTAGGGTCTTTGTTCTTATAATATATAAGGCTTCCGAAGGTCTTAATTTTATTTAAGATCTTAAAGGGTAGTATTATATTATCCCTCTTTTCTATAGGTCTTTTAAATCCTATCGTAGAATACGGTGATCTATTATATAAATAGGTAGCTATTAAAATAGCTTCTCCCTATAGATATTTAGGAAGCCTAGTAGTAAATAAAAGAGCTTATACTTTTTCTAATATAATACGATTTATTCTTTTTATTCTATTATTAGATTCCGGCGTCCTAGGAGGACTAGAATTAAAGGTAATTCCTTCTTTTTCGTAATAGAGCTTTATTTTATATATAAATTATTATTAGAAAATGCTTCTCTAATCCTAGTATTTTAGGGTTATTTTCTACCCTATTTTTAAATTCAGGGAACCTATTTAGAGCTTCTCCCTTTTTTCGAAGAAGGTATATTTCTAGATATTAGGTTCCTATATCTAGGAAAGAAATATAATAGTAATATTTATTATAAGTAGGCACTTTAATTAGCCCTTAAATATCTAATACTATTTTTTCTAAATAAGAATAAGACTTATATAAAGGTTATTTATTAACCTTATTCGTTGCTTTAGCTCTAATATATATTTCGTATTACCTTATTTTATTTTCCTTTTCTAGAGGTATTTTTATATCCTTATTATATCTTTTTAATATTTCTAAAATCGCCCTACTATTTATATACCCTAAGCGTAAGTGCTAAGTATAAAAAATCTATATCCTTTGCTTTTAAAGACGTAATAAGGATCGATTAGCTTTCTAATAAAGGTTCTATAGGAATATAATATAATTTATTTCTAAGAAATCCTTTAGTAAGGACCTTAGCCTTATTATCTAATAAAAGGACTTTATTTCCTCTTATTAAGGCATAGATATTATTAAAATAAGATTAGGATAGTATATTTACCTTTAATTTAGGTATATAAAAGTAGTCTCGAAGGATATACCTTTTTCTACTATATAGGAACTTAAATACTAAGTCCCCCTTTCCTTTTACTAATATAAAAGAAGCTTTTCCCTAGTAAATATTAGACTTAATTTCTTTATAGTTAATAAGGAAATTCTTATTAGATACTATATGCCTAGTAGCTCTAGTATTATAGATAAAATTAAAGATCCTTTTATTCTTATAACTAGGAAATCCTCCTTCTCTTACCTTTAAAACTAATTCCTTTATTCTAGGAATTAAGGCTTCTAGAGGTCCTAAAAGAAAGTCTTTATTAGCTTCTACTATAAGGGTATTTATAGAGGTTAAAATTACCTCTAAATCCTTATACGTTTATATAGGGGTCGGAGCCTTAGAAAGGTCTATAAGGTCGATATCTAGGTCTATATTTTCTTACGAAGCTATATTTAAGACCTTATTACTATCGTCCGAATCGGACTCTAGCTCTATAATTCGAGCCTTCCTTCTTTTATTCCTTTATATTAAGAAGGCTTTCTCTAAAGATTTATCTATATCCTTTATTCTTCTAGCTTCGTCTAAAGGACTAGCTATTAGGGATTCGAGGGTAAACGCTATAGAATTATACCTAAGGCTCTATATAATATTTATAATATAGCTTCTAAATTCCTTATTAAGGCAATTAAGAATCTATACTATAAGGATAACTTCTAGAATTTCTATATTACGGGATTTTAAATCCTTATAGATTTCTTTCAACTTATAAAGGTATTTCTCTAAATTAAAGCCTAAGGGACTAAGAATAAAGAGCTGCTTTATAAGTAAATAATTTAACGAGAAATTCGACGGATTATATAGCTTTATAAGCTTATCCTAAGCAGCTTTAGTATTTATTAAATGCTTAATTTATATTAAAGGGCTATCTTTAACTTAAAGAAAAATCTAGGATAAAGCTTCTATAGTCTTTATATAATTTTCTTGCTTTAAGGTAGCGATAAGCTTTTCCTTAGTAAGGATAGCTCTTATCCTCGTAGTTTAAAGAGTATAATTTAAATTTCCCTTAAGTCTAGAGAATTTATATTCTTTCTTTCTACCTATTTTATATAAATTTAGTATTATTTCGTTTATAGGGATCGAGAAGTCTAGGCGGGAGTTTAAGAGCGTAGGAAGGTATAAAAAGTCGTTAGGGGGATTATCGAAAGGAATTTTAATCGGGTATTTCGACAAGGAATTTCAAAGGTATAAGTTAATTTCCCGGCTTAAAAGGAGTAAGCCGGGCTTATAACCTCTTAAGGTATATAAGTAAAAGCGGAATTTTAGGAAATTAAGGAATTAAGTAAGACTATATAATAAAGGGGAAGAAGGAGTATAAGGTAGGAATTTTAACGGAATTTATTAGTAGTATATTAGTATATAGAAGAGGTATTATAGTTAATTATTTTTTATCTATCTACTAGTAGATATACTGTCTTATATAGATAATTATAGCTAAACGGAAGAACCTTTCGGGACTAGATTTAGGCTACTATATAGCCCTAAGACTAGGGAATTCCGTGATACCTCGAGTAAATCTATAAGTATCTTAGCTCTACTAATATTCGTGTTTAAAGGAGGTTGGTCGTGCCGGTGTTCTTAAAAAATCTTAGCTAGTATTCTAAGCTAGCTCTATTCCTTCGATTCCCGATTATACGATAACCGGCAACCCGTTTAATATTTAATAATATGTAAAATAACGAGCAATTCTTACTCTATAGGATAAGATTTTATCTATAATTAATATACTACTTATTAGCTTATATAATTAGGAGAGTATATTATAGCTGCTTTATTTATAGTAGGAACACCGTTCCTTATAAAGTACTATTCTAGAATATATAGAAGAGATACGAGCTAGTTCGGTTAGCGCTTTACTACTAGGCCGGCTTCGACCTAATAGTACTATAGGAAGCAAAAGCTATACTAGGAGGCGGGGCCCCGCCCCTTAAAGCGGCGCCCTATAGCCTAGTTTATAAGGAGGGGAGGTATACGCTATATATATATAAAAGGCTTAGGCTAGGGACTTAGTTACCCTAGTCTAGATAAGACTAGAGCGAGGTAATTTTTAGGGATAGTACTAGACTACGAACGATTTACTTACTACTAAGGGCCGCGAGGACTAAAGCGTTATAGGACCTAAGCGTAATCGAACTAAAGCACCCTATAGTAATAGTAAGGGACTTTAATATCTATTACCCGCTTTAAGATAAATATAATAGAACCTTAGATAGCGCGATATAACTTATATAAAAGGCGATAAGACTACGACTTAAACTCGCTACCTTAAAAAGGGAGTATATAAGATTTTTCTATAGCTAAAGGGATAGTACTATCGACCTAGCTTAAGTAACGCTAGAGACTAAGATATAGTATACCGGGCCTAACCTAGACTTAACTAGGTTAGACTATATCCCTTAGACTATTATACTATAGGTTAATACCTAGGCCTAGGCGCCCGAACTAGCCCTAAGGTAGAAAGAAGTAGAAGCTAAGCTAGTAAAAGCCGAGACTATATCCTAGCTAGGACTACGCTAGCTAACGCTCTAAACGCTAAAGGATATCGATTAAGACCTAGACTACGTCTTTACTACTTTAGTGTAGATCGCGATAGCTATAGTTCCGCGCTAGGGGCGAGCATTACTTAAGGGCAACGTATAGTTTACCTTAAAGGTAGGAAGGGCAACCAGGGAGGCTAAGAGGGCGAGTAGGAAGTATAGGTAGGAAAGGAGTAAGGCGAACTAAGAAGACTTATATAAAGCAACGGCGGCTTAGAAGTAAACCGCCCGTAAGGCAAGGAGGGCCTACTAGCGCGAGTTCCTAGAGGAATTTAGCGCCGATAATACTAAGCTCTAGAATATAGAGAGGTAAGCTAGACTCTATAGTAGGCTACTACTAAAACCGACCTATATCCCGCTACTAGTTAAGGAGGGCGAGGACTAACTAATAGAAACCTTTAAAGGGAAGGCCTAGATATTAGCTACTAAGTTCTTCCTACTAAAGGCTGGCACGACCTAAGGGCTACCCTAGCCTATAGCTAAGGCGACCCTTATAGTCGATTAATAGATCTAGCTAGCCGACGTCGTAGCGGCGCTAGGTAAGATAGTAAGCTAGAAGGTAGCGGGTCTAAACGGCGTCCCCTTAGGGTTTATTAAGAAGTATAGACTAGCCCTAGTCTAGCGACTAGCTATAATCTTTAACGCCTATACCTAACTCTTATATTTTCTAGGATAGTTCTATAGTACGAACGTAGTAGTAATCTAGAAGCTAAGTAAGAGGCTAGAAGCTTACTATATAGTAGGGGGATAGAGACTAATTTCCCTCTTACTTATAGTAGAGAAAGAACTTAAGTAGATACTAGCTTAGAGGATCGCGGGAGTAGTAAAGGCAAATAGTATCTTACTAGACGGATAAATAAGAAATAAAAGGGAGCGCTTTATAAAAGCGGCGATCCTACTAGTAATAGAAATAGTATGCGCGACCTAAGCTTAGAAGGGCATCGTGTCGTTCCTATAGCTAGATAATAAAGGTATATTTAACACGGTTAACTATAATAAGCTTATAAGGGAACTAGAGCTTTAAGGATACCCTAGATAGCTTATAAGCTTAATATAGAGCTTTATAAGTAATAGAAGATCTACCTTTTACTTTAATAAGAAGACTTTAGAGCTAACTTAAGTATTAATAAGAGTCCCTTAAGGCTCCCTTTTATCCCCGATCTTATTTCTATACTATATAACCCCCTTATATAAGAGGCTTAGTATAATATATAGTATTTATACCGCTAGCTTTAATAACGATATAAATATAGTTAGTATTAGACCTAATAAGGCTACTATAGTAGTACGCTTAAAGGAGGCCTAGAAGGTATACGCGGAGTAGGCGACTAAGTTCGCGGTTACTTTCGAACTATTAAAGAGTAAGTTAATATACTTTATATAAAGGAGATAAGTAATAACGACGCCGGTCCGCCTTAGGGCTAACGTAGTAATACCGGTCTAAGAGGCCCGCCTATTAAGGGTTTAGGTGCACTAGAAATTATATTAAAAGGCGCACCTAAAATAGCTCTAAGTAAAGATAAAGCGTTAGACTATAGCCTTAACCGGGCTCGCGGCGTCTACGTAGGGCTATACCCTACTACGCGCTAGGGAAGTCTATAGTAAGGTAATCCGGTCCTTAATCTCTTACGCTATAGTTATATTCTATAAGATAACGCTTATAAGGGGGGAACTACGCGAGATCGCATAGGACCTAGTATAAGACTAGTTAGCCTACCTCTAGGTAGTAATAGGCGCCTACCGCGCGACCTTAGTTTACTAAGTCGAAGTAAAGGCATAGGTACCCTTAATCGACCTCTACTTAAACTAAAGAATAATAAATACCCTTTAAAGGTTAGAGGACTTAGGGCTCTTAAGCTAAATTTAACGAGCGTTTAACGCGGTCGCGGGTATACTTAAAAGGAGGCGACGCTAGAGAGAGAGTAAGCCCTTAGCGGCGCTACTACCTAGTAGGCCCCCCCTTATAGAGGAGATAAGGGGGGTCCGGAGCTAGATAGGATCGGACGACCTCCTAGATAAAGCTAAGTCGCTTAAAAGGCTAAATAAGGAATAGGCCGCTTAATAGAACGCTAAGGAAAACGCGATCCGATAATACTAGACTACCTTTTACCTCGCTAACTTCCTATTATAGTTTAATAAGGCAATAACGCTAGACCGTTATAAGGGCCTCCTTAAGTATATTAGTACGGTAATTACTTAGATATATATAGAAAGGATCGGGCTTAATAACTTCCTTTTTAACTAATAGGTCCTTAGTATAGTCTTACTAATATTTTTTTTTTATACTCTTACTTATATATAGCGTCTAGGGCTATAGCGAGGCTAGTAAGGGCTTAGGCCCTTATTAGTAGTCCTAGCTAGCTATAGAGCCCGGGAGCTTATAACTAATTAAGGAAAGGGTAGCTATAAAGGTAATAATAAAGGAAAGGTTAGTTTAGTTCCTCCTACGCGGTAATTTTCCCCCTTAAGGGCCCTAGGGCCTATAGGTTACTCCTTTTTAAGCTACTTAGCTATCCCTATCTCTATTTTAGCTAAGAAGGTTAGAAGGGCTTCCTTTTCTTCCTTAGAGCTATAGAGAATAAGTAGGCTAAGGGCCCCCTTCTATCTCTTAAAGGTCTAGTAAGGGACCTCTCTTTCCCTCTTATAGTTTAGGCACCTTAGGATAAGGTGCCTAGCTATATACCTTCCTTAACTATAGCGGTAGTTATCTCGGTCTACCTTATTAGTCCTTTTTAGGAAGGAAAATAAAAAGATAGCTTTAAAGAGGAGCTAGTAAAAAGCTAAGAGGGTCGGCCTAGGCCTCCTTATAAGGTCCTTTTCTAAGCTAAGGGCTAGGCGGGGGGTCTTTTAAATAAATATATAGTGCTTACTTAGGCCCTTAGCCCTAAGGCCTTTAGCCGCCTTAGTAGCCTAGAGTCCCTTTTAATAGTCCTTAGTAGCTTACTAGACCTTTCTTTATAAGTAGCTAATAAAGACTAAGGGGGTCCCTTAGGTAAGGGCCCCTAAGCTTTTTTTAGCTAACTAGTTAGCTAGCTTATTATTAAAGATCCCTAGGTAGCTAAGGTACTAGTATAGCTATACGTTATAAAAGGCTTTTAAGCTAAATAAGAGCCTTTTAATATATATAGCTAGGTCTAAGAAACCTATAACTTTCTTTATAGCGGCTTAACTATCTATAAAGATATAAGTATTTATAAGGGGGTTAAGAGGGCTAAGCTTTAAGGGCTAAGGCCTCTTAGCTAGGTCCTCTAAGACCCTTAGTATTATAAATAGCTCTACGTTAGCTACTTCGATCGAGGGCCCTAGGTTCTTATAGTATGCTTTAATAGGCCTATTTTCTAGGCCTATTTTATAGAAAGAGTAAGCGTTAGTCTTTATAAGGGACCCCTTAGGGCACCCCTTAAAGCCGTTAGTATAAAAGGCTAAGGGCCGTAACCTAAAGTCTTCTAGGCTAGCTAAGCTAGCTAAGAGGCGTTAGTATTACTTCTTAGCTAAGGGCTTAGGGGCCTTTATTATTATAATAAAGGCCTTAGGCTCTAGGGCCTATAAGGGCTCCTAGCTAGCTTTCCTTCTTTCTAAGTTATAATTAGGTCCTATAAGGGCTACTAGGCCTTTAAGGAGGCGGAAGAGCTATATATATAGCCTAATATAGCTTAAGGCCCCTAGGTTAAAGCCTAAGTTAGCGAGGTTATCCTATATAGCTAGGTTATAAGCCTACCTTATAGGGTAACTAAGTAAGAAGTATAGGGTTTAAAGGGCGTAAGAGAAGTATACCCTTTTAAATCGTACCTTTAGTAGTAGTAGGGCCGCTTTAGCTTCTAAAGCCTTAATAGGGGATCCTTTAAAGGCCCTTTAGACCTTTAAAAGAGCTTAGTTTTATAGCTTTTAGAAAGGCTTTATAAGGCTCTTAGGGGTCTTAGGCCCCCTATACTAAGGTTAGGCCTTATAGTTTACTATAAAGGTTATATAAGCTTAGTAGAGCTATCTAAAGGCTTTAAATAATAGGCCTTTTTATATAAAGGTTAAGTAGGATAGTCCTTTAAAGGTAGCTTATATAGATACTACCTTCTTCTTAATATATTATTTAAATAGGAGCCTAGAATTAAAGAAGACCCCTAGCTACTATACTAAGAGCTTTACCTTAAAAAATAAGCCTCTTACTATTATACCCTTTAAAATGAGCTACCGTTACCTACTAAAGTAAATAAGTTCTATCTTTAAGGGGTTAAAGTAAACCCCTTAGTCTTTAGCTTATTTAAATAGGTTAGTAGCTATTACTTCTAGATACTAAACGTTCTTCTTAGCCGAGGTCGACGTTATCGAGATACTAAAGTTATCTATATAAGATAGCTAGTATCCCTTAGCCGCTAGTATCCCCCTTACGTATAAGAGGAATAAAATAAAGCTAATAAGGGACCCTTAAAGCACCCTTATTACTAGGTCTATAAGGGGGTAGACTTACCCTTTAAAGGCTAGCTAGATCTTCCTTTTAGTAAGGAAGTAGTCTACCTAGCTTATAAGGGCCTTAAGGAGGTTTAATTCCCTTAGGACCCTTATAAGCTATTCCTTCGATATAAAGTTAAAGGCGCCCTTTATATTTAATAAGAGGGTACTAATAATAGCCTTCTTATTAGACTCCTGCTTCTTTTAAATATAGTATAAAAGGAGGAAGGCTATATCTATAGCTAACCGCTATTTTCGTCCCCTTAGCTATATAGGGTTTAGAAGCCTAGCTATATTAGCTAAATAGCTTAGCTAAGTAACGTATAGCTTTTTAAGGACCTTTCCTAAGTAGTTAAGTAGACTTATAACCCTATAGGCCTTAAGGATAGTATAGTCTAGCTTATTTTACTTAGGAAGTATAATTCCTATAGCTTCCTTCTATACCTTAAGGTAGTATCCTTAGTTAAATAAAGCTTTATAGGCCCTATTAAAGACTATAAGGATAGCTTTATATACGTATTAAATAGGGAGGAAGCTAAGGGAGTCCGGGCTAAGGGCTTTCTTATTAAACGAGCTAAAAATAGCCCTCTTAATCTTAAGGTCCTTTAGCTCTAGCTAGTCCTACTTAACCGTGCCCTTACTACTTATATAGCCCGGGGGCCTTTCTTTTTCTAGGCTCTAAGGGGGGCCAAAGGGAGGGCTAGGGCTAGGGTCTAAGGTCGGAAAAAGGGTTATTAAGAAGGCCTCGTATTTTTCTATAAAGGTATTAGCTTTTACCTCTATTTATTCTTTTATATATAAGATACTAGGAAGGGTAGGGTTAGCTCTAGCCTTAGTATAAGAAAAGGTAGTAAAGATATCCTTTCTTATTACTTCTATTAAGAAGCTCTCTTAGTATTACTTTTTAGTAGCCTTAATAGTATACTTAAAGCTATTTCGGGCCTTTATAAAGCTCTTCTAGCTCTCCTTATCCTAGGCTAGGCTTAAGGCTTTCCGAAGGTAGGTTAGCTTATCGGTCTACTAGGGCTTTGATCACTTATAAGGCTTCTTTTTCGGTTTTACTATATTTAAGGCCTCTATAAGGGTTCTTATTAAAAGGGAAGCTATCCCTTCTAAGTCGTCTCTTTTTCTAGCCCTCTCTATAGCTATAAAGAGGTCCTATTCCTTCTTAGCTAGGTATTCTAAAAATACCTTTTAATCTACTTTCCTATAATTATAAGTAGTAGGCCTAGCTAGTAGTAGCCTATTAAGGCCCCTTAAGCTAGCTTTAAAGGCTATAGGCTTATAATCTAAGCCTATAGCTTCTAAGAAGCGGAAGTTAGCCTAGGTTAGCTATTTAAAGGGGCTATAGAAAGTAAGGTCTATAACTAAGGCCCTTTTTAAGCCTTTCCTTTAATAGGTGCTTTCTATAGCTACCTTAAGGTCCGTTAGTAAGGAAGCCTTATAGTAGTTAAGCTAGCTAATAAGGGCTTTTACTTTATAGGCCTTAAAGGGTTCTATAAAAGGGTTTTAATAAGGGTAATATAAGTTAAAGTCCCTTATTAGTAGGAAGGGCTACTATAAGAGCTAGGCTATTAGTAGTAGCCTTTCTATCGTAAGGGGCCCTTACTAGCCTTAGCTAGCTAGGGCCCCTTTAACCTCTTTTTTATTATATAGGTTAATAAGGGTAAACGGCTCGGCGCCTTTTACCCTTATAGCCTATATATTAAGATTATAAAAGAGGTTAAAGCTAGGGCTAGCTTTTATCTAAGCTTCCTTCCTCTTATAAGCTATAACCCTAAGCCTCCTAGTAAGCTTAGGAAAGTTAGTAAAAGGGATAAGGCTTATAACGTTATAAGCTAGATACTATATAGGGATATAGCTATTATCGATCTTATAGAGGTAAGGCTCTTATAATAAGATAAGGTCTACTCTTATTTCTAGGGCTTACTTTAAGATCGCTAGGTTAGCTATTTCCTACCTATTAGTATTATGCTATATAATATTAATAGGGTTATAGTTAAGCCTAGGGGGCCTAAGGGGCTTTAAGGGCCTTATAAGCGTAAAGGGGCTAAGGCTATTAAGTATTAGTTATTCCCTTATAGACTTTATATTATACTTTATTAGTTATAAGGTGCTCTCCTTTATAGTTATAGTATTAGACCTTAAAGTAAGAGTAGCCTTAGCTAGCCTTATAGCTAAGGTAGTTATAGTCCTTAGTTAAGTACTTTTCTAGGTAAAACGTATACTTAATAAGCTGCTAGTAGGTCTAAGGGTTATAGCTAAAAGAAAGGCACTTATAGTACTATATATATATAGTATATTCCTTATAGGCCTTAACTTAAATCTATAGACCTACTATATAAAGGCTTTTTTTCTAGTATTTAGCCCCTATAGCCTTTAAAGGGACTATAAAGATAATAGATCCTACTTTCTACGTTAGGCCTAGGGTGCCTAGCTACCTAAGCTGCCTTAGGATATCGATCCTATTAAAGGTTTTAGCTTTTATAGCAAAGATATTAAGGATAGGGGTCTCTAGGAGGTTAGGGACGCTCTAGGCTACTAGCTTAGTCTAGCTAGTAAGAAGGTCGGCCGATTTAATAGGTAGCTCCTTAAGGTATAAGGACTACTTCTCTTACTACTTTAGAAGCTTCTTTACTATATATAAGGCCTTTATTATTATAACTATATTACCTTTATTTAAGGTTAATAGAGCTAATATAGCTAGTTCCTTTATAGCCTTATTAATCTTATTATAAAGTATAATAAGGTTAATAGTTAGCGTTAGCGATTCTTTCTTTAGCTTTAGGATAAGTTAGAAGTCCTTTTTTACGTTCCTTTTAGCTAGGGCCTTAGCTAGGGTCTTAGCTAGGGCTTTCGCTAAAGCCTTAGCTAGGGCCTTAGCTAGGGCCTTAAGCGCTTTCTTTATAGTAACCCTAGCCTACGAGCTCGCTTTAAGGTTTCCTTAGGTAGCCCTAAGCTACTAGGCGGCCTTAGGCTAGTATAGGGGCTATTATAGGGGCTATTAGTAGTCTAGGGTCCTTATAGCTGCCTTCTCGAGCCCTTTTATAAGGGTCTTATAAAAGGGTTCGATTTTTTAGGCTTCTTTAAGGGCCTAGAGGGCCTGCTAAAAGAAGCCCTAGGCCCGGTCCTTAGGGAAGGGGTATTAAGGCTAGGGCTAGGTCTACTACGAGCGTTAAAATATAGGTCGGATAAGCATAGGGCTAATAGGGCTACTAAGCGTAGCTCTCTTTCGCCCTTTTACTTACTTTAAGGGCTAGTTAGGCTAAAAGTAGCTAGCCTAAGGTAGGGCTAGGCTAGGCCTAAAAAGGCTAGTCTTTAGTATAAGCTAGGTATTATCTTCTATCTTAATATCCTCTAGGTCCTAGTCTTAGGTCCTAGGCCTTTCTTCTAAGGTCCTTAAAAAGCGTTAGCTTTTTAAACCTTCTTTTAAGCGGACCTTAGCTTCTAAGGTACTTATTTCGACCCTTAAGTTAAGGGGTTAAAGTTAAAAGGGCCCTCCTTATATCTAGGCTAGGGTCCTAAGTCGGGTCTAGGCTTAGTCCTATTAATAGGGGGGGGTATATACCCTTAGTTAGTAAGGGTAGGGAAGAGTTTTCTACCTATATAAAGGAGAACCTCGCTTAATTTATAATCTTTAGTAGTTTATTACGTACCCGCTAGTAGCTATACGAGGCTATACTTAGGGGGGCGTAATATACTATTTATAACGGTTCTAGGCGTATATATTTTCTATGTTTTAGGCTTAGTTTTAAGAAGTTAGCCGAGAAAACGTAATAATATTTTTAAGATTATCTCGCTAATATATACCTATAAATAAAAACTAGATACTATCTACTATACGATAATCTATTATTTATTAATAGCGGAGGTAAGGGAGTCCCTCTTAATATAGGCCCGGGACGTAGGTAATATAAGAGCGGGCCTTTAAAGGAAAAGGATAGCGGCGCCGCTAGTATAATAGTTCCTCTACTTAGGCAGGCTCCGCTAGTTCGACCTAGCTTAGAGGCTATACGTAGATATACCGGAAGATAGGACCGGGGTCGCGCTAGAGATAGAGCGGCCCTAACTAGGACTACCTTAGCTAACTACTTCCCTTATTAAGGCGACCTAGGAAAGGGAGAGGACTTACGATAATAAGACTTTAGTATTAACTAAACTAGACCTAAACTAAGCGTAAACCTCGCTACTTAAACTATAGACTAAATAAAACTAATAAGACCTAACTAAGCCGGCCTTAATAGCTATAGAATAAGACCTACTACTAAAAGACTATAACTAAATAAAACCTAACCCGAAACTAAACTAAGATAGAGCTAATAACTAGCCCCTAAACTATAACCCTAGCCTAACTTAGCGGGGAGGGGGTTTTAAAGGAGGCGAGCCGCTACTACCTAAGTCGGCTTCTTAGTTAGATATAGTAATACGACGGCGAACGAATTAAATATAGTGCTAAAGAGACCTAGGGATATAGAAATAAGGCGGGCAAGGAATTAAGGCCTACGAAAGAGATAGTAGATAGAGAGGTAGGAGGAGGTAAGAACGATACTAAAGGGGGAGGGCAGGTATATATATACGCGAGCTAGGCGCGCGTAATTAGTAACTACGCGATAGATAGTAAATATAGGCCGCCGCGCCCTTAATCGGAAAGTTACGTAGCCGGACGGGAACCGATTTTTAATTAGCGGAGCCGGCCGACCGAATTTTAATTAGCCGGCCCTACCTAAGAGCGACCTATACTAGTGCCCGGCCTAGCAACTAGATATTACCTACCCTACTAACTAATAGACTAATAGGCCTATACGGCCGCGGCTACGCGGTAGCGACGCGGGAGCCGTAGAAAATAAAGGCGCCTATAAGTCGGGCCCCTAGAGAGAGACTACTACCTATAACCTTAGGCCCGGGCTAGCGAGCCTAGGCCGTGGCCGCTCGGGATAGTAGCGGCTACGGCCTAAGAGGGCCTACGCCGAAATATAAATACGCGGGAGAAGCCCGCGGTAGCCGGCGTAAATTTCCTATATACTACTACTATAACCTTATTTAAGGCGGACCTATACTAAAAGAGGGGAGGGTTTTCCCTTAGGCACTTTAGTTTTTCCCTCCTATTTAATATCGAAGTTCTAGATACCTTTAGCTAGGTCCCTAGCGTAATCTTAATAATAATATACTTCCTTAGGTTTAGCGTTAGGCCCGCTTCTTATAGCTTTTAAAGTACCCTTACTACTTTCTCTTAGTAGTCTTAAAGAGACCTTAATAAGTAGATTAAAACGTTATCTATATATACTATAATAAACTTATATAGGTACTCCCTTAGTACTTTATTAATATATTATTAAAAGGCAGCTAGCGTCTATATTAAGCTAAATAAGTATACTTATTACTTAAATAATCTAAACCTTATTTAGAAGGCTATCTTAAATTTATAGCCCTCCGCTATTTAGATTATATAGAACGCCGCTATAATATTAAGCTTTATAAACTACTTTACCCTTATAAGTATCTATAGTATCTTTATAATTAAGGGTAGTATATACTTATCCCTTTTTATAATTACGTTTAAGGCCTAGTAGTTATAGTAAAATTATAAGCGATTATTTAACTTTTAAGTAAAAAGTACTAGGGCTATAGCTAAGGAGCTACTTAGGCGGATTAAGTTTACTTTTATTAGCTCGCTTAAGGTCTTCTTTAGTACTAAGAGTTCCTCCCTTAATATATTATAAAGGGGTCCTTATAATAGTAAGGGCTTTACCTTATCTTTATTTAATATTAAGTAAATCTTATAGTTTACTTTTAGCTTATATAAGAGTATCTTTAAAGCCTTCTTAAGTATAAAGAGGTCTAGGTATATATCTAGCGCCTACTTTAAGATATAGTCCGCTAAGTCTATTATTATCCTTAGCTAAAGCGCTTTCTTAACGTCCTTTATTATAATCGCTTAGATATTAACTATCTTTTATCTCTTTTTATTATTCCTTACCGCCCTCTCCCTTTAATATTCCGCTATAAATACTACTACGCTAATAATCCTTACCCCTTAGACTTATTCTACCCTCCTTACTACTTTTAATGCCTATAGACTTATTTAAATCTTAGCCTTACTATACTAAATCCGATCCCTTACTATATTATATATAACTTAGTTCTTCTTTATTTATAGCCTTCCTAGGAATATATCGTAGCTTAGCTTAAGGACTATATATATAAAAGTCTACTTTATATAGCCGTTAATATCTATCTTAAATACTATAGTTCTTTTTATTTATAAGGCTAAAGTATTATTTAAGAATTGTCACGAAAAAGATGTGGCCGCCTGTCAGATACAAGCGACAGCGTCAATTAACGCATATAGTATACGCGACACACCCCCTTAGGGATATTGGGTCAATTCGTCCCGGGATACCTGGATATCCTAGACCATAGCGGGAATTTTTATATAGGCAGGCCCCATGCTGAAACCGCGCTTAATTGCGCTGGCGGGACTCGAACCACGGGCCTTCGGGTAATGCGCGCCAGGCTAGCCAGAAGTGCGTGCGCAGTCACCGGGAAGTTCCCGGAGGGGTAACCCCTCCGCCCGGGCTCATAACTGTCACGAAAAAGATATGGCCGCCTGTTAGATACAAGCGACAGCGTCAATTAACGCATATAGTATACGCGATAAGAATAGCCTTAGTTATCTTTTCTTTTTATTAGTAAGAGGTATCTATAACTTTATTACTACCTTCTTACTTACTATAGTATAGTATTTATAGCTAGTATTTATAAGCGCGTTAAGCCCCTTCTTTTTATTAATACTTACCCTTAGCGCTACTAAGCCTAGTATAAAGTAGTCCCTTATTAACTTATAAGCTTTATACTATTTATCTTTTACTCTTAGCGCCTAACTTTATACTAAGGTTCCCTTTTTTCTAAGTCGTTATTATCCTTAATGCTCCCTTTTTTCTTTATTACGCTTACCCTCTAAGGTTCTTACCTCCTCCTCTTATAATAAAGCGCGATATATCCTTTAACTCTATAGTTAAAGTACGTTTAACTCTTTAGCTAGCTTTACCTTTTTCTTTATCTATCTAAGGTATTAATACTAATTATTAAGGTATCTCTATCTTTATCCTTCCTTTCTTAAGGGTATATATCCGCTAGTCTCTTTTAGTTTAAAGGGGGTTATCTTATTTACTAAACCCTCTCTAGCTTAGCTACTATTTACGCTACCTAATTAATATAGGCAGCGAAGCTTAATATTAAGAGGTTAACTATAGCTAACGCCTTATAGAGCTAGACTCTTAGAGCCCTTTTTAAGAAGACGATCTATATATTATATAGCTAAGACCCCCTTTTAGCCTTAAAGAGTCTTTACTTAAACTTTAAGAAGAACGCTATAAAGGTTTAATTCTTTCTTTATTTTATTATTTAGATCGCCGCTACTATACGTAACTAAATATCTATATTAAGGTATATTAAGTTAAGGTACTTAAGGAATTCCTTTTAATTATAACTCCTCTATACCCTTATCTTATAGTATATAGCGACTATTTATTATAGCTTAGCGTTTAAGTAGTTATAGATTAAGTAGAAGATTTCCTTTAAGCTTAAGAAGAATTCTTTATCGATCTTATACTTCTCTTATATATATCGTGCTTATAGGGTATAGTACTATCGTTGCCTATTAAAAGCCTCGATTCCTAGAATAAAGGAATTAGTCTTAAAGGTAAGAGACAGAGGATTTCTTAGTTATAAGAATAAAAGGATCTTTAATTTTATTTACGATACTAGAGCTACTAGGTATATAGTATTAAATAAGAATTTCCTTATTAACTATAAAGAAATTAAGTCTAAAGTTTACTAGGGAAAAGGTTCTTTTATATTAGTAAAAGGAAATAGGGACTTAGTGTTTAAGTTCCTATATAATAATAAAAGGTATATCCTTTAGCACTGCTTTTATATACTTAAATTAAGGGTAAATATACTATCCTAATCTTAATTTAATAATATATATACCTTAATAGGAGGAAATAAAGTCCTTTTATTAAATAATAAGGCTAAGGTCTTTACTAAAGGATTTCTTAGAAATAAACTATATTATATTCTTATAAAACATTTACTAAAAAGCTAATTAATCCTTATTATATCTTTAAAGGCAAAGGATATAGATTTTTATACTTAGTACTTACGCTTAGGGTATATAAATAGTAGGGCTATTTTAGAAATATTAAAAAGATATAATAAGGATATAAAAATGCCTTTAAAAAAGGAAAATAAAATAAGGTAGAGCGAAATATATATTAGAGCTAAAGCAATAAATAAGGTTAATAAACAACCTTTATATAAGTCTTATTCCTATTTAGAAAAAATAGTATTAGATATTTAGGGGCTAATTAAAGTACTTACTTATAATAAATATTACTATTATATTTCTTTCCTAGATATAGGAACTTAATATCTAGAAATATACCTTCTTTAAAAAAAAGGGGAAGCTTTAAATAGGTTCCTAAAATTAAAAATTAGGGTAGAAAATAAGCCTAAAAATACTAGGATTAGAGAAGCATTTTCTAATAATACTAAAGAATTTATATATAAAATAAAGCTCTATTATAAAAAAGAAGGAATTACCTTTAATTCTAGTCCTCCTAGGAGGCCGGAATCTAATAGTAGAATAGAAAGAATAAATCGTACTATATTAGAAAAAGTACGAGCTCTTTTATTTACTACTAGGCTTCTTAAATACTTATAGGGAGAAGCTGTTTTAATAGCTACCTATTTATATAATAGATTACTATATTCTACGATAGGATTTAAAAGTCCTATAGAAAAGAGGGATAATATAATACTACCCTTTAATACCTTAAATAAAATTAAGACCTTTAAAAGCTATATATACTATAAGAATAAAGACCTTAAAGATAAGCTAGATAATAGAGCTTTTAAGGGAATAATAGGAAGCTATTTAAAAAATGCATATAAAATATAGGATTTTTCTAAGAGAAAGATTACTATTTCTAGAGATATTACTATACTAGAAAATAGATTTATAGAAAATCTAGAAAGTTCTAGTAATAATAATACCTTTAATTTTAATTCTATTCCGAATAAAGATAAGCTAGATAGTTATATCCCTATAGAGGAAGCTATTAAAGAACTTAGAGATAAAAGTCCCTTGCCCTCTATAAAAAAAGAGTCTCTAAATAACGATCCTATTCTTACTACTAGTAAAATAGTAGTAGAATTACCTAAGAAGCTAGAAGGGTTTAATACTAACTATATTAAATACCCTAACGTTAATTTATCTTTAAACTATAATTATAAAGAGTTAATTCTAGTAAGTATAGAAAATTAAGATCTAAAAATTCTAAAGACTTATAAATAGGTAATAAATAGCCCTAAAGTAGTATTTTAGAAAGAAGCTATAATTAAGGAAATAATCTAGCTAATTAAATATAAAACTTAAGAATTTTCCTACCTCCTTAGGGATAGGGAGGCTATAAGAAGCCGCTAGGTTTATACTATTAAGAAGGATAGTAAAATAATATAATAAAATATAAAGCCCGTTTCGTAATATAAGGATTTAAGTAGATCTATAGCTTAGATTTCCTAGATACCTTCTCGACTATAGCTAGACCTAAATCTATTAGAATTCTACTTATTTTAGCTATTATCTATAAATTCAAAGCTTTATAAATAGATATAATAAATGCCTTTATATATACCGATATAAATAGCGAAGTATATATCGATCTTTTTATAGGCTATAAAGAATACGATCTTAGAGAATATTATTTAAAATATAGATTAGCTTATAAAGCTAAAGGAATTTAATTAATTAAATTCCTAGACCTATATAAACCGGTTAAATTAAAGCAAAGTTAAAGAAAGTATTATATAGCCTAAAATAAAGTCCTAAGCTTTAGTATAATTATTTAAATATTATACTTAATAAACTCGGATTTCTTCCTCTTTTAATAGATAAAGGAGTATTTATAAATAAGGACTATAGTATAGCCTTAGTAATTTACATCGACGACTTTCTTATAGTAGGGCCCCTTAAATTTATAATAAAAGAAAGATTATTTAAAGAATTATCTAAATTCCTAGATTTTACTATCTTAGGATATATAAAACACTTCTTAGGTCTAAATATTATAATAAACTAAGAAAATAAAGAGCTATATATATCCTATGAAGATTATACCTTAATTAAATTAAAGGAATTTAATAAAGAAGGTTTAGGAACTTTAAATTTACCTACTATAGTAAGCTTTAAGTGTGACGACCGGTGTTATTCCTAAGGGATAAACCTATCGAGGGGTTTATGTTGGCAGATATAATAGGGCGTGGTCTAAGCAATAATATATATATTACGTTGGTAATAAGTCGGAGGTCGTAGACCGTAGACTATAACTAGGTAATTAAGTGATCGGAATTAGAGATAAGATCGTGATAGAGATCGTAATGATTATAATGTTAAAAGCTATCGAGCTATCTGTCTAAAGGAGTGTTCCGTTCCTTCCTTATATATCTCGAGAGCTTCCCTAGATCGCCGAGAGCGCTGGGTGATCCCGTCGTCTAGGAGCGCTAGAGCGCTGGAGCGATCCTGCGATCCTAGCCGTGGAGCGTTGGAGCGCTAGAGTGACCCGTCGCTCTAAACTTAATTGGCCCGTCGGTCCGTCTAATATTCCTTGCTCCCTACGTTACGTGTCCTCGTGATATATGCTGGTCCCCGCGGTTCGCTGGACCGTGGTCGTAATAGGATGCCTCCCCTCCTTTTAGTCTTGCCCTTAAGACCTGCTGCCTTAGCCGCCGTATATAAATATACCCTTATCGCGTCGTGCGTAAGTATGTCGTTCCTTGTTCCTTTATCCTTTCGGGATATGCTGCTAATAGTATGTCTAGTCGTGTTTAAAAATCCCGTTCTCGCAATTCCGATAAATCGCGTTAACGATCGGAGCTAGCATCCTAGACCGAGATCTACGGTATTGAAATTATGCCTTGCTCCCGTTGTTTTCGGTTAGGCCTGACTTATAAAGTCGGCGAGCGTTCTAATCGGTGTTCCGAATATGCCTCTATAGGCCGTTCTTATGATAGGTGCAATATAGCGTCCGCCTGTTTATTTTATCCCTTTCCTTCCCCTATCGTTCTTTTTCGCTAATATTCCTTCTTTTTCTAGTTCGTCGTATTATAAATTAATAGCAAAAGATTAATTCGGACGAACGGAAAGCAAAAGAAGCGTTAGAGGAAGCGATAGCTCGCCTAGCTCGGATTAGGAAATAGAAGCGTTTCCTAAAGGACCGAGGTAGTGAGTTGTTTTAGCGGGGTATATAAGCTATTGATAAAGAAGATAGTGTGACGCGTTCTTCTCGAGACGAATTAGTTCGTTTGTTAAATAAGGAAACTATTGCTATTAGCGAGGTTTAATCGTTTAGTGCCTTAGACGTATTAGACTAAGATGCTATTCTTAGTAACCCTATATTTCCGAGTAAGGGTTCGCCTAGTAGAACTATCGGAGTAGAGAACCGTAGTAGGTTAAGTGCTTAAGTGGTTCTTAGGTATTTTCCTCTGGTCCGTATCCCTTCCACTTAATAAGGTATTCTTATTGCTGACCTTGTTTTCTTATATTTAGTATTTGTTCTGCTTTATATTCTTAATCGTCGTCGACTTCGATTTTTTCCTATAGTTTAGCGTTTCGTGGTGCTAGTTCTAATAGTAAGATATGAAATATCGGGTATATCCTTATTGTCGTTAGTAGCGAAAGTTCGTAGTTGACTTTTAAAATGGTTTTCTTAACCTTAAACGGTCTAAGTTTCTTAAAATCTAATTTATTGCTTGGTCGTTTTATTTTAATGTTTCGTCGTACGAGGTAGACTATATCTCCCTCTCGAAAGATTAGTCCCTATAATCTTTTCCGATTATAGTAAGTAGATATTCGTTCTCTAACGAATTAAAGTTCTTATTGTATTTCTTTATGTAATTTTCGTAGCTAATCTGCTTATAGTATCGCTCGTTCCGCTTATAGTCCTTATCGAGTAACCTTAAATGCTTCTAGGTTATATCCGTAATTGGCGTATACTAGTAAGAGCTTAGTTATTTCCGTGACTAAGCTATTATAAGCTAGTTGCGCTGTTAGTAGCTATTTAACCTAATCGTTTTATTTATAGCTAATATAGCATCGTAAATATTGTTTAAGCGTTTAGTTAAGTCGTTCTATTTATCTATCTATTTATAGGTAATAAGCTATGCTGAGCTTATGTTTCGTCCCTAATTATGCTATAAGAGCTTGCTAAAACTTAGCTATAAACGTGCTTCCTCTATTAGAGACAATCTCGTTCGGTAGTCCGTGATTGCTAACAATAGTTCGTAGGAATATATATACTAGCTCTTTTACATTGCTTGCTTCTTTATACGGTAAGAAGTACCTATACTTCGTTAGTCTATCTGTAATAACGAATATGCTATCGTACTTAACGTTGGTTATAGGTTCTTTTAATAGTAGTAGCTTTATAATATAGTCGAAAGCTATCGAATCCTATGGTTTTTCTAGTACTAGTAGCGGTTATAATTCTCCGTATAGTTTATATCGTTTAGCTTTACTTCGTACGCAAAGTTTACATTCTTTAATAACTTATCGTACTACTTCTTTAAGCTATAGGAAGTTATATTGTCGTCTAATCCGTTCTATTATTCTTCGGATTCCTTAGTATCTCTATATTAGATGTTCGTGTATATCTTATATAACTTTATCTCGTAATTCTAGTAGTATCTAGATTTTGTTTTTATATATTAGAACTTCTGAATGTCCTATATCGCATCCTTTTAGTGCTTTATGTTCTTTTATCTATTTTAGGATCTTCTAGTATATCGAGTCGTTAGGTTGTACTTTAAATATTATATTTAGCTGTCGTTGCTAGTAGTTCCCGTTTTCGTTGATTTCTAGGAGCTATCCTTTCGCTATAGGTGCCCCTATATCGTAGTTACTTCGTCGACTAAGGGCATTAGCTCGACCGTTTTCTATTCCTTTTCTATAGATTATTTCGTAGTCGAATTCTAATAAGTATTCGGCCTATCGGATCTATCGTCCGTTTAACTATTGCGTCGTTGCAAAATATAAGATGTTCTTATAGTCTATATAGACCTTAACTTTATATTTACTTCCGAGAAGGTAGTATCGAAATTCCTTAAAAGCTTAAATAATTGCGAGGAATTCTTTATCGTAGATAGGGTAATTAAGTTCTACGCTATATAGCTTCTTTAAGTAGAACGCAATTAGTCGTAGTCTTCCTTTATCGTCTTTTTATCTGATTTATGCTCCTAGAGTAAAGTCTAATATATCGGTTTCGAGTTCGATTTATCGTTCTAGATCGAAGGTAGTTAAGACTGGTTCTTACGTAATCGTAGTCTTAATGCATTCGAAAGCTTCGTTGGCTTTATCGTCCTATATAAATTCTTTTTCCTTCTTCGTTAAGTCGTATAGTAGTGCTATAATCTTTCCGAAATCTTTAATAAATCGTCGGTAGTAATTTATAAATCCTAGGAAACTTTATACGTCCTTAACGTTCTTTAGCGTTAGCTATTCTTTAACTAAGTTGATCTTATCTTATTATATCCGTATCTCTCCTAGTAAGATCGTATGTCCGAGGAAGTCTACTTCCTATATATAGAACTTGCTTTTCTCTAGTTTAACTAGTAACTTCGCATTCTAAAGTGCGCGGAGTACCTTATAGACGTGTTCCTTATATTCTTCTAGGGTGTCCGAGAAGATTAGGATATCATCTAGGTATACTACTATAAAGATATCTAAGTGTTCGCGTAGGACATTGTTAATTATCCGTTAGAAGGTAGCTAGTATATTTATAAGTCTAAATAGCATTACTAGATATTCGAATAGTCCGAATTTCGTTCTAAAGGCTATTATCTATTCGTGTCCCTTTTTTATGCGTATTAAGTTATAGGCGCCTTTAAGATCGAGGGCTATAAACTATTTTTTGCTGTGTAATCGATCTCGTAGTTCCGATATAAGCGGTAATAGTATTCGGTCCTTTATTATAATATCGTTTAAGCGTCTATAGTCGATAACTAGTCGTAGCTTGCCGTTTTTCTTTAGAATAAATATAACTAGATAGCCTACTTCGGATATTGATATTCGTATATATCCCTTTCGTAGATTCTCGTTAAGGTAGTCGCGTAGCGTTTATAGTTGCTTTTCGTTTAGGTTATAGATTTTATAGAACGTCGGCGTTATTCTATCCTTAAGATAAATTTCGTAGTCCTATTAGCTATATTCGGGTAACCCTATCTTAAGTTCTTCCTTAAAGAGTTTATCGTATTTCCGGTATTCCTAGGGGATGTTCTTTATTCTATCTTATAGGCTTTGTTCTTTCTTTTAAGAGCTGGTTTCTCTTAACTTAAGCTCTTTATTAATTTGTTTAAGGTCTTTCCTTAGAGTAGCAATAACTCTTCGGATCTTCGTGTTATGTCCTTTATTCTGTTTATATCGGATGCTAGGTTATATAGCCGTGTTAGTTAGTACGTAGGTCTTATTAGTCGATTTTATTATGTCCGCCGGTTTGGTTGCTGTTTTCGTTCGTATCGCTAAAGCCTATAATGATTTGCTTAAACGGTTATCCCTTTTATCCTATTTAGTAGCTAAATCATCGCAAAATTTTGCTTTCTTCTAAATCTACTAGTCCTAGAAACTTATGTCTTCGTTCTAACGTAGCTGGCTAGTTTTCTAGTTAATTAGTAGGTTGCTCTCCTATAGCTATAGAAGCCCTAATATAAGGTCGTGTTCTCTAATATCTATAATATCGAAGTTAACTCGTTCGTCGTGGCCCTAGATATTAATATCGAGGTAATTAATCTCTATATTAATAATTCCGTTATTATAGTTAAAGGCCTCTCCTTCGATATTCGTAAGTTTATATAGATCTATCTTATATCTCTATATAAGTCGGTAACGATTAACGACTCTAGGTGAAACGTAATTGCCTATCGCGCCGTAGTCTAAAAGTATACGTGCGTAATGTCCCGCGATTTAGATGTCTAATACTATTTAGTTGCTATAGCTTGCCGTTGCTATGCATAGGGTCCTTAGATCTTATCGTGTCGTGCTAGTCTATAGCCCTTTTATAGATAGCGTACCTCGTTTTTTGCCTAGTCCTTATTCGTTTTATTTAGGTATTCTTCTTTGATTTATTGTCGATATCGTTTCTTTATGTTTTTATCGCGTGGTATTGTGTCGGGGCTTAAGAGACTAAGTTCTTATAGCTAATCGAAGATTTCTTATTTCTTAACGCTATATCGTTTGCATTGCGCTGCTTCGTAGTTAATTGCGTACTATACTTCGCAATTCTATTCGTTTTCGTACTAAAGGTCGAGTTTTCGTTTAGCGTCTTTCTATTTTTCGCGTAGTGTTTCTATATCGATTTTTCCTTAGTCGAATGCGGCTTATAGCCTTCGTACGTGTTACTAATAATCTTTTAGTGCACCGTTATATCGTTTATGCTATGCTCGTGCTTTTTTATATTTATAAACTCTATAGTTTAGGTATACGCATTCGTTATAATCTTCTTCGTCGTATTTAATTCGTTGCATAAGTCTTTAGAAGATTAATGGTTTAGATGCCTTAGAGCGAGTAGCGTTGTACTATTCCTCTATTTTAGCGTGTTTATGGATTTTATATATCTCCGAAAGATATCTCGTTAATAAACCGTAATTATTGCGGCATTTAAGTAGCGTGCCGTAATCGGGTTCTAATAATATAACTTAGTCGTTCGGGTAGCGTTAATCGATTTTCTAGTAGTCTAGTTCTATACTTAAGTAGGGTTTCGAAAGTACTTATCCCTCGAACCTAACCGGGAAGGCGTCGTGTCGTGCCTTTATCTAGAAGTATGTTATATAATCTAGGTAGACGTATAATATCTATAAAATATGCTTATAGTGCTTATAAGTAAGTAGTGTTTATAGATCGTCTCTAAATTCTCCTCGTAGTTGCTATTCTCGTTATAGAGCTATAAAGGTATCGACTACGGCGATAGCTATAGCGTAGTCTCCTCCGCGTAGTGCCGGTTGATATCGAATTAGTGCAGCTTATTAGTTTTCCGTAAGAATTTAAGGTGTTTATTAGGTTCTAATTTTAAGTATTTCTTCGAATTCTTCGAAGTATAGAGCGTGTTCTCTAATCGTGGCATTTTCCCTTAGTAGCGAGGGTAGTAGTATGAGTTCGTTCTCGTCTTCCGTTTCTCCGGGTATTTCTTATTCTTTAGAGCTTATATTATCGACACTTCGTTGTTCTTCCTTAGGTTATTGTCCGAGTTTTATAAGCATAAGGGCTACGTCTGTATCTTCTTTATTGTATTGTTTATAGACTGCCCGTCGTTATTGTCGATTTTTATTTCGTATATCTTCCTAGAATCGTTTACCGTTCTTCCTAATCTAGTCTTAGGAGACTCCTTTAGGGTAAGGGTGTTCCGGTTCTACGAATTTAACTTATTTCTATGTTTTAGGATCCCTTCGTTGCATTATTGCAAGGGTTTTCTTTAGTAGCTTTAGGAACCATCCGGTACCGTTCTTATCGCTTAAGTATACCGTGCATTTGTCGTCGTAGTATATAGTCTAACTAAGGAGTTTATGCTTTGGTTCCTATCTATTAGTAGCGTTTAGGTGTTTCTTACCTTCTAGGGCTGGTGCCTAGTGGGTTTTCTTCTCCTTGCGAGGTTGTCTGCATTCTTTAGAGTAATGTCTAAGTTTCCCGTAGTTAAAACACTTTCCTTTGCTTTTCTATGTTATATCTAGATCTATCCTACCTAGGTTAGTTATATAAGCGTAGGCAATAGGAGTTTCGCGCTTCTTTTTATAGTTAGCGCGTCGGTTAAAGTTATTCCTATAGGAAGGGTTCTAGTTTCCTCTTCCTTGTTTCTTTTCTTAGCGTCGCGCGTACTATCTATCGTCGATTCGTACTGCTATAGCAATATAGTCCGAGAGGTTATTAGGTCGATTTTCCTTATAGAGCTCGTCCTTAACTTCTTCTTTAAGCCCGTCGTAGAATCGTGATATAAGAGGTTCGTCGTCCTAATTAAGCTTTAAGGTAACTTAACGGAACTTCGTAGTATAATCCGATACTAAGATCCTTTATCGGAGTTCTCGAAGTTTCTATTCGGCTTCTCGTTCCTCGTCGGTTGTTCCGAATACCTTCGTAATAGCTTCTTCGAATCCTTAGAAACTAGCAAAGACTTCGTCTATCTCGTTGTCTCGTCGCGCTAGTTAGTTATCGAGAAAATCCCTTATAATAGGTCTAAACTAAGCGAGTGCCGTTCTAGATAAATAATTTCCTGCGTAGAGTACCTTTTCGACTAGGTCCGAGAGTTTAGTAGGGTAAAACCGGTAGTAGGCCTTAAGTTAGGTGAGAAAGTCTCGAAGCGTGCTATAAGTACCGTCGAATAGTCCTAGCTATTTTAGTTTAACTGCTTCTCCGAGGTCCCTAACTTATCCGTTGCCTCCTCCGTTCCTAAGTAACTATACCTTATATCGAAGGGTAATAATCTCGCGCATTATATCCTAAGGCGATATAGTAGCTCTAGAGTTAGTTGATCTAGTTTGCTATATAGGCATATTAATAGTTGCGCTATTACTTAGAGTAACGCGGTATTACACTAAATAAGAGCTTTTAACGTATAACGACCGGTGTTATTCCTAAGGGATAAACCTATCGAGGGGTTTATATTAGCAGATATAATAGGGCGTGGTCTAAGCAATAATATATATATTACGTTGGTGATAAGTCGGAGGTCATAGACTATAGACTATAACTAGGTAATTAAGTGATCGGAATTAGAGATAAGATCGTGATAGAGATTGTAATAATTGTGATGTTAAAAGCTATCGAGCTATCTATCTAAAGGAGTGTTCCGTTCCTTCCTTATATATCTCGAGAGCTTCCCTAGATCGCCGAGAGCGCTGGGTGATCCCGTCGTCTAGGAGCGCTAGAGCGCTGGAGCGATCCTGCGATCCTAGCCGTGGAGCGTTAGAGCGCTAGAGTGACCCGTCGCTCTAAACTTAATTGGCCCGTCGGTCCGTCTAATATTCCTTGCTCCCTACGTTACGTGTCCTCGTGATATATGCTGGTCCCCGCGGTTCGCTGGACCGTGGTCGTAATATTAAGCTTATAAAGGTAAAGGAATTACCTTTTAAGGAAGATATATTATAATTTTAGAAAGAAATAGGATCTCTATTATACTTAGCTTTATTTACTAGGCTAGATATCTTATATTCTATAATTTCCTATAGTAGATTCGCGGCTAAGCTTAACTAGATATATTTTAAGGCTTTAAATATAATTTAAAAATATTTAAATTAACTTACTAGCCTAAATATTAAATATAATTATAATATTCCTTTTAGATATTTATATATAAAGGGTTTTACCGACTCTAGCTAGGCGTTAGATTTAAAAGACAGAAAATCCTTTTCTAGTTACTATTTTTATATATATAATAATATAATAAGCTAGGCTTACTTTAAGTAGAAAGCTATTGCCCTTTCTACCTATAAAGCAAAGTATATTAGCCTTAAGGAGGCAAATAAAAAAGCTATTTATTTAAATATGCTTTTTAAATATATTACTAAGTATCTATTTATTAAGATTCTTAATACTATACCTCCGATTTTAACGGATAATACTACTACTATTAAAATAGTAGAAAATCCGGAATTTTATAATAGGTCTAAGTATATAAGATTAGCCTATTACTATACTAGACCTAGTATAAGAGAAGGGGAAATTAGAGTTTTTTATATTAAATTAAAAGATAATATAGCTAATATTTTTATAAAGGAATTAAGACCTAGATTACTATATAAATTTAAAGACGGTCTATCCTTAATATATATTCCTAAGTAATTAAAAGGGGTTTTTAGATATTTCTTATACTTTCTATATCTTTCCCTTACTAAGTTTTTCCTTTTATTAGGTTTCTTAGATAAATATTTACTAGGTTTTTTATCTATTAAAACCTTTCTAGTAATAATAGGTTTTACTATATATAAGGTTATCCTATAAATAATTATTATAACTATAGATTTTTCCTACTATAGTTTTTTCTATTAGTATATACCTAAGGATTTATTTTCCTAAGAAAAATAGGTTTTTATATATCTTATTAAGGCATAATAGTAGTTTTCCTAAGTTAGGCTTTTACCTTAAATATATTCTACTATAAATAAATTAGTAAAGAGTATATAAATCTACTCTTTAAGGGAGGCTATAAGGAACGGTGTTTTCCTATTATAAATAAAGTAGCTATAATATACTCTCCCGATTATATAAGCTAATAAATAGTATATTAATTATAGATAAAATCCTATCCTATAGAGTAAGAATCGCTCGTTATTTTAAATATTATGATATATTAAACGGGTTACCGGTTATTATATAATCGGGAATCGAAGGAATAGAGCTAGCTTAGAATACTAGCTAAGATATCTTAAGAACACCGGCACGACTAACCTCCTTTAAACACGAATATTAGTAGAACTAAGATACTTCTAGATATACTTAAGGTATCACGGAATTCCTTAGTCTTAGGGCTATATAGCAGCCTAAATCTAGTCCCGAAAGGTTCTTTCGTTTAGCTATAATTATCTATATAAGATAGTATATCCGCTAGTAAATAGAGATAGAATTATTAATAAAAACACCTCTTCTATATACTAATATACTACTAATAAATTCCGTTGAAAATCCTACCTTATACTCCTTCTTCCCCTTTATTACGTAGTCTTATATAATTCCTTAATTTCCTAAAATTCCGCCTTTCCTTATATACCTTAAGAGTATTAGTAGATAGGTTTATAGTAAGATATAAAGTATAGCTCTACCTTTATAATTATAAGTTAGCGCGACTAAAGAAAAGCTAGACTAGCTATATATAAAGTTTATAGTATAAAGAGGTATTAGCTTATAAGTAGTTAAGCTTAATAGTCTCTTAATAAAGGTCTATAATAAAATTAACGTTAACCTCCTTTACTAAGCCTCCTTTAACCTACTACTTAGATAAGAAATAGCGGACGCTTAACTATTTATAATTAAGGTAAAAGGGGATAATCAATTTAAGGTTAAGGAGATATAAGCTATATACTAAAAGAAAGTAAGCTAAGGGAAACGCTAAGAGGTTCTTATTAAGTAGCGCGGGTACCTTAGCCTTATATAAGAACCTATATATAAGTTTATAAGAGCTATAGCCCTTAATAAGTTTAAGGCCTTATATAAGCTAGTAAATAAAAATAATAAACTAATAGACTACTAATAGTAGTTTAAGCTAAGACTATAAAGTTAGTAAAGTAAAGTAAGTAATTATAGTAATATAAGTATAGTAATAAAAGTAGAGATAAAAATAGCGTTTATTTTAAAGTAAAGCCCTTAGACTTCTTAAGCTTATTTCTCGTTATTACCTTTACCCTCGCTATTATTACTATTATTATTATCCTTATTAGCTTCCTCTTCCTCCTTAAAAGCGGCGGAGGCGCTTTCTAGTATACTAAGTTAGCCCTTTAGGCCTATAAGCTAATCGGTAGCGGCGGCGGCTCTAAGGGTAAAGGGGCGGCGTTTAGCTATAGTAGTAATAGTAGGGGCAATAGTAGCGGCGGCGGCGGGCATAGCTATATAGACCGCCGATAAGGTAATAGAAGCGGTATCCTTAGTACTAAGAGAGTTAATAGTAAAGGTAAGAAAGTAAAGGGGAAAGAACCTACTTAAGGATAAGCCCTTAGTACTTTAGGGCGCGGAGGTTATAGTAAGTAGCTATAGTAATAGTAAAGCGCTTCTTAGTAGCCCTTTATACTTACCTATATATACTAGCCTTTTAAGCTAATACTATAGCGAGTAAGATAAGAGGCGCCGCTTTATAGGCGCGGCCGGTATATATATATTAGTAATAACTACCGCTATAGCGGCCCTTAACTTAGTAAGTATAAGGGAGCTCCTATAATATATACTATATATAAGGGGCTACGAGAGTAGCTCCGGCCTAGACCTAGCGCTTATACTTTAAGAGGTTAGTAGAAGATATTTATTACGCTTACTTAATTATAGACTTATAAGGGTAGTAGAGATAGAGGTAAGGGCTAAAGGGCCGGGCGTTATAAGTAGCGGTAGGGATAGTATCGTTACCTTAAAAGGTAATATAAAGGTAGCTAGCGTAGCGGAGGTAGTAGTAGCGGCGGTAAGCGCGGTAGTAAGGGCGCGGGTAAGAGTAGCGATAGTAGTAAAGCTATTATTAGCTATACTTAGTATAGTATTAACGAACGACTCTATATACTCTAAGAAAAGGAAGTAAGGGAAGGGAAGGTAAATATATCTATTATAAAGGTTAGTATAATAGATTATAGCCTCTTACTCTATAAAGTAAGGAACTTACTAGTTAAAGTTATTATTATTATTAAGGCTATTATTACTACTATAGCTATTACTATAAGTATATATTAATAAGGCGGCCTATATAGCTAAGAATAAACTAACGCCTTAAGTAAAGCGGAACTTACTTATTACTATTACTACTATAGTTAAAGAAAGGAAAGAAAAAAAAGAAAGAGAAAGAAAAGGATACCGCTTTATATACCCCTTAGTAAAGGAGGCTACTTAAGGCTAAGGGTATAAGTAACCTAAGGCTTATATAGGTCTAAGCTAGCTACTAGCTACTTAAGGGCGTATATAATAAGTTATACTTTTATTTATATAGCTAGCTAGCTAATAAGTATAAAGCTAGGTTCTAGCTACTTAGGCTAATAAGTATAGGTATAATAGGGCTAGTAGGGCTAGTATAATTAATAGGAAAGAGTAAGGTAAAGCTAGCGGTATAGGGAGCTTAGGGCTTAATTATATAAAAGCTATTAATAAGGTAGTACCGCGCCGCGCTTAAGGGAAGGTATTATATAAGAGTCTTTAACTATTATAAGTTATAGGCTTAAGATATAGCTTAAGCTATATAGTTATATATAAAGGGCTAGATCTTATATATATATATATAGGCTAGCTATATATAAAAGAGCTTTATTTAGCTTATTAATATTATTTTATAAGTAGTATTATAAAGTATAGCTTAATTTTATAGTTCTTAAAGATATCCCTTAGTAAAAGGGACTAAGGAAGCTAAAAAATAGGTTTTAAGAAAGAAGCTAAAAGGAGGTATAAAAAGAAAGGTAAGGGTAAAAAGGGAAGTAAAAGTAGTAATAGCTTCTTATAAAGGTAGCGAGAGATAAGATAGATATACTAGTAATAGCTAAAAAAGAAAGGAAAACTTAGTAAAAAGCTTAGTAGTTAAGAGGATATTAGTAGCTTATTTAAGTAGGATCTTCTTTATTAATTAAGATACTAAGATAGGTATAAAAAGAAGCGTTAAATAAAAGAAAGAAGGATAATTAAGGTAATATAATAATTACTCCCTTACTATAATTACTACCCTTATAAGAATTAAATATCTTTACCTTACCTATCTAACCCCTTACTTTTACTTTTACCTTTATATATTTTATATATACTTTTTATATTTCTCTTTATAAGAGTTATAAGCTTAAGAGGAATAAAGTTCTTATACCTTCTAGCTATTATAAAAGGTACCTTTCTTATATCCCTTATAGCTTCCTTTTACCCCTCTTACTAAAAAAGCCGATTTTTAACTAACTATTCTACCCTTCTTTTATAATAATATTAAAAATTAACTTTACTACCCTTATAGTCTATAAGACGATTCTTATAAAGCCCTAAGATTAAGATAAGTAGGTAAAGTAGCTATAAGCTTATATAAATAGAACTATTTATAATTTAGTCTTTTTAATAAGTAGGACCCTCTTAAGCCCTCTCTTTATCTTAAGGTAATAGAATTTATAAAGGGAGCTTCTTTCTTTTCTAAGCTAACCTCTATATAGTAAAGAGCTTTTTCTATTACCTTAGGTAACTATAAGAGTTATTATAAGGAATACCTTTATAAGATAAAGCTACTAACTACTATATATATAGTAATAATAAAATCCGTTAGTACTATAAAGCTAATCTTTTTTTAAGAAGAAGAGACTCTTAAGTAGTAGCTTTTAAAGCTCGAGACCTTAATAGCTCCTTTAAAGAGCGATATAACTAACTATATTAAGAAGACCTATATAGTATACCTAAGAGCCTTTTTTACTAGGAACCTACTAGCTACTTTATAGCTAGCTAAGTAAGAAGAAATCCTTAAGGAAGCTAATTAATACTTCTTAATAAAAGCTCTTTCTAGTAAGTAGCTATAGGATATATCTCTACTAATAAAGCCTATTAGTAATAGTTACTTAACTATTTTTTAAGAAGCTAGCTAAGAACTAAATAAGGAAGCTATTAAAGTATAATAATAAGTAGTTTTATTTCTTTATAGCTAGTACTTAACCTAGATAGCTTAACCTACTACCCTTATAGCTACTATAGCCCTTATTATTATAGCCCCTACTACTACTACTACTACTACCCCTTTAGCTCCTCCTCCCTTAAGAGCCTTAACGCTATCTTTAACTATAGCTGCCTTAGCCCTAGCTATATATCTTACTCTAAGCCTAGCCCTAGCCCTATTACTCCGTCTAGCTTAACTAGTCCCTTAATAAACCTTTTATTCTATTAGTCGAAAAATTAAGAAACTAATTAAAATTAGTAATAAGGTATAAAAAGAAGGGTTTTTTAAGTAGACCTTTTAAAAAAGGACGAGGGCTCCTTAAAAAGATAACGAATAAGGAGGAATCGACCTACTTACTAAGCGTATAAAAGGCCCTATAAGCTAGAAGACTACTAATAAGTCTTTAAGGAAAGTTAACCTTTTAAAATTATACCTTTTAAGGGACTAAAAGATATTATTAAAAAGTCTCTTAAAGAGGACCCCTTATTATAAAAGAAGATAGATAAGATTTAGGTTACTAAGAAATAATAACTAATAACGCCGCTACTTTTATTTAAGCTATAAATTTAAGGAAAAGTTATTAGTATAGTAAATCCGGCCTTTATCTTTCCTATAAATTAGTAAGACCGCCTATTAAGACCCTTTAATTATCCCCTATAAAAATTAGCTATCCTTAACTTTAATACTTCCTTTAATATCTATAATATACTCTTATAATTCTAGTCCTTTAAGAAGGTATAAAGGGAATACCTTATTACTAGGGAATTAACTATATAGATAGAGGGGTATAGAATAGTAAATATAATAATAAAATTACTTAATAGGACTATATAAATTCTATAGCGAAAAAGGGTAGTATTTTACCTTTAATTTTTAATAAGCTTAATTTTCTTCCGCTTTCTTTAAAAGGAACGAATCTTCTAAGATATAACGTCTAAGCCTATAAGGCTAGTCTAAAAGAATTAAACGATTAGGCTTATTAAGGAAAAGTTTAGTTAATTTATTCTTAAATTCTAACCTATCCTTAGAAAGGAACCTCTTAAGAAGTTAGCTTTCCCTATTAAGAGGGTAGGTTCTAAGGACCCTCTTTTAGTAGCTTAAGGAAACGGCCTTCTTTAATATATAAGACTTAGTTACCTAGGCCCCCTAGCTTTATATAAGCTAGGCTAATAATAAGGTATATAAATAAAGGGCCTAAAGACTATCGAATATAAATACTATAGCTAAGGGAAGACTAAGAGACGAATTTCTAAACGAACCCCTTTATAGCTAGACTAGCTATATAAGGAAATTTAAGTTAACTAAACCGATATCTATAAGGACTAAGAAAGCTTTATTAAGGTAATGTTTTTTATAAATGCTTTTTTAGGGATAGTTTTCCCTTATTTTTTATAGACCTACCTAAGTAAGTATAACTAGTTTACCCTTTAAGACTTCGTTAACTAAATAAAATCCTACTTTAGCTATAAGGTAAAGAAGATATAGTTTAATAGAGAGCTATTTATAAAGGATATCTTAAATTAGCTTTAAAAAAGGGGTATTTTACCCCTCTTATTAATACTAAATACCTAGGCCTAAAATAAAGAGGTAGAAAGATTAAGGGGTACTATAATAAAAAGAGCCTATATAATAAGACTTACTATAAGGCTTCCTTATAACCTTTAAAGGGAAGTTATTAAGACCGCTTATTACTTTTAGAACTAGACCTTAAGGGACCCTAGGCGCTTAAGGGATTATAGGGACTTAGAGACCCTTTTTAAGACCTAAGAAATAAACTAGAAATTACCCTTTAAGCTTTTTATAAAAAGGAGGGCCTTATTAGCCTACCTTTATACCTATAGCTATAAGGTATACGCTATAACTACCGATATATAGCTAAAAAGAAAGAAGAAGAAAAAGCTTAATATTAAAGCCTTTATTAGTTACCTTATTAGTTATAATTCTATAAATATCTTTTAGATCTAGATTCTTCTTTTATAAAAGGTTATTTTAACTAGGAATATAATTTTTAATAAATCTAGCTTCTTTAATAAAAAAAGGGATTAATAGCCCCTTTTACTCTTTTAATATTAGCTAATTTAAAAGATCTAAATCCCCCCTTCTTAATAGTCTTAAAAAGAAGTCTTAGATAAGAAAGTAAAAAAAGAAACTAACTTTAAAGTAGTTAAAGATAACGCTAACTTTAAAAAAGAAAAAGAGGAAGCTACTAGATTAAATAATCTAAATAAAGAAGGAGACTATAGGAAAGTAGTAGAGCTAGAATACGCCTACCTTCCTACGCCTCCTTTAATAAAATAAAAAGAAGATCTAAAAATAGCTTTTTTTTATTAATCTTTCTATCTTACCCTTTAAGGGGGTAGGAAAGGCACCTCTCTTAAAGAATTACCTAGCTGCTTTTTTATCCTTACTTTAAAAGGTAAAGGAAGGTATAGGGCCCGATATAAAAGAAGACTAACCTCTTCTTTATTTTAATTATTTTTCTAACTTCTATCTAGCGCTTATAAAAGACGGTTCTTATAAAGTATTTATAGTAAGCTAGCCTTTTAAGCTATAGCTATTAGTAAGGTATATAAAAGAGATCTCTTAGACTTACTAGTAAACTAAAAGTAGCTAGAAAGACACCCCTTTAAAGACTAGTTTTTCTAGGCTTAGAAAGACTATCTAGCCTTATATAAAGAGATAAGGTCTTTTAAAGAGGTCCTTAAAGAAAAAGTAAAAGGAAAATAGGTCCTTAGCTATAAGTAGGTCTTTATTTATAAGACTAATAAATATAGCTTCCTTTAAAAGTATAAGGCCTAGCTAGTTATCTATAAGAATTAATAGGAAAAAGGGGATCTACTTACTAAAGCAACTACTTTAATAAGGATATCTTTTTAGACCCTTATAGCTATAGTAATAGAATTTAACCTTAAACTTAGTTAAATAAATATAGTTAATACCTTTATTAACTACTTACTTAAGGAAAAAGAAGTTATTTATATACGCCTTTTACTAAGCTTTTAATAGCTAGGAAAGGTTCTATAGCTTAAGAAAGCTTTATATAGACTATAAGGATTACCCTTTTTATAGTAATAGTATTTAATAGGTTCTTTTAAAGCCCTAGGATTTAAGAAAGTCCCTTAGGAACTATATATAATATAAAAGGGTAAAATTTTAGTCTTCTTTTATATTAATTATATTATTTAAGCCTACTTAAAAGTAAAAGAAGTAACTACTAAAGAGGCTATAAAAGGCCTATAATAAATATATAAGATAACTAAGCTAAGGGAGCTAAAATAGTTCCTAGGGATATAAATCCTTTAAAATAGATCCTAATAAACTATCTAGCTTACTTAGGACGCATATATTAATAAGGTCGCTTATAAATTCCTCCTTAATTCCCTTAATAAGAAGCTTCCCTTTATACCTATATTAAATAAAGAGCTTTTACTTAATCTATCTTTTTAAGCTATAAAGTAAGAGAAATACTTATACTAATAAAAGGTAAGCTCCTTACTTTTTTTTAGCTATTTTTATTAGACTAGATATCTCTTTTATAGTCTCTTAGCTAGCTAAGTATAATTAGAATCCTAGCCTTAAGCATTAAAAAGTAATAGACTAAGTAATCCTTTATCTCTATTTAATAAGATTATATAGTCTACGCTTAAAAGGGTAGGGAAGAAATAAATTAGCTACCGAAATCTTCCTTTATTTAAGCGATTCGTCCTTTATAAATAATTCCTTAAATATAAAGAGCTTATAAAGGTATATTATATCCCTTTTTAAAGGAACTATTACTTAGAAAGCTTTAAAGTAAGCTACTATTATAACTTTAAGTATAAAGGTAAAGCTACTAGCTCTTTTAAAAGCTTTAAAGGAAGCTATTTTCCTTAGCTAGCTATTAATACTTTTATAACTATAAATTCCGACCCTATTATTTATAGAATATAATAATATATAGACTATATATATTTTAATAGAAAATATAAAGCTATTAACCTAGCTATAGTATATCGATATCTATTAGTATTAGTTACGCTAAGAGGTTTAAAGGGGACTTATTTCTATTTATTAGGTTTTAATAGTATTAATAAAAGTAAACGGTCTTATAAAGCCCTTACTAAAGTAAAAGCTAGCTATATTTTTATAGTAAATTAGGCCAGAAGACGTCTATAAGAAGCTATCTTTAAAGGCCCGCCTTAAAAGTCTATAAGAGGAGGTAATAGCTTATATAAGAAGGTAATATCTATAGCTAAAGAAAAGAAAGAGGTCTTCCTTTTAAAGGGCCCCTTATTTAATTAGGTTTCTCCCTTTTAAGAAGGCCCCTTTTCTTATATAACTTTCCCCTCTTTAAGCCCCTATTCCTTAAGTAAGTCTAAAAGAGCCTAGGGACCTAAAAGGGCCCTTGCTTTCTTTAAGTAAAGGGATAGGTATAGAGCTAAGAACCTCCTTTATACGCTTACTAGCCTAAAGCTATATTAGCTATACCCTTACTATAAGGGCAGGCTATAGCTAAGGGGGTATATCGCGAAGTATAGCTTAATTTCGTAGTTCTTAGAGATATCCCTTAGTAAGAGGGACTAAGGAAGCTAAAAAATAGGTTTTAAGGAAGGAGCTAAAAGGAGGTATAAAGAGGAGGGTAAGAGTAAGAAGGGAAGCGGAAATAGCGATAGCTTCTTATAGAGGTAGTAAGAGATAAGATAGATATACTAGTAATAACTAGAAAGGAAGGGAAAACCTAGTAAAAAGCTTAGTAGTTAAGAGGATATTAATAGCTTCTTTAAGTAAGATCTTCTTTATTAATTAAGATACTAAGATAAATATAAAGAGGGGTATTAGATAAAGAAATAAAGGATAATTAAGGTAATATAATAATTTCTCCCTTATTATAATTACTACCCTTATAAGAATTAAGTATCTTTACCTTACCTATTTAACCCCTTACTTTTACTTTTACCTTTATATATTTTATATATACTTCTTATATCCCTCTTTATAAGAAATAGCACTTATATATATACCTTTACTTACTTTATAATAGAAATTAATCTTATACTTATTTTACTTAGAAAGAAATTATATAGGTTTAATAAGCTCTTTCTTAAGTAGTAATTAAATAGTTTTTAAGTTTACTTTATAATAGTCTATAATAGGTTTACTAAGAGTAAGTAGCTTTATTTAGTTACTATTTTTAGTAGTAAACGTTTTTCTCTTAAGGTTATATATATTTAATATAGTAAGTTAAAAATATATTAAAATTTATCTTATAAGTATATTTATTTTTACTATAGTAAGTCTTCCCTTTTATAATAAAGAATAAATATCCCTATTTATAAAGTAAAAAATCTTATTCTTAAAAGAAGTAAGTAGTAAGAATATTTATTTTCTTAGTTTATTATTTAATTATATCTTTATTTATCTTTTTAAGGTATTAAAAGGTAGACTATTATTAAGGAAAGGTAAGAAATATTATCTTTATTTACTTAAGGAGCTTTAAGTAGAAAATTTAATAAGATAAGATAGTAGGTAAAGCGCTTATAAATATCTTAGCTATTATAGTTATCCTTTAATTAAATAGTTAAATAGTACCTTAGTTATTAGTTAGGTTTTAGTATACTTCTTATAATAGTTATAGATTTTTAAATTTACTACCTTTTCCTCCTTAGCTCTTTTTTACCTCTTCCTTTTCTTATTAAATTAGCGTTTTTAAGGCTCTTATATAAAAATCCTTTTTTACTTTACTAAGCTATAGTAGTTAAACCTTAATTATATACCTTAGGCCTTTCTTAAGTATTTATAGTTACTTTTCTTTCTCTTCCTAGCTTTAATCCTTTTAAGGTTTATTAATAAGTTATTATAACTATAGTATTATTTAATCTAAGGCTTCTTTACTTAATAAGAGTAGTAAATTATTTACTTTATTTATTATTTCTTCCTTCTTTATCTTATTAAAAGTAATCTTATCTTAAAGTAACTAATTATCTTTAGTAAAGTACTATTAACCTTCCTTATCTTTTTTAAACTTTTTTAAATACTTTTATAAAATTATCTTATTAAGTACGATTTTATTTAAAGTATTAATCCTATATACCTTAGACTACTTTAAGCGTAATACTACTTAAAATAAACTATTATATCTTATTTAATACTTAGCTTACCTTTTTAAATTATTTAATCGTCTTATATTAAATAATAAGATAAGGTCTCTAGGTTATAAGCTCTCTTTCCTTACTATATACTTATTAGCTTTATTTATTTACTTTACTAATTAATTCTAATATTATATTATTCTTTTCTTAGCTTCTTTTATATCTTTTTCTCTCTTTTTTAAAACTTATATATATACTTTAAATAATTCTTCTCTTATCTTTACTTTATCTTAGTCGATTAGTCGCTAAGTTAAGTATTTTACCTTAAGAGGTAGTACTAGTTCCTATTTATATAGTAGGTAGAAAGCTAATATCTTATAAGACTCTTTAACTATTATTTAGTTTATAAAGATTACTTAGTTTAAGTATTTAATTTACTTACCCTTTTTCTTTACTATTTTTATAAGTATTATTATTAACCTTTAATACTTTTATTTTACTACTACGTTTACTTTTAAATTATATACTAAAGTTTAAATAACTTTAACGCTTATATCTTTTAGGATATACTTAAAGTCTTTCTTTATTTTAAGCCCTTTATCGATTATAGTATATAGTATTATACTATACCTATAAATAATAAAGAGTATAAATTAAGTTATAGCTCCTATAGTAATTTCTTTAACTAAGGTTACTTTAACTTATTTAATAAAGTTATTTTATACTTTTATAATATATAAATACCTATAATTAGATAGTATATACTAGCTATTAAAATAACTTTTACTTATAAAGTAGCTAGCTAAGTATAGTCGCGGTTATAACTTTTTAAAGTCTCTTAGTTTTAAAGTATTTATATTTTTATAGGAAGAGATTATACTATAAATATCGTTTTAAAGGCTAGCTTATTAATACTTATTCTTTATAAATATATATATAACTTATTATCCTTTATATCCTATTTACGTATAGTACTTCGTAATAATCCTTTTCTATTCTTTTAGGTTATCTATAGCTAATATAGGTCCCCTTTCTTCCTTTCTAATTAGTCGCTAAAGCTTTTAATCTTTAATATAGAAATTTAAACTCTTTAGGTATAGCTTCTTATAGTTTTATTTAAAAAGGCCCTTTAGCCGTTTTAACGTTTAAAGGAAGTCTATAATTATTCTCGATTCCTTTAAATAGTCCCCTTATAGCTTAGTCCCTTATACTACGTTTAAATAAAAGTCTATAAACTCTTTAATATTACCTTTTATTTCCTTATTTAATATATTAAAAGGTTCTTTAGGCTTTCCTAAGAGTCTTTTAACTATATTATTCTTCTTACCGTTAACGTATTATATAGTAAAGTTAAAGGGGAAAATATAGCTTATTTAGTAAGTTACTATAGCTTTAAGGACGTCTTTAAAGGTACCTTTTAGTTAATCTACTAAGACCTATATATTAGTTTCTAGTATAAGATATACGCTATATAAGTATATTCTTAGTCTCTTAAGTATACTTAGTATAGCCCTATACTCCCTTTTTATTATATTATATTTAGTTTCTACTAGTAACTATATTCCGCTTTTAAACCTTATAAGGCGCCTCTTTTTATTAGCGATTTATATTAAAACTACTCCTTAGCTAAGTAAACTAGTATTATAATTTAAAATAATATCTCCTTTTTTTAAGCTAATATTAAGGGATATTAAAAAGACTAGATTAGTAATAGCTTCTTTAAAGGTAGCTATTACTTTTACTTATTTATCTCCTTATTCTTAATAAACTTCTTTCTTTAATTAGTTTATAAGGGATTTTACTAAGATAGCGAACTATTTAATTTAGATATAATAGTATCTAATAGTACTAAGGAAAGCTTTAATATATATTATATTAAGGTATCTTATTTATTCCTTAATCTTAATAACTTTAGCTTTTATAAGGCACCTTTTATTTATTTTATAGATATAATAAATAACTTTAGTCACTTATTAATAGAATTTCGATTTAGCTTTTATAATTATATAACTAAAGAGTTTAACGTTAACTAAGACTTTATTAAGGTTAATAAGGTATTTAAAGATAAATCTCCTTACTTTAAGCGCTACTTTTTTATTATTATACGTTATATTAAGCCCTTTAATACCTATAGTATTAAGGAAATTCCTATAAATATATAGTATAAGATCTTATAAGACTCTTTATATTATCCTTATAAATTAACTAACTAAGTTTATAGCCCCTTAAGGGAGTATATATCTTATAAAGAGAGATATAAAAAGTATATATAAAATATATAAAGGTAAAATTAAAAGTAAGGGGTTAGATAGGTAAGGTAAAGATATTTAATTCTTATAAGGGTAGTAATTATAGTAAGGGAGTAATTATTATATTACCTTAATTCTCCTTCTTTCCTTTACCTAACGCCCCTCTTTATACCTATTTAGTATCTTAATTAATAAAGAAGATCTTACTTAAAGAAGCTATTAATATCCTTTTAACTACTAAGCTTTTTACCGGTTTTCCCCTCCTTTCTAGCTATTACTAGTATATCCGTCTTATCTCTCGCTACTTCTATAGGAAGCTATCGCTACTTTTACTTCTCCTCTTACCCCTACCCTCCTCTCTATACCTCCTTTTAGCTCCTTCTTTAAAACCTATTTTTTAGCTTCCTTAGTTCCCTTTACTAAGGGATATCTCTAAGAACTACGAAATTAAGCTATGCTTCGCGATATACCCCTTTAGCTATAGCCTACCCTTATAGTAAGGGTATAGCTAATACGGCTTTAGGCTAGTAAGCGTATAAAGAAGGTCTTAGTTTATACTTATCTTTTACTTAAAGAATCTAGGTTTTAGCCCTAGGCTCTTTTAAACCTACTTTAGGAAAAGGAGCCTAAGAAGGATATTAAGTCCTATAAGAAAGGGGGGCTTCTCTTAAGATAAATCCTTAAAAAGGGGCCTTTAAGAAAAATAAGTCTTAATTAAGCTAAGGGCCCTCTTTTAAGATAAGTCCTTATTCCTCTCTTTAGCTATAGACGTTACCTTCTTATATAGGCTATTAGCTCCTCTTATAAACTCTTAAGGCGGGCCTTTAAGGATAGCTTCTTATAGACGTCTTCTAGCCTAATTTACTATAAAAAGATAGCTAGCTTTTACTTTAGTAAGGGCTTTATAAGACCGTTTACTTTTATCGATACTATTAAAACCTAATAAATAGAAATAAGTCCCCTTTAAACCTCTTAGTATAACTAATATAAGTAAATATTAATATACTATATCTAGGTTAATAGTTTACTATTTTCTATAGGAACTTATATAGTTTATATATTATTATATTCTATAAATTATAAAGTCGGAATTTATAGTTATAGAGATATTAATAGCTAGCTAAGGAAAATCGCTTCTTTTAATACTTTTAAAAGAGCTAGTAGCTTTACCTTTATATTAAAAGTTATAATAATAGCTTACGTTAAAGCTCTCTAAGTAATAGTTTCTCTAAAAAGGTATATAATATACCCCTATAAGCTCTTTCTATTTAATAGGTTATTTATAAAGGATAAATCGCTTAAATAAAAGGAGATTTCGGTAGCTAGTTTCCTTCCCTACCCTCTTAAGCATAGACTATATAATCTTATTAAATAGAGATAAAGGATAGCTCTATTTACTACTTCTTAATACCTAGGGCTAGGATTCTAGTTATACTTAGCTAGCTAGGAGACCGTAAAAGAGATATCCGGTCTAGTAAAAACAGCTAAAAAAAGTAAGAAGCCTACCTTTTATTAGTATAAGTATTTCTCTTACTCCCTAGCTTAAAAGGACGGATTAGGTAAAAGCTCTTTATTTAATATAACTATAAAGGAAAGCTTTTTATCGAGGGTATTAGGGAGGATTTTATAAGCGACCTTATCGATATAGGCGTCTTAGGTAAGCTAGATAGTCTATTAAGACCTATTTTAAAGGATTTAAATCCCTAGGAACTACTTTAGCTCTCTTAGCTTAGTTATATTATACCTTTATTATAGGCCTTTTATCGCCTCCCTAGCTATTACTTCTTTCTCTTTTAAGTAGGCCTAGATAATATTATTAATATAAAAGAAGACTATAATTTTACCCTTTTATATTATATACGGTTCTAAAAGGACTTTCTTAAAGCCTAGGGCTTTAAGGGAACCCATTAAATACTATTACTTAAGAAGGGGTAATCTTTATAGTTTATATAAAGCTTTCCTAAGCTATAGAACCTTTCCTAGCTATTAAAAGCCTAGTAAAAGGTATATATAGATAACTTCTTCTTCCTTAAGTAAGTAGTTAATAAAGGCGATAACTATATCTATCTAATTAAGTTTATAGTCGAATTCTACTACTATTTCTATAAGGGTCTAAAAAGATATCCTTACTAAAGTAGTTTTTTCTTATTTTATATTATTACTTATATATAGCTTCTAAGGCTATAGCGAGGCTAGTAGGGGCCTAGGCCCCTATTAGTAGTCCTAGCTAGCTATAGAGCCTAGGGGCTTATAACTAATTAAGGAAAGGGTAGCTTAAAGGCAATAATAAAGGAAAGGTTAGTTTAGTTCCTTCCGCGCGGTGATTTTCCCCCTTAAGAGCCCTAGGGCCCCTAAGTTACTCCTTTTTAAGCTACTTAGCTATCCCTATCTCTATTTTAGCTAAGAAGGTTAAAAGGGCTTCCCTTCCTTCCTTAAAGCTATAGAGAATAGGTAGGCTAAGGGCCCCCTTCTATCTCTTAAAGGTCTAGTAAAGGACCTCTCTTTCCCTCCTATAGTTCGGGCACCTTAGGATAAGGTGCCTAGCTATATACCTTCCTTAGCTATAGCGGTAGTCGTCTCGGTCTACCTTATTAGTCCTTTTTAAAAAGGAAAATAAGAAGCCGGCCTTAAAGAAGAGCTAGTAAAAGGCTAGGAGGGTCGGCCTAGGCCTCCCTATAAGGTCCTTTTCTAGGCTAAGGGCTAAGCGGGGGGTCTTTTAAATAGATATATAGTACTTACCTAGGCCCTTAGCCCTAGGGCCTTTAGCCGCCTTAGTAGCCTAAAGTCCCTTTTAATAGTCCTTAGTAGCTTACTAGACCTTTCTTTATAAGTAGCTAATAGAGACTAAGGGGGTCTCTTAGGTAGGGGCCCTTAAGCCTCTTTTAGCTAGCTAGTTAGCTAGCTTATTACTAAAGATCCCTAGGTAGCTAGGGTACTAGTATAGCTATATATTATAAAAGGCTTCTAAGCTAAATAGGAGCCTTTTAATATATATAGCTAGGTCTAAGAAACCTATAACCTTCTTTATAGTAGCTTAGCTATCTATAAAGATATAGGTATTTATAAGGGGGTTAAGAGGGCTAAGCTTTAAGGGCCGAGGCCTTTTAGCTAGGTCCTCTAGGACCCTTAATATCGCTAATAGCTTTACGTTAGCTACTTTAATCGAGGGCCCTAGGTTCTCGTAGTACGCTTTAATAGGCTTATTTTCTAGGCTTATTTTATAGATAGAGTAAGCGTTAGTCTTTATAAGGGACCCCTTAAGGCACCCTTTAGAGCTATCGGTATAGAAGGCTAGGGGCCGTAACCTAAAGTCTTCTAAGCTAACTAAGCTAGCTAAGAGGCGTTAGTATTACTTCTTAGCTAAGGGCTTAGGGGCCTTTATTATTATAATAAAGGCCTTAGGCTCTAAGGCCTATAAGGGCTCCTAGCTAGCTTTCCTTCTTTCTAAGTTATAATTAGGTCTTATAAGGGCTACTAAGCCTTTAAAGAGGTATAAGAGCTATATATATAGCCTAATATAGCTTAAGGCCCCTAGGTTAAAGCTTAAGTTAGCGAGGTTATCCTATATAGCTAGGTTATAAGCTTGCTTTATAGGGTAACTAGGTAAGATATATAGGGTCTAGAGGGTATAGGAGAGGTATACCCTTTTAAATCGTACCTCTAGTAGCGGTAGGGCTGCTTTAGCTTTTAAAGCCTTAATAAGGGATCCTTTAAAGGCCCTTAAGACCTTTAAGAGAGCTTAGTTTTATAGCTTTTAAAATAGCTTTATAAGGCTCTTAGGGGTCCTAGGCCCCCTATACTAAAGCTAGGCCCTATAGTTTACTATAGAGGTTATATAGGCCTAGTAGAGCTATTTAAAGGCTCTAAATAATTATAACGACCGGTGTTATTCCTAAGGGATAAACCTATCGAGGGGTTTATATTAGCAGATATAATAGGGCGTGGTCTAAGCAATAATAAGTATATTACGTTAGTAATAAGTCGGAGGTCGTAGACCGTAGACTATAACTAGGTGATTAGAATTAGAGATAAATCGTAATAAAGATCTATGTTAAAAGCTATCGAGCTATCTATCTAAAGGAGTAAAAGTAGGTAGCTATATATACCTATAGAGACTATCCTTAGATCACGGTCCTAGCCGTGATCCCCTTCGTGGCTTACTATAGCTTACTCGTAAGCTATGCTCCTAAGTAGTGATCTATCTATATAAGGCTTACTTAGCTCACGTACGCTCTAGGTAAGCTAAGCCTAAGTGACTTCTCGTCCCGACTATTGTTCTAAGCCGCCTTATTATATAAACGTGGCCGGCTCTCCTACGGCCCGCTAACCGTGGTCGTAACACGATGTCTCCCCTCCTTTTAGTCTTGTCCGTAAGACCTGCTGCTGCCTTAGCCGCCGTATATAAATATACCCTTATCGCGCGTATATATATTCCCCGTTCGTTCTTTCTATCCCTTAGGATATGCTGCTAATAGTATGTCTAGTCGCGTATCGAAGGATCGTTCTCGTAAGACCCTTGAGCGCATTCGTTTAGCTAAGTCTATTAATCGTCTTAGTTTCGACGTTATACTATGTTCTTTCTATTCGTCGCGCGGCTTCCGCTATAAAATGCTAGAGAAATCTTCTAAGTATGCCGAATATATATAGCGGGGTCGTTCCTACGATGCGTCGGGCGTAGCGATTAGCTCCCGTAGGTGACTTCGTTTTCCTGCCTATTATTTATAGCTAACGTGTGTCCTAGTGTCCCGAATAAATCTAGAGTCCGATCGATTAGATAAAGAAGAAGAAATTGCTAAGGAGCGAATATTAAAAGCTTAAGCCGACCTAAACGAAGCCTTAGCTCGTTTAGCGCGGCTTCGCCGTTAAAAGCGCTAGCTAAAGACGAAGGGTACCGAGATAGTCCGTCGGGGCCTTCGTTCCTTAGATAACCTTAACGAGGCTAAGCGCTAAGAATCTAAAGCGGTAGTCGATGTTTAGTCTATAGGTGGATTTAATGTAATTGATTAGAATGCTATTAGTTCGTTAGGCGATTTTACGATGCCTAGGGTGGATTTTGCTAGTAGAACTATCGAAGTAGAGAACTATAGTAGGTTAAGTGCTTAAGTAGTTCCTAGGTATTTTCTTCTAGTCTATATCCCTTCTACTTAATAAGGTATTCTTATTACTAACCTTGTTTTCTTATATCTAGTATTTATTCGGCTTTATATTCCTAATTATCGTCGACTTCGACTTTTTCCTATAGTTTAGCGTTTCGTAGCGCTAGTTCTAATAATAAGATATAAAATATCGGGTATATCCGTATTATTATTAGTAGCGAAAGTTCGTAGTTAACTTTTAAAATAGTTTTCTTAACCTTAAACGGTCTAAGTTTCTTAAAATCCAATTTATTACTTAGTCGTTTTATTTTAATATTTCGTCGTACGAGGTAGACTATATCTCCCTCTCGAAAGATTAGTCCCTATAATCTTTTCCGATTATAGTAAGTAGATATTCGTTCTCTAACGAATTAAAGTTCTTATTATATTTCTTTATGCAATTTTTATAGCTAATCTACTTATAGTATCGCTCGTTCCGCTTATAGTCCTTATCGAGTAACCTTAAATACTTCTAGGTTATATCCGTAATTAGCGTATGCTAGTAAGAGCTTAGTTATTTCTATAACTAAGCTATTATAAGCTAGTTGCGCTATTAGTAGCTATTTAACCTAATCGTTTTATTCGTAGCTAATATAGCATCGTAAATATTATTTAAGCGTTTAGTTAAGTCGTTCTATTTATCTATCTATTTATAGGTAATAAGCTATACTAAGCTTATATTTCGTCCCTAATTATGCTATAAGAGCTTGCTAAAATTTAGCTATAAACGTGCTTCCTCTATTAGAGATAATCTTATTCGGTAGTCCGTAATTGCTAACAATAGTTCGTAGGAATATATATACTAGCTCTTCTATATTACTTACTTCTTTATACGGTAAGAAGTACCCGTACTTCGTTAGTCTATCGGTAATAACGAATATACTATCGTACTTAACGTTAGTTATAGGTTCTTTTAATAGTAGTAGCTTTATAATATAGTTAAAAGCTATCGAATCCTATGGTTTTTCTAGTACTAGTAGCGGTTATAATTCTCCGTATAGTTTATATCGTTTAGCTTTACTTCGTGCGCAAAGTTTATATTCTTTAATAACTTATTATACTGCTTCTTTAAGCTATAGGAAGTTATATTATCGTTTAATCCGTTCTATTATTCTTCGGATTCCTTAGTATCTATATATTAGATATTCGTATATATCTTATATAACTTTATCTCGTAATTCTAGTAGTATCTAGATTTTGTTTTTATATATTAGAACTTCTAAATATTCTATATCGCATCCGTTTAGTGCTTTATATTCTTTTATCTATTTTAGGATCTTTTAGTATATCGAGTTATCGGGTTATACTTTAAATATTATATTAAGCTATCGTTGCTAATAGTTCCCGTTTTCGTTGATTTCTAGGAGCTGTCCTTTCGCTATAGGTGCTCCTATATCGTAGTTACTTCGTCGACTAAGGGCATTAGCTCGACCGTTTTCTATTCCTTTTCTATAGATTATTTCGAAGTCGAATTCCGATAAATATTCGGCCTATTAGATCTATCGTCCGTTTAACTATTGCGTCGTTATAAAATATAAGATATTCTTATAATCTATATAGACCTTAACTTTATATTTGCTTAAGAGAAGGTAGTATCGAAATTCCTTAAAAGCTTAAATAATTACAAGGAATTCTTTATCGTAGATAGGGTAATTAAGTTCTACGCTATATAGCTTTTTCGAGTAGAATGTAATTAGTTATAGTCTTCCTTTATCGTCTTTTTATCCGATTTATGCTCCTAGAGCAAAGTCTAATATATCGGTTTCGAGTTCGATTTATCGTTCTAGATCGAAGGTAGTTAAGACTAGTTCTTACGTAATTGTAGTTTTAATGCATTCGAAAGCTTCGTTGGCTTTATCGTCCTATGTAAATTCTTTTTCCTTCTTCGTTAAGTTATATAGTAGTGCTATAATATTTCCGAAATCTTTAATAAATCGTCGGTAGTAATTTATAAATCCTAGGAAACTTTATACGTCCTTAACGTTCTTTAGCGTTAGCTATTCTTTAACTAAGTTAATCTTATCTTATTATATATATATCTCTCCTAGTAAGATTATATATCCGAGGAAGTTTACTTCCTATATATAGAACTTGCTTTTCTCTAGTTTAACTAGTAACTTCGCATTCTAAAGTGCGCGGAGTACCTTATAGACGTGTTCCTTATATTCTTCTAGGGTGTCCGAGAAGATTAGGATATTATCTAGATATACTACTATAAAGATATCTAAGTATTTGCATAGGATATTATTAATTATCCGTTAGAAGGTAGCTAGTGCATTTATAAGTCTAAATAGTATTACTAGATATTCGAATAGTCCGAATTTCGTTCTAAAGGCTATTATCTATTTATATCCCTTTTTTATACGTATTAAGTTATAGGCGCCTTTAAGGTCGAGGGCTATAAACTATTTTTTACCGTATAGTCGATCTTGTAGTTCCGATATAAGCGGTAATAGTATTCGGTCCTTTATTATAATATCGTTTAAGCGTCTATAGTCGATAACTAGTCGTAGCTTACCGTTTTTCTTCGGAATAAATATAACTAGGTAGCCTACTTTAGATATTAACGTTCGTATATATCCCTTTCGTAGATTCTCGTCGAGGTAGTCGCGTAGCGTTTATAGTTGCTTTTCGTTTAAGTTATAGATCTTATAGAACGTCGGCGTTATTCTATCCTTAAGATAAATTTCGTGGTCCTATTAGCTATATTTAGGTAACCCTATCTCGAGTTCTTCCTTAAAGAGTTTATCGTATTTCCGGTATTCCTAGGGGATATTCTTTATTCTATCTTATAGGCTTTGTTCTTTCTCTTAAGAGCTAGTTTCTCTTAACTCGAGCTCTTTATTAATTTATTTAAGGTCTTTCCTTAGAGTAGCAATAACTCTTCGGATCTTTATATTATATCCTTTATTCTATTTATATCGGATGCTAGGTTATATAGCCGTGTTAGTTAGTACGTAGGTCTTATTAGTCGATTTTATTATATCCGCCGGTTCGGTTGCTATTTTCGTCCGTATCGCTAAAGCCCGTAATAATTTACTTAAACGGTTATCCCTTTTATCCTATTTAGTGGCTAAATCATCGTAAAATTTTACTTTCTCCTAAATCTACTAGTCCTAGAAACTTACGTCTTTATCCTAACGTAGCTAGCTAGTTTTCTAGTTAATTAGTAGGTTGCTCTCCTATAGCTATAGAAGCCCTAATATAAGGTCGTGTTCTCTAATATCTATAATATCGAAGTTAACTCGTTCGTCGTGGCCCTAGATATTAATATCGAGGTAATTAATCTCTATATTAATAATTCCGTTATTATAGTTAAAGGCTTCTCCTTCGATATTCGTAAGTTTATATAGATCTATCTTATATCTCTATATAAGTCGGTAACGATTAACGACTCTAGGTAAAATGTAGTTACCTATCGCGCCGTAGTCTAAAAGTATACGTACGTAATATCCCGCGATTTAGATATCTAATACTATTTAGTCGCTATAGCTTACCGTTGCTATATATAGGGTCCTTAGATCTTATCGTATCGTGCTAGTCTATAGCCCTTTTATAGATAGCGTACCTCGTTTTTTACCTAGTCCTTATTCGTTTTATTTAGGTATTCTTCTTCGATTTATTATTAATATCGTTTCTTTATATTTTCGTCGCGTAGTATCGTGTTAGGGCTTAAGAGACTAATTTCTTATAGCTAATCGAAGATTTCTTATTTCTTAACGCTATATCGTTTGCATTATACTACTTCGTAGTTAATTGCGTACTATGCTTCGTAATTTTATTCGTTTTCGTACTAAAGGTCGAGTTTTCGTTTAGCGTCTTTCTATTTTTTACGTAGTATTTCTATATCGATTCTTCCTTAGTCGAATACGGCTTATAGCCTTCGTACGTATTACTAACAATCTTTTAGTGCACCGTTATATCGTTTATACTATACTTATGCTTTTTCGTATTTATAAATTCTATAGTTCGGGTATACGCATTCGTTATAATTTTCTTTATTGTATTTAACTCGTTATATAAGTCTTTAGAAGATTAAGGGTTCGGATATCTTAGAGCGAGTAGCGTTATACTATTCCTCTATTTTAGCGTGTCTATAGATTTTATATATCTCCGAAAGACATCTCGTTAATAAACCGTAATTATCGCGGCATTTAAGTAGCGTACTATAATTAGGTTCTAATAATATAACTTAGTCGTTCGGGTAGCGTTAATCGATTTTCTAGTAGTCTAGTTTTATACTTAGGTAGGGTTTCGAAAGTACTTATCCTTCGAACCTAACCGGGAAGGCGTTGTATCGTGCCTTTATCTAGAAGTATATTATATAATCTAGGTAGACGTATAATATCTATAAAATATACTTATAGTGCTTATAAGTAAGTAGTGTTTATAGATCGTTTTTAAATTCTCCTCGTAGTTACTATTCTCGTTATAGAGCTATAAAGGTATCGACTACGGCGATAGCTATAGCGTAGTCTCCTCCGCGTAGTGCCGGTTAATATCGAATTAATATAGCTTATTAGTTTTCCGTAAGAATTTAAGGTATTTATTAGGTTCTAATTTTAAGCATTTCTTTAAATTCTTCGAAGTATAGAGCGTGTTCTCTAATCGTAGCATTTTCCCTTAGTAGCGAGGGTAGTAGTACGAGTTCGTTCTTATCTTCCGTTTCTCTAGGTATTTCTTATTCTTTAGAGCTTATATCATCGATACTTTATTATTCCTCCTTAGGTTATTATCCGAGTTTCGTAAGCATAAGGGCTACGTCTATATCTTCTTTATTATATTATTTATAGACTACCCGTCGTTATTATCGATTTTTATTTCGTATATCTTCCTAGAATCGTTTACCGTTCTTCCTAATCTAGTCTTAGGAGACTCCTTTAGGATAGGGGTATTCCGGTTCTACGAATTTAACTTATCTCTATATTTTAGGATCCCTTCGTTGTATTATTATAAGGGTCTTCTTTAGTAGCTTTAGGAACTATCCGGTACCGTTTTTATCGCTTAAGTATACCGTATATTTATCGTCGTAGTATATAGTCTAACTAAGGAGTTTATACTTTAGTTCCTATCTATTAGTAGCGTTTAGGTATTTCTTACCTTCTAGGGCTAGTGCTTAGTAGGTTTTCTTCTCCTTACGAGGTTATCTATATTCTTTAGAGTAATATCTAAGTTTCCCGTAGTTAAAACACTTTCCTTTGCTTTTCTATATTGCATCTAGATCTATCCTACCTAGGTTAGTTATATAGGCGTAGGTAATAGGAGTTTCGCGCTTCTTCTTATAGTTAGCGCGTCGGCTAAAGTTATTTCCGTAGGAAGGGTTCTAGTTTCCTCTTCCTTATTTCTTTTCTTAGCGTCGCGTATACTATCTATCGTCGATTCGTACTGCTATAGCAATATAGTCTAAGAGGTTATTAGGTCGATTTTCCTTATAGAGCTCGTCCTTAACTTCTTCTTTAAGCCCGTCGTAGAATCGTAATATAAGGGGTTCGTCGTCCTAATTAAGCTTTAAGGTAACTTAACGGAACTTCGTAGTATAATCCGATGCTAAGATCCTTTATCGGAGTTCTTAAAGTTTTTATTCGGCTTCTCGTTCCTCGTCGGTTATTCCGAATACCTTCGTAATAGCTTCTTCGAATCCTTAGAAACTAGCAAAGACTTTGTCTATTTCGTTATCTCGTCGCGCTAGTTAGTTATCGAGAAAGTCCCTTATAATAGGTTTAAACTAGGCGAGTGCCGTTCTAGATAAACAATTTCCTACGTAGAGTACCTTTTCGACTAGGTCCGAGAGTTTAATAGGGTAAAACCGGTAGTAGGCTTTAAGTTAGGTAAGAAAGTCTCGAAGCGTGCCGTAAGTACCGTCGAATAGTCCTAGCTGTTTTAGTTTAACTGCTTCTCCGAGGTCCCTAACTTATCCGTTGCCTCCTCCGTTCCTAAGTAACTATACCTTATATCGAAGGGTGATAATCTCCCGCATTATATCCTAAGGCGATATAGTGGCTCTAGAGTTAGTTAATCTAGCTTACTATATAGGCATATTAATAGTTGCGATATTACTTAGAGTAACGCGGTATTATACTAAATAAGAGCTTTTAACGTATAACGACTAGTGTTATTCCTAAGGGATAAACCTATCGAGGGGTTTATATTAGCAGATATAATAGGGCGTGGTCTAAGTAATAATAAGTATATTACGTTAGTAATAAGTCGGAGGTCGTAGACCGTAGACTATAACTAGGTGATTAGAATTAGAGATAAATCGTAATAAAGATCTATGTTAAAAGCTATCGAGCTATCTATCTAAAGGAGTAAAAGTAGGTAGCTATATATACCCGTAGAGACTGTCCTTAGATCACGGTCCTAGCCGTGATCCCCTTCGTAGCTTACTATAGCTTACTCGTAAGCTATGCTCCTAAGTAGTAATCTATCTATATAAGGCTTACTTAGCTTACGTACGCTCTAGGTGAGCTAAGCCTAAGTGACTTCTCGTCCCGACTATTGTTCCGAGCCGCCTTATCACGTGAACGTGGCCGGCTCTCCTACGGCCCGCTAACCGTGGTCGTAATAATAATAGGCCTTTTTTCGTAGAAGTTAAGCGGGATAGTCCTTTAAAGGCAGCTTATATAAAGGCTACCTTCTTCTTAATATACTATTTAAATAAGAGCCTAGAATTAAAGAAGACACCTAGCTACTATACTAAGGGCTTTACCTTAAAAAATAAGCCTCTTACTATTATACCTTTTAAAATAAGCTGCTATTACCTACTAAAGTAGATAAGTTCTATCTTTAAAGGGTTAAAGTAAACCCCTTAGTCTTTAGCTTATTTAAATAGGTTAGTAGCTATTACTTCTAGCTATTAAACGTTCTTCTTAGCTAAGGTCGACGTTATAGAGATACTAAAGTTATTTATATAAGATAGCTAGTATCCCTTAGCCGCTAGTTTCCCCCTTACGTATAAGAGAAATAAAATAAGGCTAATAAGGGACCCTTAAGGCACCCTTATTACTAGGTCTATAAGGGGCTAGACTTGCCCCTTAAAGGCTAGCTAGATCTTCCTTTTAATAAGGAAGTAGTCTACTTAGCTTATAAGGGCCTTAAGAAGGTTTAATTCCCTTAAGACCCTTATAAGCTATTCCTTCGATATAAAATTAAAGGCGCCCTTTATATTTAATAAGAGGGTACTAGTAATAGCCTTCTTATTAGACTCCTACTTCTTTTAGATATAGTATAAAAGGAGGAAGGCTATGTCTATAGCTAACTACTATTTTTATTCCCTTAGCTATATAGGGTTTAGAAGCCCGGCTATATTAGCTAAATAGCTTAACTAGGTAGTATATAGCTTTTTAAGGACCTTTCCTAAGTAGTTAAGTAGACTTATAACCTTATAGGCCTTAAGGATAATATAGTTTAGCTTATTTTACTTAGGAAGTATAATTCCTATAGCTTCCTTTTATACCTTAAGGTAGTATCCTTAGTTAAATAAAGCTTTATAGGCCCTATTAAAGACCGTAGGGATAGCCTTATATACGTATTAAATAAGGAGGAAGCTAAGGGAGTCTAGGCTAGGGGCTTTCTTATTAAAAGAGCTAAAAATAGCCCTCTTAATCTTAGGGTCCTTTAGCTCTAGCTAGTCCTACTTAACCGTGCCCTTACTACCTATATAGCCTAAGGGCTCTTCCTTTTCTAAGCTCTAAGGGGGGTTAAAGGGAGGGCTAGGGCTAGGGTCTAAGGTTAGAAAAAGGGTTATTAGGAAGGCCTTATATTTTTCTATAAATATATTAGCTTTTACCTCTATCCCTTCTTTTATATATAAAATACTAGGAAGGGTAGGGTTAGCTCTAGCCTTAGTATAGGAAAAGGCTATAAAGATATCCTTTCTTACTACTTTTATTAAGAAGCTCTCTTAGTATTACTTTTTAGTAGCCTTAATAGTATCCTTAAAGCTATTTTAGGCCTCTATAAAGCTCTTTTAGCTCTCCTTATCCTAGGCTAGCCTATAAGCCTATTAAGCTAGGCTTAGGGCTTTCTAATAATAAGTTAGCTTATTAGTCTACTAAGGCTTAGATCCCTTATAAGGCCTCTTTTTCGGTATCGCTATATTCGAGGCCTTTATAAGGGTTCTTATTAAAAGGGAAGCTATCCCTTTTAAGTCGTTTCTTTTTATAGCCCTCTCTATAGCTATAAGGAGGTCCTATTCCTTCTTAGCTAAGTATTTTAAAAATACTTTTTAGTTTACTTTCCTATAATTATAGGTAGTAAGCTTAGCTATTAAGGGCCTATTAAGGCCCCTTAAGCTAGCTTTAAAAGCTATAGGCTTATAATCTAAGCCCATAGCCTCTAGGAAGTAGAAGTTAGCCTAGGTTAGCTATTTAAAGGGGCTATAGAAAGTAAGGTCTATAACTAAGGCCCCCTTTAAGCCTTTCCTTTAATAGGTGCTTTCTATAGCTACCTTAAGGTCTATTAGTCTAAAGGTATATAAGTAGAAGCGGAATTTTAGGAAATTAAGGAATTACGTAAGACTACCTAATAGAGGGGAAGAAGGAGTATAAGGTAGGATTTTCAACGGAATTTATTAGTAGTATATTAGTATATAGAAGAGGTGTTAAAGTTAATAATTCTCTATCTATCTACCAGCGGACATGCTGTCTTATATAGACAATTATAGCTAAACGGAAGAACCTTTTAGGACTAGATTTAGGCTGCCGTATAGCCCTAAGACTAGGAAATTCCGTAATACCTCGAGTAAATCTAGAAGTATCTTAGTTCCTTTAATATTCGTGTTTAAAGGAGGTTGGTCGTGCCGGTATTCTTAAGAGGTCTTAGCTAGTATTCTAAGCTAGCTCTATTCCTTCGATTCCCCATTATACGATAACCGGCAACCCGTTTAATGCATAATAATATATAAAATAACGAGCGATTCTTACTCTATAGGATAAGATTTTATCTATAATTAATATACTACTTATTAGCTTATATAATCGGGAGAGTATATTATAGCTGCTTTATTTATAGTAGGAACACCGTTCCTTATAGTTAGTAAGGAGGCCTTATAGCGGTCGAGCTAGCTAATAAGGGCTTTTACTTTATAGGCCTTAAAAGGTTTTATAGAAGGGTTTTATCGAGGGTAGTATAAGTTAAAGTCCCTTACTAAAAAGAAGGGCTATTATAGGAGTTAGGCTATTAGTAGTAGCCTTTTTATTATAAGGGGCCCTTACTAGCCTTAGCTAGCTAGGGCCCCTTTAGCCTCCTTTTCGTTATATAGGTTAATAAGGGTAAACGGCTTAGCGCCTTTTACCCTTATAACCTATATATTAGGATTATAAAAGAGGTTAAAGGTAAGGCTAGCTTCTATCTAGGCTTCCTTCCTCTTATATACTATAACTCTAGGCCTCCTAGTAAGCTTAGGGAAGTTAGTAAAGGGGATAAGGGTTATAACGTTATAGGCTAGATACTATATAAGGATATAGCTATTATCGATCTTATAAAAGTAACGCTCTTATAATAAGATAAGGTCCGCTTTTATTTCTAAGGCTTACTTTAAGATCGATAGGTTAGCTATTTCCTACCTATTAGTATTATACTATATAATACTAATAAGGTTATAGTTAGGCCTAAGGGGCCTAAGGGGCTTTAGAGGCCCTATAAGCGTAAAGGGGCTAGGGCTATTAAGTATTAGTTATTCCCTTATAAACTCTATATTATACCTTATTAGTTATAAGGTACTCTCTTTTATAGTTATAGTATTAAACCTTAAAGTAAGAGTAGCCTTAGCTAGCCTTATAGCTAAGGTAGTTATAGTCCTTAGTTAAGTACTTTTTTAAGTAAAAGGCATACTTAATAGGCTAGTAGTAAGTCTAGGGGTTATAGCTAAAGGAAAAGCACCTATAGTACTACGTATATATAGTATATTCCTTATAGGCCTTAACTTAAATCTATAAGCTTACTATATAAAGGCCTTTTTTTTAGTATTTAGCCCTTATAGCCTTTAAAAGGACTATAAAGATAATAGATCCTACCTTTTACGTTAGGCCTAGGGTACCTAGCTACCTAGGCTATGCTAGGATATCGATCCCGCTAAAGGTTTTAGCTTTTATAGCGAAGATATTAAGGATAAAGGTCTCTAGGAAGTTAGGGACGCTCCGGGCTACTAGCTTAGTCTAGCTAGTAGGAAGGTCGGCTAATTTAATAGGTAGCTCCTTAAGGTATAAGGACTACTTTTCCCGCTACTTTAAAAGCTTCTTTACCGTATATAGGGCCTTTATCGTTATAACTATATTACTTTTATTTAAAGTTAATAGAGCTAATATAGCTAGTTTCCTTATAGCCTTATTAAGCTTATTATAAAGAGTAATAGGGTTAATAGTAAGTATTAGCGATTCCTTCTTTAGCTTTAGGATAAGTTAGAAGTCCTCTTTTACGTTCCTCTTAGCTAGGGCCTTAGTTAGGGCTTTTACTAGGGCTTTAGCCGGAGCCTTAGCTAGGGCCTTAGCTAGGGCCTTAGGCGCCTTCTTTATAGTAACCTTAGCTTACGAGCTCGCTTTAAGGTTTCCTTAAGTAGCCTTAAGCTATTAGGCGGCCTTAGGCTAGTATAAGGGCTATTACGGGGGCTGTTAGCGGTCTAAGGTTCTTATAGCTGCCTTCTTAAGCCCTTCTATAAGGGTCTTATAAAAGGGTTCGATTTTTTAAGCTTCCTTAAGGGCCTAGAGGGCCTATTAAAGGAAGCCCTAAGCCCGGTCCTTAGGGAAGGGGTACTAGGGCCGGCGCTAGGTCTACTATAAGTATTAGAACGTAGGTTAGATAGGCGTAGGGCTAATAAGGCTGCTAAGGGTAGCTCTCTTTTACCCCTTTCCTTACTTTAAGGGCTAGTTAGGCTAAAAGTAGCTAGCTTAAGGCAGGGCTAGGCTAGGCCTAAAGAGGCTAGTCTTTAATATAGGCTAAGTATTATCTTCTATCTCTATATCCTCTAGGTCCTAGTCTTAGGTCCTAGGCCTTTCTTTTAAGGTCCTTAGAGGGCGTTAGCTTTCTAGAGCTTCTTTTAAGTAAGCCTTAGCTTCTAAGGTATATATTTCGACCCTTAGGTTAAGGGGGGGGGGGTTAAAGTTAAAGGGGCCCTCCTTAAGTCTAGGCTAGGGTCCTAAGTTAGGTTCGGGCTAGGTCCTATTAGCGGGGGGCATATACCCTTAGTTAGCGAGGGTAGGGAAGAGTTTTCTACCTATATAAAGGAGAACCTCGCTTAATTCGTAATCTTTAATAGTATATTACGCACCCGCTAATAGCTATATAAGGCTATACTTAAGGGGGCGTAATACGCTATTCGCGGTAGTTCTAAGCGTATACTTTTTTTATATTTTAGGCTTAGTTTCGAAAAGTTAGCTAAGAAGATATATTATTATTAAGATTATACTAGTAACCTATCTAAAGGTATCTAGAACTTCGACGTTAAATAGGAGGGAAAAACTAGAGTGCCTAGGGGAAAACCCTCCCCTCTTTCGTAGCTAGTCCGCCCTTATACCGGGTCGCGGTTGCAATACGTAGGAATCTTACGCCGGCTATCTTAGGTATCGTTATAGTTAGTCGGAATCGCATTAGCCCCGCTATAAAGTAACCTTAGAAAGTAACTCCTTTACGTACGCGGGGTATATAGCGTTAATCGGTAGTATAAGCGTTTTTTAGTTAACGGTTAATAGTTAATTATATAATTGTCTCCGACCTTATCCTATAACGATATCTTCCCGGGCTCTGCCTTATTTTTCCGCCGTAAGGCTTAGCGGGCTATTTTTATTAATGCCGGCCTTTAGCCGGGCCGGTAGTCGGGTTATCGCACCGGCTTCGCGCCGTACTTATTAAGTTGCTAGTATCGGCCCCGGGTTTTTATTTTCCCGGTCGGGGGGCCTAGACCGGGGTTAGGGGGAGGTCCTAACGAATTCGTCGCTAGGTCCGGGTAGGCGAGGTCCGGGCCGGCCTACTTACAGCGGGGCTAGACTGCTAGTGTATTTATAAGCGCTTCTAGAAGCGCTGATTGGCTAATTAATAAGCAGGTTAGCGCAGTCTGCTAGTCCGACTAAAAATTAATCGTGCCCCCGGCCGGATTCGAACCGACTCTAGCGTTATAGCTAGCAGGCTTCCTAGGTATATAACCACTATACTACGAGGGTAGCTAAGAAGATATAATAATATTTACTAAAGTAGTTACCTTAGTAGGTAAATCCCCCTTTTTCTACTAGTTCCTATAAATAACTAGCTAGGCCTTATACTTTTAAAGGAAGCTATATTTATTAGTCTTATAAATAAAGACCTACTTATAGCTAAGGACTTATTTTCCTCTTACCTTTTTTATAAGGACCTTTTTAAAAGACCTTATCTCTTTATATAAGGCTAGGTAGTCTTTCTAAGCTTAGAAAAACTAGTCTTTAAAGGGGTGTTTTTCTAGCTGCTTTTAGTTTACTAGTAGGTCTAGGAGGTCTCTTTTATATACCTTCCTTACTAATAGCTATAGCTTAAAGAGCCGGCCTACTATAAATACTTTATAGGAACCGTCTTTTATAAGCGTTAGATAGAAGTTAGAAAAACAATTAAAATAAAGGAGAGGTCAGTCTTCTTTAATAACTATATTAGGCCTTATACCTTCCTTTACTTCTCGAAGTAAGGATAAAAAGGCAGCTAGGTAATCTTTTAAGAGAGAAAGAGGTACCTTTCCTACCCCCTTAAGGGTTAAGATAAGAAGACTAATAGAGAAAGCTACTTCTAGATCTTCTTCTTATATAGGAGGAGGCGTAGGGAGGTAGGCGTATTCTAGCTCTACCGCTTTCCTATAGTATCCTTCTTTATCTAGATTATTATAAAAAGGTATAGGCATTAAGCGTAGGATCGGGTAATCGATAACGTAAGCGGAAAGGTCGGTTAAAAGCGTATAAGGTAGGATTTCGTCCGGAATTTATAACGAGTATATAAGGAGCTAAAGAATATATTAAAAGAATAGCGTTATAAAAGATACTTACGAACTTGCTTATTCTATCTACTACTCCTAGGGAAATCCTTCGTCTTTTATAGACTATTGCTCGCCTACTAATAGACTAATTAGTTAGCTTTCTAGTATATTCTATAGTGCTTAAAAAGCTTTATCTATAGTATGTCTTCCTAACTTAGTAGGTGGTCTAATTATAACGTAATAGTTAACGTAAGACTATAGGTTCTAGTATAAGTAGTAGATTTAACTAGAATATTCTATGCCCTACCTATTCTCGTATCGCGGATATCTTTAGAACCGCTAAGCTAAAAGAGTTAATAGGGTATCCGTTCTACTTATAATTAACTTATGTATTTTATATATATTTTTATTTATTAGGACAGGCTTATCTTAACCCGCTTTTCCTAAAGGAAGGTATAGATATTTAGTAGAGGTCTTTTATCTTTAAGGGTTATTCCCTTAGACTATATTATAGATCCTCTTTTTACTAGCTTATTCTATAAAGCCTCCCTATGCCTATTATTTCTTTATAATAGTAAGATAGGAATATAAGGGTATATTCTTATAATTATTTAATTTAGTAGCTTCCTCTTTTTCTTTAAAGTTAGCGTTATTATTAACTACTTCGACGTTAGTTTCTTCTTCCGTTTCCTTATCTAGGACCTCTTCTTAAGATTATTAGGAAGGGGGGATTTAAATCTTCTAAATTAGCTAACGTTATAAGAGTAAGAAGGGCTATTAATTATCGCGAAGACTATTACGCTACGTAGGCAAAGGTAGAACGCGCGCTCCGATAAGTGCGCTATAATTAATATATATAACTTATGACCGCGTTTTCCGACATACCCCCTTAGGGATCGCGGCTCCGCCGGGATTCCTAGACTTAAGCCTACGACGCGGGAGTCGAACACTAAGCACCGCGCCTATTGCCTAGGGAAATCTAAGAGAGAGAGGGGTATACGGCTATCTATAGGTATTACCCCGCAACGCGTAGTTACCGGAAGTTATAAGGGTGGTTTGCTACCCCTCCCGGGCTTATAACTCTCGCGAAGAGAGATGCGAGAAGTATATAAAAATATATAAAGGTAAAATTAAAAGTAAGGGGTCGGATAGGTAGGGTAGAGAGATTTAATTCTTACGGGAGCAGCTATTACGGTAGGGGAGTAATTATTATATTGCCTTAATTATCCTTCTTTCCTCTATTTAACGCCCCTCTTTATATCTATTTAGTATCTTAATTAATAAAGAAGATCCTACTTAAAGAAGCTACTAATGTCCTTTTAACTACTAAGCTTTTTACTGGTTTTTCCCCTCCTTTCTAGCCGTTGCCGGCATATCCGTCTTATCTCTCGCTACCTCTATAGGAAGCTATCGCTACTTTTGCTTCCCCTCTTACCCTTACCTTCCTCTCTATACCTCCTTTTAGCTCCTTCCTTAAAACCTGTTTTTTAGCTTCCTAGGTCCCTCGTGCTAAGGGATATCTCCGAGAACTACGAAATTAAGCTACGCTTTGCGATATTAATCCCTCTTTTTATTAAAGAAGCTAGATTTATCGAAAATTATATCCCTAGTTAAAATAACCTTCTATAAAGGAAGAATCTAGATCCGGAAGATATTTATAGAGTTATAACTAATAAAGCAACTAATAAAAGCTCTAAGATTAAGCTTTCTTTTCTTCTTCCTTTTTAGCTATATATCGGTAGTTATAGCGTATACCTTATAGCTATAAGTATAAAGGTAGGCTAGCAAGGCCCTCTTCTTTATAAAGAGCTTAAGGGGGGATTTTTAGTCTATTCCTTAGTTTAGTTCCCTAGGGTCCTTAGGGTCCCTAGGGGTCTAGTTCTAAAGGTACTAGGCGGTCTTAACGACTTCCTTTTAAAGGTTATAGGGAAGCCTCGTAGTAAGTCTTATTATATAGGCCCTTTTTATTATAGTACCCCTTAATCTTTCTACCCCTCCGTTCTAAGCTTAGGTATTTAGTACTAATAAGAGGGGTAAAATACTTCTTTTTTAAAGCTAATTTAAGATATCTTTTATAAATAGCTTTTTATTAAACTATATCTTCTTTACTTTATAGCTAAAGTAGGATTTTATTTAGTTAATAAAGTCTTAAAGGGTAAACTAGTTATACTTACTTAGGTAGGCCTATAAGAAATAAGGGAAAACTATCCCTAAAAAAGCGTCTATAAAAAACATTACCTTAATAAAGCTTTCTTAGTCCTTAAAGATATTAGTTTAGTCGACCTAAATTTCCTTATATAGTTAGTTTAGCTATAAAGGGGTTTATTTAGAAACTCGTCTCTTAGTCTTTCCTTAGCTATAGTATTTATATTTAACGGTCTTTAGGCCCTTAAATCGAACGCCTTATTATTAGCCTAGCTTATATAAAGCTAGGGAGCCTAGGTAACTAAGTTATATATACTAAAGAAGGCTGTCTCTTTAAGCTGCTAGAAGAGGGTCCTTAGAACCTATCCTCTTAGTAGGGAAAGCTAACTTCTCGAGAGGTTTCTTCCTAAGGATAGGTCGGAATTTAAGAATAAATTAACCGAATTTTTCCTTAATAAGCTTAATCGTCTAATTCTTTTTAACTAGCCTTATAGGCTTAGATATTATATCCTAGAAGATTCCTTCCTCTTAAAGAAAGTAAAAGGAAATTAAGCTTATTAAAAATCGAGGGTAAAAGGCTACCCTTTTTCGTCGAAGAATTTATATAAACCTATTAGGTAATTTTATCGTAAGATTTACCCTTCTATATCCCTCTATCTATATAGTTAATTCCCCGGCAATAAGGTATTCCCTCTATACCTTCTTAAAGGACTAGAACTATAAGAGTATATTATAAATATCGAGGGAAGCGCTAAAGTTAAAGATAGCTAATTTTTATAGGGGATAGTTAAAGGGTCCTAGTAAGCGGTCTTACTAATCTATAAGGAGGATAAAGGCTAGATTCGCTATACTAATAAATCTTCCTTAAATTTATAGTAGTAGCGTTAGTTATTATTTCTTAGTAACCTAAATCTTATCTATCTTCTTTTATAACGAGGGGTCCTTTTTAAGAGACTATTATACTATTTCTTATTACCTCTTTAAAAGGTTAAATCCTTTAGGTTAGTTTTCCTTAAAGACTTACTAATATTATAATAACCGATAGCCTAGGGATTTATAGGCTAGGCAGCTGTTTTATTTAGTCTTTTATTTCTTTAAGGAATCCTTATCCTAATTTAGAAGGTCTACTCAAAAACCCCCCCTTTTTACCCCTTATTACTAATTTTAACGAGGTTTAATATTAACTAGTTCTTTAATTTTTCGACTAACGGACTAAAAGGTCTATTAAGAAATAGTCGGGCTAGATAGACTAATAAGACCAGGCCTAGAGTAAAAGGCAGAGCTAGGGCTAGGACTAAGGTAGCCGTTAAAGACGGTATTAAGGCTCTTAAGGGAAGAGGGGCTAAAGGGGTAGCAGCTATAGTAGTAGTAGTAGGGGCTATAGTAATAAGGGCTATAGTAGCTATAAGGGTAGTAGGTCGAGCTATCTAGGTCGAGTACTAGCTATAAAGGAATAATATAACTTATTATTATACTTTAATAGCTTCTTTATTTAGTTCCTAGCTAGCTTCTTAAAAGATAGTCTAGTAACTATTACTAATAAGCTTTATTAGTAGAGATATATCCTATAGCTATTAGCTAGAAAGAGCTTTTATTAAGAAGTATTAGTTAGCTTCCTTAAGGATTTCTTCTTACTTAGCTAGCTATAAAGAAGCTAGTAGGTTCTTAGTAGAAAAAGCTCCTAGGTATAACGTATAAGTCTTCTTAATACGGTTAGTTATATAGCCCCTTAAGGGAGCTATTAAGGTCTCGAGCTTTAAAAGCTACTACTTAAGGGTCTCTTCCTTTAAAAAGAGATTAGCTTTATAGTACTAATAGATTCCGTTATCGCTATATATATAGTAGTTAGTAGCTTTATCTTATAAAGGTACTTCTTATAGTAACTCTTATAGTTACCTAAGGTAGTAGAAAAGGCTCTCTATTATATAGAGGTTAGCTTAAAAAAGAGGGAAGCTCCCTCTATAAATTCCGTTACCTTAAGTTAAAGAGGGGGCTTAAAAGGGTCCTACTTATTAAAGAAGACTAAATTATAAATAGTTCTATTTATATAAGCCCGTAGCTCTTTTACCTACTTATCTTAATCTTAAAGCTTTATAAGAATCGTCTTATAGATTATAAGGGCGGTAGAGGAATTATTTTTCGATATTATTATAGGAGAGGGAGTAGAAAAGTCGGTTAAAAATTAGCTTTTCTAGTAAGAGGGGTAAAAGGACGCTATAAGGGATATAAGAAAGGTGCCTTTTATAGTAGCTAAAAGGTATAGGAATTCTATTCCTCCTAGGCTTATAACTCTTATAAAGAGAGATATATAAAGAAAATATAAAATATATAAAGGTAAAAGTAAAAGTAAGGGGTTAGATAGTTAGGGCAGAGATATTTAAATCTTATAGGGGTAGTAGTTATAGTAAGGGAGTAATTATTATATATTGCCTTAATTATCCTTCTTTCCTTTATCTAACGCCCCTTTTTATACTTATTTAGTATTTTAATTAATAAAGAAGATCCTACTTAAAGAAGCTATTAATATCCTCTTAACTACTAAGCTTTTTACTAGTTTTTCCCTTCCTTTCTAGCCGTTACTAGTATATCTATCTTATTTCTCGCTACCTTTATAAGAAGCTATCGCTACTTTTACTTCCCCTTATACTCCTACCCTCCTCTCTATACCTCCTTTTAGCTCCTTCTTCCTTTTTTTATACTAGGTGCTTTTTAGCTCCCTTAGTCCCTCTTATTAAGGGATATCTCTAAGAACTATAAAATTAAGCTATACTTTATAATAAGTCTAAGAAACTAGATTCTCTTTTATTAGTAGCTTAATTTAGGTATAATAGTATAATAATAGCTTTAACCTCTTTTATAAGCGGTAATATAAAGGAGTCTAGCTATATATCTACTTAATATATAATAAGCCTTTAAATATATATACTTATTTAAGAGAACTTATTAGTAAGTACTAAGGGAATTACGCTTTTATTATCTTTTCTTTTAAGGTAAAGAGTTATATTTATTACTTTATATATTATAAATCTAATCTTATAGTCTTATAAGTATACCTTATACTTTTTAAGGTAATATCTTTTTTACTATAATAAAAGTATTACTTAGGCTAGTTAAAAGTATTAGCTTAAAACTATATATATTAATTAAATAGGTAGTAAAGTTTAATAGTATTTATACTACCTCTTTATCTATAACTTAAAAAGTAGCTTTTACTATTAATACGTTTTTACTTCTTATTAAGCTAGTAAAATATATACTCTTACTAGTAAGTAAGGTTAATCTTTATTTCTTTAAAGGCTATTATTAGGTCTAAGATCTTTTTTATAGGCTATCTAGGTTTCTTATCTATTTTCTTTAACTTTTTAAGGAGTTTTTCTTTACCTTTATTAGATTTAGCTTTCTTTATTACTTTATTAATTTCCTTAAAAAGCTAATCTTTCCTTAGGTTCTTAAGTTTTTAATTATAAACTTTAGATACTATATCTTATCGCTTAACGTCTTAGTAAGGTACTAAGTAGTTATTAATTATATAAATAAGGCTTTTATATAAGAGTTTTAAAATAACTTTAAATATCTTTTTATTTCTCTTTATAATATTAATAATAAGTTCCTTTAGTATTATATAATAAATAAAGTATAACTAAACTATAGATTCCTCTTAGCTATTAAGTTATACCTTACGCTATAAGTATAAGTAAAGACTAAGCTATTCTATAACTTTTATAATAGTCTTAGGCTTTTTTATATTATAATAGTTTTAAGTAGTCGTTAGTAGTTTCTAGTTATTTAATACTATATATATAGTAGTATTAAAGGAGTCTCTTTTTTACTTCTTCTTTAATAGGTCTATTTATAAGAATTTTAATAGTAAGGGCTTATATAAAGGAGATATAAACTTTAAGCTAGTTTCTTTTATCCTTATTATAAATATAGTTAATATATATTTCTTATTTAAACTTCTTAAGGAATTTAGTTATATTTTTACTATTAAATTTACTAATAAGTAAAACTTATAGTTAATAGAGTCTTCTTATAAGGTTATCTTAGCTTTTAGTAAGTATATTTCTAAGTTAATTAATAATCTTATTAATATTTACCTTAATTTTTTTAGTATTACTAGTAGTAAGATTAAAAAATACCTTTTAACGGCTAGCGTTTCTAGATATAGTATACCTATAGATTATAAGGTTATAAAATTTAAAGTTAAAGCTTTTAAAGTTAAAAGATATCTTATTATAACTATCTTATTACTTACTTTCTTATTTATTTAAGGGAGGTAAGCGTAACTTAAGGGTTAAAATAAGCACCTTAGAGTTTAGGGCCTACTTAAAAGAAGCTTTAGAAGGCTAACGCCTTCTAAGGACCCTAGAAGAAAGGCCTAGGACCTAAGACTAGGACCTAAAGGATATTAAGATAAAAGATAATACCTAGCCTATACTAAAGACTAGCCTCTTTAGGCCTAGCCTAGCCCTACCTTAGGCTAGCTACTTCTAGCCTAACTAGCCCCTAAAGTAAGTAAAGGGGTAAAAGAGAGCTATACTTAGTAGCCTTATTAGCCCTACGCTTATCCGACCTACGTTCTAACGCTTATAATAGACTTAGCGCTAGCCCTAGCACCCCTTCCCTAGGGACTAGGCTTAGGGCTTCCTTTAGTAGGCCCTTTAGGCCCTTAAGGAAGCTTAAAAAATCGAACCCTTTTATAAGACCTATATAGAAGGGCTTAAGAAGGCAGCTATAAGAACCTTAGACCGCTAATAGCCCCCATAATAGCCCTTATACTAGCCTAAGGCCGCCTAGCAGCCTAGGGCTACCTAAGGAAACCTTAAAGCAAGCTTATAGGCTAAGGTTACCGTAAAGAAGGCGCTTAAGGCCCTAGCTAAGGCCCTAGCTAAGGCTCTAGCGAAAGCCCTAGCTAAGAGGAACGTAAAAGAGGACTTCTAACTTATTTTAAAGCTAAAAAAGGAATCGCTAACGCCGACTATTAACCTTATTATACTTTTATAAGAATATACCTTTATATTCCTATTTTACTATTATAAAGAAATAATAGGCATAGGGAGGCTTTATAGAATAAGCTAGTAAAAAGAAGCTCTATAATATAGTTTAAAGAAATAACCCTTAAAGATAAAGACCTCTACTAGATATCTATACCTTCCTCTAGGAAAAGCGGGTTAGGATAAGCCTATCCTTATAAATAAAAATATATATAAAATGCATAAGTTAATTACGAGTAGAACGGATACCCTATTACCTATTTTAGCTTAGCGGTTCCGAAGATATCCGCGATACGAGAATAGGTAGGGCATAGAACATTCTAGTTAAATCTACTACTTATACTAGAACCTATAGTCTTACGTTAACCATCACGCTATAGTTAGACCACCTACTTAGTTAGGAAGATATACTATAGATAGAGCTTTTTAAGTATAATAGAATATGCTAGAAAGCTAACTAATTAGTCTACTAGTAGGCGAGCAATAGTCTATAAAAGACAAAGGATTTCCCTAGGAGTAGTAGATAGAATAAGTAAGTTTATAAGTATCTTTTGCAACGCTATTCTTTTAATATATTATTTAGCCCCTTATATACTCGTTATAAATTCTAGACGAAATCCTACCCTATACTTCTTTAACTAATCTTTCCGCTTACGTTATTAATTACCCGATTCTACGCTTATTGCTTATACCTTCTTATAGCTTTATAACGAGCTTAATAAGGCTATAGGGGAACTAGCTATATTAGCTTTATCGACCTTAAAAAGAGGTAATATAGTTATAACGATAAAGGCCTTATATATAGTAAAGAAGCTTTTAAAGTAGTAGGAGAAGAGGTCCTTATACCTTAAGGAGCTACCTATTAAATCGGCCGACCTTTCTACTAGCTAGACTAAGCTAGTAGCCTAGAGTATCCCTAACCTCCTAGAGACCCCTATCCTTAATATCTTCGCCGTAAAAGCTAAAACCTTTAGCGGGATCGATATCCTAGGGCAGCCTAGGTAGCTAGGCACCCTAGGCCTAACGTAGAAGGTAGGATCGGTCGTCTTTATAGTCCCTTTAAAAGCTATAAGGGCTAAATACCGGAAAAAAGGCCTCTATATAATAGGTCTATAGATTTAAGTTAAGGCCTATAAGAAATATACTATATATATATAGTACTATAAGTGCCTTTCCTTTAGCTATAACCCCTAGACCTACTAGTAGCTTATTAGGTATACCTTTTACCTAAAAGAGCACCTAACTAAGGACTATAACTACCTTAGCTATAAGGCTAGCTAAGGCTGCTTTTACTTTAAGGTTTAATACTATAACTATAAGGGAGAGTACCTTATAACTAATAAAGTATAATATAGAGTCTATAAGGGAATAACTAATACTTAATAGTTTAGCCCCCTTATACCTATAGGGCCTTAAAAGCCCCTTAGGCCCCTTAGGCCTAACTACGACCCTATTAATATTATATAGTATAATACTAATAGGTAGGAAATAGCTAACCTATTAATCTTAAAGTAGGCCTTAAAAATAAAGGTAGACCTTATCTTATTATAAGAGCCTTATCTTTATAAGATTAATAATAGCTATATCCCTATATAGTATTTAGCCTATAACGTTATAACCCCTATCCCTTCTACTAACTTTCCTAAGCTCGCTAGGAGGCCTAGGGTTATAGCTTATAAGAGGAAGGAAGCTTAGATAGAAGCTAGCCCTAGCTTTAACCTCTTTTATAATCTTAATATATAAGCTATAAAGGTAAAAGGCGCTAAGCCGTTTACCCTTATTAACCTATATAACGAAAAAGAGGTTAAAGGGGCCCTAGCTAGCTAAGGCTAGTAAGGGCCCCTTATAATAAAAAGGCTACTACTAATAGCCTAGCTCCTATAATAGCCCTTCTTATTAGTAGGGGACTTTAACCTATACTACCTTTATTAGAACCCTTTTATAAAACCCTTTAAGGCCTATAAAGTAGAAGCCCTTATTAGCTAGCTCGACCGCTATAAGGCTTCCTTACTAACGGACCTTAAGGTAGCTATAAAAGGTACCTATTAAAGGAAAGGCTTAAAAGGGGCCTTGGTTATAGACCTTACTTTCTATAGCCCCTTTAAATAGCTAACCTAGGCTAACTTCCGCTTCTTAGAAGCTATAGGCTTATATTATAAGCCTATAGCCTTTAAGGATAGCTTAAAGGGCCCTAATAGGCTACTACTAGCTAGGCCTACTACCTATAATTATAAGAAAGTAAACTAAAAGTTATTTTTAAAATACTTAGCTAAGAAGGAATAAGACCTCCTTATAGCTATAAAGAGGGCTATAAAAAAGATAACTTAAAAGGGATAGCTTCCCTTTTAATAAGAACCCTTATAGAGGCCTTAAATATAGCGATACTAAAAAAGAGGCCTTATAAGGGATCTAAGCCCTAGTAGACTAATAAGCTAACCTACTTTTAGAAAGCCTTAAGCCTAGCCTAATAGGCTTATAAGCTAGCCTAGGATAAGGAGAGCTAAAAGAGCTTTATAGAGGCCCGAAATAGCTTTAAATATACTATTAAAGCTACTAAAAAGCAATACTAAGAGTGCTTCTTAATAAAAGTAGTAAGAAAGGATATCTTTATAGCCTTTTCTTATACTAAGGCTAGAGCTAACCCTACCCTTCTTAGTATCTTATATATAAAAGAAGGGATAGAGGTAAAAGCTAATACCTTTATAGAAAAATACGAGGCCTTCCTAATAACCTTTTTTCCGACCCTAGACCCTAGCCCTAGCCCTCCCTTTAGCCCCCCTTAGAGCCTAGAAAAAGAGGAGCCCCCGGGCTATATAGGTAGTAAGGGCATAGTTAAGTAGGAGTAGCTAGAGCTAAAGGACCCTAAGATTAAGAGGGCTATTTTTAGCTCTTTTAATAAGAAAGCCCCTAGCTTAGACTCCCTTAGCTTCCTCCTTATTTAATATACGTATAAGGCTATCCCTATAGTCTTTAATAGGGCCTATAAAGCTCTATTTAACTAAGGATACTACCTTAAAGCGTAAAAGGAAGCTATAAGAATTATACTTCCTAAGTAATATAAGCTAGACTATACTATCCCTAAGGCCTATAAGGTTATAAGTCTACTTAACTACTTAGGAAAGGTCCTCGAAAAGCTATACGCTACCCGGCTAAGCTATTTAGCTAATATAGCCGGGCTTTTAAACCCTACGTAGCTAAGGGGATAAAAATAGTAGTTAGCTATAAACACGGCCTTCCTCCTTCTATACTATATCTAAAAGAAGCAGGAGTTTAATAAGAAGGCTATTACTAGTACCCTTTTATTAGATATAAAGGGCGCCTTTAATTTTATATTAAAGGAATAGCTTATAAGGGTCCTAAGGGAATTAAACCTCCTTAAGGCCCTTATAAGCTAGGTAGACTACTTCCTTACTAAAAGGAAGGTCTAGCTAGCCTTTAAAGGGTAAGTCTAGCCCCTTATAAACCTAGTAATAAGGGTGCCTTAAGGGTCCCCTATTAGCCCTATTTTATTCCTCTTATATATAAGGGGGATACTAGCGGCTAAGGGATACTAGCTATCTTATATAGATAACTTTAGTATCTCTATAACGTCGACCTTAGCTAAGAAGAACGTTTAGTAGCTAGAAGTAATAGCTACTAACCTATTTAAATAAGCTAAAGACTAAGGGGTCTACTTCGACCCCTTAAAGATAAAACTAATTTACTTTAATAGGTAATAGTAGCCTATTTTAGAGGGTATAATAGTAGGAGGCTTATTTTTTAAGGTAAAGCCCTTAGTATAGTAGCTAGGGGTCTTCTTTAATTCTAGGCTTATATTTAAATATTATATCGAGAAGAAGGTAGCCTCTATATAAGCTGCCTTTAAAGGACTATCCCGCTTAACCTCTATATAAAAAGGCCTATTATTTAAAGCCTTTAAATAGCTCTACTAAGCCTACGTAACCTCTATAATAAACTATAGGGCCTAACTCTAGTATAGGGGGCCTAAGACCCCTAAGAGCCTTATAAAGCCTTTTTAAAGGCTATAAAACTAAGCTCTTTTAAAGGTCTTAGGGGCCTTTAAGGTATCCCTTATTAGGGCTTTAAAGGCTAAAGCGGCCCTACTACTACTAAAGGTATAATTTATAAGGGTATGCCTTTCTTATACCCTCTAGACCTTATACTTCTTACCTAGTTACCTTATAAGGTAAGCTTACGACCTAGCTATATAGGATAACCTCGTTAACTTAGGCTTTAACCTAGGGGCCTTAAGCTATATTAAGCTATATATATAGCTCTTCTACCTCCTTAAAGGCCTAGTAGCCCTTATAAGACTTAATTATAACTTAGAAAGAAGGAAAGCTAGCTAAGAGCCCTTATAGGCCCTAGAGCCTAAGGCCTCTATTATAATAATAAAGGCCCTTAAGCCCTTAGCTAAGAAGTAATACTAACGCCTCCTAGCTAGCTTAGCTAGCCTAGAAGACTTTAGGTTATAGCCCTTAGCCTTTTATACTAACGGCTTTAAGGGGTGCCTTAAGGGGTCCCCTATAAAGACTAACGCTTACTCCTTCTATAAAATAGGCCTAGAAAATAGGCCTATTAAGGTATACTATAAGAACCTAGGGCCCTCGATCGAAGTAGCTAACGTAGAGCTATTCGCGATACTATAGGTCTTAAAAGACCTAGCTAAGAGGCCTCGGCCCTTAAAGCTTAGCCCTTTTAACCCCCTTATAGATACTTATATCTTTATAGATAGCTAAGCTACTATAAAGAAGGTTATAGGTTTCTCGGACCTAGCTATACGTATTAAAAGGCTCCTATCTAGCTTAAAAGCTTTTTATAATATATAGCTATACTAGTGCCTTAGCTACCTAAGGATCTTTAGTAACGAGCTAGCCGACTAGCTAGCTAAAAGAGGCTTAAGGGCCCCTACCTAAGGGACCCCTTTAGTCTTTATTAGCTACTTATAAAGAAAGGTCTAGTAAGCTACTAAGGACTATTAAAAGGGACTTTAGGCTACCGAGGCGGCTAAAGGCCCTAGGGCTAAGGGCCTAGGTAAGCGCTATATATCTATTTAAAAGACCCCCTGCCTAGCCCTTAGCCTAGAAAAGGACCTTATAGGGAGGCCTAGGCCGACCCTCTTAGCTTTTTACTAGCTCCTCTTTAAGGCTAGCTTCTTATTTTCCTTCCTAAAAAGGACTAATAAGGTAGACCGAGATAACTACCGCTATAGCTAAGGAAGGTATATAGCTAGGCACCTTATCCTAAGGTGCCCGAACTATAGGAGGGAAAGAGAGGTCCTTTACTAGACCTCTAAGAGATAGAAGGGGGCCCTTAGCTTACTTATTTTCTATAGCTCTAAGAAAGGAAGGGAAGCCCTTCTAACCTTCTTAGCTAAAATAAAGATAGGGATAGCTAAGTAGCTCGAAAAGGAGTAACCTAGGGGCCCTAAGGCCCTTAGGGGGGAAAATTACCGTATAAGAGGAACTAAACTAACCTTTCCTTTATTATTGCCTTTATAGCTACCCTCTCCTTAATTAGTTATAAGCCCCTAGGCTCTATAGCTAGCTAGGACTACTAATAGGGGCCTAGGCCCCTACTAGCTTCGCTATAGCCTTAGAGGCTATATATAAGTAATAATATATAAAAAAAAAAGGAAGGTAAGCGTTTTATATAAGCTACTATATAAAGGAGAGCTAAGGTTAAGGTTATTAAGGTATCTCTTATTAATACTTATATTAGTATTATTAGTACGTATATAAGTAAGAGGTCTTAGTAAGGTTTTAAAATAGTTTAAATTATACTATTATTATTATTTATATCTTTTTAAGTATTATATAAGGATTATAGTTTCTTAACTAAGTCGCTAGTATTAAGAGTTATAAGGCCGATAATAAGAGCTTAGGGTTTTTTAGTATTAGTTTATTACTTTTCCTTTACTACTAATAAAAGTATTATTTATTTATTTATTTTCCGGTAAGCCTATTACCTTATTAGGTTCCTAACCCTAGCTATTAAGGTAGTTACTACTTTAATTATTATGTCCCTAGAAATCTTTTTAAATAATACCGTTATCCTCTAAGTATTCTTAGCTTTATAAAGCTACCTATCGCTATATAAATAAAATAGAATAATAAGTTTACGCCCTAGAAATTTATTTTAATAAAGATAAGGGTATATAACTAAATTACTTATAGTATACGGCTAAGGATTAGTAAAGTAATTAACCGCGGAATTATCTAATTATTAGTCCTATATATAGCTCTAAGGGTCTTAGGTTATTAATATAAGTCTTAGAGATTTCTTTACTTAATATATCTTTATCTCTACTTTTAAGGTATATAGGTAAAAGCGGAATTTTAGGATATTAAGGAATTACGTAAGACTACGTAGTAAAGGGGAAGAAGGAGTATAAGGTAGGATTTTCAACGGAATTTATTAGTAGTATATTAGTATATAAAAGAGGTATTAAAGTTAATAATTCTATCTCTATCTACTAGCGGATATACTACCTTATATAGATAATTATAGCTAAATAGAAGAACCTTTTAAGACCGAATTTAGACTACTATATAGCCCTAAGACTAAGGAATTTAGTAATACCTTAAGTATAGCTAGAAATATCTTAGTTCTACTAATATTTATGTTTAAAGGAGGTTAGTCGTGCTAGTATTCTTAAGAGGTCTTAAATAGTATTTTAAGGTAGCTCTATTCCTTCGATTCCCGATTATACGATAACCGGCAACCCGTTTAATATATAGTAATATATAAAATAATAAGCGATTCTTACTCTATAGTATAGGATTTTACTTATAATTAATATACTACTTATTAACTTATATAATTCTCGCGAAGAGAGATATAAAAAGTATATAAAAATATATAAAGGTGAAATTAAAAGTAAGGGGTCGGATAGGCTAGGCAGAGATATTAAATTCTTATAAGGGCAGTAATTACGGTAAGGAAGTAATTATTATATTACCTTAATTATCCTTCTTTCCTCTATCTAACGCCCCTCTTTATACCTATCTAGTATCTTAATTAATAAAGAAGATCTTACTTAAAGAAGCTACTAATATCCTTTTAACTACTAAGCTTTTTACCGGTTTTTCCCCTCTTTTCTAGCCGTTGCTAGTATATCTATCTTATCTCTCGCTACCTCTATAGGAAGCTATCGCTACTTCTACTTCCCCTTATACCCCTACCCTCCTTTCTATACCTCTTTTTAGCTCCTTCTTTCTTCTTCTATACTAGGTGTTTTTAGCTTCCTTAGTCCCTCTTACTAAGGGATATCTCTAAGAACTACGAAATTAAGCTATGCTTTACGATATACCCCCTTAGCTATAGCCTGCCCTTATAGTAAGGGTATAGCTAATATAGCTTCGGGTTAGTAAGCGTATAGAGGAGGTTCTTAGCTCTATACTTATCCCTTTACTTAAGGAAAGCAGGGGCCCTTTTAGGTCCCTAGGCTCTTTTAGACCTACTTAAGGAATAGGGGCCTAAAGAGGGGAAAGTCCTATAAAAAAGGGGGCCTTCTTAGAAGGGAGAAACCTAATTAAATAGGGGGCCCTCTAAAGGGAAGACCTCTTCCTTTTCTTCGGCTATAGACGTTACCTTCTCGTATAGACTATTAGCTCCTCTTATAGACTCTTAAGGCGGGCCTCTAAGGATAGCTTCTCTTAAACGTCTTCTAGCCTAATTTACTATAAAAAGACAGCTAGCTTCTACTTTAGTAAGGGCTTTATAAGACTATCGGCTTTTATTAATACTATTAAAACTTAATAGACGGAATTAAGTCCCCTTTAGACCTCTTATTATAACTAATACTAATAGATATCGATATACTATAGCTAAGTTAATAGCTTACTATTTTCTATAAGAATTTATATAGTCTATATATTATTATATTCTATAGCTAATAGGGTCGGAATTTATAGTTATAGAGATATTAGTAGCTAGCTAAGGAAAATCGCTTCGTTTAATGCTTTTAAAAGAGCTAGTAGCCTTCCTTCTATACTAAAAGTTATAACGGTAGCTTACTTTAAAGCTCTCTAAGTAATAGTTCCTTTAAAAAGGGATATAATATACCCCTATAAGCTCTTTCTATCTAAGGAATTATCCGTAAATAATAAATCGCTTAAATAAAAGAAGATTTCGGTAGCTAATTTCTTCCTTCCTTACCTTCCTAGGCGTAGACTATATAATCTCGTTAAATAAAGATAAAGGATAGCTTAGTCTATAACTTCTTAGTGCCTAGGGCTAGGATTCTAGTTATACCTAGCTAGCTAGGAGACCGTAAAAGAGATATCCGGTCTAGTAGAAATAGCTAAAAAAAAGTAAGGAGCCTACCTTCTATTAATATCAGTGGTTTTCTTACTCCCTAGCTTAAAAGGACGGATTAGGTAAAAGCTCTTTATTTAATATAGGCGTAAAGGAAAGCTTCTTATTAAGGGAATTAAGGAGGAATTTATAAGCGACCTTATCGATATAGGCGTCTTAGGTAAGCTAGATAGTCTATTAGGACCTATTCTAAAGGATTCGTATCCCTAGGAACTACTTTAGCTCCCTTAGCTTAGTTATCTTATACCTTTATTATAGGCCTTATATAGCCTTCTTAGTAGTAGCTTCTTTCTCTTTTAAGTAGGCCTAGATAATATTATTAACGTAAAAGAAGACTATAATTTTACCCTTCTATATTATATATAGTTCTTAAGGGACTATCTTAAAGCCTAAGGCTTTAAGGGAACCTATTAAATGCTATTACTAAAGAAGGGGTAATCTTTATAGTCTATATAGAGCTTTCTTAAGCTATAGAACCTTTCCTAGCTATTAAAAGCCTAGTAGAAGGCGTATATAGATAACTTCTTCTTCCTTAAGTAGGTAGTTAATAAAGGCGTTAACTATATCTATCTAAGCGAGCTCGAGGTCGAATTCTACTACTATAGCTATAAGGGTCTAAAAAGATATCCCTACTAGGGTAGTTGCCTTAGTAGGTAAATCCCCTTTTTCCTACTAGTTCCCGAAAATAACTAGCTAGGCCTTATATATTTAAAGGAAGCTATATTTATTAGTCTTATAGATAAAGACCTACTTATAGCTAAGGACCTATTTTCCTCTTACTTTTTCCTTAAGGACCTCTTTAAAAGACCCTATCTCTTTATATAAGGCTAGGTAGTCTTTCTAGGCCTAGAAAAACTAGTCTTTAAAGGGGTGTTTTTCTAGCTGCTTTTAGTTTACTAGTAGGTCCGGGAGGTCTCTTTTATATACCTTCCTTACTAATAGTAGCTTAAAAAGCTAGCTTACTATAAACGCTCTATAGGAACCGTCTTCTATAGGCGTTAGATAAAAGTTAGAAAAACGATCGAAATAAAGGAGAGGTTAGTCTTCTTTCGTATTAGGCCCTATACCTTCCTTTACTTCTCGAAGTAAGGATAAAAAGGCAGCTAGGTAATCCTTTAAGAGAGGTGCCTTTCCTACCCCCTTAAGGGTTAAGATAGGAAGACTAACTAAAAAAGCTACTTTTAGATCTTCTTCTTATTCTACAAGAGGAGGCGTAGGAAGGTAAGCGTATTTTAGCTCTACTACTTTCCTATAGTCTCCTTCTTTATTTAGATTATCTAATCTAGTAGCTTCCTCTTTTTCTTCGAGGTCGGTATTATCTTTAACTACTTTAACGTTAGTTTCTTCTTCCGTTTCCTTATTTAAGACCTCTTCTTAAGACTATTAAGAAGGGGGGATTTAAATCTTTTAAATTAGCTAACGTTATAAGAGTAAGAGGGGCTATTAATCCCTTTTTCCGTTTAAGAAGCTAGATTCGCCGAAAATTATATCCCTAGTTAAAATAACCTTCCGTAAAAAAGGAATCTAGATCTAGAAGATATTTATAGAATTATAACTAACGAGGTAACTAATAAAGGCTCTAGGATTAAGCTTTCTTTTCTTCTTCCTTTTTAGCTATACTTCGGTAGTTATTACGTATACCTTATAGCCGTAGGCTAGAAGATAGGCTAGTAAGGCCCTTTTCTTTATAAAGAGCTTAAGGGGGGATTTCTAGTCTATTCTTTAGGTAGTCCCTCTAAGGGTCCGGTTTTATAGGTAATAGGCGGTCTTAATAACTTCCCTTTAAAGGTTATAAGGAAGCTTTATAGTAAGTCTTATTATACGGGCCCTTTCTATTATAGTACCCCTTAATCTTTCTGCCCCTCCGTTCTAGGCCTAGGTATTTAGTGCTAATAGGATAGGTAAAATACCCTTTTTTCGAAGCTAATTTAAGATATCCTTTATAAATAGCTCTCTATTAGACTATATCTTCTTTACCTTATAGCTAAAGTAGGATTTTATCTAGTTAATAAAGTCTTAGAGAGTAGACTAGTTATACTTACTTAGGTAGGTCCGTAAGAAATAAGGGAAAACTATCCTTAAAAAAGCGTCTATAAAAAACATTACCCTAATAAAGCTTTCCTAGTCCTTAGAGACATCGGTCTAGTTAACCTAAATTTCCTTATACGGCTAGTCTAGCTATAAAGGGGTTCGTTTAGAAATTCGTCTCTTAGTCTTTCCTTAGCTATAGTATTTATATTTAACGGTCTTTAGTCCCCTTATTAGTACGCCCTATTATTAGCCTAGCTTATATAACGCTAGGAGGCCCGGGTAACTAAGTTATACGTATTAAAGAAGACCGTCTCCTTAGGCTATTAAAAGAGGGTCCTTTATAGTAGGCCTATTCCTCTTAATAGGGAAAGCTAACTTCTTAAGTAGTTCCTTCCTAAGGATAGGTCGGAATTCGAGAATAAATTAACCGAATTTTTCCTTAATAAGCCTAATAGTCTAATTCTTCTAGACTAGCCTTATAGGCTTAGACGTCGTATCCTAGAAGATTCCTTCCTCTTAAAGAAGGCGGAAGGAAATTAAGCTTATTAAAAATCGAGGGTAAAAAGCTACCCTTTTTCGTCGAAGAATTTATATAAACCCGTTAAGTAATTTCATCGTAAAATTCACCCTTTTATATCCCTTCATCCGTATAGTTAATTCCCCGGTAATAAGGTATTCCCTCTATACCTTTTTAAAGGACCGGAATTATAAGAGTATATTATAGATATTAAGGGAAGTACTAGAGTTAAGAATAGCTAATTTTTATAGGGGATAATCGGAGGGCTCTTATAAGAAGGTATAAGTAATAAGCGTAGAATCGGGTATTCGATAATATATAGGGAAAGATCGGTCGAAGGAGTATAGGGTAGGATTTCGTCCGGAATTTATAACGAGCATATAAGGGGCTAAATAATATATTAAAAGAATAGCGTTGTAAAAGATATATATAAACTTACTTATTCTATCTACTACTCCTAGGGAAATCCTTCGTCTTTTATAGACTATTGCTCGCCTACTAGTAGACTAATTAGTTAGCTTTCTAGTATATTCTATAGTGCTTAAAAGGCTCTATCTATAGTATATCTTCTTAACTTAGTAGGTAGTCTAATTATAGCGTGATAGTTAACGTAAGACTATAGGTTCTAGTATAAGTAGTGGATTTAACTAGAATGTTCTATGCCCTACCTATTCTCGTATCGCGGATATCTTTAGAACCGCTAGGCTAAAATAGGCAATAGGGTATCCGTTCTACTTATAATTAACTTATGCATTTTATATATATTTCTAATTATAAGGATAGGCTTATCCTAACCCGCTTTTCTTAGAGGAAGGTATAGATATCTAGTAGAGGTCTTTATCTTTTAAGGGTTATTCCCTTAGACTATATTATAGAGCCTCTTTTTACTAGCTTATTCTATAAAGCCTCCCTATACCTATTATTTCTTTATAATAGTAAAATAGGAATATAAGGGTATATTCTTATAGCCTCCCTTAAAGAGTACTAGGTAAATAGTGCTCTTTACTAGTTATTTCTTTTATAGTAGAATTATCCTTATTAAGAATAAGGTATATAATAGGAATATAAAGGAAAAACTTTAAAACCCTTTCTAAGAAAAACCTTAGTAGGAAAAATCCTAGTTATAGTTATAATTATTTCTCTTTTTTTTAGGTAAACCTTTATAAGGAAAAAAGCCCTATAGAGTTATTATTATAGGAAACCTTTTAATAAGGAAAAACCCTATTTTTATAAGTTGTTTTTTATTAATAGGAAACCTTTTTAAAGGAAAAACCTATTAGTTATATATAAAGGAAAAGCTAAGAAAGTAAAAGATAGCTAAAAAACCTCTATTAAGGAGATATAAGCTTTTCTTTTAAGGCTCTTTAATTCCCTAAGGAAAGAAGCTCTTAGAACTTAGAGAATTTTTCTCTTCTTAGTTCCTTAGTAAATATACCGGCAATATTATCTTCGGATTTAATATAGAAAATCCGAATCTTCTTTTCCCTAATATTTTCTTAGGTATAGAAGTAAGCAATATCTATATACTTTATCTTTTTATAAAATTCTAGATTTTCAGCTAATTTAATAGCTGCCTCGTTATCCGTTAAGATAAGAGGTATAGTATTAGGAATTCTAATAGATAAGCTATTATTTATCGTATAAAATAGCCGATTTAGATATAAAGCTTCTTTATTAGCCTCCCTAAGGGCAATAAATTTAGCTTCGTAGGTTAATAGGGCTATAGATTTTTGCTTCTAGTAGGCCTAACGTATAATATTTTTATAAATATAGAAATAGTATCCGGAAACGGATTTTCTATCTATAAGGTTAAACGCCTAGCTAGCGTCGGAATAACCTTTTATAAAATTATAAGTATAAGGGATATTATAATAATAAATTATCCCTAGGTTAAGATATTTATTTAAATATTTCTAGATAGTATTTAACGCTTTAAAATACGTATTATCTAGTTTAGAAGTAAATCTAGTATAGGAAATAATAGTATATAAAATGTCTAGCTTGCTTATTATAGCTAGATATAATAGAGCCCCTATTTCCCTTTAGTAAATAAGGATTTCTTTTTACGAAGGCGTTATAGTAGCCTTTTTAAGCTTTACTCCTACTATAGTAGGCGTATTAGAAGTCCCTAAGTCTTCTTTATTATATTCTCGTATTTTATTATAAGTATACTTTTCCTAGGATATAAATATCTCCTTTCTACTCTAGTTTATAATTATATATATTCCTAAGAAGTCTTTTAGTTCGCCTAGAGGCTAAACCTTTATATAATCTACTACTTTTTTAAGCAGACTATTTATTATACCTCTATTAGGCCCTATTATTAAGAGGTTATCTACGTAGATTGCTATCGCAATTTTATATTGCGTATTTATAAATACCCCTTTATCTATAGGAAGGGCCGAAAATCCTATCTTAGCTAATATAGAGCTAAGATAGTTATACTAGAGCTTTAGGCTTTATTTAAGGCCGTATAATACTTTCTTTAATTTTACTACTAGCCTTTTCTTTTTATATAGCTCTAGAAACTATAAATAGCTAATATTATACTTATACTAGTTTTTATTAAACTAGTCTTTAAGTATTAGCTCTTCGTAGCCTATAGGGATTTTTATATAAATATCCGTATCTATTTCGGTATATATAAAGGCATTTTTTATATCGTATTATAGTAGAGTATAATTATTAGAAATAGCTATTATAAGTAGTATTCTAATAAATTCGGGTCTTACTATCGTAGAAAAGGTTTCTAAATAATCTAGGCTATAGACCTAATTAAATCCTTATACTATATAGCGGGCTTTATATTTAATAATATTATTATTATTATCCCGCTTTATTTTATAGACCTAACGGCCGCCTAGGGCCTCCCTATTACTAGGAAGAGGCTTTAATTCCTAGGTATTTTAGTTTAAGAGCTCTTCTATTTCTAGAAACATAGCTCTTTTCTATTTTATAGCTTCTAAGCTATTTATAGCCTATTTATATGTTTTAGGCTCTATAGGATCCTTATTTTCTAGTAAAGATAAAATAATCTCTTTACTTTTACTATTTAATATAGTGTTTATTTCGGGGTATACGATATAGTCTTTATAAAATCCGTTTAGCTTCTTAGGTATATTAATACGGATTTTAGATCCTTATTTAATCCCTTTTCTAAAAGAGGATTATTTCCCTTTTTTATAAAAGGGTTATCTTCCTTCTCTATAAGAGGGTTATCTTCCTTCTCTATAGGAGGGTTATCTTCCTTCTCTATAGGAGGGTTATCTTCTTTCTCTATAAGAGGGTTATTTTCCTCTTCTTTTAAAGAAGAGTTATTGCCTTCTTTATATATAGGTTCCCTTTATAAATAGTTATCCGGGACCTTATTTATAGAAGGTAAGGTATTAAAGTTAAAGTCCTTAAGGTCTTCTTCCTTTTAATTTTCTATAAATTTATTTTCTAGGATAATAATATCTCTAGAAATTATTACCTTTCTTTTCGAAAAGTTATATATTTTATAAGCATTTTTAGTATAGCCTATAATAATACCCTTATAAGCTCTTATCTCTAGCTTATCTAAGGGGTCTTTATTTTTATAATAAATAGTACTTCCAAAGGTCTTAATTTTCTCTAAGTCTTCTAAGGCTAGAGATTTATTTTCCTTCTTCTTTATAGGAGTTTAGAAGCTTATTCGTAAGTAAGGGGTCCTATTTTATAAATAGGCTACTATTAAAACAGCTTCTCCCTATAGATATTTAGGCAGTTTTACCGTAAATAAAATAGCTCGGACTTTATTTAAAATAGTCCTATTAATCCTCTCTATTACTCCGTTTAATTCGGGAGTCCTAGGAGGGCTAGTATAATATTTTATTCCCTTTCTTAAGTAGTAGGGTTTTATTTTATATAGGAATTCTTTTACGTTATCTAAAAAAACTTCCTTTATAGTAGTATTATCCCGGTTATTTTTAACTAAGGCTTTATATTCTAAGAATTTATCTAGGGGTTCTGCCTTAGATTTTATTAAAGATATTTCTAAATATCTTATCCCTATATCTAAAAAGGATATAAAGGAGGTGTATTTATTATAAGTAGGGGTCTTTATAGGTCCCTAAATATTAATAGTAACTCTATTAAGGTAATTATATACCTTATTAGATAGGGATTTATTCCTCTTATTAGTTGCCTTTACTTTAATATAAGCCTTGCATTCTTTAATTTTTATAATATCCTTTTTAAGGATAGTTATATCTTTATTATATCTTTTAAAGGTTTCTAGTAAGGCTTTAAGACTTATATATCCTAGCCTTAAATGCTATAAATAAAGGTTAAGGTCCTTTATATTATTCCTTATATTATTAATATTATATAGGAATGTCTTCTTCTTTAAGAAAGGAATTTCTAAAGAGAAGATATAAAGGTTATCTTACTATTTTCCTTTAAATATAATATTAGCTTAGTTATCTAGTAGGAAAATTTCCTTGCTATTAATAAAGGCATAAGTATTTTTAAAATACGATTAGCTTATAATATTTACCCTTAATTTAGGTATAAAAAGGTAGTTTCTTAAGATAAATAGCCTTTTATTTTTTAGAAATCTAAAAAAAAGATCTCCGTAGCCTTTAATAATTATATAGGATGCCTTTCCCTAATTAACCTTAGTAGAGATAGTTCGAAAATTAATAAGGAATTTCTTTTCCGATACTATATACCTAGTAGCACTAATATTATATATAAAATTATAGAAATTTCTATTTTCTAAGGTTTTATAAGGGATTTCCTTCTCTTTTACCTTATATATAAGGTCTTTAATTTAAGAGGAATTTAAAGGTCCTATTTGCCTATTATTAAATACGGCTTTTTTAAGGATATTCGAAGAGATATATACCTCTACTTCTTCTTCGGAGCTTTTATAGCCTCTAGGGGTAAGAGGAGGAATAGAAAAATCGATTTCCGGTTCTTCGTCCGTTTAATTATCGATTTCTATTTTTTCTGCTTTTAATATATATAGAGAAGAGGGTTTTTTCGTCTTCTTATCGACGTAAGAGTCTAATTCGATAGGATTTCCTTCTATAGAAGGTTTTCTAGGCCTCTTAGAAGGTATTCCTTTATTTTAATTTTTTAAATTTTTAGAAAAGCCTTTAAGGGCCTTTTCTAGGTAAAGATAGTAGCAATCTTTAACTAGATGCCCTTTCTTCTTATAGTAAGTGCATTATAATATAATTTTTATCTTTTTCTAGGGCTTCTTAGTAAAGAAAGCCTACTTAGGAGGATTTTCTAGAGACGTAGTCCTCTTAAATTCGTCTATAAGACTACTAGAGAGAGACTTTAGATTAAAAGCTTCTAAGTTATTTCGAAGAGCTTACGTTATATTAGTTATATAGCTAGAAAACGAGCCCGAAAGGCTGTTTAAAATCCAAGCTATAATAACTACTTCCGGAATTATAATATTCCGTGCTTTTAGCTCTTCGAATACCTCTTTTACCTTATTTAGGTAGCCTTCTAAGAATTCGAAATCCCCTACCGAAGTATTAAAAAGCTCCTTTATAAGTAGGTAATTTAAGGTAAAGGAAATAGGGTTATATAGGTTTTTTAACCTATCCTACGCCTCTTTAGTATTTACTATATGCTTTATTTAGGTTAAAGGACTATCTTTAATACGAAGAAAAATCAAAGTAAGTGCTTCTTCTATTTTCGAGTAATCTTCTTACTATATAGTAGTAGAAAGCTTTTCTCTAACTAAAAGAGCCTATATTTAAATAGCCTAGAAGGTATAGTTAGAACTACCCTTAAGTTTAGCAAATTCGAACTTATCCCTAGAGCCTATTTTAGAGAATTCGAGGTCGTATTAGAATTTCGAAGATTTTTCGAAGTTATTACCTAACTTATAGAGAAGCCGGGCTTATAACCTATAAGAAGGTATAAGTAATAAGCGTAGAATCGGGTAATCAATAACGTAAGCGGAAAGATCGGTCGAAGGAGTATAGGGTAGGATTTTATCTAGAATTTATAACGAGCATATAAGGGGCTAAATAATATATTAAAAGAATAGCGTTGCAAAAGATATATATAAACTTGCTTATTCTATCTACTACTCCTAGGGAAATCCTTCGTCCTTTATAGACTATTGCTCGCCTACTAGTATACTAATTAGTCAGCTTTCTAGCATATTCTATAGTGCTTAAAAAGCTCTATCTATAGTTTATCTTCTTAACTTAGTAGGTGGTCTAATTATAGCGTGATGGTTAACGTAAGACTATAGGTTCTAGCATAAGTAGTGGATTTAACTAGAATATTCTATGCCCTACCTATTCTCGTATCGCGGATATCTTCGGAACCGCTAGGCTAAAATAGGCAATAGGGTATCCGTTCTACTCGTAATTAACCGTTGCATTTTATATATATTTTTGTCTATAAGGATAGGCTTATCCTAACCCGCTTTCCCTAGAGGAAGGTATAGATGTCTAGTAGAGGTCTTTGTATTTTAAGGGTTATTCCCTTAGACTATATTATAGAGCCTCTTTTTACTAGCTTATTCTATAAAGCCTCCCGATGCCTATTATTTCTTTATAACAGTAAAATAGGAATATAAGGGTATATTCTTATAGCTCTAATAAGTAGTCTTAGTCTTATTAATCTATAGGGAAGACGAAGGCTAGATTTACTATACTAACGATTTTTCCTTGAATTTATAGCTCGAATAAGGGCAGCGACGTTATTAGTTACTATTTCTTAGCAACCCGAATCTCGTCCATCTTCTTTTATAATAAGGGGTCCTCCTTAAGAGACTATTATATCGTTTCTTATAGCCTCTTTAAAGGGTTAAATCCTTTAGGTCGGTTTTCCTTAAAGACCTACTAGTATTATAATAATCGATAGCCTAGGGATTTATAGGCTAGGCAGCTGTTTCGTCGTTTAGTCTTTTATTTCTTCGAGGAATCCTCGTCCCGGTCTAGAAGGTCTACTTAAAAACCCCCCCTTTTTACCCCTTATTATTAATTTTAACGAAGAGGTTCGATTTCGACTAGTTCCTTAATTTTTCGACTAATAGACTAAAAGGTCTATTAGGGGACTAGTCGGGCCGGTCTAACTAATAGGACTAGGGCCGGGCCCGGAGTAAGAGGCGGAGCCGGGTCCGGGACTAGGGCAGCCGTTAAAGACGGGGTTAATACTCTTAAGGGAGGAGGAGCCGAAGGAGCAACAGCCGTAGTAGCAGCAGCGGGGGCCGCAGTAATAGGGGCTGCAGCAGCTATAGGGGCAGTAGGTCGAGCCGTCTAGGTCGAGTGCTAGCTACGAAGGAATAAGACTACTTACTATTATACTCTAGTAGCCTCTTTATTTAGTTCCTAGCTAGCTTCTCGAAAGATAGTCGAGTAACTATTACTAATAGGCTTTATTAGTAGAGATATATCTTATAGCTACTAGCCGGAAAGAGCTTCTATTAGGAAGTATTAGTTAGCTTCCTTAAGGATCTCTTCTTACTTAGCTAGCTATAAAGAAGCTAGTATATTCCTAGTAGAAAAGGCTCCTAGGTATACCGTATAGGTCTTCCTAATATAGTTAGTTATATAGCCCCTCGAGGGAGCTATTAAGGTCTCGAGCTTTAAGAGCTACTACCTAGGAGTCTCTTCCTCTTAAAGAGAGATTAGCTTTATAGCACTAACGGATTCTATTATCGCTATATATATAGTAGTTAATAGCTTTATCTTATAAAGGTATTCCTTATAGTAACTCTCGTAGTTACTTAAGGTAGTAGAAAAAGCTCTCTACTATACGGAGGTTAGCTTAAAGAAGAGGGAAGCTCCTTCTATAAATTCTATTACCTTAGGATAAAGAGGGGGCTCGAGAGGGTCCTACTTATTAAAGAAGACTAAATTATAGATAGTTCTATCTATATAAGCCCGTAGCTCCTTTACCTACTTATCCTAATCTTAGGGCTATATAAGAATCGTCCTACGGACTATAGGGATAGTAGAGGAGTCGTTTTTCGATATCGTTATAAAAGAGTGGGTAGAAAAGTTAGTTAAAAATCGGCTTTTCTAGTAAGAGGGGTAAAAGGGAGCTATAAGGGATAAAAAAAAGGTGCCTTTTATAGTAGCTAGAAGGTATAGGAATACTATTCCTCCTAGGCTTATAACTCTTATAAAGAGTAATACGAGAAGTATATAAAAATATATAAAGGTAAAATTAAAAGTAAGGGGTCGGATAGGTAGGGCAGAGATATATGATTCTTATAGGGGCAATAATTATAGTAGGGGAAGAATTATTATATTGCCTTAATTATCCTTCTTTCCTCTATTTAACGCCCCTCTTTATACCTATTTAATATCTTAATTAATAAAGAAGATCCTACTTAAAGAAGCTACTAATATCCTTTTAACAACCGAGCTTTTTACTAGTTTTTCCCCTCCTTTCTAGCCGTTACTAGTATATCCGTCTTATCTCTCGCTACCTCTATAAGAAGCTATCGCTACTTTTACTTCCCCTCTTACCCTTACCCTCCTCTTTATACCTCCTTTTAGCTCCTTCCTTAAAACCTATTTTTTAGCTTCCTTAGTCCCTCTTACTAAGGGATATCTCTAAGAACTACGAAATTAAGCTATACTTCGCGATAACTATAGCGGGTAAATTTAAAGTTCCTAAACCTTCTTTATTAAATTTTTTTAATTTATTTAAGGTATAATTTTCTTAGGATATATATAGCTCTTTATTTTCTCGGTTTATTATAATATTTAGACCTAAGAAGTATTTTATATTTCCTAAGATAGTAAAATCTAAGAATTTAGATAATTCTTTAAATAATCTTTCTTTTATTATAAATTTAAAGGGCCCTACTATAAGAAAGTCGTCGACGTAAACTACTAAGGCTATACTATAGTCCTTATTTATAATACTCCTTTATCTATTAAAAGAGGAAGAAATCCGAGTTTATTAAGTATAATTTTTAAATAATTATACTAGAGCTTAGGACTTTATTTTAGGCTATATAATGCTTTCTTTAACTTTGCTTTAATTTAACCGGTTTTATATAGGTCTAGGAATTTAGTTAATTTAATTCCTTTAGCTCTATAAGCTAATCTATATTTTAAATAATATTCTTTAAGAGCGTATTCTTTATAGCCTATAGGAAGATCGATATATACTTCGCTATCTATATCGGTATATACGAAGGCATTTATTATATCTATTTATAAAGCTTTGAATTCGTAGATAATAGCTAAAATAAGTAGAATTCTAATAGATTTAGGTCTAGCTATAGTCGAGTAGATATCTAGGAAATCTAAGCTATAGATCTACTTAAATCCTTATATTACGAAACGGGCTTTATATTTTATTATATTATTTTAACTATCCTTCTTAATAGTATAGGCCTAGCGGCCTCTTATAGCCTCCCTATCCCTAAGGAGGTTAGAAAATTCCTAAGTTTTATATTTAAATTAGCTAAATAATTTCCTTAACTATAGCTTCTCTTTAAAATACTATTTCGGGGCTATTTATTACCTATTTATAGGTCTTTAGAATTTTTAGATCCTAATTTTCTATACTAACTAGAATTAACTATATAAAATCGTAGTTTAGAAATAAATTAACGTTAGGGTATTCGATATAGTTAAAATCGAACCCTTCTAGCTTCTTAGGTAATTCTACTACTATTTTACTAGTAGTAGGAATAAGATCGTTATTTAGAGACTCTTCTTCTATAAAGGGCGAGGGACTTTTATTTCTAGGTTCTTTAATAGCTTTCTCTATACGGATATAGCTTTCTAGCTTATCTTTATTTAAAATAAAATTAAAATCAAAGGTATTATTACTACTAGAGATTTCTAGATTTTTTATAAATTTATTTTCTAGTATAGTAATATCTATAAAGATAGTAATCTTTCTCTTAGAAAAATCCTAGATTTTATATGCATTTTCTAAATAGCCTACTATTTTTCCCTTAAAAGCTTTATTATCTAGCTTATCTTTAAGGTCTTTATTCTTATAATATATAAGGCTTCTAAAGGTCTTAATTTTATTTAAGGTCTTAAAAGGTAGTATTATATTATCCCTCTTTTCTATAAGACTTTTAAATCCTATCGTAGAATACGGTAATCTATTATATAAATAGGTAGCTATTAAAACAGCTTCTCCCTATAGGTATTTAGGAAGCCTAGTAGTAAATAAAAGAGCTCGTACTTTTTTTTAATATTATACGATTTATTCTTTCTATTCTACCGTTAGATTTAAGCGTCCTAAGAGGACTAGAATTAAGGGTAATTCCTTCTTTTTTATAGTAGAGCTTTATTTTATATATAAATTCTTTAGTATTATTAGAAAATGCTTCTCTAATCCTAGTATTTTTAGGGTTATTTTCTACCCTATTTTTAAATTCTAGGAACCTATCTAAAGCTTCCCCTTTTCTTCGAAGAAGGTATATTTCTAGATATTAGGTTCCTATATCTAGGAAAGAAATATAATAGTAATATTTATTATAAGTAAGCACTTTAATTAGCCCTTAAATATCTAATACTATTTTTTCTAAATAGGAATAAGACTTATATAAGGGTTATTTATTAACCCTATTCGTTGCTTTAGCTTTAGTATATATTTCGCACTGCCTTATTTTGTTTTCCTCTTTTAAAGGTATTTTTATATCCTTATTATATCTTTTTAATATTTCTAAAATAGCCCTACTATCTATATACCCTAAGCGTAAGTACTAAGTATAAAAATCTATATCCTTTGCTTTTAAAGACGTAATAAGGATCGATTAGCTTTCTAATAAAGGTTCTATAGGAATATAATATAATTTATTTCTAAGAAATACTTTAATAAGGACCTTAGCCTTATTATCTAATAAAAGGACTTTATTTCCTCCTATTAAGGCATAGGTATTATTAAAATAAGATTAAGATAGTATATTTACCCTTAATTTAGGTATATAAAAGCAGTCTCTAAGGATATACCTTTTTCTATTATATAGGAACTTAAATACTAAGTCCCCCTTTCCTTTTACTAATATAAAGGAAGCTTTTCCTTAGTAACTTTAGACTTAATTTCTTTATAGTTAATAAGGAAATTCTTATTAAATACTATATGCCTAGTAGCTCCGGTATTATATATAAAATTAAAGATCCTTTTATTCTTATAACTAGGAAATCCTCCTTCTTTTACCTTTAAGACTAATTCCTTTATTCTAGGAATTAAGGCTTTTAGAGGTCCTAAAAGAGAGTCTTTATTAGCTTCTACTATAGGGGTAATTATAGAGGTTAAAATTACCTCTAAATCCTTAGACGTTTATATAGGGGTCGGAGCCCTAGAGAGGTCTATAAGGTTAATATCTAGGTCTATATTATTTTCTTACGAAGCTATATTTAAGACCTTATTACTATCGTCCGAATCGGACTCTAGCTCTATAATTCGAGCTTTCCTTCTTTTATTAGTAGTAGAAATACTACTTAAAGGGGATTTCTTCCTAGAAGAAGAAGAAGAAGATTTTCTCTTTTTAGAAATTTAAGTCCTATTATCCTTTTTTCCTTTATTTAAAACCTAATAAGCAGGAGCGTTATTCGGGTATAATTTATAGCAATTTACTATAAAATGCCCTGGTTTTTTATATTCCTTATAATAAGAAGTATCCGTAGAATTTCTATAGGATTTCTAAGGCTTCCTTTATATTAAGAAGGCTTTCTCCGAAGATTTATCTATATCCTTTATTCTTCTAGCTTCGTCTAAAAGACTAGCTATAAGGGATTCGAGGGTAAACGCTATAGAATTATACCTAAGGCTCTACGTAATATTTATAATATAGCTTCTAAATTCCTTATTAACGCAATTAAGAATCTATACTATAAGGATAACTTCTAGAATTTCTATATTATAGGATTTTAAATCCTTATAGATTTCCTTTACCTTATAAAGGTATTTCTCTAAATTAGAGCCCGAGGGACTAAGATTAAAGAACTGCTTTATAAGTAAATAATTCGACGAGAAATTCGACGGATTATATAGCTTTATAAGCTTATCCTAAGCAGCTTTAGTATTTATTAAATGCTTAATTTATATTAAAGGGCTATCTTCGACTTAAAGAAAAATCTAAGATAAAGCTTCTATAGTCTTTATATAATTTTCTTGCTCTAAGGTAGCGATAAGCTTTTCCTTAGTAAGGATAGCTCTTATCCTTATAGTCTAAAGAGTATAATTTAAATTTCCCTTAAGTCTAGAAAATTTATATTCTTTTTATCTACCTATTTTATATAAATTCGGTATTATTTCGTTTATAGGGATCGAGAAGTCTAGACGGGAGTTTAAGAGCGTAGGAAGGTAGAAGAAGTCGTCGGGGGGATTTTCGAAAGAAATTTTAGTCGGATATTTTAATAAGTAATTTCAAAGGTATAAGTTAATTTCCTAGCTTAAAAGAAGTAAGCCGGGCTTATAACCTCTTAAGGTATATAAGCAAAAGCGGAATTTTAGGAAATTAAGGAATCACGTAAGACTATATAATAGAGGGGAAGAAGGAGTATAAGGTAGGATTTTCAACGGAATTTATTAGTAGTGTATTAGTGTATAGAAGAGGTATTAAAGTTAATAATTCTATCTCTATCTACTAGCGGACATACTGCCTTATATAGACAATTATAGCTAAACGGAAGAATCTTTCGGGACCGAGTTTAGGCTGCTATATAGCCCTAAGACTAGGGAATTTAGTAATACCTCGAGTATAGCTAGAAGTGTCTTAATTCTACTAATATTCGTGTTTAAAGGAGGTTAGTCGTGCCGGTGTTCTTAAGAGGTCTTAGCTAGTATTCTAAGCTAGCTCTATTCCTTCGATTTCCGATTATACGATAACCGGCAACCCGTTTAATGTATAATAACATGTAAAATAACGAGCGATTCTTGCTCTATAGTATAGAATTTTATCTATAATTAATATACTACTTATTAGCTTATATAATCGGGAGAGTATATTATAGCTGCTTTATTTATAGTAAGAACACCGTTCCTTATACTACTAGAGTCGCGTAACTAGCGGCCTTTACTTTAAAGGGGAAAAATAAATATTTAAATTAACTATAATTAAGGAAGATATTTAATTAAATAATCCGCGCTTTTATAAAGCCTTTAAGTATACTTAAGGGGGGGGTAGATAGGAAGCGCTAAGGGTCTTATCCCTTTAACGGGCTAATATTTATAAGGGTGCGATCTTACCTATTAAAATAGCTTATACTATTATAGGGTAGGTAGAGGGTTATACTATAGGTGCCTTTTATTATATTATAATAATAAGCTATATAGGATCTAACTATACGCCGCGCCTACTACTATTAAATACGCGTTTATATATATAGCCTGCCTTGCCCTATAACGCTATCGGCTAAGGTCTAAGCTAATACTTAGACCTATACTAAGGGTAAATACCTTTATAGTTACGAATAAGTTTCTTTAGATTTATTCTACTTTATAAGTCTATACTAAAGAGCTAAAAGTATATAGAAGTAAGGTTAATAAAGATTAGTAATAGTCTATTAAAAAAGAATACTTAGCGAATATATAGCTATTGTTTTAATATAACTTTCTAGCGTATAGGAAACGCCTATATAAGTAAAAGAGAAGTATTATATAAGTATAATATTAGTCTAATAGCCCTATTAACGCTATTTAAGGACCCCTTACTATTAAAATTTTATACTTATTCTTAATAAAGTAGTAAGTAAAAGGGGAGGTTAAGGTTCTTTTAAAGTAGCTTTACTATTTTACTTAGACTTAGTATCTATATTATAATAGCTAGATCTATCTATTACCTTTTCCTATATAACTTAACTAAATTTATTTATAGTAAGCTCTTAGGCCTCTTCTACTACCTACTTACCCTAAAGATCGTTAATAGATACCTAGGTTAGCTTCTAAATAACGTTAAATTCGATAGATCTATTTTATACTTTCTATACCTCTCCTAAATATAGGAACTTATATTCCCGACTAGTAATAGTCGAAATATATTTCTTTTAAGTATAATATAAAGCCGTAGTAGTAGTATATAGCGTTAACTTTCTCTTCTACTAGCTTCGGCGTAGTTAGGTTACCTTAGACGGTTTATAGACTACTTTAAGAAACGTCCGTTACTAGTCTATAAAATAAGTAAGCTTAGAAATTTCGTTCTCTATAAAATCCTTATATAAGGTGCTTATTCCTATCGTAGCTATAAGTGCTAGAATTACCTTTATATACTAAGATACTACGTAAACGTAGCTTAGTTTACTTACTAATTACCCTTTTATACTTAGAGAAAATATATTAAAGACGGCCGGCATCTATAGCTCGGTTAGTCGTAAGTTCTAGGGATTATATATAGCACGAGGGTAATCCCTTCCTTATAGTCTCTAAGCCCGTCGACTTAAGGATAGGAGTACTAGATTTAACGCTAAGAGTCCCGCGGTCGGGCTCTAAGATGCTCTAGCTAGATCTACGAGGGTTTCCCGATTTACTACTAGATCTAGAGTCGCAATACCCTAAAGTAGCTAGCGAGGGAGTAGGCGAGGTAGGGAAGTTCTATATAATAATAGATTAATAAGACGAATAGCCTTAACTTAGCGAGGGCTAGTAGTATATCTTATTTAGAGTTACTCGGTCTATTATTATAGTACTTATCGTAGAAAATAAATATATAGAAGAGAAGTATTCGATAGTAAGGAAGCCGGCGAATCTATAACCCCTTTATAGATAATATAAATCCCCTATACCCTTAGCTAGATAAGGAGTAAGAAGGGGAAGGCGGGTGTTCTTATAGTAATCCCATTTACAGCGACGGGCTAAAAGGGGAAAGGAGTTACCTAAAGCGGAAGGCGGTGGGGGGCGGCGGGGAATTTGCAACGACCGACTTTACGCTATTTATGTACCCAACCACGCCAAGGCACATAGAATGGTCTGGAACACGCTCTCGCTTATCCTCCTTCGAGAAATCTCCGTCTCCCTTGTCATCGACACTTTTGTCTCCTCGCAGTGTAGAAGGAACTCGGGCCTGACGAGGTGGCCCTGCCGAAAGGGTTTTTTTTTTTTTTTTTTTTTTTAACAAGAGACCACACATTGCATTCAAAGCTTGCAGGGAGCAAGACAACCAATCCACGGCACCGAAGAGTGATTCCGGTAATGACGAGTCAAGACAATGGAGCGAGCAAATTCAGAGAAGTATGCCTGATGGATAAAATTTCATCGTGCCCGCCCCTTGCCCGGCGAGCAAACAATGTTAATAGACTACCCGTTGATCTTGGTGTGGGGCCACAGCAGCCCAACTAAGTGTCTTCGCCACTTAGTTGGCCCAAAAAATCCGGCACAGCCCAAAAAATCCGGCACAGCAGCCCACCTCCAAAACGTCAACCCTATGCATCTCAACCGCGTTTTCTCGCGCAACTTGACTTTATTTACGTATCTTTTTGCCGGAATACATTATGACAGATAACATGGCTACCCTGGAGGCAGCAAAGCCGTTCTGGCGTCTCGTCGCGACCCCAGAGCCGATGTTCGTCGCTCAACAACACCAAAAAGAACGCCTCTTTCCGTGCGAGATGCGGCCATCCGTTACAATGTGAAGAGCTCATCCGTACAGAGAGCCATTAATTTATAAGAAACCCCTTTCCGTGCTCCAGGGCGTCCATTGGCGCTGACGGAGGACGAAGACGACGCCCTGGTTGCGTATGTACAGTGGATGGAACGCACCGGCATGCCCGCCACGAGAGAGCAACTTGAAGCTGTTGCAAATGCAATAAGAATGCGTCGAGATCCCAATGCCCGCCCGGTCTCGTCAAGTTGGCTTGACAATTGGCGTGGAAGTCATCCTGCGATCGCGAAGACGTATCTCAAAGCAGTTGAACGAGCCCGGAAGTCCTTTGAAGCCCACGGGGTAGAAGAAGTCGAATTTTTCTACTCAAAGCTTCGAGAAATCATCACCAGCTACCGTATTGGCAGTTCAGAGATCTGGAATGAAGACGAGGCCGGAATACGCATTGGGTGCCTGCGAGAACGCATCCAAGTTCTCATCACGCGCACCACTAGAGTCAAGAGCACCCGGCCCCGAGTTTTAGACCCAGCAAACCGAGAATCCTGCACGGTAATTGCCTCAGTTAACGCAGTGGGGGACTCTCTTCCACCCTGGCTTGTTTTCCAACATTACCCTACCACCAACTGGGCCGGCATCGACATCATGACAGGCGTACGGTTTGCCCAGTCGCCAACTGGCTTTTCCAACGCAGAGATACACCTTGAGTGGGCAAGGCATTTCAACTGCTGGTCTTGGGCATCGTCAGCGCAAGCAAAACAGTCAGGAAATTCGCTGGAAGAGTGGTTCGGCTGTGACGAGCATCTTCGGCGCCCCAACATGGGGATGAGTCGCGTGAGGCGCCGCCAAACCAACGGCCTGACGACGAGAAGATCTACCGATTGCTTGTTGTGGATGGCTTTACAGGGCATACCACCCTTGACTTTGCTGAGTATTGTATCAAGTTTGATATCATCATTGCTATTTTCCTCCACATTCCACCCACCTCATGCAGCCGCTTGATGTTGGGGTATTCCAGCCACTAAAGTCAGCACATCAGAAAGCGCTTCGAAGTCGCTCGCAGAAGGCAACATATCATTTTCGCGGGTCAACTTCCTCACAGCTTTTCAGGACGTATATGAGGCTGGCTTCACGCGGCATAACATTATGGCGGCATTTGAAAAACAGGCCTCTTTCCTGTCGACCCAGCGCCGGTGATCACCAAGATCCTCCACGAGCAGCTACGACAACAGCAGCCGATCAATCCTGCATACGCCTCGCTCCTACCCTCGGAGACGCGTTTCCAAGTCGCCGCGGATGCCCTCAATGATATCCGGCAACGGTATGGGCCCTCATGAGCTCGCCATCACGAGAAAACTTGCGGGTTCTTGCGAAAGTGAACACCGAGTCTATCGCGATGGCGTCACATTCCCAGGGCATAGTCAGCGATAAGAATAGCCGAACCCAGGCGTATGCGAATCGAATGAAGAGAGGCAAGATTGTCAGGCCGCGCGGAGAGTTTATCACGAGCTCCAGCATGGCCGACATCACCCGGGAGTATGAGGAGCTCCAGGCAAAGCAAACCCGGCTTCAAACGCGCCAGGAGATAAGGATGCATCTTAAACGAGTTCGTGGAGAGATGCAGAAGATCCGAGAAGACTATAAAGTCGGGAAGAAGCAGTTAGTCAATGGCAGAGTCAAGACATTGAACTTTAAGCCCTGGCTAGAGTTTACGGGACGAGACGTTGAGTTCTACACTCTGGAGCAAAGTTGCGATACCTCATGCGGGAGCTCAAAGAGCCATCCAAGGAATCCTTTTCTATGATACCACGAAGAGAAATAACTCCGCCAGAGATGTCAGGCGCGCGCAGCGACCCGACCTCGCCCACTTACAGATATGTCGTCGTTGCCCGGCAGTGACGATACCGTCTATTTCACAGGCCTCGATCTTGACAAACATAGTGAGGATGGCGCCGACGATGAAGACGAGGACAATTTACTCGACACGCAAGAGAATATACCTCATCGCCGCCGTTAGCAGCGGTTGAAGCGGTAGTCGATACACCATGCCCTCGACCGCGCACCCGATCGTCCAACAAGATACAGCAGACGCTCCAGGAACACAGGTATGGATAAAATAGCTCTCAGAGACGCACAACAGGCGAAATTACTACATAATACGTCTATTTGGACTCACAAACGCGGTCTTCCTATCTCTTCGACTGGAAGGCGGCAGCTCCTAAATAGGCCCAAAGACGTGATTTTTTCACTTTTCGTTGTTACTTGCGTCTTTAGGTGATCCGCAGCTATTGATCACATGTATATTTTAGCTATTTGAAGTCGCATTGACGGCACCATGAAGCGAAGCGTAGAATTTCCTTGATTTTGCACCCCAAATTGAGGACCCTGCTGTGCCGGATTTTTTGGGCTGTGCCGGATTTTTTGGGCCAACTAAGTGGCGAAGACACTTAGTTGGGCTGCTGTGGCCCCACACCAAGATCAACGGGTAACTGCAACATGATGCTACTCTTCTCAAGCCACAGCCTCTCACCCATGCCTGGGGATACTGATCACCAAGTGACTTTTGGAATTTCTCGAGGCCCTTTGCTACGAGGGAGGTGGGCGTCGTTGCATCCGGAGAGGTTCTCATCTGGGTCCCCGATATCAGCCATGCGCAAGTCGTACAGCCACAGGCTACAGTACTTGAGGAGTTCGAGTCAGACTGCCTTGGGACACAGTGCAAGGGGGACGGAGTAAGATTTATCGGGGGAGGGGCGGCGGTGAAATTTTGCAGCAGAGCTACGTAGCATGGTCCGTTCCGGCACGTCTGGTTCGTCAGTACGTTTCGAAGATCAGGGTAGATGCTATTCTATTCCTTGTGGCCCTAAGTTCCGCGGCTCTGGCGAGATTTTAACAGAGAATAGCAACGGTGTCGTCAACAAGCAGAGCGCACTGATCCCAAGGTACGGAAGCCCTTCCCAACCGCCGCCCAGCTTCATCCCGGTCGAGAAAAACCATGCTAAAGCTGGACCGGCCAGAACAGAGCCTATCGTGTATAGCGTCGACGTTTGCTTGATGTCGATGAGGCCATGACTGAGCGGCACAGTAGTCTAAAGCCGTCTCCGAGCGTTACAACGACCTGTCCAGCTATGGCAGCATATGCGGGACGGCCGGCCATGAGAAGCGTCCCGCACGTCATCAAGAGCGCAGAGGCTTGAGCCAGAGCGAGGCCCTTTCGTACGGTGGACAGACGGAACGGCATCAACAGCGACAAAAAAAGCCAAGAGAGGGCCGGAGGAACAACCAGGAGGACAATGCTGTCGCCAAGATCTTGGATAGAGCTTAGGTAGCCTGCCTCTTTGAAGGTCCAACCGAAGCGCTTGCTGACGTTCTGCACGATGAAGTTGCCGGTACCCAAGCTGACGGGCGATGCGGAGACGAACGCGAACAAGACACAGAGGGCGGATGGTGATTCGATGATGGACAGGGCGCGGCCGAGGCGAGAGAGGCAATTTCTGAGGTAGCTTTTGGCGCGTAACAAGAGCGACCCCTTGTTGAGCGCGTCGTCAGAGTCGTACAGCTCACGCTCCCGCCCAGGGGTGTGCGTATGTGCTCGCAGAGTCTCTGGGATCAATACAATGATACTCGCACCGAGGGGAAGGACAACGAGAACGATCATGATGGGCACCCAGGTCAAACCTGACTACATGAGCCTCGAAGAGACAGACGAGGCGACAAAGCGGTCGACGTAATTTGCAACGGCCATGCGAATAAAGGAGTTGGCCCTGGGGCGAGGGAGAAGGGTCGGATAAGCAAGGGGGGCCGCAAATGTGACGAGGAGAACATGCCTGGCAGCCGTGGGAATGATATCGGCGGCGATTGAAAGGTTCATGGCCAGGAGAACACTTTCGCCGCCGCCAATGATCTGGAGGGCCGAACAAAGCAGGACGCAGTAAACAGATATGTGCTGCGGGAAGCGAAGGACAACCATGTTACAGGCCAAAGTCAAGAAGGTGCCGAGGAGAGAGAAGGCAAAGACGGGGCTCAACGTGTAATTGCCATGGATGTGTCAATACTTGTCGGCCCAGACACCATACGGCAACGCGACCCCTCCTCCTGGCCAAGGGGAAAAGCAGCTCCAGAGTCAGCCATTCGTTGCGACACGGGGCGGCAACATCCATCAGAAGCAGCTCAACATACCGATCACGGCCTCCAAGGCGCTGACGGCGCCGCTCAACCAGGCAAGCTCGAACTGAACAGGCTCGACCTTGCACAGCTCCTCCTCAACAGACCCGTGGCGGGAACCGGCATAGTAGCGTCGGGCAGAGAATGTCCTCGACGAGCCGTGTCGTGGGGGCGGTTGAGAGCGAGCTGGCAGCTGCCGAGCAGAAGACGTCGAAGGCGAGGAAGACGATGAGTTGCGGGCTCTTGTGAGGCGTAGGAGCGCTCGGATTGGCGGCGATACATGAAGCGGCAGCCGGTCCGGGGTTGGTGGGTCTGGAACCCGCTGCTGCCCGGGCTAGCGGCGCGCCGAGTAGCGGAGACGCCTCCGTGTTTGCCGCCGCCGGCCGGGTCGATGATTGTCCACCCGAACCTTCAAGTCTCTGCCTGTCGCTGCCTTGCTGAGTTTTCGTGAATTCAGGGTCTATAGAGAGCGGAACAGAAAGAGAGGGGGAGGGGGGTAAAGAAAAGAGACAGAATGGATCGCGTTTTCCCCCCTTTCCCCCTCGTTCTGGTGATAGAATCAAAGGAGTAGTAGAGAGTGGAGTCCAGAGAAAGGGCTGTCGCTAAGAAATGGTAGGTCGTTGGCTTTCGACTGGCTTGCAGCAACCCTATTGTCCCCCGTCTCCGGAGCACTGTACTGTGTGTGTTAGAGTGTCTACATTCTAGACGTAGCATAGGTGTAAATGACGACTCAAAGATGCCCTCGGAGTTACCTCCTCCCTCTCTCATTGGCTGCCGGCTGCTAGGAAGTACTGTACCAACAAAACAATAGTGACCATCAAGCTTGCCTCTGCGCCATCCCTACTTGCCTCTCTTCTCACATACAGCGGTACATAAGCACATACTCATCTTCGTCATATGATTGGCGCGTCGTGGGCGATCTGCCTTGGTCCTCCCCTCTCCCCTCCTCTCTTCTCTCTCTGCATCGCCTCAGCCGACCTCTCCCCTCTTCCCGATCACCAATTGACATGCCCCAGTCGAGTGGAGATGAATGCAGAATGCAACGATACCGCATTTGGGCCGGCAGTTCTGTCTGCCACCTGTCGAGGCGGCTTCGACCTTACAGGTATCGAATGGAATCCCTGGGACGGCTTTCCGTGTCTCAATACCGGGAACTGATTCTCGGTGCTTTGTAATTAGTGACTTTCGAGGAGAGCATCATGTCCATGGTGCCATCCGCCTGCTTCCTGTTGGCGGTCGCTTTTCAGACGGCCCGTGTCTTGAAGAGAAAGTCGGTCGCGGTTAAGCCGTCGCTGCTCCTAACAGCCAAACTGGTCCGTCTCTCATAACTTGAACTGTCATTTTCGCCGCGGCCCTTTTATCGTCACATTTAATCAGTCCCTTGCGTGAACAAAGGCGCATATGAATACGGAAACAATGCTCATTGGCCGTTCTAGGCGGCCATTACTCTTTACGTGTCACTGCAGCTCGTCCTCATCGTCCTGTGGTCCACGAGCTCCTACCCGACAGCTCGAATCTCAGTCGCCTCGTCTACCCTGGAATTATGTTCTGCGCTGGGTCTTGGCGTCATATCGCCCCTGGAACACCGAAAGAGTCCTCGCCCGTCCTTTGTCATTGCCTGTTACCTGGCCATATCGCTGCTTCTGGACCTGGTCCGCGTGCGCACTGCCTGGCTCATTGGCCATATTGACGCAGTGGCCGCAACCCTCACCGCCTCTATCGCTGCCAAGCTCCTTGTTCTGATACTTGAGGCAACTGACAAGCGACACATTTTGATCGACACCCATCGTCACCTTTCATCGGAGGCTACTAGCGGCTTCTTCGGCCGCGGATTCTTCTGGTGGTTGAACTCGCTGCTCAAGCACGGGTCGAGACAGATTCTCAGCATTGGAGACCTTTCTTCAATCCACGAAAAGCTAGCCTCGGACAAACTGGCAGCCGAGTTGAGTGTTGAGTGGGACAAATGTTGGCTTGCAGCCCTCACCGGGAAGCAAGCCTCGGTTTTCTGACCCTCTCGCAACAGGTAATCAGAAACGGAAGCACAGCCTCGCCCTGGCTACGCTTCAGGCCTGGCGCTGCGAAGCCCTGAAGATCGCTGTTCCCAGACTGCTGCTTGTTGCCTTTCGGCTTGCACAGCCGTTTATTATCGAATGGGTGGTTGAGAACATCTCCGGCCCCAACAACCACGACACTCGCAGTAAAGGCTTTGGCCTTATTGGGGCCGTGGCCGTCGTGTATTTCGCAATTGCGGTAAGCCGGGAACGCGCCTTGAACAGGCGGCTTACCCGAGGGAAGCTGTACTGACAGAAGCTCGAATGCAGGTTTTCACTGGCTCCTACCAACACCTCGTTTACCGCCTGATGACGATGACCCGGGGTGGATTGATTGCCTTAATCTACCAGAAACTGACAGAGTCTCCGACGCCATCGAACGATGCTCACGATGCTGCGGTCATGACCCTAATTGGGACGGATGTTGAAAGGATTTGTGAAACCTGGTACCTGGTTGTCGCGGAGATTTGGCCCAGCATCGTCCAACTGGGCATTGCCGTGTGGTTTCTCCAAAGACAACTAGGCGCGGTTTGCGTTGCTCCCGTAATCCTGGCACTAGGTGAGTCGAAGAGGCTCTAAGGAAATGCATGGCTAACTCTTGATAAGTCACGACCGGATTGTCGTTGAAAGCGGCAACGTACGTTTCTGCTCGACAGAGAATCTGGCTGGAGGCTATCGAAGACAGGGTCAACTTCACCGCGCACGTATTGAGCCACATGAAAGTCGCCAAGATGTTAGGCTTGTCCGAGAAGCTTCAGGACCTCATTCAGGGCATGAGAGTCCGCGAGCTAGAGCTTTCCAAGAGATTCAGGCGCTTATCGAGTTTCAACGTGTGCCTGAGTGAGTCGACAGCTTCCCCGACAGTAGAGCATCGCTGGCGGCTCATTCACTAACACGGGGATTTTCCAAGGCAATCTCCCATCTATAATATGCCAGTTGATCACTTTTGCGGCCTTTACAATTGTTATCAAGATTCAAGGAGGCGGTCCCCTCGGTTTATCGCAAGCCATTTCCTCTCTCTCTATCCTCACCCTTCTGATGTCCCCGCTTGAGATGCTATTGTACGCTATCCCTCAAGCATACGCAGCTTTGGGTTGCTTCGAAAGGATCCAGGTATTCCTGTCCAGTGACTCCTGGAAAGACGTCAGACAGCCTTGCCTGCGTCAATCATGTGAGACTACGCACAAGAGCGGCAAGACGGAGATTCTCTCGCCTCTCCGGTTTGTGGGTAATTCGGCATCGGAGGTCGTTGATCCAGATTTCGATCGAATCATCGTCCAAGAAGCAACATTCGGGTGGCAGGAGTCTCAGCCCGTGGTTCGTTGCGCGAGTCTGCGGGCCACTCGAAACACGCAGCTCATATTCATTCTTGGACCAGTCGGCTGCGGAAAGTCGACTTTGCTCAAAGGCATCCTGGGCGAGACGCTGATCCTCGGAGGAACCGTTTGGGTCGTTTCAAAGGAAGTCGCATTTTGCAACCAATCCCCTTGGATATCCAATGGAACCATTCGGGACTGCATCATTGGACCGTCAGAATTCGAGACTGACTGGTATGATGTGGTTATTCAGGCCTGCGCCCTGGACGTGGACCTACAACAGCTTCCCAGTGGGGACGCAACCCGTGTAGGCAGCAAAGGGGTTTCCCTCAGTGGTGGGCAGAAACAGCGACTGGCAAGTAACTGCAGGTACCAGCATGCCCGGTTCTTCTCTAACGTCTCCAGGAAATTGCGCGGGTGCTCTATTCTCGAAAGCAAATAGCCATTTTCGACGACGTTGTTAGCGGCCTCGACGCCATCACTCGAAGTGTCGTAATGATGCGAGTCTTTGGGCCATCAGGTTTACTTCGGAGACTCGGGACAACAACAATCTTGGCAACACATATGGGTGCGTACAGTTTGCGAGACGTGTGGAAATCACTGAGCTTACTTACCGTACCATGTAGTGGACCGACTAGAAATGGCTGACCTCATTGTTGTTCTCGATGAACAAGGCCGGATGATAGAACAGGGCCCGCCCAACAGCTTTCCCCCTTCTGATCATCGTATCAAAGATATTCTTGGAAGCCCACCAAATGAAACGACATTCCAGTCGTCAGCTCCGTCTGCAGAACGGTCGCCGGAGCAGACCCACGACCAAAGCGCCTCTACCCAGCAAGACAGACAGATTGGCGATATAGCAATCTACAAGTACTACTTTTCGTCACTCGGCTGGCTGAGCTTCTTCATATTTGGCCTCTTCGTGGTTCTAAATACTGCGTTCGAATCTATGCAATGTACTGGTCCCCCTTCCCCCCTTTGTGCCACCAGACTGCATGGTTACACCATCGACATTCACGCACAGGGCAAATACACTAATAAGCCGCCCCAGATGCTTGGCTCACGTTGTGGTCGCAAAGCAACGAGAAGTACGGAGACGTTCGTACTGCGTACTGGCTCGGACTGTATGCACTTTTTGCCGCTATCCGGGTTGTCAGTCTCATCACTGCGGTGTAGTAAGTCTACCGTCCGTCGTAATGTGCAGAACAAAGACTCATGAAATGTCACGCGCCTAAAGCTACCTTTACGTCGTTATTGTGCCAAGGTCCGCTCAGAATCTCCATTTGGTGGTGTTGCGGACAGCCATGCGGTAAGCATATAAGAGTCAATAGCCCCAAGATGCCACCAGTCGCTCACAATATGCCCAGAGCTCCCATGGGCTTCATATTGAGGACCGACACGGGCACACTCATCAACAGGTATGAGACTATGCAACGAGTCGCTACGAGCTTATAGAACGCTCACTACGTATACCCGGGACAACAGATTCAGCCAAGATATGCAGCTCGTCGATTTAAGCTTGCCTGGTGCCCTCGTCAATACGAGCTATCGTATGTATCCCACGATCGCGAGTTTCACGAAGCCTCTATCATCTGACAATGGGTCTCAGGGTTTGCCGGCTGTTTGGGAGTGGCTGCGCTGGCCATCGTCGCCCTGCCGTACTTTGCAGCCGTAATACCCTTGATGGCTGGTGTCCTGTATTTTCTGCAACGATTCTACCTTCGCACGTCCCGCCAGCTTCGGCTGCTAGAGTAAGTCCGCGTTTTCTTTTGAACCCTCGGCACGCGTGCTGAATCTCCACAGGCTGGAGTCAAAGGCACCGCTATACTCTCATGTTCTCGAGACAATCGACGGCATGATTAGTATTCGGGCTTTTGGCTGGGGTGCAAGGTACACCGAAAAGAGCCTCAATCTCCTCGACACTTGCCAGAAGCCCTTTTATCTCCTCCTTTGTGTCCAACAGTGGCTTGCAGTTGTCCTGGGACTCATCGTGGCGGTGCTCGCCACTCTCTTGACCAGCCTGCCTATAGTCTTGCGAGCGTCAAACATCAGCGCAGGGTTTATAGGTATTGCCCTAGTCAACCTGATGACCTTTGGAGAGTCTCTAGCTGGCCTGATTACTGTGTGGACTGAGTTGGAAACGTCTCTTGGTGCGGTATCTCGAGTGAAGACTTTCTCAGAGGATACAGCGCAAGAGGTCGATCCAGGCGAGAGGCCGCCGTCAGGATGGCCCGCCCAAGGGTCATTGACATTCGACAACTGGTCAGCATCCTATCACGAGTATGCGAATACCCCGAGAATCAAGCTCGTCCGATTGAAACGCTAACACAGGACGGAAGCTCTACCGTCTTGAATAGAATCACCGCCTCCATCCTCCCCGGCCAGAAAGTTGCGGTGTGTGGCAGAACTGGCAGGTAAGAGGCACCCATTTTCAAACTTCACCAGAGCAGCTTGAAGTCTAAACAGTCATCTCACGCAAGTGGGAAGAGTTCTCTCATTTCTTCTGTTCTTGGAATGGTCAACGGATCAGGCGGAAGAATCGTCCTCGACGGCATAGACCTATCTACACTTCCCAGAGATGACATTCGGAAGAACGTCACCTGCGTGACGCAAGACCCTTTCCTGTTCAGCGGCTCAGTGCGCTTGAACCTAGATCCGCTTGCGGAGTCATCGGACGACGAAATGCGAGCCTCATTAGAGAGGGTAGCCCTCTGGACGACATTGCAACGAGGCGCTGGCGACGACGAGCTTACAGCGGCGCGGGCTCTGGATTCTGAAATGAACGACTTGCGCTTGTCCCACGGCCAAGCACAGCTATTTTGCCTCGCTCGAGCAATGCTGCGAAAGAGCCCATTGATAATGCTCGACGAGCCGACTAGCAGGTAGACCTGTTCCTCTTCTTCCTTTCTCTCGGAAAAGTCCATTGCATGGATGCTGACTGCTAGAATCGGTCAGCGTTGACGCCACGACCGAGTCTGAGATCCAGAAAATAGTCGCGATGGAGCTCCAAAACTCAACGGTCATCATGGTAACGCATAGATTGTCGGGTATTAGTGCCTTTGACAGAGTGGCAGTGCTGGACCAAGGGGTCATGGTGGAGTATGGGCCGCCAGATGAGCTGTTGGCTATCCGCAATGGTGCTCTTGCAAAGCTCTGCGAGGCAAGAAGAGATGGGCCATGGAAATAAAGCGTGGTCGCGACCACAACTCTTTAAGACTAGAATGTCTGAACATAAGTCCACCGTCGCGATCCTAGCCTCTCTTGCGGCCGTGCCCCCCCTGAGCCTTCTTCATCTTCGCAATCCAACTTTTCAGCCGTTCTCCTTCCATCACATTAATCTCGTCCCTGGCAGTCTCGGAGCCACGACCCTGCTCCTGTCTGGCCGAAACTGTTCTTGCAAGCGCCCATTCCACCACTGCATCAAAGTTCCTACATGTGTGCCGCGTGTCGAAATCTGGCCCAAAGACTCCAGCAGACTCGTGCCAGCTGTTGGTGACGGGGGTGATGTCGGCGTTGCACATAATTGCTTGCCGAATATAATCCAAACAATGCTCTTGTGTCGCATCGGAGTCAGCTTGATGCCCTCTTTCACCCTGCTCGACATTCGGGAGACTTGCCCCAGTGCATCTTGTGCGTATGTTGGCTCTGATGCGGCTTGTAATATTCCGGGTACAGAGCTTTCCGTACCATATTCTGTTCATCTTGATCATTAGAAGGAGGCTCAGACAGAGATGGAGATGCTGGGAGAACTTTGCGTACCAGGCAGTGCACCTGATGAATTACGTCTAACCCTGTCATCCAGTAACCGTCATACAGAGTGGTGCGGTCCCTGACCGAGTCTGCTTCTTCTCCCTGCAGTAGAATAGTCGATGCTGCATAATTCTCAGCGGGAAACGCACTTCAGTTTTCAACAAAACCTGAGAAAATACCGGCTTCAATGTGATCCCACAAGCTGTCCATTTCCGGGCCTGGGTCGCCAACCCACAAGGGTCGGCCGGGGCTTTGCTCTCGGATGAGGCTACCGGTCTCGTCGTACGTCAATGCACCAGTGAAGACTTTCATTTCGAGCGAAAGAAGTGGCTGGACCGCTCCTACCGTCCATATTAATGGTGTTGTTGGCCAGAGTTGCTCGCAAAGCAACGAATTCATCCTCACATACTCATGTCTGTGTCAAGATACCTTGCGATGGCAACGCCGGACCTCAGGGACTTGATATAAAATATGACGGTGGTGCAAGCAAACACAAGTGTTGATACCTTCCAAGGCCATGAGACACCGGGGGAACATGGTGATTTCCTCCTGCTAAGGGGAACTGTGGTACGGGATAGCTTGAAGCCAACTCCATCGCCGAACAGACGAGCTCGAGAGCTGTCGGGCGATGAACGATGGTGGTCGTTCATTGAGTTGGCCTGATTGAAGAGAAATCGACAAATAAAGATTCGTTCTCACAGCAGTCAACACCATTCCCGAATTTGACCACAATATTATGCCAAATTGGCCTACAGAGACCAAGGAGCGCTTACGCAAGACGACGTGGGGAGATTGCGTCTGCCCCAGGCATCGGAGAAGAAGATTCCCTCACGATCGACGCTCGATGGCTCAATGTGGCAAGGACCGAGATCACAAAGGTTCCCATCCGTTCTGCATATAATCCGAGCAACATTCTGCTGACCGCAGCGACGTAAATGCAGCTTGCTGGCGCCCCTGCGATTCAAGGGTTTTCTCTTGATTCTCGGAAGCAAGCGTTTCTTTAGACCTGCCCAGCTTGGTATGCGCCGAGCCATTTGGATGCCTGGTGCGGCACAATCTGGGCGCACTTGTGATTCCGTCTGGCAGCTGACTTTACCCAGGCCCTTTGGGTTTCATCGCAAACACAGAGGTTGTGATGGTGGTCGAAACCTTGAGTAGAACAAAGCGCCCGGGATAGTGAAGGAGGAGTTACATACATATGCAGAGTCAGCTTTCGTGCTGTTAGAGCTGTGGCGAAGCGTGGCTGGATTTTGCAGGTCTCAAGGATATCTTTTTGGAAAGATGGGCCATAGGAGGATCTAAGGGGAAGTGCAGAGAGCCGACGAAGGGAAGACGAGGTGGCGAGGGCTTCCTATGGAGTGAGGGCCAAGGCTGCGATATCCCCGAATACTTGCATTCAACCAGACGATCCCAGGTCAACCTACACAGTGTTCATTGTGCAATTCCAACTTGGTGTACACGTTTCCGCCTGAACACCCACTAGGCTTAAGCGAGGCCCTTGAAACCGTCGCATTCTGGTCAGCGGCTCGTAGGCTACGAGTGCCTGCGGGGTTGAGCGAGAACGAGTTGCGGAACGTGACATCTTGGGCTTGTTGCTCACTCGAATGCCACACCCTCTTGGATGCAGCTAGTGACGATACACCTGGCAGCGTCTTGCTTGTCTGATCTTGATCCCAACTTCCTCCATGTCCTCAAATGGAAAACGCCGACACTTATGTCGTAGGTATACAAGCGGAATCAAGATGGATACTTGCGTGCGCGAGTGAAATGATTGCCACGATGAATGAGGCTATATATCATTGATGCTTCCTCTAGGTGCCTGAACAAGACAAATATCTCTACGGTGCAAATCTCTTGACCTTGATCTCTTTAGCCTTCAAAAAACAACAACGCAGTACAATCTTGGCAGAAAACCCCCTACGGTACCGACATGCACGCCCAACGAATCTATCTGGCCCTCGCCTCGCTGTCCGCTCTAGTGGCTGCTTCGCCCATCGCGAGTCAGTAGCGCATGATTGTCATGGATATAGAATCCATAAAGCTAATTAATCAAACAGACAACAAGGTCGAGTCGTCTATTGTGGACAACAATTGGAAGACTTATATCAACGACAAGGTCGAATCGTCCATCGTGGACAACAATTGGAAGACTTACGTCGACAAGCGGGACAAGGTAGAGTCGTCAATTGTGGATAACAATTGGAAGACCTATGTCGACGACAAGCTTGAGTCTTCCATCGTGGACAACAACTGGAAGACTTACACTGAGTAGAAGGCCGAGGGTCAGTCCCAGCAAGGCGGGCTGTAATCTCCAAGGACACCAATATCTTGCAACTACACGAGCCGAATATACGGATTTAGCCGTTCACCTAAAAACTTTGGATGGCGAGTGGTAGATATGATACGGGATGGCGGACAGTTGTCCTGGGAGACTACAGTACAGCTCTAGGTTATGAGTAGCGAGTCCGGGGCGATTTCATCAAATGATTAGCCTTTCGCCAACATTTATTCCTGTCATTTACTACCTTGACCTCTAGCTTAAGAAACATCATCAAATTTGTATATCAATCTTGGGTTAACAGACAACAACATGACCTTTTGGTGCCATAAAAGTAAATTTTAAACGGCGACTCTATGGATATGAAGCATCGTGATCGTGACATGAGACTAGTCCAAAGCCGCACCAGAGAACATGACCGAGGCTATGTGCAAAGGGCTTGCCTAATGTTGTTCGGTATGTACACGTAGGATGGTTGCAAAACGGGGCTGATGGTACAAGGCTCACGGATCACGGCACGCGACGTCGCTCCATGTTGTCATGGTTGGCAGAAGTCTGGTCGTGTTAACCCCCGCTCGCCATGGCGTGGTTGCGTGGAGTAATCTATCTTATCCCGATTCTTTGCACAAGCCGCCGGCGCTGACGGGGTAGAGGGGGTGCCATGGCCATCCATCTGTCGATCTTCAGTTTCCCAGCGAGCCCAACTTTCCAGAAGTTGCAGTCATTTTGTCATAACTTGAGAATTTGTACCCAACACAGAGAGGCCTGCATATGCACGCGTGCCAGGCAGCCTGCGCACACGATGCATGGTGACGGTCAAGGGTCTGCAAGAGCGGTGGCACAAGATCACAGAACCACCAATACTTCGTACTGGCCAGAGGTTTCTCGTCTTACAGTGCGAGACATATATCCTGGATGCTGGGATACCCGGTTTGGTTTTTGAACTGAAAGGTCTTCGGCTCCGCTTACCGAGTGTGGACCGTGCCTAGACGGACATGTTTTTACTAAATGTAGCCATGACGTGCTCGCCATTCGCATCGTGTAAGCCGATTTAACGATTCCATCAGGTTTCTCACTACTTCGTCCGCACTTTCACCTTACTTTGGGCCCATAGCTGTTGCTGGAACAACGAAGCAGGCCAGCCTCTCTGGCTTTGCAATGAGACCCAACTTCTTCCATCTGAACGCATCACGCCCCACCGTTCTTCCCCAATTCGAGCCACATTCACTTACACCCCGCAAGACCCAAGGAGTATATCCGGGCTCCTCCTCGCCGTCCACATGTATGAGAGAGTAAGCCAGGAGTCTGAGTCTCTGGACGAAGAGAAGCAGTCGACAGGCCTACCGGAGACTCTCGGTTTCCTGCGCGGCGGTACAAGTACGCCACAGAAATGGCGCTGGTGCCAAAAACTTCACGTCTATGCCATAGTCGCCATTCTATGGGCCGCTTCACTCGGTCTAGTTGCATATGTTTCGACTCGTCTTGCACAACGGAACTCATTTGCAAGAGGATTTGACACGGACCTGGGTAAGGCTCAACGCTGCATCGTCCGAACACGCAAGACATCACTGAACTAACGGATCCGACATAGAGCCTCTCCGATCCGCCATAGAGATTGAGAAATATCGGTTCAGTGGCAATTTAGACTTTGATGCCAACGGCACACTGTTCATCACGGAGCCTCCCAATGCGGTGAATTACGTGGGCGAACCGAGCAAGGAGATAGACAGGGCGTGGAGAGCATTGCTCGAAGGTGACCCTCCCCTCTGAAGTTCCCCCTTAAATATTGCGGTTTCGCTAACTTGGCAGCAAAGTTGATGGTGTTGATCTCATCGGCGCAGAGGCATCTTCAGTTCAAGGAAAAACTCTGAAGAAAGACAGCGGACATTACCTAGTTGGAATAGACGGCTTCCATCAAATACACTGTCTGGTGAGCTCTTCCCTGTCTCGTGTCTGCTTCACGATGTTGACGGCATATGCATTCAGAACATGATTCGCCGTGCTCTGCGCCCTGACTACTATCCCATGAACGACCCCGAGCCTGTCTTCAAGACGCACATCAGTAAGCAAAGATAAAGATTCCCGATTAGCGGTCAGATACTGAAACCTGTCGCTAGACCACTGTGTCGACTACGTACGTCAAGCACTCATGTGCAACATTGACGTCACGCCCTTGCTAGTCACTTGGAATGAGAGAATGAATCGTCCCATGCCCAATTTTCAGGCTCTTCATACGTGTCGAAACTTTGCAAAAGTCAAGAGCTGGATGATGAAAAGGAATGGACTTAACCATCCCCTCCCCTTTGCCCCGGGACGACCGAGGCCCGCTCCCGGCTAGACGGGAGATACGCTCCAAGGCTTCGTTGGTCTCCCATAGAAGAAACGTTGGATGTGTGTCCTCGTATGCTACCAATCTTGCCGCGAGACCCTACTACACTGTCTCCCCGAACTCCGGACCGGTTTCGTCGTGGGGTAAGGGTATCACACTGAGGGGAATCTGGTAAGACTTGCGATTGCTGGAGCTAGTTCTGCTCATATCTAGAAGCAACGTTCTTCCAGATACCTTATTGACTGCACAAAAAGATATCTGCTGAACCCAACTACACCTGCCATGAGGTCCGTATTTACAGGAAAGCTTTATGCAGTATACGAAGTGAAATCACGCGGAAAAGCAGGCAAATTGAGCTTGAAGTCATCGAAGATACAACCTTTTGCTTATTCGTACTTATGGTCTTCCGTGTTCGAGCTTTGCCAGGATACTGTTACTCGAGATAGAGTAAATACTCTGTCTAACCATGGCGCACACAAGCTGTCTGTCATAGAAATGTGCAGACAAACCTCACAGATCCTCGCGCCACCGACTGTGCGACATCTTGCTCGCCACGGCGACTCCAAGATTGGCAAAGCTCGTGCCGCTCAGCATCTCAAAAATGGAAATATCGACCTCGAAGTGCTTGGCGATCCAACTGCGCAGCTCCACCGCGAGCAGCGAGTCCACGCCGTACGTTGGGATGGACGAGTGCATGTCCATTTCATCTGGAAGCGTCGAGAGGTTGCGCCGCAGCTTGGATACCAGTGCTTCCGCAACCACGGCTCCGGCCTCGGTTAGGGACCGGGTATCTATAGCCCTCGTTCGAATGTCTCGCGTGTCTTCCCCGGGAGCGAACTGGGGGCTTTCGACGCTCGACGCTCGATTCATGGTGCTGAATAGCGGCTGCTGCAGCCAATCTGGCTCCTCGTGTCCCTGAGCGACTATATTGGCCCTGGTGTTGATTCCGACCACAGATTGGCACCCAACGGCCGTCAAAACCTCCCTGGATGGATGGCAGTAGTAGTCGAGGAGGCTGTAAATATCACGCCGAGTGATGGGAAGCATGGACCCATAGGACATTAGTCGATTCCGCATAGCCTCGTTCTCCGCAAGATAGCCGTCAGAGATGACCGCCCCGAGATCTATGGAGACAGCTGGCTGGCCCCGCGCAACACGGTAGTGCGCAAGGGCGTCGAGGTACGTGTTTGCGGCAGCGTAGTTTGCTTGGCCGTGCTGACCGCAGATGCCAGAAACAGATGACAGAAGCACAAAGAAATCGAGTTTCTGCGGCAAAAGAGCGTGCAGATTCCACGAGCCGTCGACCTTGGGCTTCAAAACGGCTTGCCACTGGGAAAACGACATCTTTCCAAATACCTCGTCCTAGAAGTAGTCTTGTTGAGAAATTGCGGATATGGGCCATGAGAGAGCTTCTTGGACATACCTGTAGAACCATGGATGCTTGGATGCAGCCCTTGATGGGTGGCATCTCTCGCTCAGACTCAGCCAAGACTTTCTCCAAAACGTCTTTGCTACTGATATCACAAGCCGGCATGGACACGTAGACTCCAGCGCTCTTTAACTCTTGCACCAGCTCTCGGGCTGTCGCTGAAGTGGCTCCAGAACGGGAGAGGAGCAGCATCCACCGAGCGCCGCGGCTGGCGAGCCATCTTGCGATGCTGCGGCCGATGCCTCCGAGTCCTCCGGCAATCACATATGTCTTGTTTTCGTCGAAAGTAAACAAATGTTCGCGACTGAGCATGGCCTATGATCCCAGTTTCAGTTTCAGTTCTTGTGTTCCGCATAAGAAAGGCAGCACCGGGAACCGGGACGTCAACTCTTACCGTGACTATGGTGTCTCGTTTCACCTCCAGCACCGCTTTGCCGCTGCTTTTGCCATCTGCCAATGCCCTGAAGGCCTTGGAGGCGTCAGAGATGCTGTAAACGTTGAGCGGACGTGCCGTATGGAGCAGCCCCTTGGCATGCATGTCGATGACGGCCTCGATTGCCCGCTGCGCCTCCCTGGGGCGCTCGAGCACCCATTTGGCGCCGTCAAAGGCAGAGAAGGTCTTGTTTTCGTTGAAATTGAGCATTGGAAGCCCCGAGTCTGCCAGAATGTCTCGCTTGCCAATCTCGACGAAGCGTCCGTATGGGGCGACGCAGTCCCAAGAGGCCATGAGACTCTCTCCGGCCAGCGAGTTTAACACCACATCGACGCCGCGTCCTCGGGTCATGCGCTTCAGGTCATCAACAAAAGTCGTGTCTCTGCTGTAGAGTATGTGGTCTTCTTGAAGCCGGTACTCCGTCACGAGAAGTTGCTTCTTCTTAACGGATCCCACAGTGACGAATATCTCGGCCCCGATCAGACTTGCCAGCTGTATCGCAGCCTGGCCTGTTCCCCCGGCACCCGCGTGTATTAGAATCGACTCGCCCTGTCGAAGCCGGCCCAGTTCGTGGATGCATACCCAGGCAGTCATGAACTGGACTGGTAGGGCAGCTGCTTCTACGAACGAAGTTTCAGGGGGCAGCTTGCAGACGCCATGCATCTTGCTCCGAGCATATGTCCTGAAGGCCTCCACCGTGGACATGGCCACACGGTCCCCCTCCCTGAATTGGCTTGCTGATCCAGCGCGCGTGACAATCCCCGAGCACTCGTAACCGAGAGCATCGCCGTACATTGATCCAAGCGCAATCAGACAATCTTTGAAATTGAGGCCGACCGCGTGAACTTCGATCTCAACTTCATCAGCTTCCAGATGCTTGGAGGCTTCTTCGTCTTCTACAAACTGCAGAGAGTCCAACATGCCTGGCGACCCGATCGTGAGCCGCAAGGGGGGAGCAGATCCCCACGGCATGTCTGCCGATATTTTGGTCAGAGCCGAGGTACGGATCACTTTGCTGGCATCTTGCGCCATCTTTAGCCTGCACACTCGCAGCATGCCGTCCCTTTCCTCGTATGCAGACTCGTAGCGATTTGCAGGGGCACCAAGAGTCAGTTGTGCTATGCGGGCAACAGAATTGGCCCAGGACCCGCGACTCTCGGAAGCAGGATTCAGCGCAATCGTGACGAATTTAACAGCCTCCTCGACACGGAGTACACGGGCGAGGCCGTCCACCAGGCTGAAAGACGGAGGTGACGAGCCATCACTAGTTGCACGGGTCAGCCATATGACGGTATCGCAGCTGGTCAGGCATTGCTGAAGCTGGCGGAATTTGGTCTCATCGAGGCCCTGAAGCATCGGCTCATATAGCTCGTCGGTGAAGATGAAGAGCGATCCTGATTGCGCCTGCAAAGATGCGGCTTCAGATAGACTGACAATGTGGTTCCGAGCCATATTGCTTATTCCCAGGCAGCTCTGGACCTCCGAAACAAGCTGGACCTGGCTTTCTGTGCTTTGACCGGTGACTGTCACTACATTGGGGGAGATATTCAGCGCGGGTGCTCTGTCCGGCTTTGTGGAAATAAGAACGCTGAACTCATGGCAAGCGTCATTCTCATAGTCTCGAAAAGCGAAATCCACTCCGGTGAAGCCACGTTTGAGGAGCACATCGTGCCATTTGCTCTTCGATATGCAAGGTCCGTCGGTCCTGTAAGCTTCAGTGCTCTGCCACCACCCGGGTAAAAGGCCCATAGTGAAGTTGTTTCGAAGAATGTCCGGGTTCGTGATCTCGTATAGAATGAGCTTTCCGCCCGGGTGCAAAAGCTCGAACACGTTTTTCAGAGTGTTGCTGAGGTCCTTTGTGGCATGGAGGACATTAGCCGCGACCACGACATCGTAAGACCCCGGATCGAACCCCTGACTGCCCGGCGTGGTTTCAATGTCCAAACGCTGGAACACCATGCTTCGATAGCCATGGAACCTCTCTCTTGCCTTTTCGAAAAAGCTCTCCAAGATGTCGGTGAATGTGTAATCGGAATATAATGCCGTTGCCGAGACGGGATCTCCGTGGCTGGTCAAGGCCTTGAGGATGTTCCCTGTGCATCCTCCTGTGCCCGCTCCAATCTCCAAGTAGCGAGAGCTAGGGTTCTTGTGTGCGTACGCTGTGAGGTAAATATCGAGGCTTTTAAACGCTTTTGGCATGTTGGAAAGCTCATGGTATAAGTCTGTGAGAAGTTTAGACTGTATGAGAAGTTCCAAGACGTCGATCTCAGAACGAAGGATCTGCGTCAACTTTCGACCGACTGTCACGCAGACTCTACCCTGTGCGTTGGAACTTTCGACTTCCTGATACAATGACTCTAGATACCGGTCGTCAAGAGCAAGGCTTGTCCATGAGAGGTTGTTCTTGGCCTGTATGTTCCCTCCATGTTTGTGTATTTGCTCGCGTGCCCAGCCCAAATACCTTTGCAGATGAGTCGGCGTCGCAGGAGAACACGAATATCTCATATCCCGCTGCATTCGGAATAGAAAAACAAACAACAGAAATGTGAGCTTTTCGAAGAATGCGACAGGCTCATCGTTTGCAGCTGACTTGACCGCACACAAGTCTTGGATCTGTTCACGGCCCAGCAGGTCCAGATCAGGCTGCCACTCAAGATTCCAAGATATTGGTCCTTCGTGGGCGTCATCTTCCGCAAGCCCGGAGCCACCGATGAAGGAGAAGCGGGCGCCATCGATACGAGCGCAGACATCAGCACCTCCCTCTGTCAAGGCGGATATTTGAGCCTCCAGCCCCTGGTTGTCCAAAGCGATGAGATGTGACACCACCGTGACTGAGCTGCTCGGCGGCCAATTGAGTCCAGAGTTGGACACCCACATCCGTCGAATAAAGGAGGGAACAAGTGTGTTTGTCTGCAACGGCCCTCCTTGGGTGTGAGCTACTAGAGGGAGCTGTAGAAAGCCGTCCAGAGTACATGGATGCACCACATGTGGCTGCCTCGGGTTGGTCTCACTCGTCTCGGACCACTGAAAAGTCTTGATACTGGCCGTTGCTCTTGTGTCATCGTACCGGGCGTTGGTGATGGATTGGAACAATGGACCGAACCCGAATCCGTACTGCTGCAAGCACTCGTACAGCTGTCGTACATCCGCGGCGCGGGTACATTGATCGATTTGTTCTTTGCAGGAACTTCGAAAAAATTGACGCACCTCCTCCTCTTCGCCCTCCCCGTGAATCTCGGATAGAGTCGTGCCAGGGTCGATGCGAACCAATCCTTCGCAAATTTCCAACCACCTACCGTCGACGTTCGAGCATAGCCTGAACAGCGACCAGCCGACATCTTTGTTGGAAGAGTTCGAGGTCTGACGAATGGTAAATTGTACCTCAACTCCCCGAGCCGTGGGAGGGATGACTAGAGCTGTTTTGAGCTTGACGTTTCGAAGCTGATAGCCGGCGATTGGATGGTTGGACTCCGAAGCCAGCTGTTTTATTGCCTCGATAGCCATGACCAACATGCCGGCAGCCGGGTAGAGGACTGTCCCGTTGATCTAGCAGACTTTAGTAACATGCTGAGGAGCTTGTAAAGGGTATAGGGTGTCCACCTTGTGATCTTCCATCCAGGGCAACTCTGACAATCTGAGAAAGGTACGCCACTTCGCATCTAGAGGGTTCCAGTCGCCCACCTGTTTCCCGAGGAGATCCAGTTTTGGCTGCGAGCGGAGTCTCAGGCCCTTGCTGATCCGGCTCTCGTGCATGTAGCTTTTGGAGTGGTCAAAGGGATATCCCGGAAGGTCACAGAGAGCCATGAGGTGCGCTCTCGGCACATCACCATGATTGATGTAGTGAATATCCACGGGAAATCCCAGGCAGTGTAGTCGGCCAGCAGCCTCGAGAATTGATACTTGAGCCGAGCACCCCCGACGAAGGGAAGAGAGATACACCATCTGCTTGTTCCTGAGATTGGTAATGTCTCGGACGGGCTCGGCCAGTGCGGGATGGGGCCCGACTTCGAGACAGACATCGACCTGAAGCCTGTTCAAGTGGCTTCCATCAAGCTTCTTGCGCACGCTATGCGCGCATATTCTCTCGATAGCCTCGTCAAAACGCACGAGAGAAACCATGTTTTGCGCCCAGTAGGACGGCTGGCAAATCCTGTCAGTCGATATTCTCTGCCCCGTGACCGTTGAGATCATGATCGCAGAGGTGCCAGCCTCGTGTCCCGGTTGAATGTCCTGGACCGAGTCCAAGAAGTCTCCGGCCACTTGCTCCATGTGCGGCGAGTGGTAGGCAATGTCGACCTTGAGCTTTCGATGAAATACTTGTGACTTCTCGAGCAGCAACACCAGGGCATCAATCTGTACTTTGTCTCCCGATATGGTCACGTTCCCCGGGCTATTCCGACATGCCACGACAAGAGGGTGTCCCGATGCTGGAGGCATTGAGTCCAAAAACTCTTTCGCACGCTCCGCCGTTACTCCGACTGAAATCATTGCCATGGTGACAGCGCAGTCCAAGAGTTTCGAAGTATGGAGCCCGCGCATATAAGCAATCTTCCACGCCGATTCGCGTGATATGGATCCAGCACAGTACCTATGGAATGCCACCAGTTAGCATATAGTTTCGTCTTGGGAGTCGGTGACCTCACGCCGCGGCAATCTCGCCTGAAGAGTGGCCGATGACAGCGCTTGGCTTGATCCCGTAGGCATGAAGCAGTTCCACCAAAGCGACTTGCAAAGCCGTGGAAAGGGTCTGGCTGAACTGAGGATGGTGGATTCGGCTGGAGTCGGCGGGTTCAAGGAGAGATTCTGCGCCGTAGTTAGCCAATACTCATCTCGGTCAAGTCATCCAGAGTTGAAGACCTATGAGGGGCCATTGACACCCCAGCGAATGCAAGTATGACTCGGCAGCCTCGAGACTGAGGCGGAAAACATCGCAGTCGAGGAGCTCTCTGCCCATCTGAGCCCATTGTGCTCCCTGGCCGGTGAAGATGAAGGCAAGCTTTGGCCGCCTGCTTGGCCGCAGCGGCTTGGAGATGGCTGTCTCTGGCAGGCAGAGGGCCCGCGGCGTGAAGCAAAGCGAAAATGATCTCCAAGCGAGCCTGCTCCTTCGCGAAGCCAGGGTGTATGCAACGTGACTCAGATATTCGTCTCTTTCCCAACCCTCAGCAAACTCTAGATTCTGGTAGTGATCGGCCAAAGCCAGCGTGACACGGGCTATGCCTCTTTCATCTGCGGACGAAAATATAAGGATCTTGGGCGTCATCTCCTTGGGTCCTTGTCCTTTGAAAAGTGGAGCGAGCCAGCGCTGGCTCAAACTAATGCGTCCTGAATCAAACACACTGCCAAGCAGAGGAACTTCTGTAACGGTGTTATGGTTTCCCTTCAGGTTGTGCTCCAGCAAAAAGTGATAGGCGTCGTCAACAACAGCATGGGCATTGGCACCGCCGAATCCGAACGAGTTGACCGAGGCTCGTCGAAGTCCAGGTCTAGGCCACGGAATCGCAGACCTCGGGAATTTGATTCGCAAATGTTGCTCGTCTATTTTGCTGTTCACAACATCCATGTTCGTGTTGGGGGGGATGACTGCTGTTTCCAATGACAGGATGGCCTTGATGACCCCAGCAATCCCGCAAGCGCCCTCGAGATGACCGATGTTAGATTTGACGGCACCGCTGCCTAAAGTTGGTTAGTTCAAGCGTTGAAGTGGCAGGGAGGGGAGTTTATACACGTATAATGGATTGTCCGATGCACGTCTTTGACGAAAGACGTTTCCTATAGCGTTTGCTTCGATCGGCTTAAAACTCTCGTTAGTTTCATGAACAGCATAGTCAGTGAAATGATTGATGCCCGTAGACCCGAAACTTACGTCTCCTACAGGCGTCCCCGTTCCGTGTGCTTCACAGAGCGCGGTTCGACTCATGTCTAGGCCAGCCTTGGCGTAACACTGTCTCATCAGCAGCTCTTGGGACCTTTGACTGGGTTGGGCGATGCCGGGCGTGAAGCCATCGTGGCTTGAAGCGGTGGAAGCCACCACGGCACGAATCGTATCCCCATCTCGGATCGCATCGGATACTCGCTTCAGAATGAGGACCGCTACCCCTTCACCCCTGGCGTAGCCATTTGCACGCTCGTCGAAGCTCCAACACCGACTGTCTCTTGAAAGCATGTTCATGTCAGAAAGAAGGAGGAAGGGATCGGGACCCAGGATGAGGTTGACACCCGATGCGATGCTCTGCGTTCGTCATTCAGCGATCAGAATCATGCTCATTCACTGCAACATTAAACAGACGATTGCCACGCACCAGATTTGACTCTCCCGACCGGAGATTTTGGCAAGCAAGGTCCAACGCTACGAGGCTGCTTGAGCACGCGGTAGCGATGTTGACGCTTGTCCCGCGCGTGTTGAAGAACCAGCTTACTCTGTTTGCATTGAGCGCGATAGTTAGACCCGTGGCAGCATAGGGGGCGGCGTCATCAACATCCTTGTGGTACATGGTTCTGTAATCGTCTGTGAAACATCCAGTGAAGACTGAGGTGTTGGAGCCCGCAATATCCTGCATCGAGATACCCGCTGTCCCTGTTTCAGCATTTGTCTAATGACCACGGGAGAATACCCACCGCTCTCAAGGGCCCTATAGGTAATCTCAAGGAGATGGCGTTGTTGGGGGTCCATCGAGGCGGCTTCGCTGGCAGAGATGGAGAAGAAGGGGGCATCAAAAGCAGCAACGTCTTCGCTGAGGAAGTGACCCCCTTGCAGAGCGACCTTTTAATCTGACAGTCAGAGCCGATATAATTGGGCCCCCACGGAGTCATGGGGGACACAAATGGCGAAGTGGACTGACTGTGTCATGTCTAGTACTGTCTGGATGATAGATTCCACCGAGGTTGATGCGATCGTCCGGAAACCGCTTCGACGCGCAGCGCTTTTCCAAAATCATCTTCCAGAAACCTTGGCTGGAGACTGCATCTTCGGGGAATCGTAGCGAGAGACCGATGACCGCGATCGCATCCGTGGCATCCCCTTGCGCGGCCGTAGAGCCTGGTGGCATAGACTCCATGGCGTTGGGTTTGCAATGTTTCAAGGTGCCAAAGACACTGTTGATTTCCTGTGTCTTATTCCACGAAATTCTTTTCGACACCACGCCTGGTTCTGCTGGCTTCGGGGAGTAGTCGTTGGAATAGGAATCGTTGTTACACGTAGAATTAAGTGGGAGTGAACATTCTGTGGATTTATGGCATCTCTCCGCCACACACGATGCATGTACTCTTATGCAATTATTATGGACTTCTTGTCTGATTTGATGCCGATCTAGTAGTGGCTTACATCTCCAATCCTGATGAGGTTTCAGGCACAACATGTGACAGCTTGTGGTGGACGGCGTGTGTATGCTTGTCAGCAGTGTCCTAAGTTGCGCCCTGGTATTTGGAGGCCTACAGTGGATACAGATATGTATGAAATAGGTTGACACATAGATATAATCAGGCGAGAAGCATATTGAGATTGAATCTCAAGCAGTCTGCGCCCCCTCTATAAGGGAAGTGATTCTACATGGGGCCGAAGCCGAAGGACCCTCCCTCGGCACTGTCTTGGCTCTATTTTCTGCATGCCTCTTTAGTCGTTCCATGCTATTACTGTCTGTAGGAGCTGGTTCGTAATTCGCGGTATGGGACTTCAAGTTCATGCTATCATCTGAACTGGAACAACGATATCAACGATATGAGGTCGCGGTATGAAGTTTGGAGAAAACAGTTTGGACGTTACGTATACATAACTATTGCCTTTCATCCTTATTTTTCAAGCACTCGCAATATCCATCCAGTCTCAGTCGCAGGAACATGCGTGTACTGACTGTACTCGTTGCCTGCAAAGGCAGCATCTCACCGGTGCGCGCTTCCACAATTCCGGGCCGTCGCCAGCTCACAAGCATCCAATGGCCACTTTGTGACAGAGCTTGTCACGCACCCGCATTCGATGTTGCACCTGTATGGATACACAACACAAACAGACAGATCATTGTGCATGGCACGGTATTCCTGAAAAGGTCACGCCGGGCCCTACCTCCAGATATCTTGATGTGTCGCTCTGCCGTCAATTCTGGTTGGCAACGAACTAGGGGCGCCGGTCGCCAGCAGACATTGTCCACTTTTCATCCACTACCTCACTTGCTGGGTCGGCAGCGCTTCATCGTCGACAACTTTCATCTCGCACACGCTGTCCGATGGTGGATAAAAAGACAACGACGGCTGCCGACACGGCTTCGGGGCCAAGCCATGAAGAGGCCGCCGTTTGAACCCCGGACGAGCCCGCAGAGGTCGGATGTAGATACGAAGCCGTTTCTTGGCCCGGCCGCCTATTTTCACCTCGTGACGTATGCCCCTGCTCGTGTTGGCCGGTATCCAACGTCGCTGACGATCATGTGGAAGACTGCGCCTCTGCCTGTACCTCGTCAACGTCGAGGTGACGACTTTGAGTACTTCGCTCGTCGCCATCACGAACGACCTAGATGGATTCTGCCAGATCGGATGGCTCGTTTCGGGATATCTCGTTACCTACTCACGTAAACTTGCCATTTTTCGCTGGATTCGGCATGTCGCCGCAAGCGGCTGACGAGTTGCAGCATTCATCGTGTTATTGGCAAAACTCAGCGATCTCCTGGGGAGGAAGTCTTCTATCATCGGGGCCGTCGGCTTCTTCACCTGCTTCTCGGCTGGATGTGGCGTCGCCCAATCGATGCCTGCTCTGTGTGTAGCCCCCGGCCGAGTCCAATTCTGGGTCGTGAGCACTGACCCTGGTCGATGGCAGGCTTGCCTGTCGCGCGTTGAAAGGCATCGGAGCGGCCGAATGCCACTCCATGGCCATGATTGCCTTCTTCGAGGCCGGACCGCCACGTTGGTATGGCGCAGGAGGCGGCCTTCTCACGTAATTCATCGCGCTGGCGACGCTTTCTGCGCCACTTCTTGGCGGCGTGATCAGTGAGCACGACGTCGGTGGAGATTCCTTCTCAAGTATGATGCCCCATCTGATTGTGCGTCCATCATCTGACCAGTCTCTCCGCAGTATTCCACCAGGAGCCCTGACGTTTCTCATGCCGGTGTTTTCGATCCCCCGCAGGTTGCCCAATCATGAACATCCGAGTTGTCTCCAAGCCATTGTTGAGAGAGATTGATTTGGTTGGGGCCGCGCTGCTCTTGGTTGCCACAATGCTTCTCGTGACGGCTGTTCTTCGATCAGGAGACGATGGCATGTCGTGGTCCTCGCCCCTGGTGGTTAGCTTCCTCATCTTGTCGGGGATCAGCTGGATATGCTTTGCGGCCTGGGAGCGGCACGTCATCAAGAAAGAACACGGGATCTCGCCTCGAATATTTCCATGTTGGTTTGTGAACAATCGAGCCTGGATGGGTATGTTTTGGTGAGTCACTCCATTGTGACGGCGGGACGGTTTGGGCTGACTGCTTGAATGATATCCTTCTTGCGTGGCATGCTATTCAACGCGATTACCTTTGACTTGCCCCAGCGCTTCCAGAATGTCGACGGCTTGACGGCTGTGGATGCCGGCATTCGTCTTCTCCAGTTCAGCCTGGGAGGGCCCGTTGCATCCATGACGACCGTAATTGCAGGCAGATTACTGATACCAGTCTTCTACATCCTTGTCCTCGGGTCATCCCTGCAGCTAATTGGCACGGGACTACTCGCCTCGATCCCGTCGACTACAGACCTCGAGCGTGCGCAATACGGATATCAAGTCATCGCCCCACTCGGCGTCGGGGTGACGTTTGGCATCTTGATGCTCGGCGTACTCTTTACCGTCGAGAAGAGGGACCTGGGTAGGTTTCACTCCCGTCTAGACAGGCGAGCGGCCGCCGACAATGGCTGCAGCGACTGCCACCGGGGCCATGATCCAGATCCGGGTGCTGGGAGGTGCCATAGGGCTGGCCATTGGGTCCAACATCCTCAATGTGTACGCGTGCTCGCATTTGGCTCCGTTTCTTGCCCCGGAGAAAATCCGGAGCATCCGCAGAACGTCGAGTTCCATGTCCCATCTACCCGCCGACTTGCAGGTGGTCTGGGCCCGTCAAGTGTTTGCGCAAGGCTCCCGGTTACAGATGGTCCTGGGAAGCGTCGTGACGGGCGTGTCTCTGCTGGCGACTTTGCTGGTGTGGCGGCGGAAGCAGTTGGTAGCGCGCGCAGATTGGCGGTGAAGGCAAGCTTCGAAGGCCATTCTTGATTCAAAGTACTAGCTGACACGACGTCAATGAAGCCGAAAACGATGCCATCTGCAACCAGGGTGAGGTCTGTTGAAGAGCGTACCGGTAGTACGTACCAACCCACCAGGGTCAAGGGGGCCTGCTTAGAGGCCCTGGAACTTAGTCAGCGGCAGAGAGGGCTCGGCAAGTTGTTGATCCTTGCCGACTTCGTTAATTCTTCTTTGACAACGTGTCTGATTGTGCCGCCGACAACTCTCCCTGATCCGACGGCGCATATTATTATGAATGCTCAGAAAAAGGCGTTGCATGTCAAATGCAACTTGCCGCCTCCCACTCGTCCAGTCACCCTTCCGCATCCGCGTCGTTAAACTGTGCGAGGCTCAAGCTGACAACGCACACGCAGACTGCACAAGCACAGTGTCATGACGACACCAACTGTCGAGCAGAGTGCAACCCTCGTGATCGACCAGCCTCCAAGCATGACCAGGGTCACGCATCAATGACACGTCTCCCTGTACAAGCCGTTGAAGGTCGGGAGCTGCCGCCGTCGCGCTATTGCTCGTCAGCACACATCCTTGCCCACCGACTCACCTCGCATATTCGCCCCTGCTTCTGCCTGGCCGACTGCGTGCCTCGCTGATGGCTTCTTTGGCTCTACCCCCATCTCGATCGAGTTCACGTCCATCAAACACACCGACACTTTGCTGGTGCCTTGGCCTACCAAGTACCGACTGAAAAGGACAGACGCAGACGCGGCTGCACATACGGCCTAACATGCTTGCCTCCTGTGCTGTACAAACCCTGACCCTAGTTATTATGTGCATACATACATACGAAGTACGTGGCCAAAAGTCCCTACCCTTGCGCCCTCCATCAGGCTTGGTCTTTGCTCGAGGACACACGCTCCATCCCAAAGAGCCGAATGGCCCTGTGCAGCGCGGCATCGCTGATGCTAACCCGCCTGACTACCGCCCGGACACTGGACGGCCTGGCATCTTCCATCGTCTAATCGGTGACCGTGTTTACGTTCTTCTGTGGAGCTCTCCGTCCCGAGCAGGCGTGGCGCGGGGGATCCCTTCATTTATCCAACTTCAAGTACCGTCGAATCAGAGCGGTTGCCATCGACAACCGTGGATCCAAGCCTAGCTGCGGAAGTACGCGCTTCATGGCCACCAACATCAAGGCTAACCGGCCGGACTCGACAAAGTCCTCCCCCCCCTCCCGCTGTGGAGACTGAACCGAAATCGTGGTGAATGAGACATAAGGCCTTTCCGGCCCATCAGGTTCTCCTCGTCGCTTTGCCGCTGGACTTCGTATGGAGATTGCACATGCACGCCTTCCATTTCAAGCTCGTCCTGCCTGGTCCAAGTGGTGCGAAGCCCGATCCTGGCTTTCTCGCGTGGGATAAGCTGCTGGCGACTGCGTTGAATCTCGGGCCCTTCATCTTGGACCCGTTCGAGGTTCTACTGTATCCGTTGAAAAATAGCTGGCGAATGGGCGATAGCAAGACGGGCCGCGATCAAGTACGTCCCGGGCTCGATGATGCTCCAGTTTGGGAACATGACGGAAACCCAAGTCCCGTCCTCGAGAGGGTCGTTTGTTAAAAAACGCAACGCATCGGAGGATGGACGTCACCATGCCCCTACAAACTTCTTCTCATCAGTCACAGGTTTCGCTTCGACGAACAAAGATCAAGGCAGAGAGGGATATACATGCTCCCCGCGGGAAAGGTCGGTGTCAGGCCGATCCTACTCGCTTCGTCGTGTGGAGTTTCCAGACCACTGGAAGCGGCAGAATAAGCATGAACAAGTCGATGGTGGCGTTGGGAAGAGGGCCCTATTGGTAGCAAGTTGGAATGTCGATGCAATGACCACCGGGTATCGACTTGTCCCAAAGAAAGGCTATCGGAGTGCCCAACTTTTCGAGGAGAGGAGCGAGCTTGGTCGCATTCGGGACTGGAGAGATCGGCCACCTGCTCAAGGCAGGAACATTTAGTGTGAGACAGGATCAAGCCCGGAATTATGAGCCAGTCGTCCGTCAAGGCCAAAGGGCTTGCGCGCCAGCCGCTGCGCCAAGGATCACAGGGCGACGAAGGCATGCTTCAAGACGGTGAAGGAGATGGCGACATCGCGGAGCAGCCAGCCGACGTACTCGTCTTCGTAGCCGGGAGGGGAGGAATGTGGAGCTGGTGCGTGATGAGACGACGTGGCCGGCAGATTCAAGCTAGAGTTTGATGCTGCTGCATCCGAGCAAGTGCATCAGCCAAGAAGAATGTCTGCCAGTCGTCGAGCCTGTTAGATAATACCAGGGCCCGGGCTCAGCCTGATGGCTGTCTACATACTTGAATCAGTGAGCATGTAGAGCACACCGAGGACGTAGCTGGCAAGGGCAGTGGGAAGGTTGCCCTGGACCAAACTGACAGGCCATGGCTGAAGATGACCATTAGGGAGGGGGAAAGGAAGGACGAGAACTGACATGAGCCTCGAATATGTGTATACAAGCAGGTCCATCCATTATTCGCCTCGCATCTGTGCGATGCAAGGTCAGACTGGGATGTTAATACTCCGAATGCTGTTAAAACAAACTCTAAACTTGACCATATTGTAAGGCCGAATGCCGCAAGAGCCGTGCCAAAGTTCAAGAATTAACCTATTTTTACCAGTCTAATGTTTCCCGGGAAACAAACGCAGAGGCAAAGTCTCGTGGGGTATGTTATAAGTAAGAGGGTCCAAAGCGGCAATCGTACGGAGCTGTGTATATCCAGCTAACCATTTGGTAGTACCATGTAGCCAAGTGCTGAAGTTTATATGTCTCCTCACCGGTGCGTTTCGCCGCAATGTTGTTGGCAAAATTTCAGCCCACCGAACATAGACTACAGAACGCTGATAGTGTCTCGCTGCGACATAAGCAGACTGGGCATTGCCCGAGGGTACGAGCCGTCTGCATAACATATCCACCTATTTGCCTTAGCAATTGGGTAGACGTCTTGAATTCGGGCCGCGGTCCCAGAATGTCCATGGTCAACATGTTCTGCGTGCTCCACGAGGGCCAGACCTTGTCATCACGATGCCATGCTTACAAGCTGGGAAACCTGAAATTTGCCTCTCTGCGCGGGCAGTACTCCGCCTGGGACGAGGTCGCGGGAGCCTGCTACGGGATATACAAACAGGGCCAAGACGGAGGAGGAGCAAGCCGGAGATGCTCGCTGGCCGCCGATTGGAGACTCGGACTTCGGCCTTATTTTCTTTCCCAAGTTTTCTCCGCGTCGCAAAGTGCTGTTGGCCATTCGCGGCCGGTGCGCTGCCCTCGGCACGATGTTGATCCAAAGGCGGACGGCAGTGATGGTCCCAGTGAGTGGTCGAGCCCAAGGGACATGGCGCACTGGGCGGCCGTTTCAGTATGACCCTGGACGATGACTCGTCAAGGGAGCCGAGGGCGTCAAGGACGACGACAGGGAGTCTCCGGAAGCGGTGGGGGGAGCATTCGGCTCTTCTAGTCTCAGCCCCCGCTCGTGTATCGGGCGCAACGACGCTCTTCTCGAGTTATACTTGGGCATCGCGAGAGCCTTGCGGCTCTACGACCTGCGACTGGTACTGGGTTTCGAGGCCGTGGGGGTGGTAAGAGAGGGAGAGTACAGGGTAAAGGATCACTTTATTGTCGGCAAGGAAGAGTCGCTGATTCATGTCCGGAAGGCGACGGCGTGACCGACAGTGCGAGGAGCTGCTGATATCTTCTTCGGTCAATGATTGCAAAGTCAAAGTGTCTAGAACTTTAATGCTTGGTGTACACAGCCAGATACTGACGAGATTGTAAGCTTGAAGCTTGGTCTTGACACCACTCGGCGGCTTGACCACCTCCATCCAAGTCTTGCTCAGAGTCATGTGGTCTTTCATCGTCATATTTTCTCGTTCTTGGTTCCATTTCACCTGTTGCTCTCGAAACGTCTGCATCACCCAGCCCAGCCACGTCGCGCATATCTTGGCAATCTGCTCCACTGCCGTAAAGGGGAGTAGATGGCCGTGGCCGTGAACCATAACCTCTTTGACCTTTGCTTCCGGTGAGCCTCCAGAGCCACCCACACCTGTGCCAGCTATCTTGATGCCCTCGCGTATCTCATCGAGACAAAGAAAAGTCTTTTCTCCCACCACCCACAAAGTCGGTGGGCGCAGACCGGGCAGGCGATGGAAAGTGCTCCGCAGCTCGGGGCGGTACAGCGGCACAAAGGCGCTTAGCGGATCCATGTCAGCATGCGTATTGCGGTTGATGTGGATGCGACCGTCGGGCTGTCGGGCTTCGAAGTTGGCACGGAGCTGTGCTAGGGCTTCCTGGTGCTTTGTCGTTGTCAGCGTGACGGGCGGGTCGGACCGGTCGGCGTCGGGAGGCAAGTCCGGATAGAGAGCGGTAGGGAGGTCACGATAGCCGTACTGCATCATGCGCTCGAGTACGCGGGGATCCCAGCCCTTGGACGCTCTCTTCTGTGAGGCGGCTGCGCGGTTTGGCCAGAGGTCCTTGCGATGGGTAGTGAAGTTGACAGGCCCTGTGGGTAGCCCGTTGAAGCCCATTACCGGGGGGGAGAGCTGAATAACCGGGTCAAGGAGGATCATGGAAGCAAAGAGGCGTGGATGGAGGTAGGCCAGGTTGGTTCTGAGGGCGGCATCAGTCACAAGCTCGGGACGGTGCGGTCTGTTGCGAGGCATACATTTGGCAGCCGCCAAAGCTGTGGCCGATGCCGACGAGCGGCCTGGGCATCTGGTCACGGAACTGGTTGATCATGAGAAGCAGATCCCGAGCATGATCCATCCACGAATCTGTTTCGAAGTCAGGACTCCTATGTCCCTGCGAGCAATTTGGGACGCACAATCATTGCTCAGCTTGCCCTCGTTCAGGACGCCGCTCATGCCGAGACTGACGGCGTCTGCGATCCATATTCCCCGGATAGCGTAGTCATTGGAGGCAGAGAGTTGGTAAATCTCATCCCATAGAGGCTCGTACAGCTCCTGCGCCTCAGGCTTCAGCGCTCTGGCGTTGTAGCGCTCGGAACAAAGACAGCCTTCCTGTTACCTTGGAGAGACCAACACCATTTGTGGCGATGATGGTCAGGGCGTCTTTCTCCTGTGCCCCTGAAAGGGCCGGGAGAGGCGTGTATTGCTTGACGTGTAGATACAGCACCTCCTCCTGGCTGGCCGCAGTCGAGCCGGCATACTCGCGGATGTGGCAGGCGGGGACCTTGTGCTCCCTGACGTCAAAGTGTGTCCTCTGGCGCATTCTGGATTCTGGGCCCTGGCGTTGTCCCATGTAAGTACCTTTGACTGCGGTGTCGTGCATGCAGTACTGATGATGGCGTGGTTGCGTAAACCATAAGGGTAAGGTGGAGGATGAAGTCGAGAACATTGAGCGGAGGTGGGATGTCAAAGACTCCGCTATGCTCATCCCTGCACTTCCAAGCCGAGAGTGGCCTGCAAGGTTAGATTCTCAAGGTACTGTACAATTTGAAGTCCTAATACTGTAGTATTTGAGAGCATATACATCTACTGCAGCAGCAGGGCCTCGGGTGCTCTGCGAGTGTTCAACTCTCCAACATACATGGAGAGGGTGGAAAGGAGGCTTTGACCCTGGGCCATCATATCTGATTCATGCCATCGTCAGCCCTTAGACGCCTTCAAAGACCGACTCTCTCTCGTCACGGCGCGGTTCCTGGGCCTCCGTGGCGCAGGCACAAACAGCCAGGCGAGAGTCCACCATTCCATTGTTCCTGTGCAACGACTGACACCTATCTCCATGCAGGTGCTCGAAGCGCAGACAGGTAGGTCAGCATCAGCCACCACTACCTCGTAGCTTCTCACCAATATCTCCGTATGACGCCCTTGCCCTGGAGACAACAGCGGCTCTTCGCTACGAGCGGGGCGAGTGCGACACACAACTCCTACAACTACGCCGAGGGCACCATAACCTGCCCCATCGCCCCCGGTAAGCCTCCGCCTTTGTCCCCAACGACCAATCTGCATTCTCATTCACAAACGCTGGATCCAAAAGAAATCTCGACCTACTCTCCTGCCAACGACGAGCACTTCTCTTACTGTGACTCTTCGCGGCCCGACACCTTCACCGCGGCGCCCAGCTCGTGGTGCCCGTGCTCGCCCCATTACGCTCCCGAGAGCCCGGTGCCAGGCCCTTTGACTGCGCCATCCTCCTGTCAGGCGGAATCCCCTAAGATTCCCGTGTCGCCCCTGATTCTTTGCATCTGACTCGCGTCGATGCCAAAGCAGGACTCCTGGTCCACATTCCAACTGCCAACATCTGGGGCGGAACGATTGACTGCACGCCGGCACCAATGAGGTTCTGAGTTCGCTCCGTCGGCCGGACTGGCGCACCAACTTTGTCCTCTCGGGCGGCCACGGCATCCCGGCTCTAAGGACCGACAGGACCTGTTGGGCTGCGTCAAAGCCGTGCGGCGCACGCTAAACAAGGCGGTTGTGGCTTAAAGATGTTGTGTTAGAAGACAAAGGTTGCTTTCGATCGATGGGGGCGATGCATGTATAGTACAGTGGTAGCTCCGGTACTCGTGAGACTCGACCTTGTCGCCGTCAGGCCTGGCTAGAGTAGTCAGACCACTGGCGGATAACTGTGGAACGGGCTAAATCGAACCTTCATCGTCCTGCTTGGACCAACTGGGGACGGGATTCAGACTGGTGTGGTTATTGTTAGACGAACCGAGCTTAAAAGAGCTTATCCGCGAGTCTAGACTTCCAAACAAAATAGCGGGCAAGCCAACAACACACCAGGATTACATAGATATAACGGCGTGAAGACAAGCAACCGAGTACGAGTGCGATTGTTGCAACCAAGGGCCCTCCAATAGCAGACACAAGGGGGCCCGGACGATCAACAGGCAATCACTGTCAGCCTTCGTTTACACCATCCGTGTACCTAAAAGAAAAGAGAGGGAGCGAGAATGCTGAGTCGACATGTATGAACAGCCTTTAGACGTGTACATACAGTCCACCGCCAGCCCTGCGCGTCTTTGACCACTCCCGCCAATCAGTACTGTCTAACATGCGGTCAGGAACACGCCAGATGTCACAGCATCAAGTTCAGAAGGAGTTCTGACCGCAGGTACGTGCTTCCGCGTCTGCCACTTTCCGAAGCCCTTGCAGCTACTATGTCAGGGCGACATTGCAGCCGCTTCTTTCTGCTATGCTGCATGATCCACTCACAAATGCTCCATGACTTGTATGCTCAAACAAGTACTGTAAGTGCTTGCTAGTACCAAGTTGTTGGTTTAAGTTTGGTGGCCCTGCGAGCGTTTTTACACGACTTTCACCACCAGTTATGTGTACGAGTTTCTCGTTATATCGTACCCGCGGCGTGCAATAGAACTAACAGAAACCAAAGCCACTATCTTTTGGGCAAGCAAAATTCCCGCCTACATGGCACGGGATTCAACTCGATATCTTCTCGGAAAGGGCAGACGACCTCAACAGGTCTGTCTTCGTGAGTGACGTGGAAGCACAAGTGACGTAGAAGCACATCCGCAACAAGGCACAATGTCGGCACAATGCACGTCTTCAACAAGTCTGCTATTTTCTCACATGCCAAAAGTCGAGTTTTGCTGAATTCTCGCTGCAGTCGACCTATAAGCATTGACCTCTTGCAAAGTCTTTTGATGAGGGTCGAGAGTCTTCTCAGAACGGCACGCAAACGAGGCTCTCATCCAAAGTGTAAACCACCAGGGACTTTTAACGCTCGAGCGGAAATTTGAAGCTTCGGCTTAGAGTAAAAAAAGATCATGTGCTCCACGCATGTATCATCCAAAATGTACACTGTCGAATTTCGATTTCTTCAAATATGAGACACACTCGACTTTTCCGTTCCCTGTTTATCTCCCTTGTTGCTGGCTATCTCCTCTTCCGTAGCAACATGCTGACTTCCACGCAAGGCGAGACTTCCCTTGCGAGATCCCGAAATAGCATATTCGGGGCCAACGACACCATGACCCGACTTGGCCGCCTGGACCAGCTGAGGGTTCTCGTTCTTGAGCTTGGCAAAGTTTCGTTCGGCGTCCCACGTCCATATGCTGTCACTGGCAAACACAAGATTCATCTCCTCCAAGGTTCGTTGGTTCGACTCGGGGTATAGAGCCCAGACCACAAAGACGCAGAGGATGTTGACGCCGCCGAAGATATAGAGCGTCTTTTCGTGAAGCCGGCCAAAAATGGTGGGCAAGAGCAAGACCTGATGACATCGTCAGCCGATTCCTATCATCTGGCCTGGACTGACAGTAGAGGGAACGATGCTAGGGCTTACCGTCCACCCGTTCCCGATCGACCAGCCGACTACGCCCCAAGCGTTCCCCTTGGCGCGAACTTGAAGAGGATAAATCTCTGCGGCGTAGAGCCATGGAACCGTGAGCCATGTCGCACCAAATATGGCTGTATACAAAAAGACAAAGAACGTGGCTGCGCCTCCGATGCGATCTCGAGAACTCGAGTCACCTGCGTTGATGGTCGCTCTCGCCAGGCCGCCGGCTGCAAACATGCAGATGCCTTGTCCGATGGCGCCCCAGTACAGGGTCCAGCGGCGTCCGATGCGATCAATTGTAAAGACACAGATCAGTGTCGCAAACTGCGTGGATGTCAGGTCTGCTAGGCGAAGCCGAACTGAGGGGAACTTGCCATGTACGTGATGTTGTTGACGCCGCTGACCCAGAGCCGGTTCTCGGAGCTAATGCCAGCAATGGAGAAGATTTCCGGGCCATAGATGGTGATGCCCGCGATGCCAATCCATTCCTGCAGAATCTGGAGCCAGATTACGAGTTGCACACGGCGCCCCGTGTGTAGCTTGCCGGACCCTATTCCGAACAGCATGTGGAGATAGCTTTGCTGTTGGGCCGTCTCTTGCTCGAGATTGCGAATGTTGACAATGTCTTGAAATTCGGCCTCGGCCTTGACGCCGTCTTCCCCTTGCTCGCCACGGAGACGGCCCAGGATGAAGCGGGCCTCGTCCTCTCGGCCTACCTTGACGAGCCAGCGGGGCGACTCGGGCATAAGCCAAACAATGATGAAGAGGAATATGAGAGGAACTATCTGAAAGGCCACTGGGAATCTCCAGATGAATGAAGATTGAGGATCATAGTATTTGGAAGTGCCGCTGTCGATCCCATCAGCATGCGTCACTTGTGGAAGTGGCGGCCGACTCACAACTCCAGCCAGTAGGCCACGACGACGCCAAAGATGTTGAGGGTGAACTCGATGGCGACAAACTGACCCCGTGAGGTGTGGGCCGCTGTCTCGGTTGCCCACACGGGCGTGATGGCGTTGAGCACGCCCGTGCCGAAGCCATTGAGAACACGGGCTGCACGTGTCAGCGCGTCAATATCTCTAGACGGGTGGACATGATGCCCCGACATACCGCAGAACATCCAGGGCGCGTTCATGGCTGCCGACTGCAGCGCGGCGGTGAAGATGCACCAGAGACATGCCAGGCCAATTGTCATGATGCGACCGTAGCGGTCTCCAAACCAGCCGCCTACCAGACAGCCCACGAGAGTGCCGGGGAGGTAGTAGACGGCTACCTGAGAAGAGTGCGATTAGCAGTTTTCTCGGAGACTGAGTAGTGCGTGTAAGACACGACTCACGATTCCTCCCTGCAGCAACGGCTTGTCGACAACCACAATTCTCTGCTCTTCATCCCAGTGGCCAAAGCCCATGCGCTCGGCATAGTCGCGCGTCGTGTTGACGCCGCCCATGAGGCCCTGGTCATAGCCGAAGAAGAAGATGGAGATGCCGGCCACGATGCAGACGGTGCCGAGCAGAGAGCCCTTGTAGAGCCTGTTGGCCACGTTATACTTGGCCAGTCGGCCTTGAGTCGGAGCCATGGCGAGTAGGCTGGCGATGCAAGATTGTATGTGCTCAACTGTCTTTTGTCGAGCCCGTGCGAGAGCGTCCTTTATCTCGGCAATCTTCAACCCCTGTTCTCCGCTCCGCCGACGTCGGGTCCGCCTCGTGTCACAACTCCACACCGGGTCCGTTGACGGTTAAACAAACAATGTTTTGCTAGTTTGGGGCTCCCGTCACATGACGCTGATGCTACGGTCGACTCTGGGTCGGGTGAGAGAAGCAATCGATGCTATTGGTGAATCCGACCGACGGGTGAGTCCATTGTTGGGAGTATCCATGATCCCCAGCCTCCCCGCATTTTGCCCCGTCAATCCTGGGGAGTCGTGATTCCAAAGCATATGTGGGCCGACTAGGAAATGCCTGTGACGATGTGTGCCACTTCCCCAGAACTTCCCCAGATTATCCCCCGCGGGGACCAAAGATGACACCAAGGCACGACCAACAGAGCGGCAACGGCCTAACACTGGGGATGAGTAACGTGCATCGTCTATTCGAGCCAACAGGACCGTAGCTTCGTGTTCGAGTTGGCTGGCGAGAGAGCCTAGATTCAGCATCGGATGACAGGGCGACGCAGACCGAAATTGGTGGACGTGGGCTCAACGACGATCGATTGTAATGTGCTCTTGATAGAAGTGACTTTGCTTTGCTCCTCCCAAGACCTTTACCATCGATTTCTTTGCCGCAAAGTAACTGGAGATGGACTGAAAGAATCCCATTGATTTGGCGTTTCCATACATATTATAATCCTATCATTTCTGTCGATGGAGTTTGCGAGAGCGCGCCTGCGATTGTCTCGGCGAATCTTGACTTGCTTTGAGAGCTATTGCACCCATTACTCTCAAGAGGCAATATTAAAGGCATCTGAAGTCCACAGGCAGCTCCAAATGACTCATCATCTATTCGCCCCGTTGCGTGTTTGGACCTGATGCAGATGGAGCATGACGCCGTCGCTAAAAGAACCCTGGCCGGGTGCGACCCGTCATCATTCACGAACTCGGCACACAACCGTTTGCAAGGGGCTCCAAAGGTATATATACCATTATAATGTTCTCGGTTGTTGTCCTTGAAACACGGGCGCCCGAAGGTGGTCACCTTTGAGATCACCTGTTGTCGACCGGATGGCACAATCTCTTTTTTAATTGAACCGCGAGCGCCCGTGTTCGAGTGGTGCACAGGGCGAAGCTTTTTTTATGCCTTCTCTGGCCACATGTCAGTAAACTCGAAAGACGACAGTTGATTGGATGACCTGGCGCAGTCGGTCAAGCTCTCACCCCAGCAGCAGGCGAGTTCACAAAGCACCCTCCTCCTGCTCGGCACCATTCGAAGGGTAATCGGCATTGGGTTCTGTGACACGAGATTCCGGCTGCAAGGGCGGCAATCTTTCAATCTGTGCTTCGGGACGCCCAGAGCCATAACTTTGACTGCTTGTTGGTTTCGCAACCTTGTAACTCGGTCCAGCCGAAGCAAGCTTTGATGGGCACATCTGTGGGACAGCGAACAAGTTCCTGGGCCGCCTGGGAGAAAGAGCAAAAGTTGCCCAATGTCTCTTTGAGCGTCTGTGGTCAGGGTTGAGCAGCACTTTGCGCCCGGTCGCGGTAACGAGACGATTGGCGGTGGTGGTGTTCAAGCGTCCATCATTGAGACACTCCCGCTCCGAGGTATAATACCACTCTGAATCGCGTTCTCTAAACTAAAACGAAGCATGTCAGTCAAGCTTGCCCCTCAAACATCCACAAGTAAGCACGCACAATTTTAACCACCTAGGGTTCGCGCTCTTGTCTGAAATTGGTAAGCTCAAGGTTGCAGTTGGTCTCGCGCTGGCAACTGCTACGAGCCCATAAGACTTTCAAGAGGCCAACAGTATCCTTCAAGACCGGACCCAAACTCGGCAAGTAGACGATCTAGAGGAGTTCGGTCGGCAAGGTGTCCGTTAGGGCATCATCTCGACAGCACATGAACTTGTCGCAACGCGTGTAACGGCGGCAAATCCGCATCGGCATCGGTTTCACATGGCTGACGCCAACCTCCCGACGCATTGCCATGTCAAGATTGGAAAGTTATAACAAAGGCGTCGTGAAGATGCGATGGATATAATAAGGTTATGGCTTCTCGAGAAGGTAGAGTTATAATAAGGCGCGGTTGAATCAATGGCAAGTAGCCATCTACGGCAGAAAGATATGGCATAGGGTGTTTGGCAGGGCGTTACTATACGGAAGGCAATGGCCAATGCCACCAAGGGTCCCCTAATAGCCAAGTCCGGCCCGCCATCCAAGATTTAGACCCGTATAATGCAGACTATCTTTAGGCAACACTCTGCTGCTAGAACCTACCCTACTTGCCTTGGCTGATATGCCTTAACCTTGTCGACGGGAACACAGGTAAGCCCAAGTTTCGTGCACAGTTCTCTAGCAGCGTCTAGCACAACACAAGTTCCGCTTTCGACCCCGCCGTTGACAACGTGCTTCTTTATTTTACGGCGAGTCAGATAGCGATGCATCACGTTAAGCGGGCGGCCTTCCAATTTGAACAGCTGGGTGGCGTTGACCTTGCGATCCTGAATCGTGAAGAAGACCAAGCGGCCCCGATACGACAAGGCCATGTAGCCCTCCCTCGAGCCGACGCCCTCGACATATGATCGATTGCATGGGCATTCTTTGCCGGTAGTTGCGTAGCTGGAGTCGTGTCGGCTTGCTCGGTGGGCGAATATCCTGTCAATTGGATTCCAAGACAGCCCAAAGTGGTCGCATAGTCGCCTAGCAACATCGAGCTTGACGTAAGTGCCGCCCTCTGGCCGGCTCCGCTTGAGGATGCGCCTTTCAAGGTCTCGGTTTTGAAAGAGAAACTGGGTCATGCGCTGCGTCGGGACCCCGTTCAGCTTGAAGAGAAGGGTGGCATTAACCTCACGGTCCTGCGTGGTAAAGAAGAGTCGGTCACATCCACAGGACAAGGCCATGTAGCCCTCCAAGAACCAAGGTTCTCTGACAAAGTCAAAGCACCTGCCGTCATGCTCAGCGTGAGCGACGTCTGCTTGGCCAGAGTCGGGCTCGTCACTCCTCGGCTCATGTCCGCACTCAGGCATTGCGGTGTCCATTGTATTTCCAGGCGGCGCAGAAGTTTTATCTTCGTCTCTGCAACGAACCAGACTTTCGCGGCGCTTTGCTGGCCTTTGACCTGGAGGGGAGTCTTCATCATTGCAGGTGTCTGCCGCAGACTTCTCCATGGACGATGGTGGGCCCCAGGCGGCTGAATGCAAAAGGTCAGAAACTGTCAAGATCCGATTTTCCTGGGCGGCGTTCTGATTCGAGGATGCACACACGGGTTCCCGTGCCCGCTTGTTGGACACAAGTGACTGATCCCACCGGGCGGTATCAGGAAGTTGCTCCCTGCTGACAGTCAGGCGATTGGTCCAACTGAGCTGTATCGGAGAAATACTCAATGCTCGCATCCACAAATGGTAAAGGAATAATTATCGGCATCAAATTCCCGCTCTTCTAGGAACTGGTGACACGGAGCCTCACCTGCGGTGGGCCTATGGCTTGGATCTTTGGAGAGTAGGTGATGGATGAAGTGAACGGCGCCCATCAATGGTTTGCCCTTGAGATACAGGTACAGCTCAAGGGCACCTCGGTACCAGTCCTGTGAGAGAGAGATGGGCTTAAGTAGACTCGGTTGGTGGTGTGGGCGCAGGCAAGTCTGGCTGGCTGTTGAAGGAGGCCGTCTCGTCCAATCGATGCAGCAACGCGGCGTCTAGATGATGCAGCGGTTGGCTGTGCCCCTTCATCTCGTATATTAACTTATATTGATACCCGGGCCCCAACCACTTCGATGTACATACAGTCACCGCCCCTCTTACCCAGGGGGCGAGAGGCTTCTGGCGTCATTTTCTCCCGCTGTCCCCCCCTCTCCTCATCTTCACTGTCGCCCGTCTCCAAGCAAATGCAGCTCGTGCTCGACCATGACAAGTTGCGTCGCCTCCATGATGCAACTGACGGATGCCAATCTTCGCGCGCTCAACTCTCCCTCTTGCTCACCTTCCCCCCCGCCTCCCGAGAAGCAACCAGCGGCCCAGGTGCAGCATTTAAAAAAATGGATCTACGCGACCCTCAAGGCATTCACCTGGATGGGCCCCCAGGGCTATACGTACATCAGAGAGGCCGACGTTGTCATCGATGGCCAGCAAGTCCTTTACCGAGGCGACCAAACATCCGAGCTCGAGAGCCCGGCGTTCTGGAGGCGTCGGTTCGAGCACCTCGATTCGAAATACCACGCCCTTGAGCGCGCCCTACGTGAACCCGCCAAACCCGTTGTAATCGATGAAACGGCGCAGGTCAAGCAAGATAAGATTGACCAATACACGCTTCACTTCCGGACAAAGATGGAGGCCTGGATTTCGTCGTGTACGTGCCTATCCTACAGTCACTTCATCCTTGTTGCACAAAGGTAACCGACGTCAGCGCTTCCTACGTGCCAGGGAATGCACCCGTCCACCTCCAGCACACACAGTCTCCCTCATCGGTCGCCGAGTCCTCTTCTTCCTGCCTCGTCAGCCGGACGAAAGCGCGAGAGAAGACATCATGATGCTGATGCGTCGGTTGCGCCCGATATGCGCATCAAGTCGGCGGCGTCCAGCCTCCAAACGAGTCGCAGTGCCGTCACTCCGCCCGCGGCCGATGCCTCGCAGCGCCCCGAGGCTCTCCGTCGTCCGGGCCCGCGCCCGGACCCAACCGCGCCGACAAAAGACAACAGCGCCAACAGAAGTGGGCCTGTAGAAGCGCCAACTTGCTCACATGGCGTCGACAAGCGTCACAGAGAATCCCACCGGCAGCGTCCGTCGTCATCTGTCCCGCTACAGAGCAGACACCGCCAGACCCGGAGAAATACCCAACGGGACAGAGCCCGCAAACGAGGCGAAACGAGCAATGCCACCTGGGGCCGCCGGCTTCCATCGCCACCAACACATGCATCGACCCTTGTCTTTTCTATCTCGAGAAACCAAGCGGACGGCAAACGGGGAAAACAACTTGACTGCTACAAGCTTGGAGACACAAGTACAGCGTTACGCAGAAGCAGACGGCTCGCAAGAAAGTCACCCGAGTATGGCCTACTGCTTGGATGAGGATATGAAGTCGTTTTGACCGGAGCCGCCTCGAGCGGCGCATGCAGTCAAAACCAAATGTCATTGCCAAGTGCGCAGACTACTGCTGTCTTTTTGCCACGCTCCCTTGTGAGTGAAAGGGTAAGATGCGGCGTTACCGCGAGTGAGAAGGACGAGCGGCGGCCAGCGCATCCCCTTTTGAAGAAAGAGAGCGTCGCCAACAGACAGTTTAGGGTTAATATCAGTTCCAAGTACATCATCGAGCCAGTCAATATGCTGCGAGCCATACGCTTGTACTTTGTTCGAAACTTGATTTTGCCATTCGGCGGTAATGCTGAAAGATGGGCAACGATCACCTCTAAAGCCTTGTTCCGGCGTGCACCAATGACTTGCCGATACTATTCGCCAATGGTCCGCTTGGGTATCTGACGGAGCTAAACCGCCAGACCAACTTGCCCGTTCTTACGTCTGTACTTCTCGAACAGGTGTTCGAGAGCGCATGTGGAAGTGATCGGGGGCAATAGAATTGATGTGACAGATGCATGCCCTCTTCTAGCTACGTGAGACCCAAGGGGGTATTTATACGTATAGATACCTCTTCCAGACCCTGATATAGCTGCTAATAGCCCTACCCTGATGGTCTTGATGTTCTGATACGGAATTGCAATTTCCCTTGGCCTCAATACGTAGAGATGGGTTGTCCTTGAGTTGATGTGTGTGTGAGGCTCCTTTGGCCCTGCTTACACAGGCATCCCTTACCTAATTAAAGATTGTTGCCCAACAGTACTGTACAAGTGCCTTGAGGATTTTGAAGGTCAACCGCAATTAGGCTCCTCCCAGCGAAATGGCAGCTTGTCGCGATGCCATGCTTCATGCTTCGCGGAGCTCATGTAAGTTGTAAAAGCCAGTACCAGTCGCCCTCCTCGCAAAAAGAAATTATCCAAAAATATTTCAAAAGAATTCCTCTACGTGTCTTGTCTTATGTTATGCAAAGTTAGATGAGAAGCCGCCTTAAATACCTTTCCGCAGCCATTGAAGGCGCAAACATGGGCTTGGCCGTCCCTATGGACCCGGGCGTGTTTGGTGAGTTTATATGCATGGTAGAAGACTAGAAGCCTGGTCCATAGCTTTCCACAGTGCATAAGTACTGAGGTTTACTACCGGGGCATATAAGCTAAGGTCCGTAAAAAGGGCCAAAACCTAATTTAGGCAGATGGTATCGCCGAGTTCTACTAGATACGGTGGCATATTAGCTAAGGTCCGCAAAGTATACTAAAACCTAAACCTACTAAATTACTATACTACTTTATTTATAAAAATTTCTTTAATTTAGATTATATACTTAGTCTCTACTCTTTATAATACGACTAGTAAAAGACCTCGAGTATATATATAACGACCGGTGTTATTCCTAAGGGATAAACCTATCGAGGGGTTTATATTAGCAGATATAATAGGGCGTAATCTAAGCAATAATAAGTATATTATATTAGTAATCTCTAACGCGCTGCTTCCGCCTCGGGAAATAGCCCCTCCCTGATCGGGTATCGCGCCCCCGCCGCCCTAACCCCGCCCCTGCCCCGTGATCCTAGTTATAACGCTCGATATAGTAGGAATATAAATATCTTAATACCTACCCTCGCTCGTCGATATATACTCTTAACTTCTCTCTCCTTCTATAATACGCTCGGCCCTTACTGCCGCACCCTGTCCTCCGCCTCCGCCCGCCTTCCTTATGCACGCCGTCTTTATCTCGCCTATACCGCTAGTCTACCGCCGACCTCTATATAGACCTCTTTACTTCGCCCTCTACCGCTAGACGCGTCTACGCCCCTTTCTTCTAGAAATGCCGCCGCTGCTACTACTACTACTAAATATATATATCTTTATCGTTACGTAGTATGCCTTCTTTAACTTAAATAAAGCTATTATATCTAGGTATTATTATCCGTCTAGCTATATATTTCTATCCCTAACCTAACCTTAGATTATCTTATCTCTTACCGTTATAGCTGCCCCCTTAGACGCTAGCCCCCTATTTAGTAGGTAAAGGAAGCCTATAAGCCCCTTAGTTGGTTACGAAAATACGCGGTTACTAATAGCGCTAATACGTAATATAAGGGGCAGGTCTATTAACTAACACGGCTAAACCGGCGCTATCCCTAATAAGCTAAATTACCCTTTCGCGCTATAGACCGGTATAATACGAGGAGGAAAGGCTAGCGTATAGTCTATTAATATAAAGGACACGGCCCGGCGTTCCCTTAGCCGGACTCTTTTTAATATACTATATAAGGCATAACTAAGCCCCTTTTTATTAATTTTAGCTATTAATAGAGGGCCGCGTAGAGACGACGCGGTATATATTACTATGCTAAACGTAATCTAGGAAAAGGCGCTCTAAGGACGCCTATAACTAGGTACCGAGCCTTATCCTTTTATCTAGGCCGTAGAATATAATAATAAGATAGGAATACTAATACTAATTAAGGACTAATATATAGAGCCTAAGGCTAACTTAGAGCTACTAAGTATAACGGGCTACTAATAGCGTAAGACGGTCTATAGTAGGGTTACGAGGAGGTTCTATAGTATCCTTCTAGCCGTGTTTAGTATAGTCCGATAGCTATATAATTAGTAGAGAGTAAACGGGAGAAATAAGAGGCTAGCTTACGTAGGTCTAGCCTTATACGTTATTTTAGATAAACGGCCGGACGGAATAATACGAAAGCCTAAGAGCACTTAGAGCCTAGGGAGTATATTTAAGCTAAGGTAAAGGGAGCGTTAGCTAGAGTAGTAAGCGCGGCTCGCTTATATATTTAAGGCATCTAGTACTTATACTCTTAATAATACTTCTTAGTAAAGTTCTTTAACTATTTATAGGCGAATAGCGTTACTTACTCTTATAAAAGATTCGCTTACCTTAATAATAACTTTTACTATTACTCTTAATAGCTAAGCTTTTTAGGTTCCTCCCCTAAGGGGCGGTAGGTAGATAAAGTAGCTATAGCTAAGGCTACTATAGCTATTAACGTAGTAGTAGTATTTATTTACTTCTATAACCTTATAATAAGCTTTATCCCTTAAGGTAGAGGTAAGCTTAAACTATATACCCGCTATTTATAAGCGATATTTAAATAAGCTAATAACGATTTTATTTAATATAGAATCTAAGGCTAATAATATAGATAACTAAGTTAAGGGTAAGGGCGATAGTCGTAATAGTTAGGATATAGATAACTCGCGGTCTTTTAATATACTTTTATTAGCTAACGCTATTATTATATCTATAGCTAAAGTATAGACTAATAGCTTTAATAGTATAGGTTAGTTCTTATATACCTTATTACCTATAAGTTAGGGGGTTAATAAATAGGCTAGAATGCCTTAGTATAATATTTAATAAAGCTAGTTATTATAAAGTAAGTAAAGGTATATATATAGGTACTATTTATAGGATAATATTAATAAGCTATATAGAGCTCTTCTATACGCGGCTAGCTTATATATATATATAGGATCCGGCCCTTTATACATAACTATATAGCTTAAGCTATAGCTTAAGCCTATAACCTATAATAGTTAAAGACTCTTATATAATGCCCTCCCTTAACTATAGCGCGGCGCTGCCCTATTAATAGCTTCTATACTATTAGGCTAATACTACTAGCTCTACCCTACCCTTTCTTATTAATCGTACTAGCCCTACTAGCCCTATTATCCCTACGCCTATTAGCCTAAGTAGCTAGAACCTAGCTCTATACTTATTAGCTAGCTAGTATTACGGAGTAGGTAGAGGCATAGGCGTAGGTGCTATTTATAGGATAATATTAATAAGCTATATAGAGCTCTCCTATACGCGGCTAGCCTATATATATACGTATAGGATCCGGCCCTCTATATATAACTATACGGCTTAAGCTATAGCCTAAGCCTATAACCTATAATAGTTAAAGACTCTTATATAATGCCCTCCCTTAAGCGCGGCGCGGCGTTGCCTAATTAACGGCTTCTATACTATTAGGCCTATACCGCTAGCTCTACCCTACCCTTTCCCGTTAATTATATAGGCCCTACTAGCCCTATTATCCCCGCGCCTATTAGCCTAGGCAGCCGGAACTAAGCTCTATACTTATCGGCCGGCTAGCCGTTTAAATAAGGGCACGACCTATTATATACGCCCCTAAGTAGCCGGCGGCTACCCTAGACCTACGTAAGCCTTAGGTTGCCCGTCCCCTTAGCCTTAAGCAGCCTCCTCTACCTAAGGGTATATAAAGCGGTATCCCCCCCTTCCTCTATCCTTTCCTTCTCCTCTTTCTTTAACTATAGTAGTAGTAGTAATAAGTAAGTTTTACTTTACTTAAGGGGTTAGTTTATTCCTAGCTATATAGGCCGCTTTATTAATATATACTTATAGTAGTAGCTATAGTAGTAATAATAGCCCTAATAATAATAACTTTAACTAGTAAGTTCTCCGCCCTATAGAGTAGGAGGCTATAATCTATAATATTAACTTCTATAATAGATATATCTACCTCCCCCTCCTTTACTTCCTTTTTCTTAGAGCGTATAAAGTCGTTTATCGACGCCGTACTAAGTATAGCTAATAATAGCTCTACTACTACCGCTACTCTTACCCGCGCCCCTATAACCGCGCCTACTACCGCTGCTTCTACCTTTACTACGCTAGCCGCCCTTATATCGCCCTTCTATATAACGACGCTATCCCCGCCGCTAGCTATAACGCCCGGCCCCTCTACCCCTACCTCCGCCTCTACTACCCCTATAAGTCCGCTACCTAGCGAGCGTAGTAGCTATTTTCCGCTAACTTCTTAAAGTATAAACGCTAAGTATAGGCTAGAGCCGCCCGCGTAGCCCCTTATATACGGTGCGCATTATAAGAGCTCCCCTACGCCGACTAAGTCGGGCGCCGCTATAGCAGTAGTTATTACTAGTACGCGCGTGCTAGCCGCGCCTATAAGGCGGCGCCTCTTATCCTGCTCGCTACGGCGTTAGCTTAGAAGGCTAGCGCGTACGGGTAGGTATAGGGGGCTACTAAGAAGCGCCTTACCGCCGCCGCCGCCGCTTACTATAATCTCCGCGCCCTTAAGCGCTAGGGCCTCGTCTCTAAGTAAGTTCCTCTCTTCTAGCTCTTTTACTTCTGCTACTAACTCTCTTAGTATTAGGAATACTACCTCTATTACCTTATTAGCGGTCCCTTAGCTATGCCCGCTACCGCCCCCGCCGCTACTACTAGCTAGGCCCCCCCTGCTCCTAGAGCCCCTAGAGCCGCCGCTACCGCTAACTAGCTCGTAGGCCTAGAGGGCCGCCTAAGCGCCTTAGAGAGCGCCGCCGCCGTTAATAAAGTAAAGGAGGATAACGAGGATAAGGATAAGGACGATAATAAAGATAAAGAGTAAGTCTAAGTAGTCTAAGGGCTTTGCCTTAAAATAAATACTATTTTTATCTCCGCTTATATTATTATACTTATATTATCGTAACTACTTACTTTACTTTACCTACTTTATAGTCCTAGCCTAGGCTACTATTAATAGTCTATTAATCTATTATTCTTATTTACTATTTTAAATAAAGCTTTAAACTTATTAAGGGCTATAGTTCCTATAAACTTATATATAGGTTCTTATATAGGGTAGAGATACCCGCGCTACTTAACGAGGACCTCTTAGCGTTTTCCCTTACTAACCTTTTTTTAGTACGCGGCCTATATCTCTTTAACCTTAAACTCGTCCTCTTCTTTTACTTTAATTATAAGCGGTTAAGTATCCGCTACTTTTTATCTAGGTAATAGGTTAAAGGAGGCTTTATAAAGGAGGTCTATATTAATCTTATTATAGACCCCTATTAAGAGACTATAGAGCTTTATAACCTATAGGCTAATAACCCTTTATATTATAAACTTTATATATAGCTAGTTAAGCTTCTTTTTTAGCTATACCGACCTATAGTTATAGAGGTCTAGCTATACCTTATCTCTTACTATAAACCTATCTACTAGGGCCCTAGTCTTATTAGCGTGCCGCTTTTAATCTTACGCCGCGGCGGCTATCGTAGATTAGTAATAATCTATAGTCTCCTATAGCTTTTATATAAACGTAGAGGCGCGGCCCTCTAGTAATAAATTACTATACTACTCCGCTATTATATCTATAGTAAAGGGAACTAGTAAGGGTAGTTTAAAGCTATATATTATAAAGAAAAAGGCTATTTTAATAGAGGTACATAGTTTACTATTTAATATAAGTTAGGCCGCGGGGAGCTAACGGTCTTAGTCTACTTTATTATAGGCTACGATAGCCTATAAGTAAGCTTATACCTCTTAGTTAACCCTCTTAGGCCCTCTATCGGTCTATAAGTAATATACTATACTAAGTAGCTACGTAATCTAAAGTAGCTAGTATAGGTACTATTAAAAGTAGCTAGTTTAATTCGATCCCTTATCGCTTATAATAGAGGCTAGCTAGCTATATAAGCGGGCTTAGTATTATAGGAAGCGCTCTATATAAGACTTTATATCTATAAACGGTATTAGCTTTAATACTATAAACTTACTAAGTTAGTCCTTAATTACCTATATATAGCGGTTACCGCCCTCTATAAGTAAGAGGTCCGTTATAAAGTCTATTTATATATATATATAGAACTAGTTAGGTACTAGAAGCTACTTAAGTAGCCCTTTAAGCTACGCCCTTTAAATCTTAGTATAGCTATAGATATCGTAATTATAAAGGAAGCGGCGAACGTAGTACTATAGGAGGGGCTAGTAGAAATACCTTATAAGGCCTACTACTATACCCTGCTTACCTAGGTAGCCTACGATACTAAAGTTATAGATAAGCTAAACTAGCTTCCCTTAGAGCTCGTTCTATTTATCTAGCTCTAGCGGTCTATCCTTCTCCTTAGCTTCTATAGTATACGGCGCGCCCGGCACCTATAGTCTCCCCCGCTAATATAGATGCCCCTATAGGTTGATATAATAGTCAGCTACTTATACCTTAAGCTTTAGCTTTAGATCGAGGCGTTAAGCGCTAGACTTAATAGCGCAGTATATACTCTTATAGGTATAGTCTAAAGACGATATCCTATCCTATAAGCGCTAAAGGACCTTATCTTAAAATACCTACGCTATACGCGCCCCTAGGCTAGTCTATCTCTCCTTACTAGGCTAAGGCGAAGGTATAAGGGAAGGCTTATCCGTTAGCGCTACGCCTTCCTTTACTAAGGAAGCTCCTATATAAGTCTATAGCGCTTTTTATAGGATAAGCTATAGATCCTAGGCCTTAATATCCGCTCCTATTAGCTAGTCTTAATCCCTTTAAGAAAGTATATCTAGGATTATAGAGTCCTACCTTAGCCGGTACTTAATCGAGAAGTTAAAGTATAAGAGATACTCCGCTTAGCGGGCTTACTATTCTAAGAGGTACTAGTAGGTTATAAAGTACTTAAGATTCCTATAGTCTATAAGAACCTTAAAGCTCTTATAGCTCTAGAGCTCTATTTATTATTACTTAAGGTAGCTAATAATCGCTAGTATCTCTTTATCGTAAATAGCGTAATTCCGCTCTACTAAGGTTAGCTTATAAGAGTAGAACGCTATTAGTTACTTCCGCCCGTTTACCTCCTAAGAGAGCGTTCCTTTAAGTGCCTAGCCGCTATAGTCCGCTTCGACTAATATAGACCGGTCGAAGTCCTACTAGAGTAATACTAAGGCCCGCGAGAATAGGTCCTTAAGCGTATAAAACGCTCCTTCTTATATAGGCCCTTAATAAAAAGCGGTTTATTTCCTAGTAATCTCGTTTAAAGGACTTATAATATAAGAGAAGCCCTTAATAAATATCCTATAATAGTTCGCGAACCTAAGGAAGCTCTATACGCCTATTTATATAGTTAGGGCCGCTTAGTCCTAGATCGCCTAGATCTTTATAGGATCCGCCTATATACTTACGCCTACGTAGATAATAAAGCCTAGGTACTTAACCCTCTTAACCTTAAATTCGCACTTATCTAGGTTAAGGTAGAGCCTATAAAGTTAGAGGCGCTCTAGGACCCTTTATACTTTCTATATATAGTCCTTATAAGAGCTGCTTATATAAATAAGGATATTATCTACGTATATAAAGGCGAACTTATTAAGGAAGTCCTATAATATATTATTAATATAACGCTAGAAAGTAGTAAGCGCTTTTAAGAGGCCGAAGGGCGTTATAAGCTACTTAAATAAGCTATAGCGTATATAGAACGCTGTCTTTTACTTATTACCCTTTAAGATCTATACCTTATAGAACGCTTATTTTATATCTAGCTTTATAAACTACTTTACCTTTAAAAGGTTATAGAGTATATCTAAGATTAAGGGTAAAGGGTAGCGGTCTAGCTTTATAATTACGTTTAAAGCCCTATAGTTATAATAGAACTATATCCCGCCCCTTAGTTTATATATAAATAGGACTAGCGCTCTTACTTTAGAGCTACTTACTTAAATAAAACCCTTATCTAAGAGGTCCCTTAGCGTCTTCTTTAGTACTAATAGCTCCGCGTATAATATATTATATAGCGGTCTAAATAGTATAGGTAGTTCCTACCCCTTCTTATTAGTATAAATTACGATCTTATAGTTTACTTCTAGCTTATATAGGTTAAGCTTATCCGCTTCCTAGGACTTAAATAGTAATAGGAGGTCGTAAGAGCGCTTTAGTATCTACTACTATAGCTTAAAGGGCGACTTTAGCTTTTTTATTTAAAGGGCCTTATCGATATCCGCTAAGCTAACTATATAAACCGCTATATTAGCCGCTGCCTAGCCTTACCCCCGCTCTACTTATTATATAGTTCCTATAAAGATAAAGGTAAGGACTTCTTATACTAAGTATAAAGCTTATATACCTAGTCTTACGCCTATAAAACTATTATTATAGTAAACCTACTATTACGTAGGCCTAAACTATAGCTTCCTTTAGTATAGAACTAAGTATAACTCTATATATAATAACTAGGGTTTCCTAAGGATTAAGGGAAATTCTAGTTAAGGGATTATATAAGCTACGATAAGCTTATAGTAACTATCGACCTCTATAGCTAGCTATATAATACCCTTAATTACTATACCCTCTATCGCGCTTAAGGCGCCCTTTACTCGCCTTAGGGCGATCTTTTCTACTAATACTTATATCTCTTATATAAGCGCCTCGTTAACTATAGCGTAGTACTAGTAGCCCTTATCTATAAGGGTAATAATAGGTAAGGAGTTATTAATTATAACTTATATTAAAGTAGGCTCCTCTTCTATATAGGCGGATAATTCCTCCTTCTCTCTTACTAGTACTAGTAATTAAGGCTCTAGAGCCTATCTTTACTCTAGAGCTACTCTTTTTCCTCTAAGCCTAGGGGGGCGGAGTCCTCCTTATTATCTAAGGTAAGGAGTAGTTCTATCTTTACTACTTAAACCGCTATAGGCCGCTTAGCTAAAAAGAAGGGGCATTTTAATATAAAGTATATAGATACTCTATAATATAGGTAGCGGCTATTAGCCTTCCTCTTCTTAATTTCCTCGCTCGTTACCTACTTCGCCTACTACTTAAAGTACGGGGCGGTATAAAGGGTAGTCGACGGCGTCTTCTTACCGCGTCTAGCCCGGTCTATATAAGTAGCCGATATTAAGGTATCCCTATCTATATTAATAGCTAGTTATTTATCCTATAAAAGGGCGGTAATCCTATTACTACTATATAGCGTACGCTTATAGAGCTTTCTAAAGGTATATAAGCAAAAGCGGAATTTTAGGAAATTAAGGAATTACGTAAGACTACGTAATAGAGGGGAAGAAGGAGTATAAGGTAGGATTTTCAACGGAATTTATTAGTAGTGTATTAGTATATAGAAGAGGTGTTAAAGTTAATTTTCCTATCTATCTACTAGCGGATATGCTGTCTTATATAGACAATTATAGCTAAACAGAAGAACCTTTCGGGACCAGATTTAAGCTGCCGTATAGCCCTAAGACTAGGGAATTCCGTGATACCTCGAGTAAGTCTAGAAGTGTCTTGGTTCTACTGATATTCGTGTTTAAAGGAGGTTGGTCGTGCTAGTGTTCTTAAGAGGTCTTAGCTAGTATTTTAAGCTAGCTCTGTTCCTTCGATTCCCGATTATACGATAACCGGCAACCCGTTTAATGCATAATAACATGCAAAATAACGAGCGATTCTTGCTCTATAGGATGAAAATTTGTCTATAATTAATATACTACTTATTGGCTTATATAATCGGGAGAGTATATTATAGCTGCTTTATTTATAGTAGGAACACCGTTCCTTATAGCCTCCCTTAAAGAGTAGATTTATATACTCTTTACTAATTTATTTATAGTAGTATATATATAGGGTAAAAACCTAATATAGGAAAACTATTCTTATACCTTAATAGGATATATAAAAACCTATTCTTTCTTAGGAAAAAAAGAAATCCTTAGGTATATACTAATAGAAAAACCTATAGTAGGAAAAATCTATAGTTATAATAATTATTTATAGGATAACCTTATATAAGGTAAAACCTATTATTGCTAGGAAAGTCTTAATAGATAAAAACCTAGTAAATATTTCTCTAGGAAACCTAAAAGGAAAAACCTAGTAGGGGAAAGATATAGAAAGTATAAGAAATATCTAAAAACCCCTTTTAATTACTTAGGAACTTATATTAAGGATAGACCGTCTTTAAATTTATAGAGTAATCTAGGTCTTAATTCCTTCGTAAAAATATTAGCTATATTATCTTCTAATTTAATATAAAAAACTCTAATTTCCCCTTCTCTTATACTAGTTCTAGTATAGTAATAGGCTAATCTTATATACTTAGACCTTTTATAAAATTCCGGATTTTCTGCTAATTTAATAGTAGTAGTATTATCCGTTAAAATAGGAGGTATAGTATTAAGAATCTTAATAGATAGATCCTTAGTAATATTTTTAAAAAGCATGTTTAAATAAACAGCTTCTTTATTTGCCTCCCTAAGGCTAATATACTCTGCTTTATAAGTAGAAAGGGCAACGGCTTTCTACTTAGAGCAAGCCTAGCTTATTATATTATTATATATATAAAAACAGTAACCGGAAAAGGATTTTCCGTCCGTTAAATCCGACGCCTAGCTAGAGTCGGTAAAACCCTTATATATAGATAGGTAAAGGGATATTATAATTATATTTAATCTTTAGGCTAGGAATTTATTTAAATATTTCTAAATTATATTTAAAGCCTTAAAATACATCTAGTTAGGCTTAGCCGCGAATCTAGCGTAGGAAATTATAGAATATAAGATATCTAGCCTAGTAAATAAGGCTAAGTATAATAGAGATCCTATTTCTTTCTAAAATTATAATATATCTTCCTTAGAAGGTAATTCCTTTGCTTTTATAAGCTTAAAGCCTAGTATAGCGGGTAAATTCGAAGTTCCTAAACCTTCTTTATTAAATTCCTTTAATTTATTTAAGGTAAAATCTTCTTAGGATATATATAGCTCTTTATTTTCTCGGTTTATTATAATATTTAGACCTAAGAAGTCTTTTATATCTCTTAAGATAGTAAAATCTAGGAATTTAGATAATTCTTTAAATAATCTTTCTTCTATTATAGATTTAGAGGGCCCTACTATAAGAAAGTCGTCGACGTAAATTGCTAAGGCTATACTATAGTCCTTATTTATAAATACTCCTTCGTCTATTAAAAGAGGAAGAAATCCGAGATTATTTAGTATAATTTTTAAATGATTATACTAGAGCTTAGGACTTTATTTTAGGCAATATAATGCTTTCTTTAGCTTTACTTTAATTTAACCGGTTTTATATAGGTCTAGGAATTTAGTTAATTTAATTCCTTTAGCTCTATAAGCTAATCTATATTTTAAATAATATTCTTTAAGAGCGTATTCTTCGTAGCCTATAGGAAGATCGATATATACTTCGCTATCTATATTAGTATATACGAAGGCATTTATTATATCTATTTGCAAAGCTTCGAATTCGTAGATAATAGCTAAAATAAGTAGAATTCTAATAGATTTAGGTCTAGCCGTAGTCGAGAAGGTATCTAGGAAATCTAAGCTATAGATCTACTTAAATCCCTATATTACGAAACGGGCTTTATATTTTATTATATTATTCTAACTATCCTTCTTAATAGTATAGACCTAGCGGCCTCCTATAGCCTCCCTATCCTTAGGGAGGTAGGAAAATTCCTAAGTTTTATATTTAATTAGCTAGATAATTTCCTTAATTATAGTATCTTTCTAAAATACTATTTTAGGGCTATTTATTGCCTGTTTATAGGTCTTTAGAATTTTTAGATCCTGATTTTCTATACTAGCTAGAATTAACTCTATAAAATCGTAGTTTAGAAATAAATTAACGTTAAGGTATTCGATATAGTTAGAATCGAACCCTTCTAGCTTCTTAGGTAATTCTACTACTATTTTACTAGTAGTAGGAATAGGATCGTTATTTAGAGACTCTTCTTTTATAGAGGGCGAGGGACTTTTATCTCTAGGTTCTCTAGTAGCTTCCTCTATAGGGATATAGCTTTCTAGCTTATCTTTATTCGAATAGAATTAAAATCAAAGGTATTATTACTACTAGAGATTTCTAGATTTTTATAAATTTATTTTCTAGTATAGTAATATCTCTAGAGATAGTAATCTTTCTCTTAGAAAATCCTAGATTTTATATGCATTTTCTAAATAGCTTACTATTATTCCTTAAAAGCTCTATTATCTAGCTTATCTCTAGGGTCTTTATTCTTATAATATATAAGGCTTCGAAGGTCTTAATTTTATTTAAGGTCTCGAAGGGTAGTATTATATTATCCTCTCTTTCTATAGGACTTTAAATCCTATTATAGAATGCGGTGATCTATTATATAAATAGGTAGCTATTAAAACAGCTTCTCCTATAGATATTTAGGAAGCCTAGCAGTAAATAAAAGAGCTCGTACTTTTCTAATATAGTACGATTTATTCTTTCTATTCTACCGTTAGATTCCGCGTCCTTAGAGGACTAGAATTAAAGGTAATTCCTTCTTTTTCATAATAGAGCTTTATTTTATATATAAATTCTTTAGCATTATTAGAAAATGCTTCTCTAATCCTAGTATTTTTAGGGTTATTTTACCCTATTTTTAAATTCTAGGAACCTATCTAGAGCTTCTCCTTTTTCAAGAAGGTATATTTCTAGATATTAGGTTCCTACGTCTAGGAAAGAAATATAATAGTAATATTTATTATAAGTAGGCACTTTAATTAGCCCCTAAATATCTAATACTATTTTTTTTAAATACGAATAAGACTTATACGAAGGTTGTTTATTAACCTTATTCGTTGCTTTAGCTCTAATATATATTTTATATTGCCTTATTTTATTTTCCTCTTCTAAAGGTATTTTTATATCCTTATTATATCTTTTTAATATTTCTAAAATAGCCTTACCATTTATATGCCCTAAGCGTAAGTGCTAAGTATAAAAATCTATATCCTTTGCTTTTAAAAACGTAATAAGGATCGATTAGCTTTCTAATAAAGGTTCTATAGGAATATAATATAATTTATTTCTAAGAAATCCTTTAGTAAGGACCTTAGCCTTATTATCTAATAAAAGGACTTTATTTCCTCCTATTAAGGCATAGGTATTATTAAAATAAGATTAGGATAGTATATTTACCCTAATTTAGGTATATAAAAGCAGTCTTAAAGGATATACCTTTTTACTATACGGAACTTAAATACTAAGTCCCCTTTCTTTTACTAATATAAAGGAAGCTTTTCCCTAGTAAACTTTAGACTTAATTTCTTTATAGTTAATAAGGAAATTCTTATTAGATACTATATGCCTAGTAGCTCCGGTATTATAGATAAAATCAAAGATCCTTTTATTCTTATAACTAAGAAATCCTCCTTCTCTTACCTTTAAGACTAATTCCTTTATTCTAGGAATTAAGGCTTCTAGAGGTCCTAAAAGAGAGTCTTTATTAGCTTCTACTATAGGGGTATTTATAGAGGTTAAAATTACCTCTAAATCCTTAGACGTTTATATAGGGTCGGAGCCTAGAAAGGTCTATAAGGTCGATATCTAGGTCTATATTTTCTTATAAAGCTATATTTAAGACCTTATTACTATCTTCCGAATCGGACTCTAGCTTAGTAATTCGAGCCTTCCTTCTTTTATTAGTAGTAGAAATACTACTAGAAGGGGATTTCTTCTTAGAAGAAGAAGAAGAAGAAGATTTTCTCTTCTTAGAAATTCGAGTCCTATTATCCCTTTTTCCTTTATTTAATACCTAATAAGCGGGAGCCTTATTTAGGTATAATTTATAGTAATTTACTATAAAATGCCCTGGTTTTTTACATTCCTTATAATAAGGAGTATCTATAGAATTTCTATGGGATTTCTAAGGCTTCCTTCGTATTAGGAAGGCTTTCTCCGAAGATTTATCTATATCCTCTATTCTTCTAGCTTCGTCTAAAAGACTAGCTGTTAGGGATTCGAGGGTAAACGCCGTAGAATTATACCTAAGGCTCTGCGTAATATTTATAGTATAGCTTCTAAATTCCTTATTAAGGCAATTAAGAATCCATACTATAAGGATAACTTCTAGAATTTCTATATTATAGGATTTTAAATCCTCGTAGATTTCTTTTACCTTATAAAGGTATTTCTTTAAATTAGAGCCCGAGGGACTAAGATTAAAGAGCTGCTTTATAAGTAAATAATTCGACGAGAAATTCGACGGATTATATAGCTTTATAAGCTTATCCTAAGTAGCTTTAGCATTTATTAAATGCTTAATTTATATTAAAGGGCTATCTTTAACTTAAAGAAAAATCTAGGATAAAGCTTCTATAGTCTTTATATAATTTTCTTGCTCTAAGGTAGCGATAAGCCTTTCCTTAGTAAGGATAGCTCTTATCCTTATAGTCTAAAGAGTATAATTTAAATTTCCCTTAAGTCTAGAGAATTTATATTCTTTCTATCTACCTATTTTATATAAATTCGGTATTATTTCGTTTATAGGGATCGAGAAGTCTAGGCGGGAGTTTAAGAGCGTAGGAAGGTAGAAAAAGTCGTTAGGGGGATTTTCGAAAGGAACTTTAATCGGGTATTTCGACAAGGAATTTCAAAGGTATAAGTAGTTGATTTCCCGGCTTAAAAGGAGCAAGCCGGGCTTATAACCTCTTAAGGTATATAAAGCGGAATTTTAGAAATCAAGGAATTACGTAAGACTACGTAATGAGGGAAGAAGGAGTATAAGGTAGGACTTTTAACGGAATTTATTAGTAGTATATTAGTATATAGAAGAGGTGTTAAAGTTAATAATTCTCTATCTATTTACTAGCGGACATGCTGTCTTATATAGATAATTGTAGCTGAACGGAAGAACCTTTCGGGACTAGATTTAGGCTGCCGTATAGCCCTAAGACTGGGAAATTCCGTGATACCTCGAGTAAATCTAGAAGTATCTTGGTTCTACTAATATTCGTGTTTAAAGGAGGTTGGTCGTGCCGGTGTTCTTAAGAGGTCTTAGCTAGCATTCTAAGCTAGCTCTATTCCTTCGATTCCTGATTATACGATAACCGGCAACCCGTTTAATATATAATAACATGTAAAATAACGAGCAATTCTTGCCCTATAGGATAAGATTTTGTCTATAATTAATATACTACTTATTAGCTTATATAATCGGGAGAGTATATTATAGCTGCTTTATTTATAGTAGGAACACCGTTCCTTATAAATACTAAAGTTATAGATAAGCTAAACTAGCTTCCCTTAAAGCTCGTTCTATTTATCTAGCTCTAACGGACTATCCTTCTCCTTAGCTTTTATAGTATATAGTACGCTTAGTACCTATAGTCTCCCCTATTAATATAGATGCCCTTATAGGTCGATATAGTAGTTAGCTACCTATACTTTTAACTTTAGCTTTAAATCTAAGCGTTAAGCGCTAGACTTTATAGCGCGGTATATACCCTTATAGGTATAGTCTAGAGCCGCTATCTTATCTTATAAGCGTTAAAGGGCCTTATCTTAAAATACTCTTACCGCGCGCGCCCTTAGGCCGGTCTATCCCTCCTTATTAAACTAAGGTAAAGGTATAGGGGAAAGCTTATTTAGTAGTAAAAGTATAAGGGAAAGCTTATTTACTAGTACCGCGCCTTCCTTTACTAAGGAAGCTCTTATATAAGTCTATAGCGCTTCTTATAAGATAAGCTATAGATCCTAGGCCTCGATATCCGCTCTTATCGGCCGGTCTTAATCCCTTTAAGAAAGCGCGTCTAAGACTATAGAGTCCCGCTTAAAGCGGTACTTAATTAAGAAGTTAAAGTATAAGAGATACTCCGCTTAGCGGGCTTACCGCTTTAAGAGGTACTAGTAGGTTATAAAGTACTTAAGGTTCTTATAGTTTATAAGAACCTTAAAGCTCTTATAGCTCTAGAGCTCTACTTACTATTACTTAAGGTAGCTAATAATCGCTAGTATCTCTTTATTATTATAAGGAACGGTATTCCTACTATAAATAAAGCAGCTATAATATACTCTCCCGATTATATAAGCTAATAAGTAGTATGTTAATTATAGATAAAATCTTATCTTATAGAGTAAGAATCGCTCGTTATTTTATATATTATTATATATTAAACGGGTTACCGGTTATTATATAATTAGGAATCGAAGGAATAGAGCTAGCTTAGAATACTAGCTAAGACCTCTTAAGAATACTAGTATAACTAACCTCCTTTAAACATAAATATTAGTAGAACTAAGACACTTCTAGATTTACTCGAGGTATTACGGAATTCCTTAGTCTTAGGGCTATACGGTAGCCTAAATCTGGTCCCGAAAGGTTCTTCCGTTTAGCTATAATTATCTAAAGATAGTATGTCCGCTAGTAGATAAATAGAGAATTATTAACTTTAACACCTCTTATATATACTAATATATTACTAATAAATTCTATTAAAAATCCTACCTTATACTCCTTCTTCCCCTTTATTATATAGTCTTACGTAATTCCTTAATTTCCTAAAATTCCGCTTTTACTTATATACCTTAAGAATTATAAATAGCGTAATTCTACTTTACTAAGGTTAGCTTATAAGAGTAGAACGCTATTAATAACTTCTACTTATCTACCTTTTAAGAAAGCGTTCCTTTAAGTACCTAGCTACTATAGTTTACTTTAACTAATATAAACTAGTTAAAGTCCTACTAAAGTAGTACTAGGGCTTATAAGAATAGGTCCTTAAGCGTATAAAACGCTCGTTCTTATATAGGCCCTTAACGAAAAGCGGTCTATTTCTTAGTAATCTCGTTTAAAAGCATTATAATATAAGAGAAGCCCTTAATAAATATCCTATAATAGTTCGCGAACCTAAGGAAGCTCTATATACCTATTTATATAGTTAGGGCCGCTTAGTCCTAGATCGCTTAGATCTTTATAAGATCCGCTTATATACTTATACTTATATAAATAATAAAGCTTAGGTACTTAACCCTCTTAACCTTAAATTTATACTTATTTAAGTTAAGGTAGAGCTTATAAAGTTAGAGGCGCTTTAAGACCCTCTATACTTTCTATATATAGTCCTTATAAGAGCCGCTTATATAGATAAGGATATTATTTATATATATAAAAGCGAACTTATTAAGGAAGTTTTAAAGTATATTATTAATATAATACTAAAAGGTAATAGGCGCTCTTAAGAGGCTAAAGGGCGTTATAAGCTACTTAAATAAGCTATAGCGTATATAGAACGCTATCTTTTACTTATTACCCTCTAAGATCTATACCTTATAAAATACTTATTTTATATCTAGCTTTATAAACTACTTTACCTTTAAGAGGTTATAGAGCGTATCTAAGATTAAGGGTAAGGGGTAGCGGTCTAGCCTTATAATTACGTTTAGAGCCCTATAGTTATAATAGAACTGTCACGACCCTGGGCGCCGGCGTAGAGAGCCAGCGCAGAACCTCACCAGTGTCACGTGCCCAAGCAGCATCACGTGCCCACGCGCGACCTCGTGTCTATATAAGGGCCCGCTCGGTCGTGTAGTCTAGTCTTCCTTTCTTGCTCCTTAGCTTTGAGTCTTTGTTCATAGTGCCAATACATCTTTATAGCCGTCAAGGCTCGTATGTGCCTGGCCGTAACACTACTCAAAGCTCAATAAGATCGCTTGCCAGCGATTAAGCAAATAGGCACCGAGCTTTCACGTCACACGCGCCTGACGTAAATCCAGCGCATCCGTTCTGACCGTTCCGACCAAGACTCCGACCACCGACCAAGTGATCCTCAAGGCTGAGATCACGTCCGTTCCGACCAAGACTACGCGTGTGTAGCCGTCCGACCAACCGTTCCGACCAAGGGATTCGTCCCGTCTGACCTCCGACCGTCCCTGCTCGTGCAGGCATCTGACCGTGATTCCGCGTGGTATCATTTCCGACACCTATCACCTCGCGACTATGATATCCGAGGAAGCCCTGCCTCTGATCAGCCTCGCCGTTCCCCCCGGCTTGCTGGCCAAGCCACTGAATCCGAAATAGTAGCCATGGCTGCCCCGAGCCCCCAAGACGCTCTCATCCGCGAGATGAGGGAACAGATTGCGGCCTTAACGGCCCGTCTAAATGAACGCTCTCTGTCTGTTGAATCAAATCGACAGCACCGGGAGCCCTCGACTGCTTTTGCCGGCCCAAATGGCCCGGCCTTCCGACCAACAGGCAAAGCTGCCTGGCCTGTTTTTGCCCCCTTCCCAGAGGGCAAGAACCCCGAGTACAGCGACGCCGCCAAATCGCGCATCAAGGCCTCCGCGACGTTCTCAGGAAAGAAGGACGAGTTCCATTCCTTCATCCTGAGCATAAAGAACAAATTTGACGAAGACGTACGAACCTTCCGGACTGAGAACAGCCGGATGGTCTGTCTGTATAACCTGCTCGGGAAAAGCCCGCCGAGCACTTGAAACCCGCTTCTCCTCTGACACTCGACCCTTCTCTGGAGTGGCAGAGATGATCCAAGCCCTCGAGTCCGCCTATGGCAATCCGAATGAGCTTTCCGAGGCTCTTGACCGCCTGCAACGCCTCCAGTTTACCGTGAATGGGAAGACCGACATTGTGGACTTCCTTGCGGAATTTGACTACTTAACTGCGACCGGTCGTGTGCCCGAGGACCAGATGAAGCATACCTTGTGGCAGCACATCCCGGCCAACCTAGATAACAGCCTCTTGACCAAGACCCGTGACGAGTCCGTGACCTACGAGGTTTTCTGTGGGTTCATTAAGGACGCTGTCCACTGCCAGAAGAGGAGTATGAGGCAGACACAGGACTCCCGCTCTTCCGACCGATCTCGCCGCGCGCCGACTAAGACTGCTCCGACTACCGCCAAGACTCCGAACAAGACCGGCTCGACCCTATCACCTCGCGTGATGCTGGCAGAGCCTTGACCGACGATGAGAAAAGGGTCCATTGGGATAATGGCACCTGCTTTATTTGTGGAAAAACAGGGCACCTCTCTCGCGACTGTCCCGACCGCACCCATGCTGTCTCCCGTGTCGCCTCCGTCCCTGTCCCTGCCAACGACTCTGATCAAGATTCGGAAACGAATAGGACCATCACAAGACTCCTTGATGGTCCCTAAGGTGTCACAGATAGCGAGTAGGTCTAGCAAGTCATTCACTCTGCCAAGTCAAGTCCAAGTGGATGGTGTGAGCTACCTGCCCGCTCCTCTGTGATACCGGAGCCGAAACCCGTTTGCTGGTTAGCCCAACCTTCGCCCAGTCCGCCGCCCAAAGACTCGGAGCCCAGATTAAGGAGCTCCCGAGTCGGATTCCTCCAAGACTTCCGTGAAAGCCAGCCGGCTATATCCAGAAACAGCTGGTCGCCACTTTCGTCATCGATGGCCGTTCGTTCGCAAACGAGACATTTGATATAGCTGAGTGTGGCCATGATATCTTTATCGGTCTTTTCTGGAAGCGGAGAAGCGCCTCCTGCTTGACTGCGCCTCCCGACAGATCATCTGGCCAGATGATCTTCCTGCCCTCGCCAAGTTCTCCCCGACGATCCAGCTCTCGTCAAGCCCCGCTCTCGGGTCGGATCGACCCTAAGATCCAGGCCGACGCTGAGAGGCGGAACCGCCTGCTCGAGAAAGAGGAGAAACGCTACCGGATCCTCCACAAGAACTGGCGCCGCTCTGATCAAGCTCCTCCGGCCTCTGTCCCGACCCCGTTACCGACTCCGTCTCCGTCGTTTCAGTCCAAGTCTCCGTCTGCCAAGAAGTCTGTCCGTTTTCAGCTCACGACCGCCCCTGCTACCGACTTCGTCTCCGTCGCCTCGGTCCAAGCCTCCGAAGATCAAGCCCTGATTAACGCCCTGGTCTGCCAAGTAGAGTCTCACGAGAGATTCGAACAGTGGAACGAACTCGAACCGTTGATGCCCGGGATCCAGTCCAGCTCGAGCCAAGCTCCGGCCTTGACCAGACCGTCCCTAGTGCTCGAACCGTTGCTAAAGTCTCCCGGATCAGAAGACCTACCAGGGACAAAGCATTCCGTTCCTCAGGAGAAGACCCTGAGCATGTTGCTTGTGTCCGTAGTCGTCTACCGCCCCAGCTCACCCATCTAGAGGGATTCTTCTCGAAGAAAGAGGCCCACACCCTACCTTCGAGCCGACCCGGTCACGATGTAGTCCTAGAGCTTGAGAAGCCTCTTTCGCCGACAGGACCCCCATCGTACCGCACGCCCGTTAAGTATCTGCCTCTAGAGAAAGAGACTGTCGATCACCTCCGGAGATAGACTTCATCGAGCCCGATCCGAGTCCGCACGCCGCTTCTGTCCTCTTCGCTCCGAACCCGAACACGCCCGCCCGCCGCTTCTGCATCGACTACCGTTGGATGAACGATCATCTTAAAAGTCGCATCACGCCCGCTCCGTCCCTCGAAGGTACTTGCTGGTTGCCGTGAAGCTCAACGCTTCACGAAGATCGATGTGATCCAGGCCTTCCACCGTCTCCGCATGGACCCTGACTCCGAGTATTTGACCGCCTTTCGCACCCGTTTCGGAACTTTCCGCTGGAAAGTCCTCCCGTTCGGTCTGAAGGTAGGTCCCGCCTGGTTCCAGCAGTTTATCAACGCGCAGCTTCACGATCTCCTCGACCGGTGCGCCAGCGCCTACGCAGATGACGTCCTGATCTACTCGGATAAAGAAGAAGACCACTGGAAAGACTGTCAAGAAGTGATCTGGCGACTCCATCAGGCCAACCTCCAGGAGACATCAAGAAGTCTAGATTTAACGTGACCAAGGTTGACTACCTCGGCGTTCTGCTTGAAGCCGGTGTGGGCCTTAGTGTCGACCCTCGGAAAGTTCGATCGATACAAGACTGGAAGTTTGAAGACCTCCGAGACCGCACCGCGATCCGATCATTCGTTGGCCTATGCAACTTCATCCGTGTTTTCTGCTACCACGCCTCCGGAGTGGCAGAACCCTGAACCGGTTGCTTAAGAAGGATGTTGCCTTTGTGATGGGCCCGGAGCAACGCGAAGCATTTGATCAACTCAAGCGCCTGGCTATCGAAGCCCCGGTCCTCGCCTTCTTTAGACCAGAACTGCCGACCCGACTGGAGACCGATGCCTCCCGGAATGCCACAGCTGGTGTTCTATGGCAGGAACAGCCTGATCAGACCTGGAAGCCCGTTGGATTCTTCTCTAAGACCATGACCCCGGCCGAGCGAGCCTACCCAATCCAAGATCGAGAGCTCCTCGCCGTCGTACAGAGTCTAGAGCACTTCTACCCAGAGCTCTTAGGCCAGAAGTTCGATGTGATCACCGATCACGAAGCCTTAGTCCATTTCTCTACGAAGCGCCTGCTCTCGGTACGACAGATCAGATGGTCCGACTTTCTCGCCCAGTTCGACATCCAGCAAGGTGATCAAGCTGCTCCAACGAGACTTCTACTGGCCAAGGATGAAGGAGGATATCCGTCGTTATATTCGGAACTGCCACGACTGCCGCCGCAACAAAACCCTCGAGACAAGACCCTGGACTGCTCCATCCACTGCCCGTACCGACCTCTGTTTGGGAGCACGTCGAATGTGACGGGAAGGATATGCCGAAAGACCGTTACGGATATGACTATGTTTGGACCTTCGTCTGCAAGCTAAGCCGGATTATCGCCACGCTCCCAGGAAAGAAAACGATACGGCAGAAGTCTTAGCTAGCCGCTACTTCCGCTACCTCTATCGTTTCTTCGGTATGCCCTCGTATGGATTTCTGACAACGCTGGACAGTTTATTTCTGCCTTCCTCGCAGAGATTAACCGGCTCACGGGAACGAAGCATCGTCATGGAAGCTCCCTACACCCTCAGACCCAAGGGGTGTAGAAGTTACAAATCAATACCTAGATCAAAAGCTACGATTCTACGTGACGAAGCATCAAGATAACTGGAGTTCCCTGCTGCCCGCCCTCGACTTCGCCCATAACTCGTCTTGGCACTCTTCCATCGACATGGCACCGTTAAAAGTAGCCCTAGGCCGAGATATCCGGAACCCCCTGTCACTGCCCCCGACTGACAAGACCGCTGCCACCGGACCCGCCGCCAGAGCTAGGGAACTTGTGCAGACCGCCCAGGAAACCCAGGAAGACGCCAGGAATGCTGCCACCGCCGCTCAAGAACGTCAGAAGGAACAGGCTAATAGGAAACGACGACCAACCGACTTTGCCATCGGTGACCGAGTTTTTCTCAGCAGGAAAGGCTTCGCCACGAACGCTCCGACTACTCGGCTAGATAACCAATGGTCAGGTCCGTTCGTAATCCTGGAAGAACGCGGTCATAGCTACGTACTGCAGCTGCCCGAGTCGTACAAAATGAAGAACCTATTCCACGCCGACCGTCTTCGAAAAGCAGCCGATAACCCTTGCCCCAGCAGATCCAGTCACCTCCGCCACCCGAGGAGATCAACGGAGAACCCGAGTGGAGGTTGATCAAGTCCAGCAGTCTCGAGTAACCGGTAGGAGTCGACGACTGGAATACCAGGTCTTATGGAAGGGATGTGACCTGATGAGACCTGGTACCCGGCTAGGAATTTCCGTAACGCACCAATGGCATTGAAGATTTTCCACGATGAACATCCGGACGCAGCAGGCCCACCCGTCAACCTGCAATACTGGATCGAATGTGCTGCAGCGGAGGAGGGCTGCGAGGAACGAGACGATGACGACACAGCAGAGAAAGCCGTGAAACCAAGAACCCGCCGCCACGACTGACTACCTTGATACGCATATCAAGGCCTTAGACGGGGGGTAGTGTCACGACCCTGGGCGCCGGCGTAGAGAGCCAGCGCAGAACCTCACCAGTGTCACGTGCCCAAGCAGCATCACGTGCCCACGCGCGACCTCGTGTCTATATAAGGGCCCGCTCGGTCGTGTAGTCTAGTCTTCCTTTCTTGCTCCTTAGCTTTGAGTCTTTGTTCATAGTGCCAATACATCTTTATAGCCGTCAAGGCTCGTATGTGCCTGGCCGTAACAAGAACTATATCCCGCCCCTTAGTTTATATATAAATAAGACTAGCGCTCTTACTTTAAAGCTACTTACTTAAATAAAACCCTTATTTAAGAGGTCCCTTAGCGTCTTCTTTAGTATTAGTAGCTCTATATATAATATACTATATAGCGGTCTAAATAGTATAGGTAGTTTTACCTCTTCTTATTAATATAAAGTACGATCTTATAGTTTACCCTAGCTTATATAAGTTGTTTATCTACTTCCTAGGACTTAAATAGTAATAGGAGGTTATAAAAGCGCTTTAGTATCTACTACTATAGCTTAAAGGGCGACTTTAGCTTCTTTATTTAAAGGGCCTTATTAATATCTACTAGGCTAACTACGTAGACTATAGTATTAGCCGCTGCCTAGCCTTACCCCCGCTCTACCTATTATATAGTTCCTATAAAGATAGAGGTAAGGACTTTTTATATTAAGTATAAAGCTCGTACGCTTAGTCTTATACTTATAAAACTATCGTTATAGCGGATCTACTATTATATAGGCCTAAACTATAGCTTCCTTTAGTATAGAACTAAGTATAACTTTATATATAATAACTAGGGTTTCCTAAGGATTAAGGGAAACTCTAGTTAGTAGATTATATAAGCTATAATAAGCTTATAGTAACCGTCGACCTTTATAGCTAGCTATATAATGCCCTTAATTACTATACCCTCTATTATACCTAAGGCGCCCTTTACTTACCTTAAAGCGATCTTTTTTACTAGTACTTATATCTCTTATATAAGCGCTTTATTAACTAGGGCGTAGTACTAGTAGCCTATATCTATAAGGGCAGTAATAAGTAAGGAGTTATTAATTATAACCTATATTAAAGTAGGCTCCTTTTTCATATAAGCGGATAATTCTTTCTTTTGGGGTAGTCGATAGCGTCTTCTTATTACGTTTAGCCTAGTCTATATAGGTAGCTAATATTAAGGTATCCTTATTTATATCGATAGCTAGTTATTTATCTTATAAAGGAGCGGTAATCCTATCGCTACTATATAGCGTGCGCTTATAGAGCTTCTAGAAACGCAGCGTTTACTTATAGCCTTATACTACCTTTATTAACTAGCTTATATACTCGCTATAGTTAGTAGGTATAATTATAAGGATAAGTAGCTCTTATAGGGCTAGCGTAATCGAATTTTATAGCTATATAAGCTTCGCGCTATCTTCTTATACTATAGTCCCCGCTACCTATAAGAGTATCTCTTTAAAATTAAGAAGGAATTTACTAAAGGTTTATTTATCTCTCTACTTAAGGGTCTATAGCCTATCTTATGCCTTCTCCCGCTCTTATACGTTGCCGAACGTATATATAAGGTATTAAAAGAAGTCTTATAGGTCGCGTTTACCCCTAGAGTAGGTAGAAGCGTACGCGTAGGTACTATTTATAGGATAATATTAATAAGCTATATAGAGCTCTTTTATACGTAGCTAGCCTATATATATATATATAGGATCTAGCCCTTTATATATAACTATAAAGCTTAGGCTATAGCCTAAGCCTATAATCTATAATAGTTAAAGACTCTTATAAAAACGCTAAAATAAGTCCTTAATAAGGTATCTTATAGCTAAATAAAACGAGTATATAGCTATTATTAAATAAGATAATACTAAAATAAATTTATAGCGTGTTTTTTATTACTCTTATACTCCTATTACTATTATATTAAAGTTTCCTAGCTAGATTTACTAGAAAGTATAATAGAATTTCTCTTTAAGTACTAATCGTAACGTAAAGCTATATTATAAATCTAAACCTAAAGCTACTCTTTTTATATACTATAGCCCTTTACTAAATTAAACGAGCCGCTTATAAGTAAAGTAGTTATAGATATTATAAGGAAGAAAAGGAATAATAAGAGGGCTTATACTAGCTACTTATCGTAATTATCTACGTAAGATAGTATCGCTAGCTATCCTATTACCTAGAATATATTAAGAAATCGCTAATTATACTAAAAGGTATAATATAAGCGGTATTAAAAAGAAGGTAAAGATATTCTAGGATCTTTAAGCTATTTAACGTTATACTTAATCTTAAACTCTAGAAATACTTTTCCTTTTACTATTTAATCTTAAATTAAACTATATAGATAGTTTACTAAGTCTAGAGAAACTTAATATAGTAGGGAACTTAGGCATGGTTAATATAGTATACTATCTTACTTACGCGCGTACTTAGGTTAGTTATCTTATATAGTTTCTTAATATATAGAACTTATTATACCTATTAGTAAAGTATTTAGCCGAAACTAGATATATATTAGCTAGCCCTTTATATAATTTCTTACTTAATAAGGTATATTTTAGCGTATTATAGTTAGATAGGTATAAGAATATACCCTTATATCCCTATTTTACTATTATAAAGAAATAATAGGCATAGGGAGGCTTTATAGAATAAGCTAGTAAAAGAGGCTCTATAATATAGTCTAAGGGAATAACCCTTAAAAGACAAAGACCTCTACTAGATATCTATATCTTCCTCTAGGAAAAGGGTTAGATAAGCCTATCCTTACGAACAAAAATATGCATAAAATGCATAAGCTAATTACGAGCAGAACGGATACCCTATTGCCTATTTTAGCCTAGCGGTTCCGAAGATATCCGCGATACGAGAATAGGTAGGGCATAGAATATTCTAGTTAAATCCACTACTTATACTAGAACCCATAGTCTTACGTCAACCATCACGCTATAATTAGACTACCTACTAAGTTAGGAAGATATACTATAGATAGAGCTTTTTAATCACTATAGAATATGCTAGAAAGCTAACTAATTAGTCTACTAGTAGGCGAGCAATGGTCTATAAAAGACGAAGGATTTCCCTAGGAGTAGTAGATAGAATAAGTAAGTTTGCAAGCATCTTTTACAACGCTATTCTTTTAATATATTATTCAGCCCCTTATATGCTCGTTATAAATTCCGGACGAAATCCTACCCTATACTCCTTCGACCGATCCTTCCGCTTACGTTATCGATTACCCGATTCTACGCTTATTGCTTATACCTTCTTATAATAGGCTCGATTGCCTTTATAGGATAGAGAAAGTTAATCGTAGAAGCGTTATTAAGGATACCCTAGGTAGCTTTATAGAAACGAGAGTCCTATACTAGGAAGCTTAGATACCGCGACTACTTAACTACCTATATATCTCTCTTATAAGGTAGATAGAAGGAGCGGCCGGGGGTAAGAGTAGTAATAGATACTAATATATCTATAGTAACTTAACTTAAGTAGCTAATAGAGCGAACTATAGCTAACCTAAAGATCTTTAGAGCCTACTCCGTTCCTATTTAGTAAGTAAATAGGTTAGGATAGGAATAGGTCGTAAGCGTATAAAGGTAAGCGAGGTAAAGCTTACTTTTTACTTTACTATTATCCTTTTATTAATAGAGTAGATTATTAATAAAATAGGCCTATACTTAATAAGCGGTACTATATATTTCTAAAGTATCTATATATACGCTAAAAGTCTTATACTATTTTATCTAATATTAGATATTAGCTTATAGTATAATAACCCTTCTATACTATATATTATTAACGTCTTATAAGATAAGCTTACTTTTAAAACCTATAAGTATCTTAAAAGACTAGTTATTATCGACTATATCCCTAGGAATTCCCTTAATCGAATTACTAATTCCCTTAGCTTAAGCTAAAGCTAAGTTATAGTTATAGGAGCTCTATAAAGAAGGTAAGTATCCTATTAAGCACTATATAAAGATCTAGGCGAGCCTTAAGTAGGGATAGAATTCCTATAATTTACTCTACTAAGCTACTCCTAAGGTATAGTAAGTATAGGTACTTACTCTAAGTAAGCTTTTAATTTAAGCTATGCTAGCTAAGAGACTAGTTATCCTCGTAGAAACTCTAAGGATCCTTAATAAGGCGAAACTTAATAGTTTTAGTATCGTAATCGTACTAGTAAACGTAGTCCTTAATAAAGTAGTTTAGTAGTACGCTAGGAAAGGTATATAGCGGAATAAGCTTAAGGTTTAACCCGTTCTTCTCTAAGCGTACTAGTAGATCCTAATTATAACTTAACTAGCTACTAAAGGTACTCTATATTCTAAAGTAGACGATATAACCCTTAAAATTATTAGTACTATAAAATTATATACTTATTAAAGGACTAAGTATAATATCGATAGCGGAGTATCTAAATAATCTCTAGTAACTAGTATACGCTTTATACTTATAGGGTAAGCGAGATAAAGGCCGGCCGTTAACTAGAAGCTATCTTATTAGAATATTAAGATAGACTTTAGATTAAAGTACGTCGTCGAAGCTAATAATAAGTTAAAGGGTAACGCACTAAGTAGTTTCTAGAGTAAAGGCCGGCTAGTAGCGCTTAGTAACTAGGTTAAGGAAAGTATCCCCCTATCTTAAACTAAGCTCCTATATAAATATAGGGCGCGCTTAATATAAAGTATATTACTATCTATTATATATAGCTTACTAGAGAGGTTACGCTGTTTTATTAAGTAAGTTAGCGTTATTATAGATATAAATAGAAGCTTTAATTAAGAATAATAACTACTCTAGCTTTAAAAGAATTTAATAAAGAAACTTAGTATCGACGTTAAATAAATCTATATAAATAAGAAAATTTTTAAGTAAGATATATTAAAACTCCTTCTATAGCTTATTATCGGTCTCCTAATAAGCTCTACGTCGTAACTTAGCTAGCTACTAGTTCTCGCGAAGAGAGATACGAGAAGTATATATAAAATATACGAAGGTGAAATTAGAAGTAAGGGGTCGGACAGGCAGGGCAGAGAGATTTGATTCTTACGGGGGCAGCAATAAAGGTAGGGGAGTGATTGTTATATTGCCTTAATTATCCTTCTTTCCTTTATCTAACGCCCCTATTTATACCCGTCTAGCATCTTAATTAACAAAGAAGATCCTGCTTAAAGAAGCTACTAATGTCCTTTTAACTACCGAGCTTTTGCGGTTTTTCCTTCCTTTGCAGCCGTTTCCGGCACATCCGTCTTATCTCTCGCTACTTATGCTTCCCCTTATGCCCCTACTCTTCTTTCTGCACCTTCTTTTTAGCTCCTTCTTCTATACCGGGTGTTTTTAGCTTCCTTGGTCCCTCTTACTAAGGGATATCTTCGAGAACTGCGAAATTAGGCCACGCTTCGCGACACACCCCCTTAGCTATAGCCTGCCCTTATAGTAAGGGCATAGCTAATACGGCTTCGGGCTAGTGAGCGTATAGAGGAGGTTCTTAGCTCTGCACTTCTCCCTTTACTCGAGGAAAGCAGGGGTATTAATGCCGTTAGAACCTAACGGACGGAAATAAGTCCCCTTTAGACCTCTCAGCGTAACCAATGCTAGTAGATATCGATATGCCGTAGCCGGGTCGACAGCTTACTGTTTTCCTCCGTAAGAATCCGTATAGTCTACGTATTATCGTATTCTATAGCTAACGGGGACGGAATTTATAGTCGTAACGATATTATTAGCCGGCTAAGGAAAATCGCTTCTTTTAACGCTTCTAAAAGAGCTAGTAGCTCTGCCTCTATACTTAAAGTTATAATAGTAGCTTATTTCGAAGCTCTCTAAGCAATAGTTCCTCTAAAAAGGGATATAATATACCCCTATAAGCTCTTTCTATCTAAGGAATTATCTATAAAGGACGAATCGCTTAAATAGAGGAAAATTTCTATAGCTTATTTCTTCCTTTCTAGCCCTCCTAGGCGTAGACTATATAATCTCGTTAAATAGAGATAAAGGATAGCTCTATCTACTACTTCTTAATGCCTAGGGCTAGGATTCTAGTTATGCCTAGCTAGCCGGGAGACCGTAAAAGAGATATCCGGTCTAGTAGAAATAGCTAAAAAGAATAGGAGCCTACCTTTTATTAATATTAGTATTTCTCTTGCTCCTAGCTTAAAAGGACGGATTAGGTAAAGCTCTTCGTCTAATATAAGCGTAGAGGAAGCTTCTTATCGAGGGAATTAAGAAGGAATTTATAAGCGACCTTATCGATATAGGCGTCTTAGGTAAGCTAGATTATCCGTTAGGACCTATTCCGAAGGATTCGTATCCCTAGGAACTACTTTAGCTCCCCTAGCCTAGTTATCTTATACCTTTATTATAGGCCTCGTATAGCCTCCCTAGTAGCAGCCTCTTCCTCTTTTAGGTAGGCCTAGATAATATCGTCGACGTAGAAGAAGACCGTAATTTTACCCTTTTATATTATATACGGTTCCTAAGGGACTTTCGTAAAGCCTAGGGCTTCGAGGGAACCTATTAAATGCTATTGCTAAAGAAGGGGTGATCTTCGTAATCCGTATAGAGCTTTCCTAAGCCATAGAACCTTTCCTAGCTATTAGAAGCCTAGTAGAAGGCGTATATAGATAACTTCTTCTTCCTTAAGTAGGCAGTTAATAAAGGCGTTAACTATATCTATTTAATCGAGCTCGAGGTCGAATTCTACTGCTATAGCTATAAGGGTCCGAAAAGACATCCCTACTAAGGTAGTTGCCCTAGTAGGTAAATCCCCTTTTTCCTACTAGTTCCCGTAGATAACTAGCCGGGCCTTGCACTTTTAAAGGAAGCCGTGTTTATTAGTCTTATAGATAAAGACCTACTTATAGCTAAGGACCTATTTTCCTCTTGCTTTTTCCTTAAGGACCTCTTCGAAAGACCCTATCTCTTCGTGTAAGGCTAGGTGGTCTTTCTAGGCCTAGAAAAACTAGTCTCTAAAGGGGTGTCTTTCTAGCTGCTTCTAGTTTGCTAGTAGGTCTAGGAGGTCTCTTTATATATCTTCCTGAGTAATAACTATAGCTTAAAGAGCCGGCGTACTATAAACGCTCTATAGGAACCGTCTTCTATTAGCGTTAGGTAGAAGTCGGAAAAACGATCGAAATAGGGAGAGGTTAATCTTCTTTAGTATCCGTATCGGGCCCTATACCTTCCTTTGCTTCGAAGCAGGGATAAAAAGGCAGCTAGGTAATCCTTCGAGAGAGGTGCCTTTCCTACCCCTAGGGGTCGAGACGGAAAACTAACTAAAAAGCTGCTTCTAGATCTTCTTCTTACGTAGGAGGAGGCGTAGGTAGGTAGCGTATTCTAGCTCTACCGCTTTCTATAGTCTCCTTCTTCGTCTAGATTATCTAATCTAGTAGCTTCCTCTTCTTCGAAGTCGGCGTTATCCTCGACTACTTTAACGTCGGTTTCTTCTTCCGTTTCCTTATCTAGGACCTCTTCTTAAGACTATTAGGAAGGGGGGATTTAGATCTTTTAAATTAGCTAACGTTATAAGGTCTTAACGACTTCCCTAAAGGTTATAGGGAAGCCTTATAGTAAGTCTTATCGTATAGGCCCTTTCTATTATAGCACCCCCTAATCTTTCTGCCCCTCCGTTCTAGGCCTAGGTATTCGGTGCTAACGGGAGGGGTAAAATGCCCCTTTTTTAAAGCTAATTTAAGATATCCTTCGTAAATAGCTCTCCGTTAGACTATATCTTCTTTACCTCGTAGCTAAAGTAGGATTTTATCTAGTTAACGAAGTCCTAGAGGGCAGACTAGTTATACTTACTTAGGTAGGTCCGTAAGAAATAGGGGAAAACTATCCCTAAAAAAGCGTCTATAAAAAACATTATCCTAACGAAGCTTTCCTAATCCCTAGAGACGTCGGTCTAGTCGACCTAAATTTCCTTATACGGCTAGTCCGGCCGTAAAGGCGTTCGTCTAGAAATTCGTCTCCTAGTCTTTCCTTAGCCGTAGTGTTTACATTCGACGGTCTTTAGGCCCCTTATTCGTACGCCCTGTTATTAGCCTAGCTTATATAAAGCTAGGGGCCTGTAACTAAGTCGTGCGTGCTAAAGAATGCCGTCTCCTTAGGCTGCCGGAAGAGGGTCTTAAACCTACCTCCTTTAAGTAGGAAAGCTAACTTCTCGAGAGATTCCTTCCTAAGGATAGGTCGGAATTCGAGAATAAATTAACCGAATTTCTCCTCGATAAGCCTAATAGTCTAATTCTTCTAGACTAGCCTTATAGGCTTAGACGTCGTATCCTAGAAGATTCCTTCCTCTCGAAGAAAGCGGAAGGAAATTAGGCTCGTTAAAAATCGAGGGTAAAAAGCTACCCTTTTTCGTCGAAGAATTCGTATAGACCTATTAGGTAATTTTATCGTAAAATTCACCCTTCCGTATCCTCTATCTATACGGTTAATTCCCGGCAATAAGGTATTCCTCCGTGCCTTAAAGGACCGGAATCGTAAGAGTATATTATAAATATCGAGGGAAGCACTAGAGTTAAGGATAGCTGATTTTCGTAGGGGATAGTCGGAGGGCTCTAACGGTTGGTCTTGGCCTTGTTAATCCGTAGGGAAGACGAAGGCCGGATTTACTATACCAACGATTTTTCCTCGAATTTACGGTAGCGGCGTTAGTTGCTATTTCTTAGTAACCTAAATCTCGTCTATCTTCTTCTATAACGAGGGGTCCTCCTTAAGAGACTGTTATACTGTTTCTCGTAGCCTCTTTAAAGGGTTAATTCCTTTAGGTCGGTTTTCCTCGAAGACCTACTAGCAGTCTTCTAGCCGATAGGGCTTTTTATATGCTTAGTAGGTAGGTCGATTCCTTCTCGTTCGTTTCTTCGAGGAATCCTCGTCCCGGTCCGGAAGGTCTACTTAAAAACCCCCCCTTTTTACCCCTTATTGCTGATTTTAACGAAGAGGTTCGATTTCGACTAGTTCCTGATTTTTCGACTAACGGACTGAAAGGTCTATTAGGGACTAGTCGGGCCGGTCTAACGGGACCGGACCCGGAGCAAAGGCGGGCCGGGGCCGACTAGGGCAGCCGTTAAAGACTAGGTTAAGGCTCTCGAGGAGGAGGAGCCGAAGGAGCAACAGCCGTAACAGCAGCAGCGGGGCCGCAGCAATAGGCTGCAGCAGCTGCAGGTCGAGCCGTCTAGGTCGAGTGCTAGCCACGAAGAATAAGACTGCTTACTATTATACTCTAGCAGCCTCTTCGTCTAGTTCTTAGCTAGCTTCGAAAGATAGTCGAGTAACCGTTACTAATAGGCTTTATTAGTAGAGATATATCCTGTAGCCACTAGCCGGAAAGAGCTTCTATAAGGAAGTATTAGTTAGCTTCTCGAGGATTTCTTCTTACTTAGCTAGCTACGAAGAAGCTAGTAGGTTCCTAGTAAAAAGGCTCCTAGGTAGGCCGTATAGGTCTTCTTAATACGGTTAGTTATATAACCTCTCGAGGGAGCTATTAAGGTCTCGAGCTTTAAAAGCCACTGCCTAAGAGTCTCTTCCTCTCGAAGAGATTAGCTTTACGGCACTAACGGATTCCGTTATCGCCTGCGTGCAGCAGTTAGCAGCTTCGTCTTATAAAGGTATTCCTTACGGTGACTCTCGTAGTTACCTAAGGCAGCAGAAAAGCTCTCTATTATGCAGAGGTTAGCTCGGAGAAGAGGGTAGCTCCTCTATAAAGTCCGTTGCCCTAAGACGAAGAGGGGGCTCGAGGGTCCTACTTATTAGAAGACTAAATTATAGATAGTTCTGTCTATACGAGCCCGTAGCTCCTTTACCTACTTATCCTAATCTTAGGCTCTATAAGAATCGTCCTACGGACCGTAGGGCGGCAGAGTCGTTTTTCGATATTATTATGGGAAGGGTAGAAAAGTCGGTTAAAAATCGGCTTTCTAGTAAGAGGGTAAAAGGAAGCTACGAGGATATAAGAAAGGTGCCTTTTATAGCAGCCGGAAGGTATAGGAATTCTATTCCTCCCGGCTTATAACTCATGAGAGAGATACGAGAAGTATATATAAAATATACGAAGGTGAAATTAGAAGTAAGGGTCGGATAGGCAGGGCAGAGATTTGATTCTTACGGGGCAGTAATAAAGGTAGGGGTGATTGTTATATTGCCTTAATTGTCCTTCTTTCCTTTATCTAACGCCCCTATTTATACCCGTCTAGCATCTTAATTAATAAAGAAGATCCTGCTTAAAGAAGCTACTAATATCCTTTTAACTACCGAGCTTTTTACCGGTTTTTCCTTCCTTTGCAGCCGTTTCCGGCATATCCGTCTTATCTCTCGCTACTTATACTTCCATGCCCTCTCTCCTATACCTTCTTTTTACTCCTTCTTCTATACCAGGGTGTTTTTAGCTTCCTTGGTCCCTCTTACTAAGGGATATCTTCGAGAACTACGAAATCAAGCTGCACCGTGACACTAGTAGGAAATACTCTTATATTTATAAAGATATTGAAAAAGTCCTTTTAAATCTTTATTATTATAGATAAGGCGTGCTGCTAATAGAAAGGTATAGATCTAAGTATAGTATAAGAATCTTAGTTCTTACTAATATAGGAGATAGATATAAGTAGGTGTTTATATATCCTCCTATTAAACTCTATATTATAGAAACGTATAAGAGCACATTAAAACTTCCTTAGAAAACTTTAAACCGGCAGAGACTAATCTATAGTAAAAATATAGCTATCTTAGCCTTATTAAAGTTAATACTTAGCGCTATAAGCTGCTAAGCACGCTTATCTACTATATCCGGTAATTAAATAGCAGTTTAGCTAGGCCTTATACTTACCTAGAGTTATATACTCTAGATATTTCGACTAGCTAGCTATAACTTTATTAAGAGTTTCTCTGTTTAATGAAAATAGTTTAGCTTAAGGAAGCATTATATTGCCTTAAAGCGGTTAGGCAGCTAAAATATATAGTGATCTAAAAGAGTAAGTATAGGCATTATCTCTTTAATAAAAACCTAAAAGTTATTAAAGTACTAGAAACGAGGCTATTATTAATATATACGTCCGATATCGAACTACTAGCGATAAATTTATCTCGTTTATAAGTAACGATATAAGGCTTCGTTTTAGATAAGAGAAATAACGCTAATAGTCAGGAGCTATATACTTTAAAAGCCTTTTATAGTCCCGAAGGTAATAGGATATTATAGGCTAAGAACTTAGAAAGTCTTTATATCAGACACGTTATTAAGGATATAGAGTATTATATCTCGCTAGTAGCCGAAAATAGGAGGGACGGCTAGCTTAAATACTATTGCCTATACTTTAAATATTTTTATAGGCAGCGCTATTTATATATAGCGATAGTTAGATTTTATACTCCTCTTTATAGCTCAATAACTATATATAGGGTATGCTCTAGTATTATATTCCGTCTTCTTCTAGCTAAACCTATTGGTACGCGCTTATACTATAGTTCTATTAGATCGTTATACTCTCTCAGAAGTTAGAATTCTTTTACTTCTTTACCTATTTTTATAGCGTCGATATTAATCCTACGCAATAATCCTTAGTATAGATTCGATCGTAAATAATATCGTACTAAGAACGATTCCTTATTACCATAGGAATAAAAGATAGAAGGCTTAGCGTCTTTTATATAAGACTATCGCTGTAATATACTCTTTGCTCTATAAAGCCTTACTATATCCCCGGAATCAGTAATATCGCTTAGTATACTTAGACTAGGATCTCTAGATCGTAGTCCCATAGTATCGGGTATAGACCGCTGCCCGATCCGCGCTAACCTAGAGTTCGAGAATAATAAGAATTATTCTAGATATTCCTTTAAGTCGACTATCGTACTAAGACGACGCTACTATATAGTACTTTCGTAGTAAATCGTATAAGTTTTTATATAAGGATTCTTTATTAATATACCTCTTAATCTAGAGTCGATATTACTAGCTACCTATATCTTAATTATAGTAAGTTAGAACGGTAGATAAGCTAATTCGGTATCTATAGACCGAAGGCACGTATATATCGAGGTAATAGAGCCTACTATTAAAGAAGAAACTCGTCTTATCTAAATTCTTCCGTTCTAAAATAGAGGATATAAAATCGTTTATTACCTAAGGATATAGTTATCCTTTTCATATCGAGTTCCGAAATTGCCGCTAAGTCGAGCTATAGCTCGCAAAGTTATTAGATCTTTTACTAGCGCTTTGCGATTAGCCTCCGAAATAGCTTTATCGATAGTCTTAAGCTACTTACCGTTTCGCGGGTTATTTAGCTTCTTAAGCCGTCGGCAAATCTTAGTTACTATTACGTAGAGAATATCGCTTAGTAATTCCTGCGGTTAGCAGCCCTAAGTACGCGAGCTAATAAGAATACTATAAAAGACTTATAAGCGCCCTTAGAGCCGCTACTATTTCGTAATATCGTAAGCTATAACGAGACCCGGATAAGTAGCTATAGCTTAGACCTCCTAAGAGCTTGCTATTAGCCTATATAACCTCCTTATAGGTATTTATATAGATTCCGTCTATATTCGTTAGCTCGCCTAAGCTGAAGTAAACTTATTAATAGCTCTATTACGATACGTAGATCGGTCGTATTCGGTCCTTATCGTGCCTCTGCCGTATTAACGACTTTCCTTTATTCCTAGGACTATTTATACTTATCTTAACTAGAGTCTTAGCTATAAAGGACTAGAAATCGGCCTACGTAAAGATATCTAGGAGACACGGATCGTAGTCGCGGGAATTAGCGAATTAGTCGGCCGCGGGCGCTAAAGACGAACGAGTTAATTCGTAATAGTTCGAAGAGCCTTATAGAGCCTTTAACCTAGTAAATAAGAACTCCTACGTTCTAAGCCTTAACGTAAAATAAAGTAATAACTTCAAATATCTAAGTTGTATAAGAAGTCTATATATAGGATAATATAATATAGGCTAAAGAGATACCGAAGGAGGCAATACGCTATAAGGTCTCTGTACGCTATTCACTTATAAATATCCTTGCGTCTCTCTTACCGTTCGTATATTCTCTATTATAGAAATAGCAGCTTTAGCAGCCGTCTTATACTTAGCGTCTGCCTCGTCTAGAAACCGCCGCAAAGAGTCTAGTATAAAGTCAATTAAGATTGACTCGTTACTACTAGAGCTATTATAGCTATCGGGAAGCTTAGAAGGCAGAAAGAGGTAATAAAAGAGAAAGTCGAGCGACTCCTTGGATAATTCTGCGTTGTCTATAATAAGCAGAGCAAGCGCCGAAGGTTACTTGCTAAGTAAAGTCGGACATTGCAAATTCCCCGCCACTACAGCCTTCTGCTTTAGGCAAGCCTTTCCCCTTTAGCTCGTCGCTGCATCCCGAATCGCTATAAAACACCCACTCCCCTTACTGTGACGGGGACGAGGGCACAACACCAACAGCACGCGCAGCGAAGGGCCACCACTACTTTCTCGTATCGTCTCTTGTAGTCTCAGATCATTTAATCACGGCAAGAAGGACCTCGTAGTGACATTCGTAGTCGGCTTGTGGTGTTTCCGCGTGATCGGCGGTCGTGGGCTCAAGGCTTCAAATCCGTGTAAGTCGTACCACACGCCACTTCGCTCGTCACGGAAAAAGGTGAGGGCCTGCAAAGAGGCAAGACTGCTTGTCCGCAACGCCGCTTGTTCTGATCAAATGACTGCCTGACCCTCGCCTCTTAAATACACGCGACCTTGCTTTTTCTCGATTCTGTTACCTCCGGCCGTGGCCATCACCGGCATTGTCCTTCCCCTCCCAGCTCACTTGAGCCTGGCCACTTGGCCCGCTCACATTACCCTTCCCTCTCGAGTCTCCTTTTCTTTCCTCTCACCATTATCCCTATATACATATTACAAAGTGAAGCTATTTACACAAACAGGTACGACACGCTTCGAAGCAGCTATATGGGTAATCAGTACTTTCGGCCACATTTGACTTTATAGATAATGTAGTTCTACGTGGTGATTTCGCCGCCTTCTCGAGCCGCCTTACAGAACTGGTAAAAACTCTACAAGTTATAACGGTAGCGTCTGACCATAGTCGCGAGGGCGACGACCCTTGGTCCAATCGAACTGCTCCGTATAGCACTCTCGTAGAAGTGCACTCATGTTATTCCATTCCTCTTCCTTCGCCGCATCTCCTTTCCAGTTCTGTGCTTTGTCCTCAACGCACGTGGTAGAATTTCCCAAGTCCAGGCCACTACTGATAAAGCTTTCCACTCATCTTGGTGAACCTGAAACGGATCTTTTGCAGCCTTCCATTCGTTAAACTGCTCAGCATAACAGGCGCGTGTCAACTCGTTCGTTTGCGTTTGCCATGTCCCTACTTTTGCCACGTCTCCTTGCCGGGCCTGCGCCTTGGCGCCGATGCACTCATCAGTCTTGCTCCAGTCGGATGCATTCCGTTGGCGGATGTACTTGTTCCACTCCTGTTGTTGAAATTTAAAAGGTTCCTGCTCGCCTTTTTCGTTCTTGTCGTCGCCGACGTTGGGCGGTAGCGTATTGCGAGGCTGCGACCTGCCCCGTAAATGTAATTTATCCTCTACCGGTTTGAACCAAGGAATGTAGTTCTGCGCCACTTTATGCAGGGCATCTCTGAAATGTGTTACGGGCCATGTAATACCGTCCTTGATAAGCGTCCCAAGGCTCTCTTTGTTGTTCTTGTATTTAACAAAATCTTCGTGGACCTTGTTTATATATCTCTTGTAGTGTCTTGGCTCTCTTTATAGAAGGAAACCAACCGCGAAGAACGTCGTTGATGGTTGAGAGTGTTCGTTTGCTGATGGAAAGGGCAATTTCTTCTGCCTTTAATACCGAGCTTTCGTCCTTTTCGAGCACGTGTTTCACCTCATCCCATGTCCCATTGAAATTTGATCTAATCTCTGGCAGTCCTGGAACATAGTTTTCCACAATAATAAGCTCAACATTGGCCGTGTGCTCGCTTAAGATGCTGTGAATTTTAGTCACAGCTTCTGGCGGCCTATCCATGTCAATGGACTGCAAATCGCTCTTCATCTTAGCCACGTCCTCTATGTCGTGGAGACCTGGAACGTTATCGGTTGAAACTTGGTGAAGAATAGATCCGCTGTCCTTAAGGACTGCAGCCCAGTTGTGGTGCTCAATGTCGGACCCAAGAGAGCTATTATTAATATGGTCAATGGCGGAATGCGCGACGCTGGTTAGCATCTGTGCTGCTTGCAGGTAGCTGGCAACTCTAATAATAATTGGGGTGCAACACCTCGGCTGGAGGTTCCGGCAATATCTTTGGAATCTCCTCTTCGGCTGGAGGAGAACGCTCCGGCTCACTCTTGGCAATTCCGTCGTCGTTGGAACTTCCAGCCGACTCTTGTTGGGCTCCTTGTCGGTGTTGGACCACTCTTTCCCGCAAAGTAGTCCGTCTCTCTTGCAGGGCTCATTCTTGGGTGTTTCATCGCCAGGCTCGCCCCAGGGCTTTCAGAATCTTTGACAGGGAAAACTTGAGGAAAGTTGCCTTCCCAGCCTACTGCGGCCCCGTTCTTGTCCATGAATGCCTTGACATTGTCCTGGGCTGACTGGCCTGAGGGGGCAGGGCTTTCATTCTTCCGTTCCCCACACAGCCTCATCATCTTCGAATCCGGCTAGTTGTGGTTGGTTAGAGTAGCGGCAAACTGATCAAAGCTTCGTCATACTCTGGGTTTTCTCGAAACTGCTGTCAACGACCTGTTCCAGTTCTGCGTCGTCGGGTACGTCATGATTCGGCTTTAGCCATCCTCTAATTTGCTGCAGACGGATTCCCCCAACCGCCGCGACTTCTGCCTCCTCCGGGCTTAAACTGCGGTCTCCGAGAGACGTAGCCATGTCGACAAAATTTGGTGTTGCTTGGATTATAGACACCCCCTTTACCTGGAGCCCTTAGCTTCACAAAGTCGTTGGCGACCGAACTTTGTAAGTTGAGACGAATATGCTAGTATCATCAAAGGGCCATCTTGATGCATCAAGAGCTGGTATGCTTCAGAAGACGCTTGAGGATGAAACTTGGCCGGAATGCCACCAAGCTCCTGAATACGTGCTATTGTGGGTCGCCGTCACCACGGGCAACCAATTTGATTGGTGTTTGCGCTGGCGGTTCAATTGGCGAGACTTGACAGCTACTGGGCCATGGTAGCAGACAAAGCGACGTGGATAGGACGACGGCAAGCCGGCGCCCGTACATAGTGAATGCTATAAGCTGGAAGTTTGTAAACGAGAGAATAATCTAGCGTAATGAGTACGAGTGCATTATGCAGCTCGGCATATTACATGATTATGGCAAGAAGGCGGCTGGTTTATAACTTTATAATCGGCTTGAATACAACATGTTACATGTAGATGGCCCAAGATGGACAGCGCAGGCGGCGGAAGCCGTGTACGGCACCTAGAGGGCACTTCGTCCCATGGCACAGCCCTCCTAGTCAATGCAGACTTGCCGAGTCGCCAGATCAGCGCGATATACTAGGGGGGTCTGAAAGTCGACCCCGCGCTTGAACATCAAGCACGGGGGTGCATTGACTGGAAAGGGTCACTGACTGGGAAACGGTAGGGTACATTAGCGCCAACCAAATTTATAAGCATAACATAGCCGCGCTATGTACTCAATTTCCTCGTTTAAGTGCATAACCTTCTTCCCAGCTTCCCTTAAGGGATTTCCCGGTGATCTGCCGGATCGGACGATTCGCCGGATTTTGGTTCCCTTGCATTCCGGTGAAGATTTGAGTGAAACTCCACGAAAATAATATGAAACAATCTCACATTAAAGCAGAAGCAAGAAAGATGCCTAGCAATTCCATTCAATCTACTTCGCAGTCATCAAGCCACCGTGGCCGCTTCCTGTGGCGTCCCGATCGCGCAAGTCCCACGCATTGACTACCATCTCCTGGTCGCGCTCGACAGCCAATGATGGCTTTTGGGACGTGAGGAAGTGGTCAATGCCGGCTTTGGATCTTTACGCAACAATGTTTGGCGATTTTGAGTGTTCCGGAGCTGTCGTCGGTTCTGGTGGAGCCGAAATGGCGACGACAATCTCGTCTCGAACGCCCGGACTCTTCTCGCGAGTCTGTGGAGCAACAGAGGAGATCGGATCCCATTTCCGACATTTTTTCTGGTTCTTTCGCTTGAGCTCTTTCCGTATCTGCCTGTTTTCTCCCGCTCTTGTTGTCTGGCTTCCTTTGCCTGACGTCTTTGCTCAGTTTTTGCCTCCCGCTGCCTTCTCTTCTCCAGAGCGAGAACTTTGAGGTTTGCCGCCTTTTGCTGTCGCTCAAACCTTTGTCGTTCTTTCTCAAGGCCTCTTCTTGCTTCTGAGTCTCCATGGCTGCTTTCTTCAAGCGCGCTTGGCCACTTTTGCAGGGCTAAATACCTGCGCCGAGTTAGGATCTACACGATCGAAAGGTAATCCTTCAGAGCTTTACCGCGCATTCTGCGCTGCTTTTCGTGAAAGATAGTCTCCCGAAGTCCCTGATTCTCATATCAAGCAATTCGTTCTGAGATTGGAGACTTTCGAGAGTACTTTGAGCTTCCGACTGTCTCGGCTAGCGTTTTTGAGGATCCATCGACTACCTTGTCGACAAGTCGGCGCAAATCCCGAGCAGTGGGCTGCTGCAGGGCGAGCGAGTCAACGGAGCTGTCGCCAGACTCAGACTCATCTTCTGTTTCTCCGCGATCTGCGACAAAAACGACTTCAGGGTCAAATGGGAGGAGTCGGTCCGTTTCCAACCACTTGCGATGTTCTCCGCCGAGAAAGATGACCCGAATGCGTTCCAAAATAACGACCAGAACTCGCGTTTCGATAGCCCGATGAGTCCCTGTGTCTTTGCAGTCCACTGGATGAGCTGGTTGGTGTATGCGGTCGAGAGGGCCAAAGGGACACATCAAGGGCTGCAGCCTGTGCGTGGAATGCGGCGGAAACACGGCAACGATTATCCGATGCTGGTCACACCACTCCAGGAAGTCCATATTGACATGACTAGAGTGTCCGTCGGTAATCAGGAGGCGGTAATCCCGGCCGTTTCGCGCCTTTTCTTTCGTGAACCGGTCGAAAACACCAATGAGCCATTCCTTTCCAAGTTCATGGTTCGTCCAACCCGTTTCTGAGGTTGTGAAAAACGCCGCTTGGTGCTCCGGATCAAACTCCGTGAGCCAGGAGTCCTGAACTTGCCCTGGCTTGCCTTGGTAGATGAGAAACGGGGGTAGCGCTGTCAGGTCTTGACAGACACATGCCAGGAACGTGATCCATGATCTGTTGCCATCCTGCGCAGCACCGATCAATTTTCCTTGCTTCTTGGCACGAACAGAGAATACTCTCTTGGTACGATTGATGACGCCGAGGAGAAAGCCCTTTTCGTCCACATTATACGTGTTGCAAGGCGGGATGTCGTATTTCTCGATTTTCTCGCCAATCTTGTACGATCAGCAATGAAGGGATGGACTTGGGCACCTACTTACAAGCTCATAGTAGGCTCTGTATCTAGAAGCATTGTCTGCTCTCTTTCTTGCGATATCAAAACCGTCGAACCAAGTGCAGCCGAGCTCATCGCTGTTACGTCGGACGAAGCTATACGGCCAGTCCTTTCCGACCTCAATTTTGGCGATATCCTGGGCAAAACTTTTGATCATCGGCAGCGTAGGCGGAATCCCACGTGATGAAAGCTTGCGAATATACGCAACAAGATCCCTTTCTTGCTGTTTTGAGAGACGTGACTTATACAAACTGTCATCCCGTCTTGACCTCTGTTTGCCTTGGTGTCGCCGTCGCAGGGTAGTCTCGTCGCAATTGAACTGACGCGCAGTCTTGGCATAGTTAACAGTGTCACACAGCTTCAGAAACTCAGCGCTTCATCAATCGGGGCCATGGTGGTGGAGAATTCAGGATTGAAGTGGAGACGTGAACTGGCGGTGAATCCGGCGAATCGCCCGATCCGGCAGATCACCGGGAAATCCTTATAACGTAGAGTACCTAAATTTATAAGCGTTACGCGGCCACTTTATATAGCTACGTTCG